>NC_042621.1:118974557-119619270 GCF_901001135.1 Rhinatrema bivittatum
ATCAGACCCTTCTCCTCCAGAAGAGTGAAGGAAGTCTCTACCTGAGGACTTAACCTTCGCAGTGTTGTGAGGATGATGGCGGAAACCATCCCATTTCAGTTACTGATGGAGGAGGATGCCATGCACAAAATGCTTGAGATCCTCCAGGTCGTAGAGCTTCCTAAGGAGATTGTGATGGTCTCAGTACACGATATCCTTAAGGAGCTGCTGCTGAGAATATTAGAACAACCCTTCACAATACCTCCCATTAACGAGAAGGTTGACGGGGTCTATCTCGTCCAGAAAGCTGCTGGATTCGATACGCGTCAACTATCTCACCAGTTGGTGGTAGTCGAATCTACTCTCAAGAGAGCCAAGTGTTCTCACACCCATTCCTCTGCGCCCCCAGGGAAGGACCACAGAGCAGTGGGCGCTCTTGGGAGGAAAGTATTTCAGGGGGCCCTGCTCATTGTCTGCATTGCTTCCTATCAGCTCTACATGAGCCAGTACTCGTCGGACATCTGGAAGCGGGTGCAGGAGGTGGCTGAGCAGCTGCCTCAACAGCAGCAGGACACCCTCATGTTGCTGGTATATAAAGGCCTGGAGTGTGAGAAGCACGAGGTCTGAGAGACCTATGATGTTTTCGAGATGGCATTGAGGGTTTCTGCAATGGAAATTGTCGCCTGCAGAATGGAATGGCTGTGAGCCTCGGATCTCTGACCATTGGTACAGGAACGAGTCACCAACATGCTGTGTTCTTGGGGAGAATCTCTTTGGATAGGGTGAGGGACGCAGTGGCCCAGCTCTGGGACTACCATGAAACCCTCCAACAACTCTCTGCCTGCACTTCAGCCCTGTCCTCCCCCTACAAAGCTGTAATAAACCTGCCCAACAAGGTTGCAATACTAAAATCTCCTCTTCTGAATATTGGTTTGATCTATAGCCCACCCGGAAGACTCCAAAAAGACTGCTCACCTCTAATCGAAATCTTCACTAAAACGTTTCCAGCTCCAGAAGCAGCTCTAATCGTAGGAGACTTTAACCTGCATGTAGACAGCACACCTAAATCTACAGCATGTGAAGTTTTTCTAGATACTATGGAAGCCATGGGTTGGTCATAATTTGTATCCAACACCACCCATAATGCAGGACACATCCTCGACCTAATTTTCGCCAATTGCAATAACTGCATAATCAATTCTTCTCATAAAATATTGCCCTGGTATGATCACCAATTAATAAAGGCAGAAATAACTGTCCTCACCACACAACAAACAAACGCACATAACAATCAATCCTTCACTTACAGAAAAAAGATAGAACTTGAAGAAACCATTAAAAAATAAAATAACTGAGTTCGATCACAATAATGCCTCCTCATCTTTTGACTCCTGGGATAAAATCATCAATGAAATAGTGGATACCCTAAGCTCAATCCAGACAAAAATGTTTCAAAATGAAGGAAACACAACTAAACAAAAGAAACCTTGGTATAGCGAAGAACTAAGACACACTAAACAGACCCTGAGAAATCTGAAAAGCAATGGAGAAAATGCCAGTCTATGGAATCCCTAGAAAAATACAAATCCCAATTAACAAAATACTGTGATCAAATCAATAAAGCAAAAAAAGAATACTACCCAAAACAGATTCATGGTGTAATATTTAATTCAAAACTACTCTTTGAAACAGTGAAAACCTAATCAGAAACCCATGCTCCTCCATCTCAAATAACTACGACTTTACAAAGTACTCATGCTATGAATATGCCAATTCATTTTTAAATAAAAACAATACACTTAAATCAGAATTCTCCTACTGCTTATCAACAAAAGAGCCTGAAGAAAAATTTGGTCAAGTAAAATGGAACTCATTCAACCCAGTATCTAAACTTGAAGTAAACAAAATCATCATTAAAATGAAGCACACTACCCATTCACTAGACCCTACCCTGATATTCACAACCATAATAAACCACTTGCTAGTAAAAGGACTGGTCCCCGATAGGGTAAAACAAGCTGTGATTAAACCAATCCTAAAAAATAAAACTGGCAGAATAGATGATTGGGACAATTATCGCCCAATATCCAACCTGCCTTTCATCGCGAAAGTCCTAGAAAAAGCAGTCTTATAATTAGAAAACCACCTAAAAGACAACACTATACTATACCCAGATCAATTCAGATTCAGAAAAAATTGCTCAACAGAAAACCTACTCATATCCTTAGCCGACCCTGTACTACAGTTTTTTGATAACAATGAATCATATAACAGTTGACCATACCCTATTATACCACCAGCTGAGAGAAATTGGAATAGATGGAAATGTTAACAAATGGTTCTTCTCCTTCCCAAAAGATATGACATTCCAAGTCAAAATGGGTAATCAAATTTCAGACACTTTTTTCCTATTGATACAGGCAACCCCCAAGGTTCAGCACTCTTGGCCACATTATTCAACATCTATCTGCTGCCTATATGCGCATTACTAGCAATTCTTGGAATCAACTTCTTCCTATATGCAGACGACATACAGTTCTATATCCCATTTGACAAAACATTTGAAAAAACGTTCATCTCTGTCAACATACACGAAGGCCATACAATAAAAGCTTTCTCAACTGATACTAACTCTAAACCCTAAAAAAGCCAAGAAATTGTGTGGTTAAGGAGAGATAACACGATAATCAAACCACCATCCCTAGACCTAGGAATCACTAATTACTCCCTCAGATCAAGTACGAGACCTTGGAATTCAGTTTGAGAACTTCACTATGAAAAGCATATAAGCAAATTAATCAAAACAGGGTACTCCAAGCTGAGAATATTATAACGACTGAAACCTTTGGGGTCGATTTTAAAAAGCCTGCGTGCGGGTCCCGGCGCGTGCACATGGACGTGCCAATTTACTAACATGTGCACACATGCATGCCGGATTTTAAAATCCGCATGTGCGGGCGGCTTGCGACTTGCACATGCAGGGGGGGAGCATTTTATAACCTACATGCGGCGATGCAATCTGGCCTCCCCTATCCCTAACCCTACCCTTCCTATTTCTTCCCCTTATCCTCCCCGAGCCCTAACCTAACCCTACCTATCCCTAATTTTTTTGTTTTGTTTCTTACTGCTCCTCCAGAGCAGAAGTAATCTGCGCACGCCAACTGACTGCTGGCGTGCGCTTCCCTGGGGCAGTGGCTAATGGCGCTGTCCTGGCCCACCCTGGCCAGACCCTGCCCCTGGGCCACCCCTTTCTTTAAGCCTGGTACTTCTGTGCATATCAGTGGTTACGCATGTGGCCGGATTCTTTAGAAAATGCTTGCGCCTGTGATGAAAGAGGGACTTGAGCCATGTACAGCCTTATGATGTACCAAACTGCACTGCCTGTGCCTTAAATGTCCAGAAGGGCCAAAGGATCTGGAGGTAATATGCTAAAATATTTAAGTTCTTAAGTCTCTGGAATGACTAAGAGGAAACCATTACCAAGTGAGGGGCTACTGTCAAAATCAAAAAGTCAAGAATCTTCTCTTGCTAAGTGCCATGACTCAGATCTTGGCACAGGTGCCATTCTCCCCTCCAATAGAGGGAGAAAAGTTGTACTGTTTGGCACCAAATTATTCTGGAACTAAGACAGACTCCATTGGTGCTAACAGGACATCACCGTAAAAAGAGTAGCCTTTTGCATAAAGATACTGCATCCTTGTTAGTGCCAACATCTCAGCGCCGAGACTCATATAGACACAAAAATTAGTACATTGTGTCTACTCTGGGCAAACATTCTATGTTGATTCTCATTCCAGAGTTGGATAGATCTTCCAGTGTCATGCCATTCTCCTCCCCTCCCCCACCCTCCAATCAAGAACATCACCCCTTCATGAGGAAAATATGACTAGATTTCATTAAGAACTATTTTATTGACAATACAGGCTATCCACCTCCTGTAATACTAGTTAGAATAAATGTCTCCCATTTGGAGTCTGTGGCACAAAATTCCAGACCAGCATTCATGCATAATGAATCACTGGCTAAGTCTCAGACATCCCCTTCTTCTAAAGATGGGACGACCTCAGAAGACCCACCTATAGTGCTGTCTGACTCAGAGGAAGAATTGCTATCATCATATACTTCTCTGTCATACTATTTTGACACTGATGAGTCCACAGGTCTTCTGTCAGACCCCTGCCCATGGCCTCCCAGAAGTTCATTTCTGCCAGAGGGTATGTCATATCTTCTCTTGTCTAAAAGATGGTAAAATCAATTCTATTTACTTTTTAAGAGGCGTCAAATCCAAAGGAGGATATATACAGTATTTAGTATACTAAAATATCCAAGCCCCAAAATAGTTCCTTTTTCAAGATACAGAATATTTCAGGAATTCCAAACAAGAATGTGGCAGACATCCTTATCTATATTACCAGTAGCAAGAAAATTAGATCTTGAACACAAAGTTCAGCCTTGTCTGGACCGTCAAAATGTACAACTCTTGCATGATATGGTAGTAGTGGAATCCTCTTTGAAGAAAACCAGACACACCAAAATATATTCTAGTACCCCTCTGGATAAAGATGCCAACTTACTAGATACCATGACAAAGACTTTTTCCAGTCGGTTATGGTAACATCTAGGATAGCTGTTCATTGACTGTATATGTTCAATATAACTTTTTGCAAAAGCTGCAAGACATGACCCAGCAGCTTACCTCACACACTGTGGATCATTTTGCTCCTGTACTTCAGGAGGCAGAAGAATGTGGACAACATTTAATTAGGTCAGCTTATACAACTTCAGGACATCTGCAGTAGCCACTGGAGCAATAAGGCTAGCATGACTGTGGGCTTCAGGTCTTCATGAAGATGTTCACAAAAATCCTGTGGATGCTTCATGCATAGGGGATAATCTTTTTGGAGAGGAAGTAATAGTGCATCTCATTAAAGATCACTGTTCCATTTTCCTCACATTATCAGCTACAACTGAGTAACAATCAACAAGTAGGAAAAGTCAACCACTACACTACAGGAGGTAGTAGGTTCCAAACTTACTTTTTTCAGAGGTCTTGCCCCCAATATTAGCAACATCAGCAGAGCAGGCCATGTGCTAGGGACAGAGCATAGCCTAATTCTCACCAACAAACTGAAAATTGAATCCTTGCTTTTGACTACAATATTAGAAAAACTTCTCGATTAGATCTAAATAGCCTTTCAGTGTGCAGATTATAGTAGGCTTCAACACTTCAGCCTACTATAGTCTGTAGTAATAGGGTTTTAAAGATCATACAACAGTTATACCATTTGGATACGCTCCTCTAAATAGTCCTCCAAGGAATTGTTCCACAAATGTGCAATAGCTCTTCTTCAAGAAGTGTAGTTGGCCTTTCTTCCTGCAAATGCAGTGGAACCAGTCCCAATTCTGCAAAGGAACATTGGATTAGACTCCAAACAATTCCTCATTACAAAGAAAATAGGTTGATTCTGTCCCATTTTGGACCTTGAAGATCTCAACAAACACCTGAAGAAAAAAAAAGTTCAGAATGAACTCTTTAGGAACCATCTTTCCACGCTTGGAAATCAATGACTGGTCAATGATTTGTATTTCAAGGATGCCTACACACACATCCTGATTCGTAGAGCTCACCAGAGTTTCTATATTGCACCATGGCCAATGAATATTACCAATATAGTGTTCTTTTGGCCTTTCTGTAGCACCAAGGGTGTTCACGGTCAATCAGGATCCCTTTTAGTGCCTTGTTCCCTCTTACTTCGTTACCTTTTAAGCTTATCTGACTAAGGATTAAAAACTAACTCAGAGTTCATCTTAGCACTAAGTAACATATCAGAATTCAGGAGAAATTCCTATTTCCCAGCAGCCTACAGTTGCCAGATTCATGAAAGGCCTAAACTACTTCCTGTTAAAGAGCCTTCTATTTCTTGGACTCTAAATATGGTTCTCGCTCTGCTCGTGAAATCAACATTTGAGCTTCTGGCAACAACAGAATTAATATTCCTTTTTTGGAAGGTTTCATTTCTGATAGCTGAATCTGTTGCAGAGTAAGTGAGATTCAAGCGCCAATATACTCTCTTCGTACCCAATATTTTCACAACAGACTAAATTTTTACCAAAGGTGGTGTCTCCTTTTCAGTGAAATCAATCCATTGTATTCTCAGTTTTTTTCCAAGACCTCATGCCAATAAAGGCAAACAGGATGTTCATACAGTGGACTGTAGAAGAGCATTATTGTTTTGTTTGAAGAGAACAAAGAGAAAATCTTCACAACTATTTATTTTCTGCAAGCCAGTCAAATCTAGTAGCTTAGTAAATGAAAGCAGAAAAAGACTAAAATGGCCTATCCAGTCTGCTCAGAAAAGTTTTTAGAGTTGTAACTGCTGTGCTGTACAGGTTACCCCATGCCTTTCCTGGAAGCACTATGCAATCATTTCAGCGTGGTTTTGGGTGTGTTCCACTGCTCCATGCAAATTAGCCCAGTAGTTTGTTTCCATCCTTTTGGCTATAAGGGATTCTTCTACTGACTTTGTCTTCATTACCGCCTCCAGGAGGGCATTCCATGCATCTACCACCCTTTATGTGAAAAGATATTTTCTTTTGTTGTTCCTGAGTCTGTTTCACATGTAGCTTCAAACTGTGACCCCTAGTTTTACACTTCCTTGCCATTGGAAAATGTCTGTATCATATACCCTCCTGTCTCTCCTCTCCTGAAGTCTCATATCTAGTTTTGTTGAAAGATCATGGATTCATGGACTCTGTCTTCTAGTTATATAAAGCAGTTACATTGGCTGCTAAATTCAAGTTTTATATTGGACTTTTTTAAAGTTCTCCCAGGTTTGAGTTCTGAATATCTCAAAGACTGACATCACTGGTAAATCTTGACCTAGACTCTTGAGTTTTCAGGGGAATAGCTATTGACCATTTCAACCTAGAAAATGGTCTGAATGTTGCATAGCAGTGTCTTCATTTCTCTGTGTCTGTTCTTTTGAATGGCCTTTAAGTCTTTAGTAACCTACAGACTTGGCTCTTCAGTCAAGCTTATTTGAGTTGTGAGCTTTGCTGCTCTTTTGTATTTTTATATAAAATACACTGTTTATATTTGTTTAGGTTTTTGGTGCTAAATACTTTTGTTTAAATTTAGGTTGGCTGTAGTTTTGAAGAACAGGGAGCAAACTGTATTTAACCTGTACTATTTTTTGTTTTGAATTAGGTAATATAGAAAATGAGAAGGCAATCAAATGTTTCAATAAATAAAACCTCAAGATAATATAGTGGAAGCAAAAAACCCCCCTCTGTGAATGTGTAAACAGTTCAGAACCCGGGAGGGGAGGGGCAAATGCTACATGACCCCAGTAGGACATCATCTTAAGTCCCTGTGTAGCAGAGTCATTCAAAGAGAGAGGAAAGTTTGACAGCTCTAGCACCTGCAGCATAATTAATCACCAACTGGGGGGAACAGCTGGCGTTAAAAACAATTTCTGTTTCAGAGCAGGAGGGACAAGAGAAGGGGAGGTAAGCCCCCCTAACAAGAAGTGAATTCTAGAAGCAAAGAATCTGAGGAAAAGATCATAACAATTCTAAATGGGAAGAAAAGAAAAAGTTGGAAAGAGAGCCCAGCGTGAGGGTTCCAATGCGAGAACTACCATAGAGGGAAGTCAGTGGGAAGGAATGGAATATTTTGATTCAATCTGTTATATAGTATGGCCCATTTTGGACAAAGTCTAAACAAAATACTAAAATGATAAATCTGCTGAGAGAGATTACTAGACTAACAGAAGGCTAACCACTGTATACAGTAGTAATGTCCCCTCAAAAAAAAAAAAAAGTACCAGTTTGGTTAGCTGCACTGGGGACAAGGAAACAAGTTTGAAAAGGTCCCTGGTTGATGACCTGGTGAAGAATCACCAGAGACTGTATAGTTAAGCTACAGTGAGAGCTAGATTTGTCATTTATTTTTGGAAAAACTGTGAATTCAGAGGGATGGAATGGTCAACATTTTTTCCCCTTGGAATATGAGGCCAGGTCAGAATTTACTAGTGAAGTTGGTCTTTGAGAGATTCAAACCCCAAATCATTGAGAACTTAAAAAATAAATAAATAAAATAAATAAAAAATCCAATATAAGATTTTGAATTTAGCACAATTGGCGATGTTATTGCTTTTTGTATGGGGAATACGTAGCTAGAAGACTGGAAGCCATGAATCTGTGATATTTCATCATAACTAGGCATGCAATTATGAAAGAAAAGTTACTCTCCTCCCAAAAGACAAAAAGAACTCCTTTTCATTACGCAAATTGAAATATTCTCATTGACAGTTTAATAGTTTGATTTACTTTTAAAAAATGACCAAAAATCAAGTCTCTTAGAGTAAGGAGTTCCATCTCAATTAGCAAAGAAACATAAAATGTGATGGCAGATAATGACTTCAAGTCCTATACCATCTGGCATGTCCCCCTCCGGAAGCAATACTGCAGAGCCCACCAGATTTTTGTTTTTACCTTCAGTTCCCCACATATAATCAGTATTTATCCCATGCTTGATTGAATTCAAACACTGCTTTTCCCCTCACTTTTGCCATTGGGAGGTATTTCCGTTCAAAAACCAGTGCCTCATTTTAAAATCTGTTGGAAGTTTTGTCCACCTTGCTGAATCACGGGGAAGATTATTTGGTGTGGTTGGGCCCTCCTTATGGAACTCCCTGCCTGGTGAATTGAAATCTGTATACTCTTATCCCCAGGTTTTGGAAGTTAGTTGAGGAATATTTATTTATGCAGTCTTTTAGCAAACTGAACTAGAACATATGCGCCAAGAAATTTATATCCGCCAAGATGTCACTATGCTAACTTTTGCTGAGATTGAGCTCATGAATTTAATGTTTTAATGTTAATGTTTGTATGGTTTTTACTTTGATTGTATAGTGTATATTGTTTTATAGTATTCATTTATTTATGTATGTGTATCTGTTATCCATTTAGAATTGAAGATAAAGTATGTTATAAATACTTTTAAATAAATTTCCCTTTTTATGAAGAAATAGTTTGTCAAACTCTGGTGTCTAAAAAAAAATACAAATCAAAATACATTAAAGTAGGAATTTGTTTCACTGATTTACAAAGCAAAGTCTATACTTTCATTATGAAAAAAAAATGTATAGAAATATTCCAGAAATAATTAACAATAAATCCCCAAAAAGTCTTGATTGCATAACCTCTTGATTCAATACTTGATGGAAGCCCCTTTTGTGGTAATAACCATGAGTCATTTAGAATAAATGTCTACCAACTTTGCACAACAGGATGGTGCAGTTTCTGCCCATTCATAGCAGAAGAGCTCAAGCTCTTTCAACTTGTTTTGGAATTGTCTGTTGACTGCAAGTCTTGATACAGATTTTCTATTGGATTCAGGTCTGGGCTTTGACATTACTTTGTTCTTGCTGTACCACTCTATTTTCCTGTTGCTTCAAGAGGAGAAACTATTTTAGACCCAGTCCTTAATGGAACACAGGATTTGGTGCGAGAGGTAACAGTGTTGAAGCCACTTGGCAATAATGATGACAATATGATCAAATTTGATTTAATAACTGGAGGGAGGACACTAAAGAAAACTACTGCAACAGCATTTAATTTTCAAAAAGCTGACCATGATAAAATGAGGAAAATGGTTAGGAAAAAATTGAAAGGAGCAGCTGCAAAGGTTAAGAGTTTACATTAGGCATGGATGTTGTTTAAAATACCATCTTGAAAGCCTAGACTAGATGTATTCCACACATTAGAAAAGGTGGAAGGAAGGCTAAATGACTACCAGCGTGGTTAAAAGGTGAGGTGAGAGAGGCTATGATAGCTAAAAGAACATCTTTCAAGAAATGGAAAAGGGGTCCGAATGAAGGAAATTGCATAAGCACTGACAAGTTAGATGCAAAGCATTGATAAGGAAGGCAAGGTGAAAATTTGAAAAAATGCTTGCCTTGGAAGCAAAAACTCATAATAAAAACTTTGAGGTACATTCAAGGTAAAAAGCCTGCAAGGGAATCAGCTGGGCCATTAGATGATCAAGGGGTAAAAGGGGAACTTAGGGATGACAAAGTCATAGCAAAGAGATTAACTGGTACATTTTTAAACCCCTGCGCATGAAAATCCTGGGGTTTACATGCGTGGCCATGCCTCATGCGTGCTGGGCGAATTTTCAAATGGGCCCAGCCACGTGCGTAAACCCCGGTACGTGAATAAGTGCCGGGGCCTGAAAAGGCGGGGAGGGGTGGGACTGAAGGCGGCTGGTACAGCAGCCATTTATCGCAGTGCTGACGAAGCACGCGCCGGTAGTTGGCCAGTGTGTGCAAGTTGCTTCTGCTTCAATGGAGCAGTAAGCAACGTAACAAAAAAAGGGAAGGTAGGAGAACGAGTTTAGGGGGTAGGGAGGAGAGGGGAAGGAGGGAGGGAGTATGGGTAGGGGGGAGGGAACTCAGGGAGGCCTGATTGCGTCGCTGCATGTAATCTTATAAAATTGGCTCTCCCCCTGCGCGCGCACGGCCATGGGATTTTATAATGTGTGCACTGGTGCGCGCATTTTATAAAATCAGCATGTTCGTGTGTGCGCGCACCTTTTAAAATCTGCCCCTAAATTAATCTTTGCTTTGGTCTTCACTGAAGAAGATGTAAGAGAGATACCTATGCCAAAAATGTTGTTCAAAGGTAGTGATTCAGAGGAAATAAAACAAATCTCGGTGAGCCTGGAAGATGTACTAGGGCAAATGGACAAATTAAGAATAACAGATCACCTGGGCCAGATGGTATATACATCCCAGAATGCTGAAAGAACTGTAAAATGAAATTGCAGACCTGCTTTTAGTAATTCATAAACTGTCATTAAAATCATCTATGGTACCTGAAGACTGGAGAGTTGCCAGTGTAATGCCAGTTTTTAAAAAGGGATCAAGGAGTGGTCATGAAATTACTAACCAATGAGTCAGTTTCTACCATTTTGCCTGGAACAGACAACAATCATAAAGAACAAAATTGCTGAACATATAGATAGACATAGTTTAATGGGACAAAGCCAACATGGATTTAGCCAAAGGAAGTCTTGCCTTACCAATCCGCTACATTTTTTTTTTTTTTTGCAGGCGTAAACAAACATATGGCTAAAGGTAAGCTAATTGATACAGTGCATCTGGATATCCAGAAAACATTTGACAAAATCCCTCTGAGAGACTACTTAGGAAATTAAAATGTCACAGGATGGTATTATATTTATTTATTTAAGGCTTTTCTATACCGGCATTCATGATACAATCATATCATGCCGGTTTACAAATAACAGGGGTGTGAAAACTTTGTTCTTTTAACCAGTGCAGAAGAAGCAAAAAAGTTACAATATAACAAGGTCGTTGAAACTGGGGAATGAAGGAGATAAGAGTAGATAGGAATGAATATAAACTTTACAGAGGTAGATTATTTACATTGTGCAGTGTATTTATTTACATTGTGCAGTGTATTGTCCTATTGTGGATAATGAACTGGTTAAAAGATAGAAAACAGAGTAGAGCTAAGTGGTACATTTTTCCAATAGAGAAAGGTGAATAGTGGAGTGCCCCAGGAGTCTGTTCTGGGCCTACTGCTTTTTAATATATTTATAAACAACCTGGAAATGGGAATAATGTGTGAGGCGATCAAATTTGCTGATGACTCAAAATTGTTTAGAGTTGTTAAATCACAAGAGGATTGTGAGAAATTGCAAGAGGACCTTGCAAAATGGAAGAGTGGGCATGCAAATGGAAAATGAAATTTAATGTGGACAAGTGCAAAGTGATGCATTTAGGGAAGAGTAACCCAAATTATAGCTATACAATGCAAGGTTCCACAATAGGAGTCACCATTCAGGAAAAGGATCTAGGCATCATCGTTGATAATGTTTAAATCTTCTGCTCAGTGTACAGCAGCCAAGAAAGTAAATAGAATGCTATGAATTATTAGGGAAAGGACTGGAGAATAAAACAGAGAATAGCATAATGTCTCTTTATTACTCCATGGTGCAACCTCATCTTGAATATTGTGTGCAGTTCTGGTCACCACATCTCAAAAAAGATATAGCAGAATAAGAAAAAGTACAGAGAAGGGCAACCAAAATGTTAAAGGGGATGGCACAATTCTGCTATGAAGAAAGGCTAAAGATGTTAGGGCTCTTAAGCTTGGAAAAGAGACCGCTAAGGGGAAATATGATGGAGGTCTATAAAATGAGAGGAGTGAAAAAATGGTGGCTCTGATTTAAGGAGCATCACTCCACATTACTGTCTTCAGCTGTGGCAAAGGACCAACTGGTTCCTGCCTGATGCCATTATTTCTTCCAAAGATACCCTTTCTGCATCATCAAGTTCTTCCCACTCCTCAGCAGCAGTTGCCTGCTCAAGCTTGGGAGAGGGAAAGACATCATCCCAAGACTCAGCAGTAGAATAACCTAAACTGGGCACCGTTTTTTGTCAACACTGCATATGCCTCCCTGCCGTCTCCCAGTGGAGGGAACAATTCAGTTCTTCCTTCTGGAATGGCTCAGATGGCTAATGCTTCTGCCCTCCTTCAAACCTACCAGTCTACTCAACTGCAGCTGGAGGTGGGCTCATTGTTCTGGGAGGTGCATGTTACATTGTTTGTGTTTCAATATTGCTAATGGAGAGAGACCGACTGATACATTAAAGCTCGATATAACCAGATACTATGAATATAAGTGGGCTGCTGCTGACTTTCTTTATTAATAACTACATATTGAATTAAAGCATGGATGTTTTTCTCTTTCATTCTTGTCGCAGGATACTTTACTGTTATGGCTAGTTCTCCTTACACTGTTTTTGCTAAATTTCTTTGGATTCTCTATAACTGTTGCTATCCTCCATAGTTTGTTGTTGGGTGATTTCACGTCAGCCGTTGCAAAAGCTAAACAGCTGTGCTCTTCTTTTTAAAAATTTGCAAGTTGTCTCTGATGAAATGGACTGGTACATCACTGGAACGTGAATAAAATCTGGGTATTAAGGAAGGACTGAATATTTCTGCGTTTTATCTGTCATTAAGCATTATGACAGGCCATGTAACCTGGCCATAGGGTAGCAGGTAAACATGTTGACATTTTGATTGGGCTAGCCATGTTTTTGGAGTTATTGCCTGTAATGATTTTTACTTTCAGTGAACAAATAAAGCTATTTACTAAATATAAAGGTAATATGAAAGGTAAAAAGATTCCACTATATGGCTATGAATAATTTGTAATTATTACTCATGACATGGTGGAGCTTTTGAGTTTGTATGTGTGCTAGTTTTCTACTGTTTCATTAATAATACATTATCCTTTGAAATATTTTGGACAGCTTATGATTAGAAAACAATTATAATATGGAAGATCCAAGTTTTGAACCAATCTTGCCTTGCTTGTACCTCATGACAACTGGGCCTGTAGATGACATGAATCTGTGTCAGTCCCAGGAGAGGTAAGAATGTTACCACTGCTGGTAGAAGATGCATATTTCAGCTGCTCTGGAGGCAACAGTTGTTTGTTTGCATTCCCAGCTAGTAGATCCTTATGTCTGACAGTCAACAGGGTGAGAGATGCATGTATAAATAATGGCACTATGGGTGAATTGAATGATCTCTACTGGAGCTCTAGTCTGGAGGGTTCTCCAGATGGAGTGGGCAGTGCAGTTAGTCTGGTCCCTGCTCCAAGAAGAAAGGGAAATATGAAGTTGTGTAGTTGTTCCAGAACCCATCTGGGAAATAACTTCCATAGAAAGTCTGTGCTCATGAATTGAAGTGGGCAAAATCTGAGGTTCAGGCAAAGGCTTTGGTGTTTGTGTTTGGAAAATCGCAAACACATAATATCCCTCATTGCACAGCTATGAGGTCTATTATGTTTTTGTGATTTCCCGCACTCCAGAGCAGCTGTGCCTAAAGGATCACTGGCCTCCCGATTTGAGACTGAGCCATGCTGGTTTCCCATGGGCAATCTGCTGGGTTTAAAACAGTTCTTCCATATTGCATTTAAGGATTTGCAGTCCCTTATAAGATTTACTTCAGCCTAGGGGTGTAAACTATAAAATTGTTTAAACGTTTTAACAAGTAAGTTTAGTTTTACTATTTAGTTTTGAGTCTGTTTGCAGAAAGTGTAAGCTTTCTAAAATATGGAAACATAAAAAGAACAAAAATGCCAAACTTATTCAATATTAATTTTAATTTTAAAGCTGAACCATCATGTGTTGTACTCAGGCACTGAAACTGACAGTGTAAATATCAGAGCTGTTATGATCATAGGGCCTATTTTTCAAAGTCCTAATTCCATATTGTTTGTGCAAACTAAATTTTTTTTTTGAGTTTTTTTCCATCTTTAGTTCCGGCTCTTAAAACATTTTGTGTGAGTTGTAAAAAAAAAAAAAAAAGAAAAAGGAGCTAGTTCCTGAGTATTGGAGGCCAGGAGCCTTATTTGGGACCCTTTTTCCTTATCCTTAGGGACATTCTTTCATGCAGGGGTGTGGTGACCTTCTGCCTAGTGATCCTTGGGCTCCTAGGAAGATGCCTCTACCAGATTCCCTTGTGGCTAGAAGGATTGATCACGGTGGAGGATGGTACTTTGGAAAACCAGGAATAAGAAGAGTTTGCCTCTGAAGGGGTCTCCTCCATCTTCAGGTTGTTCCAGAAAGAGGGGCTTGTTCTAGCTTGGCCTTTGAGTTGACACCATGATATTGGCCATGGACTGCAAGAAAGGGCAGCAGGTTCAAAGTCTGAAGCCCACACTAAGTATTCCCTTTTGAGGTTACTATTTGGACAAGTTCTGGGAGGGCTGAATCCCAGTATTTCATGGACTCCCAGAGAATAGTGTCTGATGGCCTCAAGGTTGTTTGAAGCCACAGTGGCCTTGGGGATATCAGAAGAGTCTGCCTGAGGAAGTGATGCTCTGTCCAGACATCGAGTAGCCCATTTGTAGTAATGAAGACAAGAATTGTTGATACAGGGATTTCTCTAGATACTCATCTGGCCCATGAAGAGATAGTGGGTTCCCCCCCCCCCCCCCCCCCGCCCTCCCCAAAGAAAAGCGGTTCTGGAAGGTAACTGATTACTCTGAGTGATTCCTTACTCATTAGGCTGGTGGTTCTGGGCATGGTATGGAGAGGGGTGGTCCCTAAAGGTTGTCACTCTGTTCCAACACCTTGATGGGTGTGTTCCTGCATATCAGCCTTCAGGAGTAGGTGGTAAAGGCTGCTATGGAGAAGCTTCAGACTTTAATAGCTATTTTCCAGTACCACTCAAGGCTCATTGTTTAGTTTGGTATTCCTATTTGGGGTTCTAAAGAAAAAGGCTGGTTTCCTTTGGTGCTTCTCATGTTAGAAGAGGATCAACAGATGTCTTGGGATGCCCCACTTCAGAATGGAAACTCTTGCTTTATCAGTCAGATGGTGAAGCATGAAGAATTCCTTTCTTCCCTGGATCTTTTAGAAGCTTCTGTCGAATTTCCATCTGGGTAATTGCCAGGTTCTTGTGGCCTGGTTTGGCCTTTGTTGGAAACAGGATGCTGGGCTTGATGGACCCTTGTTCTGACCCAGCATGGCAAGTTCTTATGAGAAGATCTCTAGAGGTTCACTTTGTCCCTCTGTGATTTGTATTCAAGGGAAGCATTTCTGCTTTTGGATTCTGCTCTATGCACTTGCCTTGGTGGCAAAGTCCTTTACTACAGGGTCAGAAGAATACATCCCATCCTTATTTCGTTTTGTAGCTTGGCTTTTGAAGGCTACAAGAGTGCCTGTCAACTTCATCCAAGGGGTTTTCAGGTCCTCTGAGTCTTAGGTTAAGTGGTGAGCTGTGCAGAAAGTCTGGGGCTTTCCCAGTCTGAGTTTGCAGGGCAGCTTGCCTTGATACTAGGGTAATGTCACAAAAGATCCTCACCAAGTGAGTACTATATACTAAACACCCAATGTTCACTCGGTAGCTATTTATTCATTTACTTCCTGGAGATGATTTCCCGCTTAACCATACAGCAACTCTAGATATTAAAGAAATCACTACTATGCTTAATAAAATAATTGAGGATGATGGGTGATCGTTTCATATATTTCAAGACACCATCCAGGTGTCAATTTATGGTGTAATCATTAACAACCAACCACCTTCCAAATTTTACTACTAAATTTGTTGTATATTTTTTTATTTATTATTTTTATGCTAAAATTGCTGTAATGATATTCGGAAATCTTCCCATACCACTGTGCATAAATTGTGTGTGTTTTTATTTATAAATATTTTAATAAAAGTTTTTTCTGTGACTAGCACTTTTTTCAGTTATTGCATTTGTTTAAATGCCGTCAAGTTACCGTCGCTGTTTACTTAGCTTATAAGAATGTCTCATAGTCTCCCGACTTGCGCAAGTTTCGACAAGCTGTCTTCATCAGGGTACATTCAATCTTATAATCGGTATCTTCTCCGGTAATGACTTTTCCCTTTCAACGGTGCTCGAAAGAACCTCCGTGCTTCATTGCTCTTCTGACGGCGTTCACTCGCTCTTACTTCCTGTCTCCTTTTAAACCCACTTCCTGGATGCTGGGCAACCAATCCAAAGCTTTGGATTGGTTGCCCAGCATCCAGGATTGGTTGCCTTTTAAACCCACTTCCTGGATGCTGGGCAACCAATCCAAAGCTTTGGATTGGTTGCCCAGCATCCAGGAAGTGGGTTTTAAAAGGAGACAGGAAGTAAGACCCACTTCCTGGATGCTGGGCCTTTTGGATTGGTTGCCTTTTAAACCCACTTCCTGGATGCTGGGCAACCAATCCAAAGCTTTGGATTGGTTGCCCAGCATCCAGGAAGTGGGTTTAAAAGGCAACCAATCCTGGATGCTGGGCAACCAATCCAAAGCTTTGGATTGGTTGCCCAGCATCCAGGAAGTGGGTTTAAAAGGAGACAGGAAGTAAGAGCGAGCGAACGCCGTCAGGAGAGCAATGAAGCACGGAGGTTCTTTCGAGCACCGTTGAAAGGGAAAAGTCATTACCGGAGAAGATACCGATTATAAGATTGAATGTACCCTGATGAAGACAGCTTGTCGAAACTTGCGCAAGTCGGGAGACTATGAGACATTCTTAAAAGCTAAGTAAACAGCGACGGTAACTTGACGGCATTTAAACAAATGCAATAACTGAAAAAAGTGCTAGTCACAGAAAAAACTTTTATTAAAATATTTATAAATAAAAACACACACAATTTATGCACAGTGGTATGGGAAGATTTCCGAATATCATTACAGCAATTTTAGCATAAAAATAATAAATAAAAAATATACAACAAATTTAGTAGTAAAATTTGGAAGGTGGTTGGTTGTTAATGATTACACCATAAATTGACACCTGGATGGTGTCTTGAAATATATGAAACGATCACCCATCATCCTCAATTATTTTATTAAGCATAGTAGTGATTTCTTTAATATCTAGAGTTGCTGTATGGTTAAGCGGGAAATCATCTCCAGGAAGTAAATGAATAAATAGCTACCGAGTGAACATTGGGTGTTTAGTTGATACTAGGGTAGGCAGACTCAGGTGAAGTCAGTAAATGGTTAGCTGAGGTGTGAGGCTTACCCCACGTATATCGCCTAGGGTGTTGGCATATCACCAGGTCCTGGGTTCTGTGATGATTTCTCTGGATATAATACCCTGGAGCTAGGGCTTACCTGTGGATTAAGATATTTCTGTTGTCTTGCTAATACCAACAGTCAAAAACACTGCAAGATGCATATCCCTCTTCCGTACTCAGAGGTGGCGCGACTTGGGTGGTAGCTGCCACCATTTGCCAAAAGGAATGGATTTGGATACTTCCAGATTGGTTGTGGGCACATCAAATATAATATTCTGGAGTGTATTCTGTCACCAGCCTGCATAGCCCAAAGGATCCAGTCTAAAGAAGGGTGTGGCCTGTAAAGAAACCGGAAACCAACACTGTCGGGCTGATCTGGTTGCAGTTCTGCTCTTAATTGCTTATATGAAGGGGCAAGGGGTCATTTAGAGACCAATGATAGCTCAGAAAGCAAACAGGTTGTTTTGGGGGATGGACCAGAATTTACTGTGGCTTTTAGTAGTTCATGTTGCAAGGATAGCATACATTTAAAACTGACTTCCTCAATAGGAATAAGTTGGTACTTAGAGTGAATGAATAGACTAGATTATGGGAATAGACTAGATTATGGGAATCCCCCACAAATGAATCTGATAGCAAATGACAAGTCTCCAAAAGTAACAGATTCTTCAGTCACCAGAAAAGGGGGGAGGGGGAGAGAGTTCAGTAATTGCTCATGGCCTGGTATACTGGAAACTGGCTTTGATTTTTGTCATATCGGCCTAACCTTTGAGGAATGTGTTAGCTGAGAGAAGAATATTCTTCATTGATGACTTCTACTGGAGGTTTACTAGACTTGAGGCTTCTTTTAAATCTCTGGTCGTTTCACCCTAAAGAGTATACATCCTGTCGATACTAACCTTCCTGCAGACTTTATAACTTTTTTTTTTTTTTAAATAAGGGCTTAGTTTTTAATTTCCTGTGGTCCCAGCTGTAGTTATTTCATGGTATAGACATCAGATTCAGGAAGTTCCATGTTAAGTGTATTTTCTCTCCCTATCCGGGGGCTCTGGTGCCCCAATGAATCTGGATTGGGCTCTTAGAACTCTTGTCTTTTCCTTTTGAGATGCTTAGGTGTTCTCAAAGAGTATTCCTTAAAGGTGGTATCCCTAGTGGCCTATGTCCAGAGTTACGAATTATCATTGGCAGTGATCCCTTCTAGTCTTTTAACTAGTTACCATCCTTCTTTCCAAGGTCATTTTTGCCTTCAGTCAAACAGGCAGTATCTCTTCCAGTGACCATAAAGGGGAACGTGATGGTAAGGGTAAGCTCTTCCCTTATTAAATATTTCTTCCTCAGATATTTAAAAGATGGCTAATCCTGTCTAGCTAACTGATAAGCCTCTATTTAGCAGACCTCATGGAGAGAGGCAGCTTCAGAATCCTCATGGTCCATGTAAATCAAGCAGATGATCCCCTCAACGTTTTGTTGAAGGGTCAACAAGTTCTGAAGGTGCTTTGTGCTAATTTTATGAGGGCTCAGGCTTCCTCTTGAGCAGAGTCTACAGCGCCTGCTCCAGAGGATATCTGTAAGGTAGTCACTTGGACTTTACATTCTCTCTTAGACCCTATGCATTAGATGTGCAAGCCAAGGCAGGTGCTGCTTTGTGGTAGGAATTTTCAGAGCAGCCTTATCTTCCCACCCACGTTGGAATGGGCTAGGATACAATCTAATCATCCCGCTGGATGGGGTAGCAGGATGATAAAGAATGTGAAATTTGCTCTTACCTAATTTCCTTTCCTCGAGTCCCTACTACACCAGTCTAGGACCTTCCCGATAAGCCAGGGTCTGCACTGTTATACTTGGCAGTGGAGCTTGGGTTTAGCAGAAATTTTAATTTTGCCTTCAAGCTGCACCCAAGGCTGATGCTTCTGTGCTATTGCTCCTCTGGCACTGCTGGGTATGTGCAATGGCGTACTGAAATATGTGGAATACAGTTCCTGCTGAGCAGAGTTTGTCTTCTAAACAGGAAAAAGAGACAGGAGAGTTTCCTCTGTCTCTCCTGTTTATGAAGGCTCTATTTATTGTTCCTAAAGTTCATTGTGCTTTACGAGCAGTTGGTATTTGCCATTCCTCTGACATAAGAATACTGGCTATTACTGATGCTATTCCAGCCTATTTACCAAGTAATGTCACTGAAAAAGAGTGTGTCCTCTGGTCTCCATTTGCTAGTAGGTGGAATTAACCCACTAGTTGGGACTGGTGCAGCAGGACTTAAGGAAGTCCATTTTCCACCTCATTTCAAGGAGAGGGATGTTAGTAGGAATCATTCTTTGGTTTGGTTCTTTTCAACATTTTTGTGAGCAACATTGTGGAAGGATTATTGGAAAGGTTTCCCTTTTTCCGAGCAATACCAAAATCTGCAACTGGATAGACACCCATAAAAGTGTGGAAAACATAAGGAGGGATCTAGCAAATATTGAGGAATGGTCTAGGGTCTGACAGCTAAGATGTAATACTAAAATAAAAAAATGCAGAAGTACGTAGTTATGCTGCAAAAACCCAAGGTAGCAGTATAATATAGAGGGTGAAATTCTTTTAAGCATGAAAATAGTGGGATTTGGGAGTGATTGTATTGGATGATCTTAAGGTGGCCAAACAGGTGGATAAGGCAAAAGCAAATGTTAGAGAGATGCTTTGGTGCATAGGGAAGAGGAATGGCCAGCAGAAAAAAAGTGATATTGCCCCCTCTATAGGTCCCTAGTGAGACCTCATGTGGAATACTGTATACAGTTCTGGAGTCTGCATCTTCAAAAGGATGTAAACTGTTTGGAGCTAATCGAGAGGGTGGCTACTAAAATAGTCACTGGTCTTTGTTCTAAAGCTTATAAGGACATACTTAAAGATCTAAACACATATACTCTAGAGGAAAGGCAGGGTAAGGGAGCTATGATAGAGACATTTACATTCCTCCATGGTTTCCTTGCAGAGGAGGCAGGTCTCTTTTGGAGGATTCTTGGAGGGATCATGGGATGAGAGTGAAAAGGAATAATCTATTTCTTTACAGAGAGAGTACTGGATGCATAGAACAGCTTCCCCATAGTGGCTGTGGTGACAAGGACAGTATCTGATTTCATGAAAGTGTGGGATAAACATAGAGAATCCCTGAAGGAGTGGTAGGAATTGTAAAGCTGACCAGTTGGTGTAGATGGGCTGTAATGGTCTTTTTTTATGTCTATGTGTTTTCTGACAGAGATCCCACACACCATTGACTCAGCTGGCATTGCTGTATAATCAATGGCTATATGCAACAAGATTGTAACTGCTGGTGCTATCAGAACCATGGGAGAACTGGATCCGCATTTCTTTCTCTGCCATTCGTTCCTCTATTTCCAGCTGCTGAGCCCATTTCACAGTATTTTTAGACATATGCTGAAGACACCACAGCCTGTAATATGTTTTTTAGTCAGGGGCGGCTTCAGTTGTTGGGGAGGTGGGGTAACTGAGGACTGTGGGCCTCTCCCCGGACAAAGAACTTGCCCTCTCTCCCTAACTGTCCCAAGTCTTGCTGTGTTACTTTATTTGGATCGAAAGGCATTTGGCACTTGTTCACCCTAAAAATTCACTGTGCCCCTTCTTTGCCTCCCAGTTCAAACATTTCTGGAGCTGCCACTGTTTTTTTGTTTTTTTTTTGTGTCATACCCTTGCACTTGTTCAGTGTTAACCTGATGCAGCAGTTTCCATCTTAGGGGCCAAGCTCCATAGGTACATTTCTTTATTCACTAGCCTGATCAAGTTGGAATTTTGCTTTGAATGGGCTCTCTTGCAGTTCGGATGGGCCCATTCATTTTCTATAATCTCCCTTACAGTAGGGTGAATAGGAAGAAAATATCTTGCATATGAAAGACCCCCCTAGAATGGAATTTGGCTTCCTTCTCTTCTCAGGTTCCTATGCCTTTAACACCAGAATTGATGCCACTCATCTGGTTAATAGCCTTATCTCTGATTCTGTGAATAATCATAGCTTTCTAATCTTCTCTTCAGAGTAAGAAAGCAGTTCCTGGGAGAATACTGAAGAGTCCTCTCTGGACAAAGTTTGTGAAGAATGGAAATTAGCGATTAATGGATCTAGCCTTCCTTTTCTTTCTCATGTGGGAAAGGGCTTTAGGAGCTAGATCTTTAAAAATAAATAAATAAAAATAAAAAAATTTGGTGTTTGCCTTGACCTGCTTATTGAGGCAGTCTGGAATAGAGGGTTCTCCTTTGGAGTCTGAACTCCCCTCTGACATCTAGGTGTTTCATTTCATTGCCTGAATCTGTCCCTTCACAGGCTAGGCATATCGATCAAACCCTAGTGAGATACATGCATTACTCCCAATTCTGGTAGGGATTCTTAACTTCCTTTTTTGCCTTCTAATTTTTTTTTTCTTCAAGCAGGAAAATGGAGCTGTCTTAACATTTAATTGCTGTTATCCCTGCTGCTGATACAGGACACCTTAGCAATGGATACATGCTTCTTCTGCCTCCAGTCTCTCTGCCTTTTCCATCAGGAGAACAACTTGTAAAGATCTAGTTTAGTGTCTGTCAGTTATTTTAGATCTAGAACTCAGCCTTTGACCTTTGGCATTCCTAATTCCTACAAATGTAGGAAGCTTGGGGATGAAAGTGGCTGTGGTCAAGATTTGCACCAGGACTGCAGACCTGTAACTCCTTACAAGTTCCAGTGCCATTTTCTGTCAGACTCACCGTGGCTCTTAGAAAAGCATCAGCTGCACCAGTATGCTCATATGCTGAATAGAGGCCTGCAACATGAAAATCTTGCTTCTGCATCCAGCAGGCACAAGTGAAAATTAGATCAGCAGCAGAAGAAATCTTGAAAAGGAGGCATGATAGGCATGCTTTCTAAGATTAATATTGGTGTGCTGAGCCAGCAGGTGGTGCTGTCTTCCTATATAGTTCAGCCATACAGAGCCATAACTGAAGAGAATATTCCAAGTTCAATAATCTGACAGTTTTGTAGTTTTCATATTAAAGAGTAAATATTACTCTATGAAAACTTATGAAATGCAGCATTGCACAAATGGAATGTTAGGAATTGCGCTTTACCAGAAGAATCTAGCCTACAACTTGTTAGGTAAACCTGATAGTTTGTGATGGCACTGAATCAGAAGAACAAGGAGAAAACAAGCAAAAACTCGTTATAATTCACTAATGGGAAAGGCTCTGAACAGCCGCTGAGCTGCAGCTGTCATGGTATGATCTCATGCCCCATGACTCTCTCACTTCACTGTACCCCCTAGTGAGGCTCTAAGCTGAGACAGTACTGTACTTTTTTCTGGAAAATATTTTAAATTATTATATTGTACATAGTTTGTATGGTAGAATTAATGGGCAAAAGTCTCTTGAAGTTGTCTTGCTGAAAAATAAAGATGGCCATTTGGAATGACTCAAATTCTTTGAGATTGGATGGGAAAGGTGAAAACACAGATGCCTTTCAGTATAGAAAAAGTGGAATGCTCTAAACGTATTCCAGTTCTAGTGTGTGTGAATTTGTGACACAACTGCATAATCAGAATGGGGATGGAGGTCACCAGTCAGTTTTCTTGCTTGTTTTGTATTTCCAATGGCCGGTAAAGAAGGGGCATTCTGGTCTGAAAATCCTCAGCTGGTAGAGGGTGTACCCTATTAGTCCAGACTGGTATAAGACTAACGCAAAATAAATTAGCAGATATGAAATTTTCTCTTACTCTTTTTCGGATAAACTACCACTGTATGTAGTGGAAACCTGCCAGCTGAGCACTGGGACAGAATATCTTTTGCATTTGATGCGTCTTTTGCAGATTGTTGTAAAAAAGTGCCTGTGCATTTAATGTTTCTCTCATGGGATGTTGGAACAGATTGTTATTTTTCAAGTTTTCCCATTTTGAGTTTGAATACACTATATTCCTGATTGGGGCTAGTTAAAGGGGGGAGGTAACTGTTCAGTGGCAGGGATGTTTCCCCTATCCATCAAAATCCTCTCAGTACTTTGTTTTTGCTCTGTGACTTTATTTTGGGAGAAAGCATGCTACAGGAAAATTAATTTCAGAAAGATCCATTAGTAAATGCATGGAGAAACAGGGATTTGCAAGCTTAACGAAACTGCAGCAAGTTTAGAATCCTATACAGATTGATTTATCAAGGAACTAGTGTACTGCAGTTATTCATACCTCCTTGAGATTTTTAGGAATGCCTCAGCTTTCCCAATGCAGATAGTTTAAGCTGGCCAGTACAATTTACAAGAGTTCCTTTACTTTACTTAATTACCATACTGTGATTCCAGTTTCAGACTCCTGGGTCAGTTTCTTGACCTTGAATACAAGAAGTCAGCATGCTCATGAGCAGTGGCATAAGTTCAGATTAAGAGCCCCCAAAGTGGGAGGGGGGAGGGCTTCCACTTCAGAGGATCTGGAAGTGACTGTGAGTAGTCCCATTTCTTCTTTGCGCCTTTCTGCACTGCTGGGGCTTCTTGTGGAACTTACACTACTGTCCATGATATAACACTAAATTCAAATCCTTAGTAAAAGCTTCAAGGTATTTGGATTTTGGTATATGCAAAGCACCCTAGTGCATTACTATAAGTGCCCTTTTATTTGCTTTTATTTATATTTCCATGTATTTCTATTTTAGGGGAGCATATTTTAGTCCTTACATGCTGTTTATGGCCTTCATTTTCAAAACTGACAAAAACACGTGTTATATATCCATAAAGTAAAGCCACTGCATGTATATGGATTGCTGACAATCTGAAAACTTGGACATGTTTGAGGTACTAGAATTGACCGTTGGTGCACTGTTTTAATTCTTTTATAGTTTTTTCATAGTTTGGATTTGAAGCAAAAGTTCCTGAACCTTACCTTCTATACACCCCATGTAAGGAGACAGTAACATGAAAATAATTTTATTTCAAATAATTTTCCCTCAGAAGTGAGGACTCAACTATGTGGGAAACACAAGGGCAGAATATGGTCTTTTTACCGACTACTGCTAGGAGCTGAACAAGTGAAATTTTGGCAACTTGGAAGTTTGACCTCTTAAAATAGAAGCACTGGGAGGAATTTTCAAAAGCATTTACACATGTGAAAGTGCTTTTGGAAAATTTCCCCAGGGGTTGTATGGGTAAAAGTACATGTGGAAGCAATTTTGCACATATTTGAAAGAGGCATTCTGGGGGGCGGGAAGCCTGTTACAGGTAAGCAACTCTGCTCTCTAAGCAGGTATAAATGTGTACGTGTGTGCCACGCAGGGGTAGGCGTGCACCCACTGACTTTCAAAACGGATTTGGGCATATGTCTGCTTTGAAAATTAAGGCTGAAATTCGCATATACTGGCTTCTTGTGGACTTCAGCACTATGCAGACTGTAATAAAATTACTCTCATGTTCCGGTTTTTTCCCCTCTCTTTGTGCTTAAGAAAATACCATCTTTCAGGCCAATACAATAAAGATACGCGGAAAACGGGTGTTCAGTGTTGAGCGCCTGCTTTCCTAACGCGTGCCCAGCTACCTCTCTTGGGTGCGCAATACAATATATAATTGAGGGGTTGCACTAAAAAGGAGGTGCTAGAGATAATTGCGTTCCCTAGCGCCTCCTTGGCAGTGGACGCCCAGGAGAGGTGGCTGTCAGCGGGTTAGGAAAACGGGCACTTAATTTTACGAGCATCTGTTTTCCTAACTTGTGCATAGCCACAGGTTAGGAAAATGGATGCTCGTTATTTGAGCGTCCCTTTTCCTAACCTGACTGCCAGCACACTTTAAATTATTTTTTTATCTTTTGGTTCCTCCGACTTAATATTACCACGATATTAAATCTGTGGATGTACAGAAAAGCAATATTTTCTGCTTTTCTGTACCCTTTTTTGGTCAGGTCAGAAATGAATGCCTGCTCTGGGCTGGTGTTAATTTCTGAGCGTTAAAATGTTTGGATCGGGCGCACATTTTTTAATTTTTTGTATCTGGGGCAAATAGCTAATAGCGCTCATCACATGCATTTGCATGTGATGAGCGCTATTAGGTTTTTTTTTTTGGGGGGGGGGGGGGGGGGAAGTTTGGACAGGCTAAACCTCTTATGGTATATGGGACTGTGGACACTCATCCAAAACGGTGCACTCAGCTGATCGCACTGTATTGTATCAGCTTGTTTGTTTTTTACCTGAGCCTTTACTTACTGTAGAGCTATTTGGAAGATGCTTACATATGTCCATTGTCATAGAAACATAGAGACACAGAAATGACAGCAGAAAAGGACCAAATGGTCCATCCAGTCTGCTCAGCAAGCTTATGGTTGTATCTGCCATGCCATATAAGTCACCCCCATACTTATCAATTTTCCAAACCGTCAAAGGGCCCTTGTTGGTTGCTGTTTGAGTCCAATTCCCTGTTACATCTTGCTGTAGAAGCAGAGAGCAATGTTGGAGTTGCATCAAAAGTATCAGGCTTGTTGGTTAAGGGTAGTAACAGCTGCATCAGCAAGATACCCCCATGCTTATTTGTTTTCCCAGACCATAAACTTCAGTGTCCTTGATTGCTATCTGAATCTAATTCCCCTTTTCCTCTTTTCCCCCTGCCGTTTTGTCAGTTTTGAGCTGGCAGCATTTCTGCAATCTAAAATTGCTCAGAACAGTTATTTTATTTTTTGTTTGCCGTTAAAAGAAACACTAATGTAATTAGTTATTAAAACAGATATTATTTATTAAAGATTTTTGGAATCCATTGTGTGTGACTTGTCTGCAGTGAACTGTGGTATAAATATAAAGGTTATGTTTTGGTTTTTTTTAAATTAGGATATCTGGTAGGACAAAATGCAGGACTGAGTCAAATTTCACTGAGTAGCTCTCCTTGAAACCATTCTTTTTAGTTGATTAATTTGGTGCAGTGGTAACTTAAGTCCAACAAATTCAACCATCTTCAAGTTACCCAAGTTTAAGCAATTTGTGATAAGAGGAAAAAAATATTTCCTAATCATAAGAAGGCAACCTAACACATTTTAGGGTCAGCACTTGTTAATTTCAGTGATCCAGAGAATATATTGGCATTAACTTCCATGATTTCATCTAAATTTAAAAAGTTTGCTTTATTTGCTGAACTTGGTAGGCAACCATTCTCACCTTTGTCTTGAATGAGTTATCTGTTCATAGCTTTAAATGTGAATCTAATGCTAGCTTCTTACCAATCACTTTCTGTGCTATTACTATCACTGCTTCCTATCATTTTTATAGTGTTTTTAGATATACATAGAGCTGTACAGATACACATAAAGGCAGAGCTTAATTTCTGGAGAAATAGCATGGAACACAGTTCCACCACTTCTTGTCAGACTTAAGGGTAGAGCAGCAGAAGGGTTCTGCTCCAGCCCCTCACTGTCTGCAGAGAAGAGGAAGGGAAGGGGTGATCCTGGAGCAGACAGAGCAGAGAACAGCCACTCTGCTCCCTAATCCAGCCCCTCCCTTCCTGTTCAGGCAACGGGAGGGGAAGGGATGTTGCTGAAGTAGACACTAAAGAGCAAAGAACAGACCTAAAAAGTAGTGCCAGTCATCAAGGCTTCAACCCTGGCCTTGATGAGTGGTCCTACAATTCACAAGTTTCAAATTTGTGCCAATTCAGCCCCTTTTTTTGTCTGTTACCCAGAATGGTGTTTTGCCACTTTTTTTCTGGGACCCAAGGAAGCAGAGTAGAGCTGCTGGTGGCAGCTGGTAGATAATTTCTTGTCAACCAGGCCCCAGAAAAAGAAAAGATGCTTACCATGAGGTGGAGAGAGCCACATGATCTTGATTTTTCTGTAATTTCCTGGCATAATTGAGTAGGCTATGAGTGAGAATGGCCATGGTCAAAGAAACACAAGTGAGTTGTCAGCCTCACTGCTTCTGTCACTACTAGGTGTGTTGGCTTCCTTGTCAAGTTGCTTCTTGCTGTGCTGGATTCTTGGGCTCTGCTGTCTCTGCCACTATTGATCCCACTGGGGAGGGGGAACAGGCCTAGCCAGATTTAAGGTTTTGATGTCTATAGGCATAGCTTCATAGCGGGACCCCTTTGAAGTTATGCTGGGCCATGGCCCTAAATCAAGCAGAAGCAGGCTCCTCTTTGGTCTGGATGTTTGCCCCCTTCAAAATCTGGCATTCTGTGCAGTTGCCTGTGCCTAAAGCTTGGGCCTAGGAAAGAGGAAAGAGTGAGTGAGGGGAGATGGGGGATGGAGTGAATGAAGGGGAGTGAGGGTGGGAGGGGGATCAGAGGGAGGGGAGGGCAAAATTGAGTGAGAGGATTAGGAGGGGCTGTGTGTTATGTGCGCGCAGGGAAAGAGTGAGGGAACTGAATGTGTATTTGTGGGGTGTGAGTGAGGAGATTGGGGAGGGCAGTCTGAGTGAATCGATTGGAAGGGGAGAGGGAAAAGAGGGTGAGTTCTCGGGGGGTGGGGGGGGGGGGGAGAGTGGAGATACAAAGAGAGAGTAAATAAGGAGAGCACATTGTACTGCTCTCTTCCTTCTTCCACCAAGGAGCAGGATGCACTTTTGAATTCAGGCTCATGTTTTCCCTGTCCCTAGTGTCCCTGTCTGAGAAGGCTGATGAGAGTGGGTGGTGCATGCCAATCTGCCTCCAGCCCCTAAGACCAGAGGATAGCCGGCTGATTCCAGCTCAAAGAGGAGACCTGTGCCTTACTGGCTAAGGAGAAATTTGATGGAGGCAATTTTCAGGGCAGGGGGAATTAGTGATGATTGGGAGGCAGGGGGCTCAAGGACCACTAGGGATTGGGATGAGACTTGGGGGGGGGGGGGCTAAGATCAGTGAGGGACTCATAGGGAAGGTGGGGGCTTGGGATGGAGAACCAGCATCACCAGGGTGCAAAGGAGGAGGAGGGTAGAGAGAGAGAGGGCCCCAATTCACTCTACCCTCTTCCTCCTCCTCCCTACTTCAGTGACCCTCCATGCACAGCTCCCACCACTGTTCAACCTCCAGGTGTCCTTTGCCCATCACTTCTTATTAAGCACTGGTGGGTGAAGAATGGCTGGTGGAGGCTGGAGATGAAGGATCACTGGGATAAGGAGGGGAAGGTGTGTTGACGATTGTGTGAGAAAGTGAGTGTTTTTAGGGGAGAGTTCACACCTGGACCCGGTTCTGACTCCTCTCCCTCACACAGATCATTCCTAGCCCTGGACCTTCTCCCTCCACTCTGGCTCCCCTCTTCCTCCTCTCTTCCCCTCCCCAACTGTGAAATTCTTCTTCTTTTATGTCTACAAATTAAGATTTACATAAGGGACAGTCCCTTCTCCGTGGAGCTTACAGTCAGGCCGATTTAGAAAAACGTGTGGGAGAGCCGGCGAGCGCACAGGCCACTCTCCTGGGCATGCGATTCAGGAGGGAGGCCTATGCAAATTAGGGCCCACGGTAAAAGGAGGCGCTAGGGACACTAGCGCGTTCCTAGCGCCTCCTTTTCGACAGGAGCGGCAGCTGTCAGCGGGCTTGACAGCCGGCGCTCAATTTTGCCGGCGTCGGTTCTCAAACCCACTGACAGCCACAGGTTCAGAAAACGGATGCCGGCATAATTGAGCGTCCGTCTTCTGACCCGCGGGCTGCGGACCAATTTACTTTTTTTTTTTTTTTTTAACTTTTGGGGCCTTCGACTTAATTTCGCCATGATATTAAGTCGGAGGGTGTATAGAAAAGCAGTTTTTACTGCTTTTCTGTGCACTTCTAAGGCGCCGGCCGAAATTAACACCAGCCTTTGGGCAGGCGTTGATTTCTGAAAGTAAAATGTGCGGCTTGGCTGCACATTTTACCTTCTGTATCGCACAGGAATAATTAATAGGGCCATCAACATGCACTTGTATGCTGCGGGGGGGAGGGGTGTTTGGACGCGCATTTTCGATGCGCTATTACCCCTTACTGAATAAGAAGACAAATGGGAGATTTCAGGAAATATATTTATTACAGCTAAGGTTTAAAATTGACAGCATTAGGATAAGATCGTGTCTTTAAGATTTAAAAGTATCCTCAAAAAGGTAGGTTTTTAGGCAGATCTTGGGGAGGGGGCATGGTGCACCAGCTGAGAATTGTTAGCAATTGGTATAGCCTACGGTTAGGTAGGTAATACAAACTGTTGGGGCAATTACCAGCCTGCAAGTTTGACATTTGCCCCCTGATGATTTTTGTTCTGTTTATTAGAGATGACAAGAGTAGTGGTGCAGTGGCAAAGAGGCTGTGTTGGCATTGCTAAATATACATCTCTGACAGTTTGATAATAGGCTCCAGGAAGTTCAGTGGAATATTAAAACAAAGTGATGTTTTTAGCTGATTGAACTCGAAAAGCAGTTTTCGTATTGAATGGCAAATATGTGGACTTCAGCATTCCATGGCATTGATGCAGCTGGATTGGATGGGGCTGACCTTGTGTGTGTAGAATGGACTGTGGACACAGCATGTCAAATGTTTTCATCCACAGAGCACAAAAGTCTTTCTCAGTATGCTTGCATTCATACAGAGTTTCAGTAGTCCTAGGCGGCAGCAGCAGCAGTACATCTTTGTGTTTTATAGACCACTGTTAGTAATTGTACAAGACTGCATAACTGAGACCGTCAATGCTGCCGTCATATCTTGTTTGTTAGTAGTAGACTGTAAGCTTCACCCAGACTTTGAATAGGATCTTAATGAAGTAAAATTAGTGATTAATGTGGAGAAAATCTAAATTCTGTTTCCACTTGTTCTCTTCAGAAATAAATGTTGCAGATTATTGGCAGTAGTTTGGAAACCAGAAAACCTTTTTTCTAAAACGACCTTTTTTCTTCAGGGAGTTGACTCACATTTGGAGTATGGCATGCCTATTCTTCATAGACAGATGGTAGTCAGTGAGTTATTTTCTTTAAACAGAATTATGGTGAAATTTGTCTGCAGTGGCATATATAAGATACAAAATTGACATTGTAAGGTAAGGGTTGGAAACTGAAAACCTTCAGACAAAAGGGAGGAGAGACTGGGTTCTAGACCAGTGGTTTCCAAACCTGTCGTCCTGACCCTGTAGCCGATTGAGTTTTCAGGATATCCACAATAAATTTGTGTATCTTAGGTCTCCAAAGTATGTTAATATATATTTTATTTGATTTATTTTCTGCTTTGGGGTACTTCAGAGAATATTTTTTTCTGTATGCAAGATGTATATTCATTATGGATATTCTGAATATGTTACTGATTGAGGAGTCACAAGAACAGAATTCGGAACTGTATTAAACCATTTTCAGCATCTCAGAATTTAAGGACTAGTATCACAACTTACCCTTTTTCCAAATAATAAAGCCACAAGACTTGCCAGTGGTATAAGGAAACTTCTCGTCCAAAGTTAAAAGTACAGTAGAAGATGAGGTATTTGTCTACCTCTTAACTCGCTTTCTGAGTCTAGCCACCATCTTGAAAAGTAGATTGTGAGGAGTTTTTATCCCTGGAAGCTTCCTCCTGCTACTTTGTTTTTCCAGCTCAGTTAGAAACAGAGCTGGGATCTGTTGCCATGAGTCTTCATTTGCAACTACCTGGGGATTTTCCCCCCTATTTTATACCTTCCCCAGCATAGCTAATCTGGTGACTGCGGTGACAGCCAGGGACCATACACCATTTTCTGTTTGTTGACTTTGCAAGCTTGTACCAGTACAGGTAACCCAAAATCATTGTTTTCTCTCAGCACTGAAGCTCTTCTTGAGGTAATAAAGTAGTAAGTGGGAGTGTGACTTATGAGGTGTGCACCAATATGGGAAAGAAAGCAAACAAACAGCCACAGTAGTCTTTAAAATTCCAGAGCATTTTGGATTGATATTGGATGCATAACAGGCAAAGAGGGGAAGATACAGAGAGAAATGGCGCAGAGTCCTTGTCTAAAGTGCAGCTGTCTTAAAGAAATATTCCTGCTAGTGATATTTGTGTGTATTTGAATCTTTCTATATTGAAGTTTGCTGCTCTTCTCTTATTCCCCTATACTCACGTCCACGGATGACTTGACAGAATGCAGAAGCTGTCACTAATCTTCTAACTCTTGTTTGGGATTTCTCACACCGCATGCTGTTGCTCCTCCTGTTGGTACCGTGACTGGCCTTTCATACCTGACTGAAATGAGAAAGATTAATAATAATCCCTTTAATACTGCAGCTCATGATGTAGTCATTAGGTGACACAAAACTAATCCTGTCCATCTAACTGGTGTGATTTATTTAATATGTATAAAGGATTTAGCCTCAGTGTTGCTTGGTAGAACAGGCATCAAATACCTCTCTGTATCTTTATTAATACTGGAAGATTGAGACGCAAATAGAAGGAAGAAATACTATAGCTGGGGAACCCTTAAGAGGAAGTGGGGTCAAAAATGTAATACATGACTGTTTGCCACTAGTTCTAAAATATAGCAAGTTGTGTAACTGTGAAGATTTATAATTAAATTGGTCAGAGCAAGAGATTGCTTGGGCCTATCATTAGGGAGGTGAAAAAGAAAAGTTGTTAATTAGCAACTGTTTAAATATAAAGACAACAAATAGTTTTCAGGGGCTGCATTCTTTGGATATCTGGAATAAAATGTAATGTCATACATTTGCAGGGTTGGAAAACTCTTTGGCACCTGATTGCTCTGGTGACTAATATATTTTCTTCTATCAAAATTCTCTGCCCGTATTGAGGTACAGCTTATACAAAACCCAATACACCATATAACCCCACTCTTTCCCAATATTCAGTATAATAAATTGTAATATGGGATGGTGTAGGTTTCATACATAATCTGTTACTTGCCTCTGCGGCTTTACTCACAGATGTTTCTTTAATGTAATCATGAACCTACCCTTCCCAAGCACCTATTTTTTGCTTTATTTTTCTTGATATTTCTTTATATTAATTTCTTTATTTTCTGTGCATTTATTGTGCCTTGTGAAAACTTAAAATCTTACTTCTTATTCTACTATTTAATATCACATCGTTTGACTCAAACTATTCAATCTATTCACTCTATTCACACGCCAGTTGTTTCTCATCTTCATCAAGTGACCCCGATTCACTTAGCTGTTAGTTTCTCCCAACATGGCCATGTTTTGAAAAGTTATTTTATCAGGGGAGTTCTTATTACATCTTCTCGCCTCGCTGTCGGGTCTCCACTTTTACTCCGAATGGTGTTCTTCATCTCCTTCTCTGCAAACAGTTGTTCTTTTATACTGGTCAGCAGATCAACTTTACACCAATGGAGGGTTACTTCAATTACGTCATCCCATCTTGATCCAATGATCGTCCTTCAATTTATTTTGATCAGGTGACCTGTATTCAACCTGTGAGGGATTACCCCCATATCTTTTTATATTAGCAATGCCCAATCGATTTCTTTGTTTAATCCCAGGGGAGTAACAGATTTAAGTTTAAAAATCCAGTGTTCTTCAAATTACCTCCTCTAATATTCATTACCACCATATCGATGATAGTCCATCGGAGCTGTTCAAACGTGTGTTGCTGATCTATGCAATGTTCAACCATCGGGGCTTCAGTAGTTTTAGTATTTAGTCTCTATCTATGTTCTGTTAATCTAGTTTTCATTGCTCTGGAAGTCTGTCCAACATAGATCTTTGGGCAAGGGCATTGTATAATATACACAATGCTTTTTGAAACGCAATTTGTGTCCCTCCTTCTTACACAATAGCCTGTCACCGGGTCAATTCATTCTGTCCCTTCAATTGTTGTATTACACATATCACATCGAGCACATTTACTATGAAGGCCCTTAATTTGTACACGGTTGGTACTGCCGACAATATCCGCGTGTACCACTAGATCTCTAATGTTTGGTCCTCTCATGGTGGTAATTAATGGCACCTCTTCAAATATCTTGTGTAAAGACAGTGGGGCGGATTTTAAAAAGCATTTACTCGAGCAAAACTGGTTTTTGCTCGAGTAAATACACTTTACTCAAGTAAGTGGGCTTTTCAAAATTGCTACAATATATGCCATTGAATTGTCCATAGGATTTACTCAAGTAAGTGCACTTTACTCGAGTAAATAGCTTTTGAAAATTGCTACGATAGTATGTCACATTTACATGTGTAACTCCTTTGAAAATGACCCCCAGTATGTGCCAGTGCTTTCGTATCGAAGATGTGATTGATGCATATAGGGAAAAATAACCCATGCTATAGTTACACAATGTTAGGTTCCATATTAGATGCTACCACCCAAGAAAGCGATCTAGGCGTCATAGTGGATAACACATTGAAATCGTCGGTTCAGTGTGCTGCGGCAGTCAATAAAGCAAACAGAATGTTGGGAATTATTAGGAAGGGAATGGTGAATAAAACTGAAAATGTCATAATGCCTCTGTATCACTCCATGGTGAGACCCCACCTTGAATACTGTGTTCAATTCTGGTCGCCGCATCTCAAAAAACATATAATTGCGATGGAGAAGGTACAGAGAAGGGCGACCAAAATGATAAGGGGAATGGAACAGCTCCCCTATGAGGAAAGACTAAAGAGGTTAGGACTTTTTAGCTTGGAGAAGAGACGGCTGAGGAGGTATATGATAGACGTGTTTAAAATCATTAGAGGTCTAGAACGGGTAGATGTGAATCGATTATTTAGTCTTTCAGATAATAGAAAGACATGGGGGCACTCCATGAAGTTAGCATGTGGCACATTTAAAACTAATCGAATCGAAACTAAATTGAAACTAAACTAAATCGAAACTAAACTAAAACGAATTGAATACAAAATACTAACCGGTCTAATATTATACACTATTTGCTTACTTTGATTAGTTTTTGTTATATGTAAAACTTGTTCACTTCGTTTGTTCAATGGAAAAACTTGCTTACTTCATTTGTTCAATGTAAAAACTTTTTTCCTAATTCTGTTCTATGTAAACCGCTAAATGTAGCGATAGTTACTGTTCCTTGTAAACCGGGGTGATATGTATATTATACAGGAACTTCCGGTATATAAATTATATAAATAAATAAATAACCATCCTCCACAATGCAATACACAATAGTGAAAGCGCATGTCTAAACTCTATTATACAAAAACACAAAAGATCAACAAACAAAGCACAGCTAGACATCCCATCTGTCACAACTGCCAAACTCACTACTGTAAGAAAAAGAGCAATATCAATAGCCGGACCTCGCCTCTGGAACACCCTACCGGAAAATCTAAGACTACAGAACAACACAAAAATATTTAGAAAACTACTCAAAACCTGGCTATTCAGACAAACCTACAAAGAAGGAATAGGATAATCTATTACTCTACTATACTACCATACCCAAGAAATTTATTCACCGTTAAGCACTTTATTACCCACTAACACTCCCCAAACTATATACCTATATACCTCATGCCCAGTTGAGCCTATTACTACCAATTACCGTTACTCACTTGTAAATTATACACTACATGAGACAGCACTGCACTGTGAAACCACTAAAACCAGATGGATTAATTACCATGACATTACCCTGCTGTATTAACATACATAGTATGATTGTTCATATATTTCCCTGTTTTAACCCCTCCCACAGTTACTTGTAATCCGCTTTTCTGTTCTTGTAAACCTCTGTTTTTACTTGTTTTTCGGAGTGATGGCCTGCATCACCTCCCACAGTTATTAATTTAAACAGTTGATCTTTTATGTAAACTATTGTTATACCTGTGAATCGGAGTAAAGGCCATTGCTAAACTTTGGTATAGAAAAACATACAAATAAATAAATAAATCGGAGAAAGTTCTTCTTCACTCAATATACAATTAAATTCTGGAATTTGTTGCCAGAGGACGTGGTTAGTTCAGTTAGTATAGCTGAGTTTAAAAAAGGATTGAATAAGTTCTTGGAGGAGAAGTCCATTACCTACTATTAATTAAGTTGACTTAGAAAATAGCCACTGCTATTACTAGCAACGGTAACATGAAATAGACTTAATTTTTGGGAACTTGCCAGGTTCTTATGGCCTGGATTGGCCACTGTTGGAAACAGGATGCTGGGCTTGATGGACCCTTGGTCTGACCCAGTATGGCATATTCTTATGAGGTAATATACACGTCGACCTGCTCTGATATTTTCTGTTCTGATAATTCAGAATTTGTTCCCGGTCCTTATATTTAGCTCTTTTATAGGCTTTGGTGATTACTTTTTTTTTTATATCCCCTACACTTAAATTTCTGCATAAGCCAGTGCTTGTTTTTCAGATTCTTCTTTAGTGGAACAGATCCTCCAAATTTGGAAGAACTGGCTGACCGGCAATCCTTCTTTTAGTGATAATGCGTGATGACTGTTGTAACGTAAAAGGGTATTTCTGTCTGTGGGTTTATGATACACAGTGGTGTTCAACTATCCACCTTCCCTTGAAACTTCCACATCCAAGTAATTTATTTTTTTCTGATCGCTGTTGGAGGTGAATTGTAAATTATTGTCCAAAGTGTTTATCCATTGCAGAAATATGTTTAATTCATTTTCAGTGGATGTCCATATAAAGAAAATGTTGATGTACTGACACCAGTACAATATCTTCTGCCACCACTTGGACTGATAAATGTGTTGCACTTGGACTGATAAATGTGTTGCTTTTCGAACTCTGCCACGTAGATGTTAGCTACGGATGGTGCCATAGACGACCCCATTGCTGTTCCATGTACCTGATGGTAAAAGGTCTCTCCAAATCTGAAATAATTATTGGTCAATACCAACTCCATCATTTGTATTAGGGAAAGGTATGAGGATCCGATTTGCTCCTCTTTCCTTTAACAACTTGTTTGTCACCACTCTTATTGCTTCCCATTGTGGGATTTGCATATATAAGGACTGTATGTCCATGGTCACCAGCCAATATTCTCCATTATCTAAATAGATGCTTTTATTTCTTTCAGGAACTGGATGGTATCTTTTAGATAAGATTGGGCTTTCACTACTATGGGCTGTAATATCTTGTCTAAAAAAAATTGCTGGTGGTTCTAAAATAGAATCCCGTAATGAAACTATAGGTCTAATGGGTGGAGGTGTCTCATTCTTATGTATTTTAAGGACTGAGTATATTAATGGAATACTCAGATATTCCTTCTTTAGATATCTCATCCTTTTGATTTTAAAAACAATACAGGTTCCATTATTTACTGCAACTTTTTTTGTTAACTCTTCTGTGGGTTTGTATGTAATTTCTTTATAGAACCTTTGATCTTCTAAATGTCTCTTCATAGTGGTTCTGTATGTCATAACATCTTGTACCACTATGGCCCCTCCTTTATCAGCGGATTTAATGACCACAGTCTGTTCATTAGATAATGATGTTAATGTGTCTCTTTGCTGTTTCGATAGATTGTGATATCTTGGAGTATCTTGCGATTCAATTCGTTCTAAGTCCTGCAGCAATAGATGTTTAAAGGTTAAAATGTAAGGATCTACCGGCCCCTGAGGTATCCATGATGATTTTGGACGCACTGTAGAAAATATCTGTACCTGTTACTGGTTGTAAACTGAAGAATAATTTTATTTGTAATTTCCTTATGAATTTATGAATCCAAATTCTTGTATCGAATGGCTTATTAAATTGCGTTGGAACAAAAGAAAGTCCATTGTCTAATACTTGTATTTGTTCACTAGTTAATTTCAACTCAGACGGATTTACTATTGCTGTAGATTTTTGGGAACTTGTTGATTCTTGTAATATTGTTGTCTTGTAGTTCTGCCCTCTACTGATTGAAATTCCGAGTTGCCTCTTGTTTTGTACTTTTGTTGGGTACCCTGATTTCTGCTTTTGTTGCCTAAAAAATTCTTTGCACCTGTAAATACTGTTTCTGCTGACTTCTGTGTTCTTATAGATTCATGAATGTAAACCGGGTGTTCTTCTTCCATCTCTACCTCCTCTGAGCTGCTAGTGCTTTCTCCCGATGAAAAATTGAATCTCACTCGTTTTTGTTGACTGGGTTCTTGTTGATATCTCCATGTATATACTCGGTTATTTGTGTAATCGCCTTGGTCCCTCTTAAATTTATTTATTTTAGCTGTTTTGATAATGTTGTGGAACTAGTCAAGCGTTTTTGTTCTTCTAACTTGGTCTCAAAATCTGCCAATTTGTTAACTGCCTCCAATGTTTCCTGTATTTGAGTGTTTATTTCATCAGAGTATTGTTGTACTTGATTAATTATCAATAACATGAGGTCTAGCAAGCATTTGTTAAGGATTGCTATCCACGTATCTACAAATTCATTATCTTCTGAAAACAGCATAAGATCTTTCTGTTCCCTTAAACCTCTTGGTATAATCTGCTGTTTTATGTATTCTATTAATGTCACACCATGCAGTTGTGCCCTGATCAATTTTTTGTTTAATTTCAAATATTCTTCCTAATTCTTCCCATCAATGTTCTCCAATGATTCTGAGAATAATGAAGCCTGTTTTTAAATATTTTCTACTTGATCTTCTGTGTAACTGAAAGTATTCTTCCAACCCTCCATAGCGTTTCAACAAAGCGGCCCCAATATGTAACAAATGTCTTCTATCAAAAATCCCCGCTCGTAGTGAGGTACAGCTTATACAAAACCCAATACACCATATAACCCCACTCTCTCTCAATATTCAATATTGCTCACAGATGTTTCTTTAATGTAATCATGAACCTACCCTTCCTAACCACCTATTTTTTGCTTTATTTTTCTTGATATTAATATATTAATATATTTTCTTGGCACCTGCCACAGAAAATTGTCAATGCTGTGATCTGGCTCTGCTCCCCTGCTGTCGGGTTATGGAGAATACCACTACAGCTTGTCATACCTTCCTGTTGCTAGGCTGCAGAGAACACAAGTCACCATCTCCTTGGTTTGGCCAAGGTTTAGTAGGAGCTGCCAACACAGTTAAGAGAAGTTGAGAGGCCAAGTTCATTGAAGAGGGAAGGAATGTGAAGTCGCTGGGAGGATAATGATTGAGAGACACTGGGGGACAAAAGCAAAAAAAGATGAAAATACTTCTCCAAATAATTACCACAGAAAAGCAAAGAAAAAAAATACATAAAACAAAGCAAAAAAGAGAGGCTAAAAGAAGGAAAAAGAGTAAATTAGAAGGTTAAAAACATAGAAACATATGAAACATAGAAATGACGGCAGAAGAAGACCAAACGGCCCATCCAGTCTGCCCAGCAAGCTATGTACTTTTTTTTTTTCCACATACTTGTTACACTTGGCTTTTAATACCTTTTAGTTCTATTTCCCTTCCACCCCACCATTAATGCAGAGAGCATTGCTGGAACTGCATCCAAGTGAATATCTAGCTTAATTAGGGGTAGTAACCGTTGCAATAAGCAAGCTACACCCATGCCTCTGTCCACCCAGACTATGCAATTCGGACCTTGTTGGTTGTTGTCCATATACAGATCCTCTTTTCTACATTCCCCTGCCGTTGTATCAGAGAGCTATGCGTTGAAAGAGAAGTGTTAGACTTTCTCCCCTGCCGTTGAAGCAGAGTGCTTTGCTGGATATGTATTGAAAGCAAAGTATCGGCTTATTTGGTTTTGGGGAAGTAACCGCGGTAACAAGCAAGCTACATCTCACTTTTTTTTGAATGCAAAACCTTTTTTTCTTTTTTTTCTTCCACATTTCCTCTTGCTGTTGAAGCCCAGAGCAACGCTGGAGTCTCACCAACCGTGTGCATGTACATCGAACAAGGGCATTATCTCCAGGTAGTAGCCCTCATTCTCGCGAGCCACATTAACAATCAACAAATATTGAACAAGCCTAATAATTGGCAATACCTATAGCCTATGTCCTAACCGGTAAATTTACATACTCTTACCCACCCCTCTTTTTTTTTGGAGACGGCAGCCCTCCATCCTTCCGCTCCGTGAAGGTGGTATACCATTAGCATCACGCTCCGTGAATGCCACTCCAGCCTTCCGCTCCGTGAAGGTGGAACACCGACCACTGGCATCCCGCTCCGTGAATGCCTCTGTGGCTACTGCCGCTCCGTGCAGTGTTCTGCCGCCTCCTCCCACCCCTGGCCTTGCGGGCCAGGTTATTGCTTATGCCAGGCCTTCATTGGGCCACCCCCCATGCTTAGCATATATCCATCCCCACGCTTTCCCCCTATGCAAAGTCCTTGGTGCTCTGCTCCTCCCCTTCCCCCGACACCAAAACTTTCCTCCTATGCAGCGACAAATCTCCTTATGCACCGGTGAGGACCCTGCGTCCGCTGCTCTTCATGGCTGTGACACCCCCCCCCCCCCCCCCAACAAGTCCTATAATTTGGGCTTCAAGGGCTGCTGCTTCTCCCTTTTACTGCAACAGGTCTAAGGCGATCTCTAGCTCAGCCTTTCTGCGCACTTCGGCGGTGGCTGTGGCTTCCTGTTGTTCTTTTATTCTGAACCCTTCTATCTTGAGGGCTGCTGCTTGTTCGGCATACTGTATGCGAGCCACCCCCTCTTCACGTCCTCTAGACTTGATGGATCCACAGTGTTTATCCCACGCCCCTTTGATGTCCTTCACAGTTTTGGTCTTCACCACTTCCTCTGGAAGGGCATTCCAGGCATCCACCACTCTCTCCGTGAGAAATACTTCCTGACATTGGTTCTGAGTCTTCCTCCCTGGAGTTTCAAATCGTGACCCCTGGTTCTGCTGATTTTTTTGCAATGGAAAAGGTTTGTCGTTGTCTTTGGATCGTTAAAACCTTTCAAGTATCTGAAAGTCTGAATCATATCACCCCGGCTCCTCCTTTCTTAGGAAAAAAAAAATCTTTTTTCTCTGGCACCTAAATTTTGATCAGTGCCCAACTTTTCTAAATATTTTTACACCCCTCTCTGTACGTTTGCATAGAATGATTCTCAATTAAATAAGAAAGGGATTTGGTTGCATATTTGCAGCCCTCTCCAAAAGAAAACAGTTTAAGGATCTTAAGGAACACAGTTGACCATCCCTATTTTTGTTGAGTTTCTAGAATTCTTAGCAAATTGTGATTGGTTTAACAGATGATGAGAGACCACTAATAGCTGCATAGTTTAAAAAAAAAAAACCAAAAAACTTAAGCATAGCTTAAGGTATTTTTTTTCTTGGTTATATTGTCCCCTTTGCAAGTGTTTTTTTTACATCAGGACTGATTCTGGTTTCAATTACAAGCTATGTACAGAGTACCCTTCTTGCCATGCAATATTGCATCATTCTTTTATTAGGCAACTTCAGTTTAGTTGTCCATTGAAACATTAAATAAAATGTTCCTCTGATTATTTTATAAGAATGAGACCTTTAGGATGGTATTTGTCTGTACTTTTGTTAAATGTACTACTACTTCATAGTATGTTGCACTCCAGTAGAATATGCCCCAGAAGAAAGCCACAGGTCTTATAAGCTGCAATGCAGCCATCACACAACAAATTAATGTGGAGTGCGGATTTAGGAAAAGGAGGATGATCACATTTTTCTCTTTCCACAGGTGACAGGAAAAGAAGTAAAAGGCTTAAATTGAGAAAAAGGAAATTTAGGTTAGTCAGTAGTTTGGACTTTTTATCTGTAAGAGACTATCATTGGTGACTTCTGAGAGCTGTTCAGATAAACACTGCTTGGTGATAGTTTGGGTGCAGTAGATCTTTGTTAGACCCAAGGGAATCTATTATTTAACCTTCCAAAGTCTCTTCAAGCTCTATCTTTTTATGATTCTGTGCTGTGAAATGGGATTTATCTTATGATCATGGATTCATAGAGGGATAGAATTTTCAATCACATGCAGTATTATAATGAAAATACTAGCACTCTGTATTTTTCTTTGTAGGCTGTGGTAGCTAGAGATTTGCTTTGTCAAACTCTGTATGGAATATAATGTGTACAGCAAGATTTTGTAGAATATTTTTGGTTATTAACATATTTAGTTGATATTTTATAAATGTTGCAAGAAATAGATTGTCCATGAACAGATAACTATTTGGACCTTTTTGCGGGATGCAGAATCTGCGCAGAATTCTCCCTGCGCAGAAAATAGCAGAGGAGACCCCGACATGCTGCGGAGTGCACTAAGACGAAGGCCCACATGTGCCGTGGGACACGCTCCGTTCACGGCGAAGATGAAGGCCTCAGCACGCTGTTCACGGCGAAGATGGAAGGCCCCCCCCCCCCCCCCGTGTGCTGTGAACGGAGTGTGCTCCACTCACGGAGAAGATGGAAGGCCCCCATGTGCCATGAACGGAGTGTGCTCTGCTCGTGGCAAAGATAAAAGCCCCGGTGAGAGAGAATGGGTGTGAGTGGGGAAGGGGGTGTGGAGGAGGGTGAGAGAGAGCATGGGAGGTAAGATGGCCGGGGGGGTGGGGGGGATGCTTGAGTGTGGGTTTCAGAGAGAGGGAGCCTATATGAGAGAAGGGGAGGGTGTGAGAGAAAGCATGGGAGGTAAGAGAGCGGGGGGGGGATGCTTGAGTGTGGGTTTCAGAGAGAGGGAGCCTATATGAGTCTAGAGGGTGTGGGGGAGAGGAGGGTGAGAGCATGGGAGGTAAGAGAGCGTTGGGATGCTTGAGTGTGGGTTTCAGAGAGGAGGGAGCTTATATGAGGAGATGGTGAAGGAGTGTAAATGTGTGTGAGAGACTGGGAGCTCGTGTGTATGAAAAAGGGATCATGTGTATGTGAGGGTGCTAGCCTGTGTGAAGGGATTGTGTATGTGTGAGACAGAGCCTGTGTGAAGGGGTGTGTGAGAGAGAGAGAGACATTAGCCTGTGTGAGAGAGAAAGGGAGCTTGTGTGGGTGTCTATGCAAGAGAGAGGGCCCTGTATGAGGGGATGTGTGTGTGTGTGTGCGAGAGAGTGAGGAAGCCTGGATGAGGGTGTGTGTAAGTGTATCAGAGAGAGGGAATATGTGTGTGAGAGAGGGAGGGACAGAGGGGAGCCTGTGTGAGGGTCAGAACTGAGAATGGGGTCAAACTCTGGGACTGGTAATAGAGTGGAAGAGGTTGAGCCTAGAGGTGGAGGGGAGAGATACTGGCAGGTGGAGGAGCTAGGGGGCTGAGAAGGCAAAGTGGCCAGGGGAGTAGGGAGAGCGAGTGGAAGGGACACTCTTACAGTGAATTTCTAGGGAAATTTTGCTCAAAATATTTAAAATTCTGTATCTTTAATAACTTTTTTCTGTATTAATTTAAAATGTAATTACTTAGACTGTCATGTAAATTGTTATTTTGACCAATATAAAGTTTGCAGAATTTTAAGCTTTTTTGCGCAGAATTCCCCCAGGAGTACTATATGTGGACATTGTGTATGAATGATAGATTTTGAACTACAGGCAGTTCAATCATCTGAAGATTATAGGATACCATGTCAGATGAGCTGCATAAGCCCAGGCATATTATATAAAAATGTATAATTAGCATTAGTTAAATTCCAAAAGTAGAGTAAATACAAAAAATACATACTTGTTTGTGTCTAAATGTAATAGTTGACTGTCTTGCTAAAGCTTAAGCTCTGGAAGAGACTGAGGGGTTCATGAGGCATTGTGCATGTATGGGAACTCTGCACCTGCTTAGTAAAGTCAGTTTGTGCCTTTAGATGACATCACCCATGTGAAATGGCTAATTCATCCAGCTGTCTATGAATAGCCCTGTTTACAGGTAAGCAAACATTTTCTGCTGAATGGATTGCACATTGCTTTTCCTTTCCATTACTGCATTTTTCTGTGCAGAAAGCTAGATATGTAAGGGTCTTTTGCTTTCATGTTTATCAAGTTGACATACACAAATGATCTGTGTGCTGGAATTTAAGAACCTGGTAGAGCAAAATAAAGCTGTTAAATATATTTGAAGTGTATTTTTTTAGGGTTAGTAGAACTAGCTTTTTCTTGCCTTGTGGTTGGGGAAGGTGCATGAGGTTGGGGGGGGGGGGGGGGGGGGGGGGGCGGGGGGGGGAGGAGTGCAAAATTTAAGGCGAGAGAATTTTGCTGTCTACATGGATTTGGCTTGCTGGCACCTTGTCTTGGTTGGAGATGTGTAATGAGTGGTGAAGAATTCTTGCAGTCCCTTGAGTATGCCAGTAAGTGTCTGAAGGAACATAGCAGGTGAATCAAATAAGCAAGAGGCTGTCTCTCTCTCTCTCTCTCTCTTACACAGTTGTGACGGTTGGTACTCAACATATCTGGTGTGAAATTAAGTCAGAGCTGGAGCATGTGTTCCAATTTTCCAGACAAGCTTTTTGCCAGCTGTAGGTTAACCCTTTCCCAGACCTCTTGTGAAAATAATGGAAAGCCACTAGGTTATTTTAAAGTGAAAGCTCTCTGCCTCTAGATAGTGCTTTCTGCTAAATAGGAGTAGGGCTTCCTTTAATTCCCCTTTAATTTGTTTTTTCCTTAACATCTATAGATAATGATTTCTCCTGATAAGGCATATCATAGTCTGAAAGAGAAAACTGGATTCCAAAGCATAAGAGACTTTCTTCCATTCTCCACCTTATTTGCCATGATTCTTAGCATAACTGACTTGGAAATTAAGAGATTTAATTTGTTTGTGCATATATTGTATTACACTTGAGTGAGTCTCACAAGTCATGGTAATTAGACATGTATGTGCATATAACAATAACTATGACAAAGGCCAGTTCATAGAAAGCTACTAAATGACTACTGACATGGTTAAAAGGTGAGGTGAAGAAATGGAAAAGGGATCCAAATGAAGGAAACAGCATAAGCACTGGCAAGTTACACTCTAAGCATTGATAAGGAAGGCAAACAGAATTTGAAAAGAAGCTTGCCGTGGATTGAAAAATTCATAATAAAATCTTTTTCAGGTATATATAAGGTAAAAAGCTTGCGAGGGAGTCAGCTGGACCATCAGATGATCAAGGGGTAAAAGGGACACTTAGGGCTGACAAAGCTATAGCAGAGAGACTAAATGAATTCCTTGTTTTGGTATTCATTGAAGAAAGATGTAAGAAAGATACTCATACCAGAAATGATATTCAAAAGTGATGATTCAGAGGAAATGAAACAAATCTCTGAACCTGTAAGATGTACTAGGACAAATTGACAAACTAAAGAGTAGCAAATTACCTGAACCAGATGGTACACATCCCAGATTGATGAATGAACTGAGAAATGAAATTACGGATCTGCTATTTGAAATTTGTAAACTATAATTAACATAGTCAATGGTACCTGAAGCCTGGAGGGTTGCCAATGTAACCCCAATTTTTGAAAAGGGATCAAGGTGTGATCCAGGAAATTAGACCAGTGAGTCTGACGTCCGTGCCAGGCAAAATGGTAGAAACTATCATAAAGAAGAAAATTGCTGAACATATAGATAGGCACAGTTTAATGGGACAAAGCCCACATGGATTTAGCCAAGGGATGTCTTGCCTTACCAATTTGCTACATTTTTTGAGGGGGTAAATAAACATGTGGATAAAGGTGAGCCAGTTAATATAGTGTATCTGGATTTCCAGAAAGCCCTTGACAAAGAGACTTCTTAGGAAAATAAATGTCATGGGATAAGGGGCAGTGTCCTATTGTGGATTGGGAACTGGTTAAAAGATAGAAAACAGAGATTAGGACTAAATAGTAAATTTTCCCAATGGAGAAAGATGAATAGTGGAGTGCCCAGGAATCTGTTCTAGGACCACTACTTTTTAATCTACCTTATAAATGAGCTCTGACCGGCCGCAAATGCGCAGTAGAGAGCAGCTCTACCGCGCATGTGCGGGCAAGCACGTCGGTCAGAGTGGAGCATGCCCGAAAACAAAAATGGTGCTGGGAGGAGCAGGAGCGGCGGCGCGCGTGAGGGAGGGAGGGACCCCCCCCCCCCCCCCGGGAGATCTTCCGTCTGCCGGTTGTGGATGAGCTGAAAGGGGAGGGGATTGAGAGAGGGGGAGTGACTGAAGGGAGGGAGGAGAGAGTGAGGTGAGGGGAGGGAGGAGAGAGTGAGGTGAGGGGAGAGAGGGAGGGGAGGGAGGAGAGAGTGAGGTGAGGGAGGGGAGGGAGGAGAGAGTGAGGGGAGGGGGGGGGGGAGACTAGAGGTGGGAGGGAGAATGAGGGGGAGGGAGTGGGAAGGAAATGGACAGAATTTTTTTTTTTAAATATAGCCCGTTGTTACAGGCTTAACGGCTAGTATATTTATAAATGACCTGGAAATGGTAACAGCAAGTGAGGTGATCAAATTTGCTCATGACAAAATTATTCAAAGTGTTAAATCACAATAGGATTATGAGAAATTGGAAATTTAATTTGCCATTTGCATGCCCAGTGGACAAGTGCAGAAGAATGCATTTATAGCTACACAGTGCAAGATTTCACATGATGAATCAGCATGTAGGAAAAAGATCTAGGCATCATCGTTGATAATACATTGAAATACGCTGTGGCAGCAGCACCCAAGAAAGCAAATAGAATGCTAGGGATTATTAGGAAAGGAATGGAGACCAAATCAGACAACATCATCATGCCTCTATATTGCTCCATGGTACGACCTCATCTTGAGTATTGTGTGAAGTTCTGGTCACCACATCTGAAAAAAAGATATAACAAAATTAGAAAAGGTACAGAGAAGGGAGCCCAAAATGATGTATTTATTTATTTATTTAATGTGTTTTATATACCGTCATTCGTAAACGTCAGAATAACACCATCATAACGGTTTACAAAATAAGGTTACAGGGATAAGGGGGGTTAAACAAGGGATCCAAAGTACAAACTGTTATTAAGCATAGGGGATAACGTGTAAGGATTTAGTTCAGTTTTTTGTTTCATTTCTTATTTATGAAAACGGGGATTGAATGATTCCCTTATGAGGAAAGGCTAAAGAGGGTTAGGTCTCTTCAGCTTGGAGAGGAGGCGGCTGAGGGAGATATGATAGAGGCTTATAAAATGAGTTGATTTAATGAGTAAATTTAATCAGTTTACTCTTTCAAAAAGTATAAATACTAGGGGACACAAAATAAAGTTACTAGGTAATACATTTAAAATTAATAAGAGAAAGTAATTTTTTACTCAATGCATAATAAGCTATGGAATTTGTTGCCAAGAGGTGTGGTGAAAACTATTCATGTAGCTGTGTTTAAAAATGTTTTGGGCCCACTTTCCCCGTTCCTATTTGTGCTATCTTTACACCTTTTATTGCGAGACATTACATCTAATGTTAGTATACAGGGGGTGTCCATGGGGCAAAACTTATTCAAGTTGTTGGCATTTTAAGACGATCTCTTAGTACATGTGACAGATCCAGAGACCTCGGTGCGAGAACTGCTTGAGATGTTTCAATGTTACGGAGCATTGACAGGGTTTAAACTAATTTGGACAAATTGGAGGCCTTTAAAATTGATTGACAAATGAGGGATTGGGTGTGGGAATTTCCTTTAAAATGGGTAGACAAAGAAATAAAATATTTAGGCATTATACTAACCAGGACTTGAGACATTTGCAATTATTAAACATACAGCGGTTTTTGGATTCAACTAATAATATATTGAGGGCATGGTCACCATTAAACCTCTCTTTAATGGGCAGGATATAATTATTTAAAATGATAGTACTACCCAAATGGCTGTATGTGTTAGGTACCCTTCCCTTATATCTGAGTAGAACTCAGTTGAAGTGTTTTGCCCAAGAAGTTAGTTCTTACCTGTGGCAGGGGAAAAAAGCTTCCATTTCTTTGCAACAACTTATGACACCATGGGGCAAAAGGGGTCTGGGATTGCCTAACCTGAAATTGTATAATATAGTGGTGAATCTGCGTCACATAGGAGATTGGTTGTTAAAAACCAGCTATTATACTGATGATCAGTTTGAATCCGGGTTATTGTATCCATTATCTTTATCCTTTGTCACATATTACAAATGGACTGCTGCCCACTCATCTGATTGACCATTGTTTGATTTCCCCCTACAGAAATTCTGGCAATGGATAACTTTGCAATTACAGTTGTCTTAAGATATCTCCTTTTTTACCAATGAGAAGTAATATGCAATTTCAACTGGGGCTGCACAAACCTTGGGCAAACAGTTTATGCAGCCCGTTTACCCAGTAGTCAACTCTCCAGAGGGGTTATGGGTTGCTTTTTAAGTAAGTGCTCCCTAGGCAACCCTCAGCTTGGGACTGCTTTCATGTCTTGGGTAATTTAGTCCTACCTGTTAAGAACATAAGAAAATGCCATACTGGGTCAGACCAAGGGTCCATCAAGTCCAGCATCCTGTTTCCAACAGTGGCCAATCCAGGCCATAAGAACCTGGCAATTACCCAAAACCTAAGTCTATTCCATGTTACCATTGCTAATGGCAGTGGCTATTCTCTAAGTGAACTTAATAGCAGGTAATGGACTTCTCCTCCAAGAACTTATCCAATCCTTTTTTAAACACAGCTATACTAACTGAACTAACCACATCCTCTGGCAACAAATTCCAGAGTTTAATTGTGCGTTGAGTAAAAAAGAACTTTCTCCGATTAGTTTTAAATGTGCCCCATGCTAACTTCATGGAGTGCCCCCTAGTCTTTCTACTATCCGAAAGAGTAAATAACCGATTCACATCTACCCGTTCTAGACCTCTCATGATTTTAACCACCTCTATCATATCCCCCCTCAGTCGTCTCTTCTCCAAGCTGAAAAGTCCTAACCTCTTTAGTCTTTCCTCATAGGGGAGCTGTTCCATTCCCCTTATCATTTTGGTAGCCCTTCTCTGTACCTTCTCCATCGCAATTATATCTTTTTTGAGATGCGGCGAACAGAATTGTACACAGTATTCAAGGTGTGGTCTCACCATGGAGCGATACAGAGGCATTATGACATTTTCCGTTTTATTCACCATTCCCTGTCTAATAATTCCCAACATTCTGTTTGCTTTTTTGAATGCCGCAGCACACTGTACCGACGATTTCAATGTGTTATCCACTATGACACCTAGATCTCTTTCTTGGGTTGTAGCACCTAATATGGAACCCAACATTGTGTAATTATAGCATGGGTTATTTTTCCCTATATGCATCACCTTGCACTTATCCACATTAAATTTCATCTGCCATTTTGATGCCCAATTTTCCAGTCTCACAAGGTCTTCCTGCAATTTATCACAATCTGCTTGAGATTTAACTACTCTGAACAATTTTGTGTCATCTGCAAATTTGATTATCTCACTCGTCGTATTTCTTTCCAGATCATTTATAAATATATTGAAAAGTAAGGGTCCCAATACAGATCCCTGAGGCACTCCACTGTCCACTCCCTTCCACTGAGAAAATTGCTCATTTAATCCTACTCTCTGTTTCCTGTCTTTTAGCCAGTTTGCAATCCACGAAAGGACATCGCCACCTATCCCATGACTTTTTACTTTTCCTAGAAGCCTCTCATGAGGAACTTTGTCAAACACCTTCTGAAAATCCAAGTATACTACATCTACCGGTTCACCTTTATCCACATGTTTATTAACTCCTTCAAAAAAGTGAAGCAGATTTGTGAGGCAAGACTTGCCCTGGGTAAAGCCATGCCGACTTTGTTCCATTAACCATGTCTTTCTATATGTTCTGTGATTTTGATGTTTAGAACACTTTTCACTATTTTTCCTGGCACTGAAGTCAGGCTAACCGGTCTGTATTTTCCCGGATCGCCCCTGGAGCCCTTTTTTTTAAATATTGGGGTTACATTTGCTATCCTCCAGTCTTCAGGTACAATGGATGATTTTAATGATAAGTTACAAATTTTTACCAATAGGTCTGAAATTTCATTTTTTAGTTCCTTCAGAACTCTGGGGTGTATACCATCTGGTCCAGGTGATTTACTACTCTTCGGTTTGTCAATCAGGCCTACCACATCTTCTAGGTTCACCGTGATTTGATTCAGTCCATCTGAATCATTGCCCATGAAAACCTTCTCCATTACGGGTACCTCCCCAACATCCTCTTCAGTAAACACCGAAGCAAAGAAATCATTTAATCTTTCCGCGATGGCCTTATCTTCTCTAAGTGCCCCTTTAACCCCTCGATCATCTAACGGTCCAACTGACTCCCTCACAGGCTTTCTGCTTCGGATATATTTTAAAAAGTTTTTACTGTGAGTTTTTGCCTCTACAGCCAACTTCTTTTCAAATTCTCTCTTAGCCTGTCTTATCAATGTCTTACATTTAACTTGCCAATGTTTATGCTTTATCCTATTTTCTTCTGTTGGATCCTTCTTCCAATTTTTGAATGAAGATCTTTTGGCTAAAATAGCTTCTTTCACCTCCCCTTTTAACCATGCCGGTAATCGTTTTGCCTTCTTTCCACCTTTCTTAATGTGTGGAATACATCTGGACTGTGCTTCTAGAATGATATTTTTTAACAATGACCACACCTCTTGGACATTTTTTACTTTTGTAGCTGCTCCTTTCAGTTTTTTTCTAAGAATTTTTCTCATTTTATCAAAGTTTCCCTTTTGAAAGTTTAACATGAGAGCCTTGGATTTGCACACTGTTCCTTTTCCAGTCGTTAAATCAAATTTGATCATATTATGATCACTATTGCCAAGCGGCCCCACCACCGTTACCTCTCACCAAGTCCTGTGCTCCACTGAGAATTAGATCTAAAAATGCTCCCTCTCTCGTCGGTTCCTGAACCAATTGCTCCATAAAGCTATCATTTATTCCATCCAGGAACGTTATCTCTCTAGCGTGACCCGATGATACATTTACCCAGTTTATATTGGGGTAATTGAAGTCTACTATACGAAAACAGTTAATTAAGTGCAACGAACTACACTTGTCTCACAAAACAAACGTCGCATAAATTATAATTTTTTAATTTTTTTAATGTGCATAGAATTTATCTAGAACAGTGGACCATCATAACACCCTTGGTTATTTAGGCAGTAAGCCACACTTTTAACCTTACAGGGTCATGTTTAATCATCGGTCCATTGAATGTCTTTTTACTTCTTTAATTAAATATTCTCTTTTTTTCTTTTTCTCTTTTATAATTAATAAAATCTTTTGAAATCTTTTGCAGTATATTTGAAGACGGAATTGCCTTACTTGTGCGGAGCGCCGCTGCGCTTCCGACCTTTGTATCCTGTGCCGCTGCGCTATTATCTCCAGCGCTATCGTGCTTTGTAGGCAAAAATGCTCCTAGATTTTGTATTGAAGAGATGAACTTCCGATTAAATGTGCTCACACACTTTAGAGCTCCTGCAGTCCGACGTACGTTTCGCGGTTTGCGCTGCTTCAGGGACTGATCGGAAAGTTGTAGGGTCTAGGCTTGAAAAAGTGCAAGGTTAATTCCCGCCGTAATTTAAATGCTGCTATCCAATTCATATGGTATTTAATACCGCATTCAGCCGCCTGGTACCTCTTGTCGGCGTTCTGCCGATTAATTCTATGCACATTAAAAAAATTAAAAAATTATAATTTATGCGACGTTTGTTTTGTGAGGTAATTGAAGTCTCCCATTATTACTGCACTACCAATTTGGTTAGCTTCCCTAATTTCTCTTAGCATTTCACTGTCCGTCTCACCATCTTGACCAGGTGGATGGTAGTATACCCCTATCACTATAGTCTTCCCCAACACACAAGGGATTTCTACCCATAAAGATTCAATTTTGTATTTAGTCTCATGCAGGATGTTTATCCTGTTGGACTCTATGCCATCCCGGACATAAAGTGCCACACCTCCTCCCGAGTGCTCCTCTCTGTCATTGCGATATAATTTGTACCCCGGTATAGCAGTGTCCCATTGGTTATCCTCTTTCCACCATGTCTCTGAGATGCCAATTAAGTCTGTCATCATTTACTGCTATACATTCTAATTCTCCCATCTTACTTCTTAGACTTCTGGCATTAGCATACAAACATTTCAAAGTTTGTTTTTTGTTTGTATTTTCATTCTGCTTTTTAATAGATAGGGATAAGTTAGAATTTTTTAGCTCAGGTGAGTTTTTAGTTATAGGCACTTGGACTACTTTTCTAATTATTGGAACCTCACTGTCGGGATGCTTTAATTCTAATGCATCATTAGTATCCTTTAAAGATACCTCTCTCCGAACCATGCGCTGCTGAGCGACTGTCTGCTTTCCCCTTTGTTCTAGTTTAAAAGCTGATCTATCTTTAAAGGTTAGCGCCAGCAGTCTGGTTCCACCCTGGTTAAGGTGCAGCCCATTCCTTTGGAAGAGACTCCCCCTTCCCCAAAAGGTTCCCCAGTTCCTAACAAAACTGAATCCCTCTTCCTTGCACCATCGTCTCATCCACGCATTGAGACTCCGGAGCTCTGCCTGCCTCTGGTGAGCTGCGCTTGGAACAGGGAGCATTTCAGAGAATGCTACCCTGGAGGTTCTGGATTTAAGCTTTCTACCTAAGAGCCTAAATTTGGCTTCCAGAACCTCCCTCCCACATTTTCCTATGTCGTTGGTGCCCACATGTACCACGACAGCCGGCTCCTCCCCAGCACTGTCTAAAATCCTATCTAGGTGACGCGTGAGGTCCGCCATCTTCGCACCAGGTAGGCATGTTACCAGGCGATCCTCTCGCCCACCAGCCACCAGCCACTGTTAATGGAGAAAGAAAGTTTGCTTACTGCAAATGAGATTCTCTGTAGACAGCAGGGTGAATTAGCCATGCTTAATGCCCTTCTGCCTCCCTTGAGAGCAAACTACCTAGCTAAAGCTAAGCTCTATAATCAAATGAAGGGCTCACAAGGTTGCATGCATGCATGCTCCATAGTAGAAGTTCTACTGAGCTAGAGAGATAGGTTTGTTTGTTTGCATCAGATGACATCACCCCACAGGTCATGGCTAATTCATCCTTCTGTCTTCGGAGAGTCCCGTTTACGATAAGTAAACTTGCTTTATATTCTTTCTGTTTTGCTTAGATGGTATTTTAGTTATCCCAAACTAATATGTCAACACTAATCAGGACAGATTTACACATTTGCTAGTCACAAATTTTGGATTTTCATGTCCTTGTTATGTTTCATCTGTATTTGCAAGGAAAAGGGGGTATTATGAAGGATATTGTGTGTTGAAGAAGGAGATTTGTGTGATCTTGAATGCTTATGATCATCATCATCTTTGGCAAATTCTTTTATCAGGAGAATAGAAAATTGAAAACGTACTTATTTGAGCAAACCTATATAATTGACCTTGGGTATTTTAGTTGATATAAACTGTCCTTATGGTTTAATTTTGTGTGTTAACCTGATTTGTATAGTGTTGTAAGTGATAAAGATTTGGTTTAAATTTAAACTTATTGTGCATGCATTTAAATTATCTGCTTAGAACAAATAAGGTTGACAAAAGCAGAATATAACATTTGTTAAATAAATGGATTGTATGTTGCAAAGACTCCAGTTTTCACCAGGACCAATAGGGTTACTAGTTCTTTCCTTATCTTCCCAGCCATTATGTATGGGATTTAGCCTCCCTCACAGCTGATGAATGCAGAGGACATAACTTTTTTATGACCTCATTTTGGACTTATAAAGGGGGTGTAGTCCTAGTCCAATCCCAGTAGTCTCTCTGTCTCCAGCAGTTGTGACAGATAGTTGGATCAGTTCGCAGCATCCTGGTTTGTCCTCGGCCTGGTTGAGCTCTTTGCTCCCGGGGCAATAGTCATTTGAGGCTGCTCCCCCTTGGTAGAACCCTGCTCCTGAGCAAGAAAATAATTTTTTTTTCTTTCCTTCTTACATTCCCAGTTGGGTTCTCTCATAGTACTCTTAGGGGTCTGAGTACCCTAGTAAGGAAGATCCCCTTTCCCTCATCCCAGCAAATTGGGAACCTGGGGAACATGGTAGGACTGTGGACTGCTCCCCCTCCACCCTTTCTCCTGCTCTTGCTGCAACTTTCCCTTAATTGTTAATGGACCTTTCCTCCAGGAACTTGTCCAAACCTTTTTTTTTTAAATGCAGCTATACTAATAGCTTTCACCACATCCTTTGGCAACGAACTCCAGAGCTTAGTTATGCATTGAGTAAAAAAAATATTTTCTCTTATTAGTTTTAAATGTATTACCCAGTAACTTCATTGTGTGTTCCCTGATCTTTGTACTTTTTGAAAGAGTAAACAACTGATTGTTTACTCATTCCATTCCACTCGTTATTTTATAGAGCTCTGTCATATCTCCCCTTAGCCGTCTCTTCTCCAAGCTGAAGAATCCTAACCTCTTTAGCCTTTCTTTATAGGGGAATTGTTCCATCCCCTTTATCATCTTGGTCACCCTTCTCTGTACACTTTCTAATTCTGCTATATCTTTCTTGAGATGTGGTGACCACAACTGAACCTAATTCTCAAGATCAGGTTGCGCCATAGAGCAATACAGAGGCATTATGATATTCTCTGTTTCATTGTCCAATCCTTTCCTAATAATCCCTAGCATTCTGTTTGCTTTCTTAGCTGCTGCTTGCACACTGAGCAGAAGATTTCAATGTGTTTTCAACGATGACACCAATATCTTTTTCCTGAATTGTGACTGCTAATGTGGAACCTTGCATTTTGTAGCTATAATTTAAATGTAAGAACATAAGATATGCAATACTGAGTCAGACCAAGGGTCCATCAAGCCTAGTATCCTGTTTCCAACAGTGGCCAATCCAAGTCACAAGTAGCTGGCAAGTACCCAAACATTAGATAAATCACAAGCTACTATTGCTTATTAATTACTGTAATTTTTCCTCTAGGAACTTATCCAAACCTCTTTTAAACCCAATTACACTAACTGCTGTAACCACATCTTCTGGCAATGAATTCCAGAGCTTAACTATGTGCTGAGTAAAAAATAATTTTCTTCAATTTGTTTTAAATGAGCTACTTGCTAACTTCATGAAGAGCCCCCTGGTCCTTCTATTGGCTGAGAGTAAATTTATTTATTTTATTTATTTTTAGATTTTTATATACCGGTATTCCTGTATTAAAATACAGATCACATCGGTTTACATTGAAACATAAAAATTACGCCAAGAGGCGGTACATATAACAAGGTTATAGAACTTGGAAAACATGGAAAACAGGTTCGAAAAATAACATTGAGAAAATTGTATAGTCTCTTTGAGAAACCAAATCATAAAATAAGGCGTAATTGTCTAAGATAAATGTGATCTGCAGAAGGGATTGCGATGGTGAGAAAATCTTGATAGCTGGAGGTAAAAAATAATCAAAGTTCTGGAAAAGCTTGGCTAAAGAGCCAGGTTTTAATTTTCTTTTTGAAGGAAGCGAAGCAGATCTCAAGGCGGATGTCTGGCGGGAGCATGTTCCATTGGACGGGTCCTGCTAAAGAGATGGTACGTTTCTGATGTAAGGATATTGTTGAAGGAACATAGAGTGTGCCTTTATAAGCTCCTCTGATAGGTCTAGATGAAGAGTGAAAACGAAGTTGGGTACTTAAGTGGAGTGGGGATATGTTGTAAATAGATTTATGAATTGCTGTGTATACTTTATAGAGAATCCTTTGCTTAATAGGCAGCCAGTGGAGGAGTTTTAGTATGGGGGTTATATGGTCTCTTTTATTTGTATTGGTAAGGATTCTAGCTGCAGAGTTTTGAATCATCTGGAGGGGTTTGATGGATGAGGTAGGGAGGCCAAAAAGGAGCGAGTTGCAATAATCGATTTTTGTTAGAATAATGGCTTGTAGAACCATCCGAAAATCATTGAAGTGGAGAAGTGGTTTCAATTTTCTCAGGACAAGAAGTTTATAGAAGCAGTCTTTAGTGGTGGTGCTTATAAATTTTTTGAAGTTAAGCTGATTATCTATCATGACGCCTAGATCACGTACATATGGTGAGTGATTAATTATAGGAGTGGTAGAAATGAGTGGGACAGCTGGGTATATTAGATTGTTATTAACGTCATGATTGATAATTAAGATCTCGGTTTTGTTGTTGTTGAGAATAAGGCTGAGACTGGATAGAAGATGATTGATTAGTTGCAAGCAATTATTCCAGTGAATCAAGGTTTTGTGTAGGGATTCTGAGATTGGGATGAGTATTTGGATGTCATCCGCGTAAATGTAGTGTGTTAGGTTTAGATTATTAAGAAGTCGACAGAGAGGGAGAAGGTAAATGTTGAAAACCTTAACCGATTTACATTAACTTGTACAAGTACTTTCATGATTTTGTAGACTTCTGTCATATTTCCCCTCAGTTGTCTCTTCTCCAAACTGAACAACCCTAATGTCTTTAGCCTTTCCTCATAGGGCAGCCGTTCCATGCCCCTTATCATTTTGGTCGCTCTTCTCTGCATTTTCTCCAGTGTAGCTATATCCTTTCTGAGATGTGGTGACCAGAATTGCACATAGTATTCAAGGTACGGTCTCACCATGGAGCGATACAGAGGCATTAAGAAATCATTCGTTTTATTTGCAATTCCCTTCCTAATAGTTCCTAATATTCTGTTTGCTTTTTTGATTGCCACAGCACACTGAGGTGACTATTTCAATGTATTATCCACTATGACACCTAGATCTCTTTCCTGGGTGGTAACTCCTAAGATAGAACCTAACATTGTGTAACTACAGCAAGGGTTATTTTTCCCTCTATGCATCACTTTGCACTTGTCCATGTTAAATTTCATTTGCCATTTGGAAGCCCAATCTTCCAGTCTCACAAGGTCCTCCTGTATTTCATCACAATCCGCTTAAGATTTAACTACTCTGCATAATTTTGTATCATCCGCAAATTTGATCACCTCACTCATCGTACCCCTTTCCAGAACATTTATAAATATATTAAAAAGCATCGGTCCAAGTACAGATCCCTGAAGCACTCCACTGTTTACCTTTTTCCACTGTGAAAACTGACCATTTAATCCTACTCTTTGTTACCTGTCTTTTAACCAGCTTGCAATCCATAAAAGACAATGCCTCCTATCACATGACTTTTTAGTTTTCTTAGAAGCCTCTCATGCAGGACTTTGTGAAACGCCTTCTGAAAATCCAAATACACTACAATTACCAGGTAACCTTTATCCACATTTATTCATCCCTTCAAAAAAATGTAGGAGATTTGTGAGGCAAAACTTCCCCTGAGTAAATCCATGTTGGCTGTGTCCCATCAAATCATGTCTATCTAAATGTTTTGTGATTTTATTCTTTACTAGCTGTACCCGGCCACGCGTTGCAGTGGCAGAGTCAGGTTAAGTGGAAAAGAAAGAAAAGAGAATGGGGATAACTGCCCCCCCCCCCCCGAACATGGACGCAATAACATCCCCACGCCCCCCCCCCCCCCCCCCCCCCCCCGCAGGCTTGCCGATACCTGTCAAAAATGGTAGTCTGTGGAGCGGGCGTTCGTTCCGGCATGGAAGTATTGGCGCCTGGTCCTCGGCAGCCAGCACTGAAACTGTCTCCGGCTGTTAGAACTTACTCTGTCAGTAGGGTGGGGCAATGGGAGCGGTCGTCTCGCTCAGATAGTAAAGGCGAAGGTGCGCCGGTTGCCAGTCCAGAAAATGGCGTCGACGGGCCCTCGCCCTTACTATGTCACATGGGCTACTGCCGCCATTGGCGTTCCCGAGTGTCCTAGTAAGGGACAGAGCCGTCGGCACCATTTTGATTGCTGGCAGCCGACGGCCGTAGTGTTTAGGATGTGTCACGGAGCGCTGTTGCCCCCCCCCCCCCCCCCCCGCTGGAGCAGCCCGAACTATTCTGCCATTTTGCGTGTGTTCGGAGGGTGTGGGCAGTAAGTAGAAAAGTCATGTGCGTGGGGGGTGTGAGGAGGGTGTTTTTGTGTGATCTCGTAGGGTGTGGGAATTGCAAACATGTGGCATGTTAGTGGCCTCCCGGTGTAGCATGCTGGAATTTTGTGGGTTTTTGTGTGTTTTGGGAGGGTGTGTGAAGTAAGCACAATTGGCATGTGTGCGGGGGTGTGTGAGGAGGGTGGATTTGTGTCTGGTCGGAGGGTGTGTGAATCTCAAACATTGGTCACGTGTGTGTGGGGTGTGAGCGTTTGTGTAAGACGTAAGAGCTTGCGCTTACGTCCAGCAGATGTTGCTGTTTTGTGGAACCAAATATTAAAACTTTTTTACCAGCCCCCAGTGTGACATATGTAATGTAAGTGTAGAAGAACCTTGCCGTATGTGAGGTGAAGCTTGTGTCCAAATTTGAAAGCAATCGGTTCAGCTGTGGCAGAGCCTGGTAAAGTTGAAAAAACAGAACAGAGCAGTAAAGGTTACAGTTTGTGTGGTTTTTTTTTTTTTTTTTTTTACCCCAAATGAACAGCACCAGCAAAGAATAGTTTAAATATGCAAGCACACCTTCCTGGCCCCCCCCCCGCCAACCCGGCGAAATAGAGCAACCCACGCTACAGCCCCCCTCTCGAGAGACGTGGAGAATGAGTGCCCCCCCCCCCCGTGAAAAATGCGCGGCGGAAAATAAGAACGGTCCCCCATCGTGCTCCTCCCCGGCTACATGTGTAAACTGCCAGCTGGTGGCGAGGGTGTGTGCTAGTGTTTTTCCCCTGGCTGCCATGTTGCAAAACTTCACCGGTGAAAGGGATGCGTCAGGATTCGTGACCTAGTAAGGGCAAATGTCCGCTGAGGATATGGCGCCGACGGGCTCTTGCCCTTACTATGTCACATGGTGTACCGACGTCATTGTTGTCTCCGTATAGCATAGTAAGGGCAAGGTCCGCTGGCGCCATTTTGGTTGCTGGCATCCGACGGCCCTACTGAATGCGATGTGTCCCGGACCGTTCCTGTGGTGCCGGCGGAGAAGCATGGACTTGTTTCAGGTGTAGTGTGTGATCGGAGTGCAGTGCGTGGGTGGGTGGAAGAGGGTACTTTAATTTAAATTCGGAGGGCGTGTGAAATGCGTGGCTTCCCAATGTAGCAGCCAGGAATCCGTGTTTTGGTGTGTTTTGGGAGGGTGGGTGAAGTAAGTGACATTGGCAGGCGTGTGGGTAGGGGTGTGTGGTGTGATGAGTGTGGATTTCTGTGTGTTATGAGGGAGTGTGAATGAAAGACAATAGCCCTGTGTGGGGGTGTGGTGTGGTGTGTGTGAAAGGTGTAAGAGGTTGCGCTTGCGCTGACGGCCACCAGATGTCGCTGTTTTGTGTAAGCAATTTTTAAACTTGTATTACCTGTCATAGGTGTGACCTATATGTAATGTAAGTGTATAAGATCCTTCCCGTATGGTAAGTGAATGTTGTGTGTAAATTTGAATGCATTCGGTTAAGCGGTTGGCGAGATTAGTGACGACGTACAAACTATTTAACATTTTTATTTATATAGATAACAGTTTCCACGATTTTTCCTGGCACTGAAGTCAGGCTCACTGGTCTATAGTTGCCTGGATCACCCCTGGATCCCTTTTTAAATATAGGGGGTTACATTGGCCATCTTCCAATCTTTCAGGTACATCGGATGTTTTTAATGATAGGTCAGAATCCTGGGGGGTTTACCATCCAGTCCAGGTGATTTACTACTCTTCAGTTTGTCACATCTTCCAGGTTCACCGTGATTTGGTTCAGTTGATCTGAATCATCACCCATGAAAACCTTCTCCGGAATGGGTATCTCTTCAACATCCTCTTTAGTAAACACTAAAGCAAAGAAATTGTTTAATCTTTCCGCAATGGCCTTATTTTCTCTAAGTGCCCCTTTTAACCCCTTGATCATTCAACGGTCCAACTGACTCCCTCGCAGGCTTTCTGCTTTGGATATATTTCATAGAGTTTTTGCCTCTATGGCCAACTTATTTTCAAATTCTCTCTTAGCTTGTCTTATCAATGTCTTACATTTAACTTGCCAGTGCTTATGCTTTACCCTAATGTCTTCTGATGGATCCTTTTTCCAATTTTTGAATAACTATGTTTTGGCTAAAATAGCCTCTTTCACCTCATCTTTTAACCATGCTAGTAATCTTTTTGCCTTCCTTCCACCTTTCTTAATGCGTGGAATACATCTGGACTGTGCTTCTAGGATGGTAGTTTTTTTTAACAATGCCCATGCCTGTTGCACAGTTTTTACCTTTGTAGCTGCACTTTCATTTTTTTTCTATTTTTCTCATTTTATCAAAGTTTCCCTTTTGAAAGTTTAGCACTTGCTGTTCCCCTTCTAGCCATTAATTCAAATTTGATCACCACCGGTTACCTCTTACCAAATCCTGTGCTCCACTGAGAATTAGATCTGAAATTGCGCCCTCTCTCTTTTTTTCCTGAATCAGTTGCTCCATAAACTGTCATTTTTTCCAGCCAGGAACTTTATCTCTGTAGCATGCCCTCTTGTTTCACTTTTCCAGTCAATATTGGGGTAATTGAAATCTAAATCGGAAGGTAATTACAGACCCAAAACACCACAGAGCACAAGTGCTGCACTTCAACAATGTCCCAAACGAAAAGTGCAGAAGAGATTTAGTCCAAACCACAAAGTAGTTCAAAGGCTCTACAGAGCAAGATAACTTTTATTCATTTTTAAATGGCAACTCCTCTGTCTTAAAATCGCACCAATTTAGAACGCGTCCCCCGACACGGTCCCGTGTTTCGCCAAGGGCTGCATCGGGAGGGAGCAACAGTTTTTTCACAAGACACTGTAAATAAACATATATTGGTTAGGACATAGAGCTGCAAAAAGCCGACGTAAGTAGTCTAGTACAATTTCAACACATACCTGAATGCAAGACAGTTTCAAAATTGGCAGGGAGCGCGTCCATCTTGTATGCAGACAGGCATTTAAACCTACCGGAGTTGGCGCGAAACTCAGGTTGACAGGTCACATGGTCATACGGGGCCAATCACAGCGGCCCCCGTTCCTGAGGCGCAACTAGCAGTGCAAATAGCAAGTCATATTGGTGACCCCACACGACTTATGTAAATAAATGCCATTCGAGTTCCCGGTTTAACCCTTTAGGAGCTACTGTATCAAGATGAAAAATCCACCTCTGCTCGATTCGTCCCAACTGCTCATTGTAGTTGCCACCCCGAGGAGAACGGGGGACAACCTCAATGATGCAAAAGAGCAAGTCAGCAAGGGTGTGTTCCTGTTGGGCCCAGTGTGTAACCAAGGGTTCATTCTCACGAGAATTCCGTATGTTTGAGCAATGCTCAATGATACGAGTTTTTATCATTCTGGAGGTTTTTCCCACGTAAACAAGGGGACAAGGGCAGGTGATTATATAAATCACTCCTTTTGAGGTACAGTCCGTAGAGGCCCGGAGAGGAAAAACTTGTTGGGTAATGGGGTGTGTAAAGGATGTACAGGTTACAGTATGTTGACACATAATGCAGTGTCCACAAGGCTGGTGCACAGCCATGGGTACAGGAGCCCCCGGTTCTAAGCCTAAGTCCGCATGAATCAGTCTATCACGAAGGTTACGGCCCCTACGGTATGTAAACCTTAGGGGACCTTGAAACAGACGATTCAAAGAGAGGGATTGCCAATGTCTACGGATAATACCGGTGACCTGGCGGCTCAACGTAGAAAAAGGTAAAATGCAATTATTGACAGTCTCAGGTAAAAGGAGGCGCTAGGGACATCCGACGCTCAATTTTGCTGACATTGGTTCTCGAGCCCGCTGACAGCCTCGGGCTCGGAAACCGGACGCCGGCAAAATTGAGCGTCCGGTTTTCGACCCGACAACCGCGGGCCGACTTCAAAATTTATTTATTTATTATTTATTTATTTATTATTTATTTATTTTACTTTTGGAAAGTTTCGGGACCTCAGACTTAATATCACCATGATATTAAGTCGGAGGGTGCACAGAAAAGCAGTTTTTACTGCTTTTCTGTGCACTTTCCCGGTGCCCGAAGAAATTAGCACCTACATTTGCGTGGACGCTAATTTCTGAAAGCAAAATGTGCGGCTTGGCTGCACATTTTGTTTTCTGAATCGCGCGGGAATACCTAATAGGGCCATCAACATGCATTTGCATGTTGCGGGCGCTATTAGGTTCGGGGGATTGGACGCGTGTTTTTGGCCCCATACTGAATATAAGGGGTAAGGGAAAATGGGCGTCCAATGTACTGTATCGGCCCAAGTGTAACTTGAGTTAAAAATGAAAGCTCAATTTTAGTTCACATTTTCTTTACTCATACAGCATAAATTGAGTTAATTACTGAAGCAATAAGCTTATAGTATGCAGTATATTGGGAATTTAAAAATAAAGTGTGTTAACACAAAAATGTGTGCATAAAAATATGCTTAGTTCACTAAAGATATGATTTTGGCTTACAAGAAAACTGAAAAGGTGCAGAAAGACTAAATGAATTCTTTGCTTCTGTGTTTACTAATGAGGATGTTGGGGAGATACCAGTTCCGGAGATGGTTTTCAGGGGTGATGAGTTAGACGAACTGAACGAAATCACTGTGAACCTGGAAGATGTAGTAGGCCAGATTGACAAACTAAAGAGTAGCAAATCACCTGGACCGGATGGTATGCATCCTAGGGTACTGAAGGAACTCAAAAATGAGATTTCTGATCTAGTAGTTAAAATTTATAACCTATCATTAAAATCATCCATTGTACCTGAAGACTGGAGGGTGGCCAATGTAATCCCAATATTTAAAAAAGGCTCCAGGGGCGATCCGGGTAACTATAGACCAGTGAGCCTAACTTCAGTGCCGGGAAAAATTGTGGAAACTATTCTGAAGATCAAAATCGTAGAGCATATAGAAAGACATGATTTAATGGAACACAGTCAACACGGATTTACCCAAGGGAAGTCTTGCCTAACATATTTGCTTCATTTTTTTTGAAGGGGTTAATAAACATGTGGATAAAGGTGAACCAGTAGATGTAGTGTATTTGGATTTTCAGAAGGCGTTTGACAAAGTCCCTCATGAGAGGCTGCTACGAAAACTAAAAAGTCATGGGATAGGAGGCGATGTCCTTTCAATGATTACAAACTGGTTAAAAGACAGGAAACAGAGAATAGGATTAAATGGTCAATTTTCTCAGTGGAAAAGGGGTAAACAGTGGAGTGCCTCAGGGATCTGTACTTGGACCGGTGCTTTTCAATATATATATATATATATATATATAAATGATCTGGAAAGGAATACGACGAGTGAGGTTATCAAATTTGCGGATGATACAAAATTATTCAGAGTAGTTAAATCACAAGCAGACTGTGATACATTACAGGAGGACCTTGCAAGACTGGAAGACTAGGCATCCAAATGGCAGACGAAATTTAATGTGGACAAGTGCAAGGTGTTACATATAGGGAAAAATAACCCTTGCTGTAGTTACACGATGTTAGGTTCCATATTAGGAGCTACCATCCAGGAAAAAGATCTAGGCATCATAGTGGATAATACTTAAAAATCGTCGGCTCAGTGTGCTGCAGCAGTCAAAAAAGCAAACAGAATGTTAGGAATTATTAGGAAGGGAATGGTTAATAAAATGGAAAATGTCATAAAGCCTCTATATCGCTCCATGGTGAGACCACACCTTGAATACTGTGTACAATTCTGGTCGCCACATCTCAAAAAAGATATAGTTGTGATGGAGAAGGTACAGAGAAGGGCAACCAAAATGATAAAGGGGTTGGAAGAGCTCCCCTATGAGGAAAGGCTGAAGAGGTGTTCAGCTTGGAGAAGAGACGGCTGAGGTGGGGATATGATAGAGGTCTTGAACGAGTAGATGTGACTCTGTTATTTACACTTTCGAATAATAGAAGGACTAGGGGGCATTCCATGAAGTTAGCAAGTAACACATTTAAGACTAATCGGAGAAAATTCTTTTTCAATCAACGCACAATAAAGCTCTGGAATTTGTTGCCAGAGCAGGTGGTTAGTGCAGTTAGTGTAGCCGAGTTCAAAAAAAGGTTTGGATAAGTTCTTGGAGGAGAAGTCCATTTACAGCTATTAATCAAGTTTACTTAGGGAATAGCCACTGCTATTAATTGCATCAGTAGCATGGGATCTTCTTAGTGTTTGGATAATTGCCAGGTTCTTGAGGCCTGGTTTGGCCTCTGTTGGAAACAGGATGCTGGGCTTGATGGACCCTTGGTCTGACCCAGCATGGCAATTTCTTATATTCTTAGTAGACAGGCTTAAAGTTTCAAACGTGCTGCTCTTTGGCCCAGGCACTTACCACAGATTGTGCACAAAATTGTTGTAAGCTCTTTGGGGAGTCACTTTTTGCAGTAGAATTATTTTACATAATCTCTTTGAGGCAGGCATTTATAGTGCCACAATTGTCAGCATCGTGCATCACTCGCTGTATGTACAATTCCTCTGTTGCTTCATGCTCCTCTGGTTTGCTGTGTAAGTCCCGCCATTTCCCTTTATCGAATCCAGTGAAGGATGGGGTGACAGTGAATCTTTGCATAATCGTAACAGTTGTGGTGGTGTAAATGCCTTCCCCAAAGAGCTTACATAATGATAGCTGTAAATATAACAATTTTGCATTTCTGACTCGGGTCACTGGGTACATGCACTTCTTGCTTGGGGGTCATGGGGTAGTGGGGGTCTGGCTCAAGGTGCTGGACCTGGGTACCCCAATGCGTGGGCTGAATTTTTGTTTTTTTTAGATTTCTATTGCCTATTTCTATTTGGACTTATCTCCCACATTATTGGACCCAATGGGACTAACCAAAAAGGCTTATAAACAAATTAATAAAATATTTAAAATATGTCATAAATACAAGTCACACAACATAGTAAATATAGTTCATGCCCAATTAATACATATTCAAAATAGTAAATACAATTCATAAAAAACTAATAACTAACTAAATCCTACTCACTGGTCTTACTAAGGGACAGATTCAGTTACAGTACAGTTAATATACTAAAACAGAAACATATTAATATAAATAATATAAACTACCCACCATTCCAACAACACCCACCATTTTTCTCTTTACTAAGAACAGCAATGAATTTTGCATGCACTTACAGGACAGCCTTCATGCTGTTTCAGCCAACAGTATCACTCGAGCAAGCTCCTATGCATAAAACATAGGGTAGCTGGTGGATCAAGAATGTGGTTGCAGTGGTAATCCCCCTTAAACTTGTTTAAGTTGTAGGAGAGACGTTTTGATAGATTAAGCTAGAAGGTCTTTCCTCTCTAACCTCCTTGTTGACCTTTATAGGAAGTAACTGCGCACATAGCCTATCATACCTTATTCCATCCGCCTCTGAGTTAGTACACAGCAATGCATAAAACTGAAGCCGTTGACTTGTTTTCCTTTTATATCATTTATATAAAGACAGTTTTGTAAAATAAAAAAAAACAACATAAGACAGCATGATGATCACAAGCTATTTTCCAGTGCAGTAATTAAGTTCAAAAGTTATTCTTGATCAGTCTCTGAGGAAATATGAATGAAAGTCAGTGCAGACACAAATGCATGCAAAATGTCAACATTTTTGTATCTTGTCAGTGCATGGACATTTTTAATGTAGCTTAAATTATACTTTTTTGGGGTGTAATTGCCATTCTGGGAATTATAGTGAAACACATTAACACATTTTAACCTGTACATGATGGCAAATCAGTGGTTTTGAAAACCTAAAGTACTTATTATGAACAAGTCTGGTGCTTAAGCGACACAGTTTCCAGCTCACGATGAATAGTTATAACATTAATATAACACCCCAAAATCTGCTAATCCTAGATATTTAAAAAAAATTCCTTTGTAAAGACATTAGAATGAAACCAAGAAAAACACTGATGTGTGCATCCTGCTACTTTATACATATGTGACATTTTCATCTGCTTTTGGTCCTACAGGTAGTTTTATGGTGTCAGATTTTGATGTTAAAAGTAGAAGCTTGAGGGTAAATAACAAAGGCAAATAAATTGGGAGATCTTGATTTCCATGCATAGTGCATGAAGGAGACACAAAGGAAGGAAAGATCCCTCTTTTCCTTCCTTCCCTTTTTAAGGACAAAAGGAAGCATAGTTATGTAATGTACTCTGCTTATATTATAAATAGTTTAATGCACAGCAAAATACTATGACAGCACACACAACTTGTAGTGCACTGGGGGGGGGGGGGGGATGAGCATATGCCTGTTCAGTTGATGTGCTTGCCATAGACAGTAGCTTATGAGCTGTATCTGCTCATAGTCCGGAAACTGTAATGAGCAATCAACTATACATTTATATGCTGGTTACACTGATTTCCTAAGACAATATACTATATCCAGTTCATTTGTACTGGTTTGGAGTAGACTTAGAATGTGCTTATAATGGAGACATGACATTTTTTTGTGTGTCCTTCTTACATTTGATCACCATTTTGAAGGAGGAGTTGGACTTGATTTAAAGCAGCTTTTGAATCTTGCTGACTGAAGAGGTCGGATACTAGAGGTTGAAGGTGCTCCCACAGGTCTGTGTAGTATTATCAAAATCCAGTACTATACAAAACTACAAGGAGAAAAATCTTAAATGGTGTTTGTAACTTCATGACTTTCAAGTTTTGCATATCTTACAATCATCTGACTGCAAATAAACCTATGAGGAAATCACAATAAATTGCCATTAGTGAAACACAGTAATTTTCTTGGTTAGCACCAAACACTGAATTTCAGAGACAGGAGCTATTTTTTTTTTGGTTGAAAAGCTATTTTCTCCTGATGTTATAAGGAGGTATATTTTATCTCACAAACCCTTCCTGTAGCATCTCAAAACAACTGACTGCTGAGTTGACTACATTGAAGGTTGTTTTTTTAAGTCTTGCCGTACCAGGGGATCTGTAAGTACTAGATTGTTAATTTCTATTTTTTTTTAAATGATTTTTCAGGAAGGTGGGATTAGTACATAACTAGTAAGAAAAGGTATGTATAGAATGGAGATAGAACAACAATAGCAATTTCATTTTCTTAAAAATCTTGAGCCCAATATAAAATAAAAAACAAATCAAAACAACCCCCCCCCCCCAACAAAAAACAAAACGTAGCCAGGTAATTAGGACTTATCTGGGTAAGTGGGGCTGTTGAATATCCAGCTACGGTCAGCGGGCACCATTTAGTTGGATAATTCAGGGGCAGGGAATGGGTGGGTTCGGGAGGAGTCAAGTTAGCCAGATAACTTATTCTTCTAATTCTGGTTGGGCCACATGACTGTCCTAAAATTAGCTGGATACACTTATCCAGCTAACTTTTTAAGATAGCCAAGTATATTCAGAACTGCTGGTTGGAAGAATTTTGAGCAATTTTCATGTTTCGTTAAGATTCTCACAAAGCTTTTTGCTTTCACTTAGACACATGGATACCCAAGGTATATATATCTTTAGGAAACATGAAAATTGCTCAAAATTCTGCCAACCATATTTGTATTTATTCTATTTACTTAAAAACAAGAAGGCAAGGTGTACTACCAGGGACTGTACACAGATAAGCCAACAGCTTATCTCTCTCTCTCTCTCATGAATAACGTACAATAAAGCTCTGGAATTTGTTGCCAGAGGATGTGGTTATTACAGTTAGTGTAGCTGGGTTCAAAAAAGGTTTGGATGGGTTCTTGGAGAAGTTCATTAACGGCTATTAATCAAGTTTGCTTAGGGAATAGCCACTGTTATTAATTGCATCAGTAGCATGGGATCTTCTTAGTGTTTGGGTAATTGCCAGGTTCTTGTGGCCTGGTTTGGCCTCTGTTGGAAACAGGATGCTGGGCTTGATGGACCCTTGGTCTGACCCAGCATGGCAATTTCTTATGTTCTTTATGTAGTCTCCTGGGTAGCCAAAATTCTGCTGCTGCAAAAAAAAGTGTCTATTATGAACAGCTTGCACTATAAAGAGAGAGGCCATATGTGTTTAAATGAGACTGTGATAAAATATAGTATTTATTAAACTTTGCCAAAGTATGGTGGGAGCTATTTAACTAGAAAGAAGAACTGACTGTTTTGTCTAGCCTAAAGTTAATGGTAACAGAAATACTGAGGGACAGAGGCTAATCCTAGTTGAGGAGGAAGAAGGGATAAGAAGAGATTGTATGTATTGGCTGTGTTGAAAATGTGTTTCGACAGTTCAGTGAGGGGCAAGCTCCTTTGTGCCCTAAGGGAGGAATGAAGGAGATTGAAGCAGAACATAAAAATATGTGTGGATTGGTAGAAGACCTGTGCAAATAAGCCCTGTTTGTCTAGGTGAATTAAAGTTTGTGCTGCACTGTCACTTTGAGGTCAGTTTGATAGCTTGCTGTCCACTTATTGATGGCCTTAATAAACGTAGGATGAGATCACTTAGTCAAGTTAACAAAGAATTTTCCCTGCTGGCTGTTATGGTTTGAGGCCATGGAGCCTCAGGCACATGTAGTTTCAAGACTTGAGTTGTCAGCATTATAGTACAGCTTGTTATTCATCTCCTCCTCCAAAAATCCTCTGTGAAATTCATTCTACAAAGTGATATTGGACTAGAAATCCTGAAATATTATAGCAGTTACTGTATTCTTACCTAACTAATATGAAGTAGCCATTTAATGTCATGTCTTTAATTTTTAAAGCTATTCTTTTCACATATGCAGTGGTTGAAAGTTTTTTTATTTTTTAAATGTGTGGTATTTACTTTTGATAAGTTATTGTTATGAAGTGTCCAATCACAATCTACTGAAAATCAGTGTGTTAACATAACTGGTGCATAATATTGAAGTATTTGAAAGATCTTCCAACGATTGGTTGCTGGCTCTGGCTAGAAGTATCCCACAACATTTTCTTGTTTTCTTCAAGCTAGAGCGTGAAACCCACCTATGAATATTATCTGCACTGTTATCAGTGAAGTTGTCTAAAATTGTAATGTTGTATTAAAGCCAAAATGAGGCGCTCTATTGTAAACATAAGAAGATGACAAATCCATATTGTCAGAAAAACCTTTATCAAGACCTTCCTCCTTTATGAATGTGCCATTCTCCCAAGGATTTCATCCATAGGACTTTTTCTAACTTCCTTATTCTGTTTTTAATTGAATAGAGGTAAACTCAAGAAATCCTGTATCTTAAGTTATCTTAAGTGAAAATAAAGTTCTGCTTTTTTCCCTTTAGCTCCCTACATAGCTTTTCTTAGAATAATTGATTAATTTCTAATCTGAACTTGTTTAAAAATTGTATGTCAAAAAGCTGTTTTGATTTACTGAACTTGACAAGAGTTAGAAGCTATTTTAAATTCTCCTGGGTTTTTGTAATTACCTGCTTGGACCTAGCATTAAGGAAGGCATGGATAAAATATAACAGTGGAGTAAGAACACTGAGTCGAGGCATTACTGTAGCATGTTACAACCTAACTGTGCTTTGTTCGACATGTAACAATTTCCTTTTGAAGAAAAAAATATAAAATAATATAGTTGGCATATATCAAACTTGTGCTTATCAGTAAGATGGCTGATCTGTCCAAGCTTTGGACTTTGCAGTATGCATTTGAAATTTTCTGTGGATTTAAATTAGCCCAGAAAGTCTTGTTAAAATGGCCTCTCTGTATCTCTCATTTTAGGTGTGAACTGTAAGAAATCTACCTGTAATTCACAGAACGCTCAGATTAATAATGATTTTATGTTCTTATGATCTGCATTTGGCTTATGTATTGGTCATGGTGTGACTTCATTTGCTGTGATTTGAGTTTGATTTAATTATTATATGTGGAGTTGAAAATCCTTGGTCGGAAGGCTATATTTAAGAGCATAAGGTATGCCATGTTAGGTCAGACCAAGGTCCATTGAGCCCAGATCCTATCCCCAACAGTGGCCAGTCTGTGTCACTAGTATCCAGCAAATCCCAAAAAGTAGATTGATTTCTTGTTACTCACTCCTAGGGATAGTGATGACTTTCCTTAACCTACCTGAACTTCTCCAGACCCTGCTTTGCCTGTCACCTTGACCATGCCTGCTGTTAACAGATTCCACATCTTGATTGTGCATTGAGTGAAAAAGTACTTGTTATGATTATAAAAACCAGCAGATTTAAAATTAGTTTTCCCTTATTTTTAGCATCCTTTATTTACCTATTCCATCCCACTCATGATTTGATAAACTTTTATCGTATCCCTTCTCAATTGTCTCTTCTCCAAGCTGAAAAGAGTTCTAATCTGTTCAGCCTTTATTCATAAGGAAGCTGTTCCAGCCCTCTTATTTTTCTTGCCCTTCTCTTTACCTTTTCTAGTTTTATGCCCATTTTTTTTTTTTTTAGATGGGGCACCAGAAATATGCAATAAAAGAGACAGATATAAACCAAACCCTTGAAAAATAATTTTAAAGACATTTTTAAGAGAAAAGAAAACCTCTGAAACTAATCAGACATGAACTTAGAAACAGGAATATAGAAACATAGAAATGACGGCAGAAAAGAACCAAATTTATTTTATTTATTTTAATTTTTTCTATACCGGCATTCGTGATAATATCACATCAAGCCGGTTTACAATAAACAATGGGGTGATAACCGGAACAGAGAACGAAATAATATGTGCTATACATATTATAGATGCAGTTACAATAAACAAGGAGTCGTACAACTAGGAGCAAGAAGAAGAAACGATAGTAACTTTAACATAGTGTATAAACCCGTAGAATGGTAGAATTTCCAAAAATGGAAGTGTGTGATTTACAATGAATTGTTCAGTACAAATATTTAGTTTTTAACAATAAAGAAGAAATCATAAATGAAAATTTTGGATGTTTATAATGCTTAGGGGTAGGTTACCAGGATGGTTATAATAAGAAAAATGTTGCTTGGAGGTTGAATATCGGATAGAATTGTTTTTAATCTGAATCTGGGATGTCCAACCAGTCTGCCTAGCAAGATTATGGTTGAAACTACTGTCCATAGAAGCTACCTTTATAATTATCAGTTTCCCAGACTGTCAGTCAGGACTCTTATTGGTTGCTGTTTGAATCCAATTCCCTGTTCCCTCTTACCATTGACGCAGAGTGCTATGTTGGAGTAACGGTGATGGTGCCACTTGGCAACAGTGATCATAACATGATCAAATTTAAACTAATAACTGGAAGGGGGACAATAAGCAAATCTGCAGCTCTAACACTAAACTTTCAAAAGGGAAACTTTGATAAAACGAGGAAAATAGTTAGAAAAAAACTGAAAGGTGCAGCTGCAAAGGTTAAGTGTTCAACAGGCTTGGACATTGTTTAAAAATACAATCCTAGGGGCGCAGTCCATATGTATTCCACATATTAAGAAAGGTGGAAGGAAGGCAAAACGATTGCCGTCATGGTTGAAAGGTGAGGTGAAAGGCTATTTTAGCCAAAAAAAAATCCTTCAAAAATTGGAAGAAGTATCCATCTGAAGAAAATAGGATAAAACATAAGCATTGTTAAGTTAAGTGTAAAACATTGATAAGACAGGTGAAGAGAGAATTTGAAATGAAGTTGGCCATAGAGGCAAAAACTCATAATAAAAACTTTTTAAAATATATCCGAAACAAGAAACCTGTGAGGGAGTCAGTTGGACCATTAGATGACTGAAGGGTTAAAGGGGCTCTTAGGGAAGATAAGGCCATTGCAGAAAGACTAAATGAATTCTTTGCTTCCATGTTTACTAATGAGGATGTTGGGGAGATACCAGTTCCAGAGATGGTTTTCAGGGGTGATGAGTCAGACGAACTGAACGAAATCATTGTGAACCTGAAAGATGTAGTAGGCCAGATTGACAAACTAAAAAGTAGCAAATCACCTGGACCGGATGGTATGCATCCTAGGGTACTGAAGGAACTAAAAAATGAAATTTCTGATCTATTAGTTAAAATTTGTAACCTATCATTAAAATCATCCACTGTACCTGAAGATTGGAGGGTGGCCAATGTAACCCCAATATTTAAAAAGGGCTCCAGGGCGATCCGGGTAAATATAGACCAGTGAGCCTGACTTCAGTGCCAGGAAAAATAGTGGAAACTGTTCTCAAGATCAAAATTGTAGAGCATATAGAAAGACATGGTTTAATGGAACACACTCAACATGGATTTATCCAAGGGAAGTCTTGCCTAACAAATCTGCTTTTTTTTGAAGGGGTTAATAAACATGTGGATAAAGGTGAACCGGTAGATGTAGTGTATTTGGATTTTCAGAAGGCGTTTGACAGTCCCTCATGAGAGGCTTCTAAGAAAACTAAAAAGTCATGGGATAGAAGGCGATGTCCTTTCGTGGATTAGAAACTGATTAAAAGACAGGAAACAGAGAGTAAGGATCTGTAATTGGACAGGTGCTTTTCAATATATATATATAAATGATCTGGAAAGGAATACGATGAGTGAGGTTATCAAATTTGCTGATGATACAAAATTATTCAGAGTAGTTAAATCACAAGCAGACTGTGATACATTACAGGGAGGACCTTGCAAGACTGGAAGATTGGGCATCCAAATGGCAGATGAAATTTAATGTGGACAAGTGCAAGGTGTTGCATATAGGGAAAAATAACCCTTGCAGTAGTTACACGATGTTAGGTTCCATATTTATTTATTTAATTTATTTTTAACTTTTATATACTGACATTCCTGTATAGAATACAAATCACACCGGGTTACAATGAAAATAACATCGCCTGTGAGCGTTACATAGAACAATTGACATCGCATGTAAATTGAACAAATAACATCGCAAAAGAGCATTACATTGAACATTATAGGAGAGGCAAGTAAATAACTGGGATAGAGGGACTTCGAACTAAACCGTTGAGATACATAATATAACACAATACATAAATAGTTAATATTAGGAGCTATCACCCAGGAAAAAGATCTAGGCATCATAGTGGATAATACTTTAAAACCGTCGGCTCAGTGTGCTGCAGCAGTCAAAAAAGCAAACAGAATGTTAGGAATTATTAGGAAGGGAATGGTTAATAAAATGGAAAATGTCATCATGTCTCTATATCGCTCCATGGTGAGACCGCACCTTGAATACTGTGTACAATTCTGGTCGCCGCATCTCAAAAAAGATATAGTTGCGATAGAGAAGGTACAGAGAAGGGCAACCAAAATGATAAAGGGGATGGAACAGCTCCCCTATGAGGAAAGGCTGAAGAGGTTAGGGCTGTTCAGCTTGGAGAAGATACGGCTGAGGGGGGATATGTTACAGGTCTTTAAAATCATGAGAGGTCTTGAATGAGTAGATGTGACTCGGTTATTTACACTTTCGAATAATAGAAGGACTGTGGGCATTCCATGAAGTTAGCAAGTAGCACATTTAAGACTAATCAGAGAAAATTCTTTTTCACTCAACGCACAATAAAGCTCTGGAATTTATTGCCAGAGGATGTTGTTAGTGCAGTTAGTGTAGCTGGGTTCAAAAAAGGTTTGGCTAAGTTCTTGGAGGAGAAGTCCATTAATGGCTATTAATCAAGTTTACTTAGGGAATAGCCACTGCTATTAATTACATCAGTAGCATGGGATCTTCTTAGTGTTTGGGTAATTGCCAGGTTCTTGTGGCCTAGTTTGGCCTCTGTTGGAAACAGAATGCTGGGCTTGATGGACCCTTGGTCTGACCCTGCATGGCAATTTCTTATGTTCTTGGCTACTTGTAGTCTATTGAATAGCTCCGAGATGAATGGTAAGGGATAGCAGTCCTTTACAGTGATCTCGTTTCGACCTCTGTAGTCAATGCATGGACGTAGTGCCCCATCCTTCTTCCCCCACGAAGAAGAAGCCTGCGCCGGCAGGAGACTTGGAGGGTCTTATGAAGCCTTTCTGAAGATTCTCCTGGATGTACTCTGACATCGCTTTATTTTCTACTACGGAGAGGGGTAAACCTTTCCCTTTCGGTGGTTCAGTGTTAGGCTTCAAGTTGATGGCGCAGTCATATGATCTGTGTGAAGGCAATACATCAGTGGCTTCTTTGGAAAATACATCTTGAAAGGATGCATATTGAGGTGGCAACCCAGGCAATAACAGGGTAGTTGGCGTGCAGGATATTGGAGAAACCTCCATCAGGCATTTGCCATGGCAATCTGGATCCCAACGTGAAAGCTCCAGAGTGGCCCAGTTGAATTGTGGCATATGTTTCTGCAGCCATGATAGCCCAAGTACTTAAGGGGTGCATGGCCTTCTTTAGCACAAAGAAGGAAATAGTCTCTGTATGAAGAGCACTGGTACGTAAACTCACTGGTTCTGTGAGCAGGGTTACTTCACCCGGTAAGGGCTCTCCATGAATAGAAGACAAAAATAGCGGAGACATCATGGTAGTGGTGGGGATCCGCAAATGTTCCACTAGACGTTTCAAAATGAAATTTCCCCCTGCCCCAGTGTCCACTAAGGCAAGGGTCTGATATTCTAGATGTCCGCAGATTAAAGATACAGGAAGAGAGAGTGGAAGAGAGGGTGCAGTTAGACCTAAGAAGAGTCCTCCCACAGGACTTAGGTCTGCCAGTCTCCCGGACATGTAGGGCATGTTTATACAGCATGACCAGCTTGTCCACAATACATACATAGTCCCAACCTCTTTCGCGTTCTTCTCTCTTTAGAAGTCAAATGACTGCGGCCTAATTGCATTGGTTGTTCCTCGCCAGCAACAGGACCTGAGGGTATAGGCCTGGGTACAGACTTGACTCGAGTCTCTCCCTGAAGTGGTCTTCTGGGACTCTTGGCCTCTTGAACCTTGTCATGAAGTCTGTGATCAATCCTTGTTGCCAATTTCATTAGTTCAGCTAACGTCTAAGGCATCTCTCGAGCCGCAAGCTCATCTTTTAACTGGGAGTTCAGGCCTTCAAAGAAGAGGGTCTTCAGGCATCTAGGGTCACAATGTAATTCTGAGGCCAATGTCTTGAATTCTATGGCGAAGTCTGGCAAAGGTTTATTACCTTGTTTTAGATTAACCAACTTAGATCCTGCTGTCATATACCGGGCAGGGTCATCGAATACTGATCTGAACAGTTCAAGGAACCCGGCAAGATCATTCAGGATAGGGTCATTGTGCTCCCACAGCGAAGAGGCCCAAGCCAACACTCTTCCGTCCAGATAAGACAGGATATAGGTGGTCTGGCATAAGCTATAGGGAAATGGTTAGGTTACAGAGAAACGAGCATGCAACATTGGTTGATAAATCCTCTACATTTCCAAACTTCACCTGAGAAGCGTGTTGGAGCAGAGAGAGGTACAGTAGTCTTGACTGTCACTTCTGGCCATGTAACTTCTTTACCTGTGGTGGTTGGTGTATTCATCTCTACGTGCAACTGGTTAAAGGCAACAGTCAGATTATCCAGCGAGTTCTGTTGTTCGGAGATTCGCTGGGCCAGGCCTGGAATGGCCTGCAATGTGGTGAGCTGAGCCAAATCCATGGAGTTAGCAATCTGTTATGGTTTTGAGGTGTTGGAATGGATTCTTGGGTACTGCGGTGATGGCCACTCCCACGGGGAGGATCCCCGTGAGGAACCGCAGTACTAGGCTAGACTCGGGACACGCAAACATAGAAGATTTTGTCTTTATTATACAGCTGGATGATACCACCAGAGGTGGCAGTAGTGAGGTGATCCAGTAGTGGCAGTCCAGGGGCCCTCAGCAGCACATGATAGTAAAGGGAGTCCCGGGTGCAGGTTCCCAGTGCTGAGCTTGTAGATGAGACAGACTGACAAAAGTTATTATTACTCACTAAGTTGATAGCTGTATTGATGGAGATCCCGGCAGGCAGAAGTAGTTGGAATACAGGCACCAAGGCAGGGAGCGCAGGCCCTCGAGGAGCGAGTACCTGGTATCCCAGATAAGTACCTGAAAGAAAGCATAGGGCGCCTGAGGAGCGGTACCCAGGTTAGATGAATGACCCCGAAGGGCAGAGAGAGCTTCCAGCAGCAGCAAAGAAGTGGCAGAGCAGCTTAGACCTGAGGCATTCCAATCCTTGCTAACTCACAGGCCGATACAGTAAGGGCGCGTAAGAAAAAGTGCGGCAGTGCCGGGCGCCCGCTTGTTTGTTGCTCGCACAGTTCGGATCATATACCACTCGATACAGTATTTAAATTAGACACAAATGCGAGCCGCGTCCAAAGCGCGTCCATGAAGCGCAATCCATTTTACTGTATAGAGCGCTATACAGCGCCTATACAGTATCCTGGGGTGCACTGGTACCTGTCATTTCAAATGTCATTTCAAATGTCATTTGAAATGACAGGCACCAGGAAGTGGATGGTTCTCCTACGCTCTGGCATCGGGGATTGCCAGTCCTCTCTCCCCCCCCTCCCGAAGCAAGGCGCAGGGCGAAAATTGACTCGACATGTTATTAAAGCAAATAGAAATTGTAACAAAAGTAAACTTACTGCATGCTTCCAGCAGCCCCAGTCCTCTCTCCCCTCCTCCCGAGGCGCCCACCGCGGCTCCCCTGCCTCCCGGGGGCAGCCGGCGGCGAAAGCGGCTTCCAGCAGCCCCGCCGGCGAAGGTGCATGAACGCACATCCAATTTGGGTGCTCAAGGCAGCGAAGGCGCATGAGCGCACGCCATGAACTCGGACGTCCATCCGGGCGCTCAGGTCACGGCGTGCGCTCATGCGCCTTCGCTGCCTTGAGCGCCCATGTTGGACGTGCATTCATGCACCTTCGCCGGAGAGAAGACCTGTCCTTTATCAGTTTTATAAAGAAAATGTCTGAGACCATACCATTTCAGCTTCAGACAGAAGAGGATTCCAGGCATAAAATGCTGGAAGTACTCTAATTTGTAAATGCACCCAAGGAGATCATGTCCATACCTGTTCATGAAGTCCTCCTGGACCTGCTGAAAAGGAATTGGGAGCATCCAGGCTCTGTAGCACCGGTGAACCACAAAACAGATGCCACATATCTGGTGCAAACCGCCCCTGGATTTCAGAAAACACAGCTGGCCCATCATTCTGTGGTTGTGGAGTCGGCCCAGAAAAGGGCACGTTGCTCTAAGCCTCATTCTTCCATACCTCCAGGAAAGGAACAGAGATTCCTGGATGTATTCGGCCGACGTGTGTTTCATGGCTCAATGCTTATTTCTTGCATTGCTTCTTACCAGTTATACATGACCCAGTATAACAGGGACCTTTTTAAGAAGATCCAAGATTTCTCTGAGCCTTTGCCAGACCATCTTCAGGATCAACTCAGTAGCCTGGCTCAGAAGGGTCTAGATGCTGGCAAGCACGAGTTCCACACTGCCTCTAGGGTGTCCGCAGTGGGGAATAGTGCACGAAGGTGGGCCTGGCTAAAGTCCTCCGACCTAAGACCAGAGGTACAGGACCGCTTAGCTGACCTGCCCTGTGCTGGAGATAATCTCTTCGGGGACAAAATCCAGGAAACTGTAGCGCAGCTTAGGGATCACCACGAGATGCTAAGTCACCACCTTCTTTCTTCGGTGCCTTCTGATTTTTCATCCACCTCCAAAAGGACATTCAGAAGGGACTCTAAGCGGCTGTCCTTCAAGCCACAAAGATATTATCCTTCTGCTTCTCAGGGTCTTCCCTCCAGGCCTTACCAGAAGGGTCAATCCAGACAATCCCAGCCTCAGAAGACCCAGCCAGCCCCTCAACCGGGCCCAACTGCAGGATTTTTACTCCTCGCTGGAGGGCATTTTCCAACCTCCTCTACCATCCATACTCGTCGGCGGTCAGTTGTGCCATTTCACCAACATATGGCACACGATCACTACAGATCAATGGGTACTCGCTGTAGTGGCTCAAGGTTACCACCTCAACTTCCTGACTATACCAGCCCTGTCCCTGACGGCCTGGATATTGAAAGGTTAATACTCCGACCCCCTAACCTTTTGGAATCCTTATTCCGAGTCCTGGTAGCTTCACGAAAGTCTTCCGAGAGACGGTCTTATCGTTCGAAATGGAAGAGGTTTACGGTCTGGTGCACATCCATGTCCATAGACCCCTTCACTTGCTCCACCATGAAGTTTCTGGACTATCTTTGGCACCCGTCAGTCAGGCCTCAAAACTTCCTCTATACGGGTGCATGTCAGTGCAGTAGCTGCTTTCCATAATGGCATGGGAGATATGTCTCTTTCGACACAACCCTTAGTAACACGCTTCATGAGAGGCTTACTCCATCTGAAACCTCCACTTTGCCCTCCGTCCCCTGCTTGGGACCTTAACGTGGTTTTGGGACGGCTCATGAAACCTCCGTTTGAGCCTCTCCACTCCTGCAATCTCCGCTATCTCACCTGGAACGTAATTTTTCTTCTTGCTGTAACTTCTGCTCGCAGAGTTAGTGAGTTGCAGGCTTTAGTTACCTACCCGCCTTACACTAAAATTCTACATGACAGGGTAGTGCTCCGCACCCACCCTAAAATTTTTACCAAAGGTAGTATCGGAATTTAATCTTAATCAATCCATCATCTTACCTACTTTCTTTCTCAGGCCCCATTCAAACCCGGGAGTACAGGCTCTACGTTCCTTGGACTGCAAGCGTGCCCTAGCCTTCTATCTAGAGCACACGTCTGCCCACAGGAAGTCCACCCAATTATTTGTCTCTTTCGATAGCATCAAATTGGGTAATCCAGTGGGAAAACGGACCTTGTCCTCCTGGTTGGCGGACTGTATGTCTTTTTGCTACCAGCAAGCAGGCATTCCGCTACAAGACCGTGTCAAAGCACACTCTAACATGGCCATGGCAACCTAAGTGGCACACCTCTGTTCGGTGCCGCTCACTGACATCTGCAAAGCTGGTACCTGGAGCTCTCCATACCTTCGCAGCCCATTATTGCTTAGATAAGGCTGGCAGGCAAGATTCCATCTTTGGCCAGTCGGTTCTTCGCAACTTATTTTCAGTTTAACTTCCCAACATCCTTCCACCCAAATCCACCCCTGTTGTGCCTGTTGCATGTCTTTGGGTGCATTTGGTGCATTGCGCGGGCATCCTCAGCTCGCTACTCACCCATATGTGAGAACTACCATCCTGCTTGTCTTGTGAGAAAGCAGAGTTGCTTACCTGCAACAGGTGTTCTCACAGGACAGCAGGATGTTAGTCCTCACGAAACCCACCCGCCACCCTGCGGAGTTGGGTTCATTCACGTTTTACTATTTTATTTTTCACAAGTACTTCTTGCTATACATGAGACTGAAGGGGGGATCCCTGCTGGATGCAGGGTTGGTGCTATGCTGGGTATGCCCAGTAGGTGCCATTCAAAGTTCTAGAAACTTTGACAAAAGTGTTCTGTGATTGGGCTCCATCCTGATTATGTCCTGTGAGAACACCTGTTACAGATAAGCAACTCTGCTTTCATGCCTTATGGAAACTTGTAACCTTTGTAACTGCTTCTTTTAGTTTTTTGAAACTAATTTACTCATTCTGTCAGTCTTCCTTTTTTAAAGTTATATGTTACTGCGGTAGTTTTACCTAATGACCTTCCTCTAGTGATTATGTCAAATTTGATTGTATTAGGATTCTATTGCTAGGCAGCCCCACCACATAAATCCCGTGCACCAGTTCCTGCATGCTCCTGAAAACTAGATCTAAAGTAGCAGCCCCTCTGTCTGTTGTAAGACCAGCTGCTGCATAAAGCAATTATTTGTCATCTAGAAATTTAACCTGTCTAGCATGTCCCGATGAGACATGTTGGAGGTAATTGAAATCTCCCATTACTGTTGTGTGGCCACATTAATTTTTTTTCTAACTTCTGAATGCATTTCAGTCTATTTCTTCATTTTGGTTTGGTGGATGGTAGCATACATCCACTGCTATCTGCTTAACCCCCATTATGCATGGAATTTCTATCCATAAGGATTTTGTTTCTTGCAGGACTTTTATCTTGCTTGACTCTGTTATCTTTTACTTATAGTGCCATCCTCTCCATCAGTTTGATCTACCCTTCATTCCGATATAATTTATACCCTGGTATCAGTGTCCCATTTATCCTCCTCCTACAATGTCTCTGAAATGCCTATTATGTTTATTTTCTCATATAATGCCATGCATTCAACTTTCCAGTCTTACTTTTCAAACTTCTGGTATTCACATAGAGACATTTTAAAATATTTTTATTTGTATTTCGAATTGTATTTGTATTCATAATCTGCTTTATTACCAGATAATTCAAGCAATTTGGAATTTTTCACATCTGTGTGCTATTTATTTAAATCAATCTGGGCTACTTCAGTCTTAACCACAGCCTCTTTATTGGAATATTATAACTTTCCTATTTTGTCAGTATCCTTGGAAAATCCTTCCCGCCAAATCATGCACTTCTGATGATTTTTTTCGCCCAGGGGCACTGAAGCTTAGATCCAGTGTAAGGTCAGGACAGGATCTCCCCCAGTTTGCTTTCATTTGGTATATCTACTTTAAGGTTATTTTACTAGATTTTTTAAATTAATAAGAGGCGTTCAGCGTTAGAACATTTTTGTGTTCTTGATGCTTTAGTGTTTTTTTGAATAGCATAAAAAGAGTGCAAAATGTTGTTCCTTCCCATGAAGTAAAAGGAACAATAATAGTCTGATAATATAAGGAGATGGAGGTGCAAGCACCCTCTAAAATGATGGAAGAGAGAAGATTATTTGGCTGTACCCTTTTGGGGTCTCAAAAGCATTCCTGAATGGATAGTTTCATTGTCCTGAAACAGCAGCTGCTCTTGTGATGGCAAAACATGAAGCATATCCCTATCAACCCTCGCGTTCTGTGTCTACTTCAGATATTACAACAGCTGTAACCTTTTTGTAGTCCGTATACATGAAAAGTAAGCAGCTGAAATTAGACACCTATCTCTGCTATCCAATTTTTTTTATTGAGGCAAAGAAAAAAACTAAATTGTGTATCAGTCTACCTTAAACTCTGTAAATGCTGTTTAAAGGGAGTGTGCATTTTTTAACCAATGAAATTTTATAATTGATATTAATTTTTTTTAATTTTTTTATTTTGTTTCTCAGATCTAATGGCTGCATTTATATGTGGGATCCTTAAGCAAGAACAAAAAAAAAGGCCAAAACTCTATATAGTATTCTTGTAACTGAATAAGTATTTAAAAGCCCAGGCTAAGTTTGTTTTTACAAAAGATATATATTGAGTTTTATGCTTGATCTGGTTTATAAGAATAAAAGGTTCTTAAATTCTGTTTTAATCCCTGAGCATGATCAGTTAACTTTTGTTAGATGACAGTCTGTCTTAAAAATCCCCCCCTGATTGGTTTAAGGGATCATGTCAAAAGACCATAGTACTGTAAATCTTTATAGGAAAATATAAATAGCACAGATTGCTAAAAAAACAATCACAGATTTCCTTGTAAATCTGTGGATGGTTCCATGTAGATGAGTTTCCTGTAGAAACCTGCCACATTTTAGCATTATCATGCATTGATCTCTTCAGGTTATGGTAAGGTAGGGATTAAAATCCATGACTGAAGTGACATGAGATCAAGCTTTCCCCTTGTAGACTGAAATGTGCATAGAATGATGGGATTGGAAGTCAGAATTGATTTTCTAAGCAGCAGTGAGTATACCTACTCTCATTGCAATTTTTTATTTTAATAATGCAGTGATCAGTGTACAGTGGTTATTTCCAGAAGTATCAGTTGGTGGGCTATTGATATTGAAATGTTGTAGAGAGAAAGGGCCAAACATTCAAATTGCATTATACCAATCTTATAAAATGCAGCAATGGGGAATGGGTCATACTTAGAAGCTCAAAGTAGCCACCTGAAAACCTTTAGTGATATTTGTGACATGCATTCTCATGTTCTAACGCTTTAAAGGTTGACTGATTGACTCAGAAGACTACATGTCCTTTAAAAAGTATGTTTGGATCATGAGGTGACTTAATGTTCTGTAAGATCCTCTTAAATCTTTTTTTTCATATGGTCTCGCCATCTTTTTATGCAAATTATTGTTTAGTTTCAGCCCAGATTGGGAATGGAAGAAGGGAGAGTGGCTATTAGAACGGACCTCTTGCTAATTATATAGGGTGGCCCATGGAAAACTAGCCCTCCTCCAATACCAGTGCCACACAGGCAGGCTACTTTTCCATGGGCCACCCTGTATATTAGCTACAATTTTCACTGTACTGAGCGTGGATTTCTAATTTTGAGAGTTTCTTCCGTTTGTATCTACTTTACAGAGCTGTTATATTACTGAAAGAAGTTTATTAAAATTTAAAATTAAACTTCTTTAGAAGAGCAACTATTGCAGACTGGTCAGAGTTGCTGTTTGCTGATCTGAAGAACTTCATTAAATAGAAAAATAACAAACATAAAAGCAGCTCAGATAAAATAGTGTATGCATCTATATAGATAAACCTCCCAGTTTGAAAGCTTGGGCTTTCCTGCTTGTGATAAGACTGGTGATAAGACTGGTCATAAGGGAAAACTGGCAGCACTAGCATATTGGATTATTAACATGGAAACCTGCTGAGATACAAATATAGATGGAATGCCTTTAAAGTAGACGGAACAGCATCCTTACAAGAGACGACAAATGGTGCCAAAGAATTGATATTATTGTTTGTGAAGTTGTTTGGTGAAAGCAAGAGAAGCACTTGATAGGCAGTGTGACAAATGAAACTAGTTTTGCTATTGTCAGTAAGTTAAGCAAACAGAATGGAACTGACAGCTTTGGGTGCCTTCTGTCAAACTGCATTTGTAACTAGAGCCCTATTTTCATTTATGCTTCTGAGTGCTCTTACTCCTCTTTCAATACAGTGGAAAAGGTGTTTTCTTTTTTGTCTAATCTATAATTCTCCAGCAACAAGTAAGCATGAATTAGCCATAATATGTGGGTGACATCATGCGATGCTGCCGACAGGGACTCAGCTCTCAGCATTCAATAAAGACTCTACTGATAATGCATGGCAGTTCCCTCATATGCACTGCCTTGTGAGTTCCTCAGTCTGTCTCCATACAAGCCTTTCTCTTGAAATGTTTTTATTTTTGCACCTCTATTAGGCCTTATCTATCTCATTGCTTCTTTCTTTGTTGTTGCTTCAGCAGCCCCTCAAACAGAGCTTTTAAGTTCTACGGAAAAAAAAAGAATATTGAAAAGTCCAAGGCCAATAAGACCGTGGTCAGTGGTTTCAAAGCCTTTATGTCCATAATAGATATGCATTCTGCTGTTACTGCCAGGGCCCCAACCATGACTCCTCCAATTGTTACAGTTGTGGTCAGATATCTCTTAAGTTGCAGCAGAACCATGCCTGGAAGATGAAGGCCCAGAAGAAGGATCAGCAGGTAAAAGCCCAAGGCCAGGATGTGAGTCTTAGCTTGTGGCGTAGTATCTCGCCCAGTAGCAAGGTATTGAAAACTTAGCACAAGAAAGGCGGGAATCTTCTGCTTCTCATTCCCGCAAACATAGGAAGGCTTCCCCCTGTAGTGCTAGCCCCTGGATCTGTCTCAGTTCATGGGTTAAATATGGTGCCTAAGCAATGAAAGAGATCCCTTTCAGGGCTGTCTTCCTTGGCACCAAAGAAAACAGCAACATTTGTGCAATGCTCCATTAGAGAGCAGGCTCCTCATTGATGCTAAGGCAGAATATAGCCCTATAGGCGCTGGTGCCATCATCATTCATGGCATAGAAGATCCTAATGGTGCCGAGCCATTTGTTTAACCTTGACCCAGCATCATCCATTTCATCAGTGAGTAGCTTGCTTTTAAAGATGGAGTCAACGTGCTCTGTATGTTGGGCCAATGTGCCGTAGATCATCTTGAGATGGAGAGCTTTAGTGCATAAGGCCAAGGGTCCTGTGATGATGGCTATGGCATGGTAGGAGGGACTGCCAGTGCCTTCTATGGAGCTGTTTGGGAGTTGACAATGCAGCTGTTGCAAGCATCTCATAGTTGGCCAACTTTACAGCAGAATTCCTTAGCTTTGCCAGCAGCCCTCAGTGAGGATGAGCCAATCTGAGTTTCTGAAGACAATATATCTCCATTTCCAGTGTACAGAGACCCTCAGCTAGTGGGAGCCCAGCTGTTGAGCTCGTGAAGAATTTGCCACCTTAATCCCTAAAGACGGGAGAGAGATTGGAGCCTTTCCTAGCCAAGATGGAGGAAATTTTCCTGCATAGTGGGGCTGCCCGAAGATCTCCTCATGAACTTCCAGCATTGGTATTAACTCTTCACTATGAGGTGGTGTATTCTCTTCTTTCAGAGGAGTCCCTTCGTGAATTGGAAGGGGATGAAGTGGCATCAGTTCATTCTAAGTTCTACCAATAAAAATAATAGATTATCTTGCAAGATCTGAAATCATTGTTCAGGTACTCAAAAGAAAAAAATTTAGATTTAAAAAAATCTGGTTTGTTTTATCACAGAAAAAATTATATATATTAAATGGGAAGGACCATGATTTAACTGTAAACTATCTATTTATAGCTATGAATTTCACCTCAAAATTTCCTGGATGTAGTATTGTTGCCACAAGGAAGGAACATAACTTGACAGTTTCAATTGTAAATACATAAACTGACACACTCTCTGTTAATGTCCTCCTTTGTTCCTCATCCATTGTATGCAGGTTGCAAGGCATTACATGGTGTCAAAACCTTTATTGTTTACCTCTTCCACTATATAAATGGTATGTCTAAATGTAGTGCAATATATCTCATGAGCTTTTTTTTTTTTTTTTTTTTAATCATATCTTGTACAAGGTGACAGTTTTTTCACACAGTCCTACTAGAGAGGAAATCCTGGTTAGTTCACTTTTTCTGTTTCTACCTTTCTCTCTGCTATTCTTTGCCTCTGGAAATACAATGCTGCCTTTGTTTATGCTACTTACAGGTCGATACAGTAAAGTGTGCTCCGTCGGAGCGCACTGTCAGCCTGCTCTGGACGCGTGTTTTCCCTTACCCCTTATTCAGTAAGGGGAGGAAAACACGCGGCCCACCCGCGGCACCTAATAGCGCCCTTAACATGCAAATGCATGTTGATGGCCCTATTAGGTATGCGTGCGGGATCCAGTTAGTAAAATGTGCAGCCAAGCCGCACATTTTACTCTAAGAAATTAGCGCCGACCCAAAGGTCGGTGCTAATTTCTTCCGGCGCCAGGAAAGTGCACAGAAAAGCAGTAAAAACTGCTTTTCTGTGCACCCTCCGACTTAATATCATGGCGATATTAAGTCGGAGGTCCCCAAAAGTAAAAAAAAGTAAAAAAAAAATAAATTTGAATTCAGCCCGCGGCTGTCGGGCTGAAAACCGGACACTCAATTTTGCCGGTGTCCGGTTTCCGAGCCCGTGGCTGTCAGCGGGCTCGAGAACCGACGCCGGCAAAATTGAGCGTCGGCTGTCAAACCCGCTGACAGCCGCCGCTCCAGGCCAAAAGGAGGTGCTAGGGACGCGCTAGTGTCCCTAGCGCCTCCTTTTCCCCGTTTTTCCCGCTTCACCTCATTTAAATACTGAATCGCCCGCACCGGCGAAGGGCTGGTGCGCGTGCCGGGAGAGCGGGCGTTCGTCCGCTCTCCCGCGGTCTTACAGTATCGACCTGTTAATTAGCTGTAGAAGAGGGGAAACAATATCACATTTTGTTTTTTGTAAGCTTTTGAAATCAAATGTCCTTCCCTGCCCTACTCACTTTAAGTTTGCCAAGAGCTTTCAGACAGATTCCCTGTTTACTTTTCTGGATTAGTGTAAAATTGGTTTGCTCATCTCTCTGATAAGGCAGTCTTTATTGCAGAAGGTTGGAATTCAGCCAGGGATAGTCTACTTGAAAAGACACAAGGGCCCTTTGGCCACAGGATCTCCATTGCTGGACCTATGCACTGGAACTCACTCCCAACCCACCTCAGACTTGAACCTTGCATCACCAAATTCAGAGCCCAGCTCAAAACCTGGCTATTCAAACAAGCCTTTCCCCAACACCCTTGATGAATATTGAATTGTGATGGATCATGACCTGAATTTGCCTATGAACTTGTTCTTATGACATTATAGTTCACTTGTTAATTGTTCCTTATTTATTTATTTATTTATTTATTTATTTATTGTTTTTATATACCGACATTCGATCGAGATATCATATCGGTTTACATGTAACTAAAAACAAATAAGACAAGACTTGCTTATTTTACATTACTTATTTTAAAATTTTTCAATTTTTAAATAATATTTTATATCACAGTCTTTTTCATATTACCCTTTGAAAAAGACTGTGATATTACCCTTTGAAAAAGACTGTGATATAAAATATTATTTAAATATTATTGAAAAATTGAAAAAAAGAGAAAGGGAGAACAAAAAGACTGATTGCCGCAGATGATTAGAGGTCCGGGCGGCTCTCTTTTGAATACACAGAGATCACGCTGTCAGGCTTGATGATGCGGCCATATATTTAAAAAGAAAATTCTTTGGGAAGTGGCATTACAATATGAGTTTGATCTGATACAACATTTCATTTTTTGATATATTTACATATTTTGTGGAAATCGTTCCGGTTCTTTTTTGGTGTGATAAGAACATAAGACATGGTATGACCCAGTATGGCATATACTGGGTCATACCAAGGGTCCATCAAGCCCAGCATCCTGTTTCCAACAGTGGCCAATCCAAGTCACAAGTACTTGACAAATACCTAAACATTGAATAGATTCCAACCTATTATTCCTTATTGATTAATAGCAGTTTATGGACTTCTCCTCTAGGAACTTATCCAAACCTTTTTAAAACCCAGTTACACTAATTGCCATAACCACATCTTCTGGAAGTGAATTCCAGAGTTTAATTATGCGTTGAGTGAAATAATTTTCTCCGATTTGTTTTAAATGAGCTACTTGCTAACTTTATGGAGTGCCCCCCTAGTCCTTTTATTGTCTGAGAGTAAATAACCGATTTACATTTACCTGTCCTTTCATGATTTTGTAGACCTCTATCATATTCCCCTCAATCATCTCTTCTCCAAGCTGAACAGCCCTAACCTCTTTAGCCTTTCCTCATAGGGGATCCATTCCATCCTCTTTATCATTTTGGTCACCCTTCTTTGTATTTTCTTTAGTGCAGCTATATCTTTTTTGAGATGCGATGACCAGAATTGCCCATGGCATTCAAGGTGCGGTCTCACCATGGGAGCAATACAGAGGCATTATGACATCCATCTTTTTTCCTAGTGTGTAGCCAGATGGACTCAGGACCAGTGGGGTTATGTGCTCTTCTTCTAGCAGATGGGAGATGGAGTCAGATTTCAAAGCTGACGTCACCCTAGATATACCCCTGCAGTGATCTCTGCTCCTCAGTATCTCTGTCTCCTAGCAGATGCGGACACTACCCCACACTGTTAGAAAATTTATAGCAAGAAGACAAAATTACCTTAAAGAAGATCGAGCCCTGCTCTCCTGCGGTGATACCTAAGGGTTCCTCCCCAGTTGAGAATTCCTGAGTTGATTTTTGCTATCCCTCAGAGGCGTGCCTTGGTCCAGTTGCCGGTAACCCCTGCGTGCACTTAGCCCTAGAGTGGCTGAAATGCAGCGTGTGCACATCCGAGCGCTGCGGTGAAGGCAAAGCCCTCTCCCCCGCAGCTGGAAACTGTTCCAACACGCAATCGGTAAGCGCCGAGACCAGGTAAGCTGAAAACTTTAAACTAAGGTCTCCGGTCTCCGGGGCTTGGAGTGCCGTACTGATTTCGAATTTCATCCGGCGAGGTAAAAGGGAGCACTGATCAGGTTGAGCAGCCTTGGTTGGGCTAGGGTCCGGACACCTGGAGACCCTCTGGGGGGTGCCATCTTCCCCTCTCGACCGGTGGTACGCGCCGGATGGTCAATGAGCCCAACTTGTACGCCTTCAACTTAGACGCGTGCACAACTATATGCACAGCTGCGCTTAAAACTACACGTGTGCATTGTGCTCACATGCATAGCCGCGCGCATATTGAAGCACATTACCTGTGCGCCTAGATGTACAGGCAATGGCATCGGCGTCCAAGAAGCCCAGAAGGCACTCTTTGCACAGCCTGCCACATCAGAGCTGCACAGCCTGAACTGGAGTCCTGCCTGTGTCGTCATTGCGAGGAAGCCAAGGGGGGACCAAAGCCTTGTCCCTCACTGTCGGATGATGGGTCTGGAACTACTACATATGATAGCACCCCGGATCTATGCAACTCCGAAATGGCATCTCCACAAGAGGGCACCTCAGGGACTCCTACTCCGACTCCCCCTGGGGTTAACATGGACCCAGGGACTTTCTCCTGGCTAGAATTTTTCCAGGGGGCTGCAAGCCTTCATTCAGGCACAATCAGCCCCGGCTGCGACCTGTGTTCAACCCCTGCTGGAAGCACAAGATCCTACCAGCCCTGCTCGGATACCTCGAGACATGCCTCGCCTAACCAAGAATTTCACGGACGGAGACTCTGATACCTCAGATGATGATGGTGGCTCTCTGGAAGAAGGAGAAATCCCTCTAGACCTGGAACCATACAGAACCATGCTTCACTTCTCCCAAAGGGATGAATTACCAGCCCTTGTTTCCCAGACTCTGAAGATTCTGGGGATTCCAGACACGGGGTCCTATGGCGGAACCAAAGAAGAACCCCCTCTTGGTGTCCCTTCGTAAGGCCTCATGCTACTTCCCAATGATGGAAGCCATACAGGAACTAATTGACCTGGAGTGGGATGCCCCGGAGGCCAGCTGTAAAGGAGGTTGGGCCTTGGAAGCCTTGTACCCTCTGGAACCAGCAACCAAGGAACGCCTATGTTTCCCAAAAGTGGACGCCATGGTCTCTGCCGTCTCAAAGAGGACAACCATTCCCTTTGAGGGAGGGGCTGCATTGAAGGATACTCAGGATAGATGATTAGAATCCATTCTTAAGCTGGCCTTTGATGCAACAGCAATGCCACTGCAGATTGCTTCCTGCTGCGCACTGGTGGCACATTCCTGCTTGCTCCTGTCGAGAGAGGCAAATAACTCCGGAACATATACCGGCGAAACGATTGAACCTGCAGCAGCCTTCCTGATGGACACAAGCTCAGATCTGGTGCGTACCTCAGCCAGAGGAGTAGCCTCTGTAGTGGCAGCCAGAAGAGAGTTATGGTTGCGGAATTGGTCTGCTGATGCGACCTCTAAAGCGAATCTCACAAGAATGCCCTTTAAAGGATCTCTTATTTGGAAGCAAATTAGAGAAGTTAGCCAGCAACTGGGGGCGAATCTCCAGTGCCTCGGCTACCAGAGGACACGGGTAAAAGATCTCAGCGCCCCTCCCCCAGAAGAACCAGGGGCAGAGGCTCTCAACGATTTCGACCCTACAGGAACTCGCAGTTTCAGGCACCTCGACCCTCCGGAAGGTCCCAGCCCTTTCAGAACTGAAAAACCAAGAGAGGAACAGGCCAGGGGGCAGGCCCCAGCCGTGATCTCCAATGAGAATGGCCAACCCATCCAAAGGAGGAGGAAATAGGTGGTTGATTTTCCCTCTTCTACCAATGATGGTTCGAGATCATTTCAGACAAATGGGTACTAAACATCATTCGAGAGGGTTACTCTACGGAGTTCTGCAGCATCCCTTGGGACAAATTTGATATCACCCTGCCACTCCCACACCAAGAAACTGGCAGTGGAAGCCACTCTGACAAGATTACTCAGTCTGAAGGCAATAACTCCGGTCCCTATGCCCCAACAAAATACAGGGCGTTATTCCATCTATTTTATCGTCCCCAAGAAAGAATGATCATTCCGACCCATCTTGGACCTCAAGAACGTCAACTGTCATCTGCAGATACTACACTTCCGCATGGAGACTCTTTGCTCCGTAATAATGGCAGTACAACCGGGAGAGTTCCTAACCTCCCTCGACCTCTCCGAAGCCTACCTTCACATCCCAGTCCATCAAGATCACCAGCGTTTTCTACGCTTTGCGGTACTAGGACACCATTACCAGTTCCGAGTGCTGCCCTTTGGACTAGAAACCGCCCCCAGAACATTCTCTAAAATTATGGTGGTTGTGGCGGCAACACTGAGGAAGGAAAGGGATCCTGGTACACCCTTACTTGGACGACTGGCTGATCAGGGCGAAGTCTTCGGAAGAAAGCCGACAGGTGACCAGTAGAGTCAAGAAACTACTGCAGGAACTCGGTTGGGTCATGAACACGGCCAAGAGCAGTCTACAGCCCTCTCAGTCTCTAGAGTACCTAGGAGCCTGTTTCAACACCAGACAGAACAAGGTCTTCCTCCCTCCCCTGAGGAGGAGGAAACTGATGGAACAATTACGACGATTGATGACTTATAAATCCCCAAGGTATGGGACTGTCTTCAAGTCCTCGGGCTCATGGAATCAGCCCTGGAAGTCGTTCCGTGGTCAAGGGCTCACATGCGACCTATCCAGTGCTCCTTACTATCACGCTGGAACCCACTGTCCCAGGATTACTCAATCCACCTCCAACTCCCAGCAGAGGTTTGTTCTCAGCTTCAGTGGTGGCTACAGGAAGACCACCTGAGCAGGGGAGTAAGGCTATCCCCTCCGAACTGGATCATGCTCACCACAGATGCGAGCCTACGAGGGTGGGGAGCCCACTGTCAGGAACTAACAGCCCAGGGACAATGGAACAAGGAAGAGGCAGGATGGAATATAAACTGCCTGGAAGCTCGAGCAGTCAGACTAGTGTGCCTGCGATTCAGCCACAGGCTCCAAGGACAAGCAATCCGAGTAATGTCGGACAACGCTACAACGGTTGCCTACATCAACCACCAGGGAGGAACCAGAAGCCAGCAGGTGTCTCTGGAAATAGACCCTCTCATGGCATGGGCAGAGGTAAATCTACAAGGAATCTCTGCCTCCCACATCGCAGGGAAAGACAATGTCTCAGCAGACTTCCTCCTCAGAGAAAACCTGGACCTGGGGGAATGAGCACTGTCGAACAAAGCATTCCAACTGATAGTAAATCGCTGAGGTCTCCCAACCATGGACCTTCTGGCCACTTCTCTCAATGCCCGAGTCCCCAGGTTCTTCAGCCAAAGACGAGAGCTGCACTCCCAAGGGATCGACGCCCTCGTCCAGACCTGGCCAGAGGAGGACCCACTGTACACCTTCCCCCCTTGGCCACTACTGGGCAAGATCATCTGCAAGATAGAACACCACAGGGGATTAGTTCTACTAGTGGCCCCGGATTGGCCAAGATGCCCATGGTACGCAGACATGCAAAGACTCCTTGCGGGGAGCCCCTTGTGCCTATCCCCACCCAGGGACCTTCTCCAGCAGGGCCCAGTTCTTCACGAAGATCTGTCTTGATTCTCTCTTACGATCTGGCCCTTAAGAGGACTTGCCTGAATAAGTGCCGGGTACTAGAAGGCCGTGATTGACACACTGCCCCGCGCATGGAAGTTCTCAACATCTCTGGCATACATATGGATCTGGAGAATATTCAAAACCTGGTACGAGGACGGCGGGGTATCCCCGCGGGAAGCCAAGATTCCCATCATTCTAGAATTTCTACAGGATGGTATGAAGAAAGAGTTGTCTCTCAACTCCCTCAAGATTCAAGTAGCAGCCCTCTCCTGCTTCAGAGCCGAAGTGAGTGGAATCCATCTATCAGCGCATCCGAACTGCTTCACCCCTTTAAGGAATTGCCCGTTTCCTTAAAGGGGTGAAGCAACTTCGATAACCCCTAAAGTGGCCAGAGCCCCTATGGATCTAGTGGTAAAAATAAAGACCTTTCCACTTCAGTAGGAGTATAATAGCATGTATCCAATAACCAGTCCCCTTCATGATGATTACAAACCACATTATGTAATCTTAAATTGGACAAACCAATACCTCCCCTATCCCTTTTCCCCATTAATTTAGAAAATCCTATTCTTGGCTTGGCACCTTTCCATATAAATCATCTAATAAACCCTTCCAGCTTCCTCAGATCTTTATTTAGTAGATATGTAAGTATGATTTACCACCAAATCGAAAGTATTTGCATTTATAGTATAATACTCCTTTCCTAATACTTTGGTGCAACAGAGAGTTCAAGACTTCTTGCGTCAAAACATACATGCGCTTCCCTGGGTAATTTCTAAAACCCTGATCTGCATACATGGGAAATCTCAAAATCTTACTTGTATCTACTGGGGTGAAATCCTTCCATATTCAACCATACAGGAGCATGCTGTGATATAGGCAAGGGGCCAGTTTCCACGCTAGACATTTTAGAGAAAGCTTCCCTCCTTTGAGTTATGGGCTCTACAAATATGAATGTATTCTTGTTCAAGAGAATGCAAAATCCACCAGATCTACATTTTTACACAGATAAGATATTTCCTTGTATGTACAAAGTGACTGCACCTTACGGCTGAGGGATCTATCCAAAGATTAGTCAGACACAGTTAGTCTCCTCCAACTAATAGTACCTGTCTATTATAGGATAGCAAGAAATGCATCAAGTTCGTGAAAAATGTGTGGTCATACACATTGGAGGCATATATTGTACAAAGTATTATTTTTCCCAAATAAAGAACCTTCAAGCAACAGAAAGCACCCTTTGTAATCTTCGATCACCTTAGTTTCCTGAAAAGGAGCTCCCCTATAAGAATTGCCACCTCAGCCTACCTGATCCCAGGTTGGGACAAGAACACTTTACCTACCCATTGCTTCTTCAATTTTTGGTATAACACTCTGTCTAGATGTGTCTCTTGCAATAGTGCTCTTGTGCTTTATTTCTTTGTAATGTTTGTAATACTTTATATCTGTTAAACACAGGCCCAGTACACAAAACATTCCAGGTTATACAGCGAACATCTACAACTATCATGTAACTAGAGAAAGAAAGGCCCCTTTAAAAAAAATAGAGAAATTGCAACAGAATAAGCCAAGACCCCTCAGCTTGGGTCCCAACCTTTAGATTAATTAAACCCACCACAGCATTCCCCAGAATAATGACAAATTATGTTGAACTGTTGATTCCAACTCCTCATATACAATGGCCCTCCCCCACACATCTCCTTCCCCTATTTTCCTCACATCCCTCCCCCCTCCACTTTCCCTTGCTCCCCATTAACACCCCAATCCAGCACATCCAACCCATAATCAGTTGTTGAAATATGGGCTTCAGGATCATAATCTCCATGCAGGGGCCCCATTCTCCAACATAAATCCCCCCTTCCCACCCCCGGCATCCTATATCTCAGTGAAAAAAAAAATATTCAGTGTAGAAGAGCTACCAAGCTGCATCTCTTAAAATTCAGATGTAGAAACAAAACTAAACATAAAAGTAGAGTGTTTCCAGTGTTCTTAATGTACATTTTACTGACAAAAGAGAGTGGTTAAAGTGTCATTGCGAGCCAATAGTTCTCAAGCTTGTAAGAGCTAACATGAACACTTAAGGTCTAGAAATTGAGCAAGTTGTATTTATTCCACCGTGTTATATCCTGACTATGAAGTGTTAGAGTGGATGAATGCTAGCTGCATATTTGATTCACCCCCTTGGCCATCAGGAGCACACTGCCAGTTTAGTGTTTTATAATGAGCCCACCGAGCTAAATAGACCTCATCCAAGTGGCACGAATGTAGGCTTGCATGTACCTCCGAGGATAGGATGTTGTCACAGCACATCTCTACCTATACCGCGCCACAAACAGCCTGGCGAGCTCCAAGGCAGAGAAAGTAGAGGTAATTCTTTTTAGTAATGTACTGTCATTTGAAGAATAAACCGAGGGGAAAAAAAACCCTTCAAACATAATGATTCCCGGTGGTAGATAATCATGTGTGACCACATTCTGCTTCAGCTGTTTAGACAACCCTGTTTTCTTTAATTGACTGAAAAAAAGATCGTGCTACCTTTACAGATTCCAGCACAGTGACTTGATTTTTATGGGTTACTCATAGCTTAGCTGGAAATTGGAACACAAACACACCTGTAGCTCCACCAGCTTTGCACATAGATGAGAAGGCTCTTCGTTTAGCTGATATTGCTGCCAAATAGTCTTGGAAGATCAAAATAGGACTTTCTTCTAGTATTTCTGCAGTATTTCTTTTTTGTGTTTGAAATTTAGGATCTTCGCTAAGGCGGGTTTTGATCTAGTTTGTGCGCACACAGATTGGATACAAGCTTCCAATCTATGTGCACCGCTCCTCATGTAAGATGCCATGTTCATCAGATAGTTCTAAGGCCTTTACAAGCCAGGACATCTTCAAATCTGTCTGATAAGGATTAAAAGAGGCCAATAAAATGAAGAGTGCACCTCCTGGACCTGTTCTCCAGGTCTTTGAACATGACCTCTATTTTTGCATTAATTGACTTTTAAAGTGGCACCCTCAGCTTCCAAGGCCTGCATGTGGTCATCCACTCCAGTAAGATGAGCTTTCACCTCCTGTAGCTGTTTTTTTAGTGTGTGAGCAGAGAATATACTTCATCAAATTTTGCATATATTTTCTTAAATGTCTGTTCCAAAATGGCTGCCATCGCTGCTACTACTTCACCCACATTTTCAGTAGCAGGATTGCTAATAACAGCAGCCATTTTAGAATCAGTTGTTTTCCCCTTGTCCTCCTCCTTCCAAAGCAATAACGGACACCATCCTTAAAGGCATGGACCACGGCCAATCATATATACTTGCCCTTCTCGATATCTCAGCCGCCTTTGATACCGTGAATCATCAAATCCTAATATCACGTTTAGCGGAGATAGGCATCTCAAACACAGCCCTATCCTGGTTCTCCTCATACCTTGACCACCGCAAATACCTAGTCAAGCTTGATACTTTCGAATCCGCACACATTCCCCTCACACAAGGGGTACCACAAGGCTCTTCTCTATCCTCCACCCTCTTCAATATATACTTACTCCCTCTCTGCCACCTCCTCTCTAAACTAGGACTAAAATTCTTCTTGTACGCAGATGACGTACAAATACTTATTCCAATTCAAAAATCCATCATCGAAACCCTTCAATACTGGGAAACATGCCTGACATCCATCAATTCTCTCCTCTCCAATCTCCACCTAGCTCTTAACACCTCGAAAACTGAAATCCTCATCCTCACAAACCAATCACTCAACTCATCCCGCCAGATGACTCTCAACGCATCACAAGCTCATACATTACCGCCCAGTGTCAGAGATTTAGGAGTCACCCTAGACAATCAACTCAGCTTCAAAACCCACATTAAATCACTTCTAAAAGGGGGCTTCTACAAATTACAAATTCTCAAAAAATTGAAGCCCCTTCTCCACGCCTGTGACTTCCGCACAGTTATGCAAACCACCATACTCACCAAACTCGACTACTGCAACTCCCTTCTCTTAGGCCTCCCCTCCGCTACCACTAAACCCCTTCAAATCCTACAAAATGCCATGGCAAGAATCTTAACAAACACCAGAAAAACTGACCACATCTCTCCCATACTCCAAGATCTCCATTGGCTCCCCATCACCTTCCGCTCCCAATATAAAACACTTACCATCCTCCATAACACATTATACAACAACAATTCACCCTGGCTTGAAGACATGCCACAATTCCGTCAAGCCAATCGCCCCACTAGAAACTCCCTTGCTGGCACTCTCCAAAGTTGGGCACCTTACCGCTACCAGGGAGAGAGCCTTCTCCATTGCGGGCCCTACCCTCTGGAACTCCCTACCCGTCAAACTCCGCTTAGAACCGTCCCTGAGCCATTTCAAAAAAGGAATCAAGACATGGCTCTTTAAACAAGCATACCCCAATTCCACCCAATCCTAACCACCCAACCCTAACCAATGTCCTCCTGAACCACCCCAATCCCAACCTAGCCCACTACCTTTCTCCCATTCCCCCTTCTCCCACCTCTCTCTATCTCTCCTTTCTCCTTTGCCCACGCCACTATCAACTTCTCCCTGAAAACTATCACCGTTTGTACCCGGTTCCCACCACCCCCGCCTCCCCCCGCCCCCCCTCCCTCCCTACCCCCCCTTTAATCGTTCCTACGTGCACCTGCCCATGTCCTACTGTAAATAAGTTTCATATACTAAATATCCCAAGTGCACATGCCAATTAACCTTGTATACTGGTTCTTTTGTAACGCTGCCTGTTTGACTCTCCTCTCCTCTACTTTGTATATCACCCAGTTACCCCCTCCCCTGTTCATTGTAATTTCCTTTCCTTCTCAGTTATTTGTAAACCGACATGATGTGTCCTACGAATGCCGGTATAAAAAAGTTTTTAAATAAATAAATAAATTTTAGTCGTCATGGCAGAGAACAAGGTTTGTATTCAGGTCTAAAGCAATGTCCAAACAAATTAATAAGTGCTATTAAAGAATAAAATCAAAAGAAATGCTATAAAAATTAGGCTATTTTCCTAAGGAGAGTGGTGTCCCCGAGTAGTAAAGCAGCCTGTCCTTATCCATGCATCTCATCACATGATTCTCCATGGGAAAGGATGTAAAACAGGGGTTTAATTCCCGGGTGCTGTGAATGCAGGTACATGTGCCAGTTCCTGCCCCCCATGTTCAAGCAAGCTAAAAGCCCAAAGGAGCAGGAGGAAACTGCTAGATAAAAAAACAACAATTAAACTCTTCACAGACTGCTAAATAATCTGAAAATGATTTTTCCTTCCCCTCGCCCCTTCTAATAGCACCTACAGCACTTTCCCATTCAGAAGTATCATAGGATGGTTTGTGTGACCCTGTATGAAAATCTGAAATAAAGGTTTAATGGGAAGTTCACAGTTTGATATTTCTCAGATGTTAGGGATAAAAGGAGAGCAGAGTATATGTTGGAGCCATTTCTCTTGCAAGCTTGGGCATACAGATATTAGCATAGTACATTTTAAAATCGAGCTTTGTGATATTTAGTGCAGCTGTACAAATTTTCAAAATCACATAGCATTAGGATTATATCTTCTTTCTCTATTAGGCAGTTCTATATAATGTAGCTAGTTGGGTATTGACAGTTGGAGTTTGAGACTTATGTTGGTAGAACTAGGTCTCTATGACTAGGAGATATATGTGGAGTATCTCACTGATGGAGAGAAAGCATTTCATCTTCATTAGCACTAAAATTTCAGGTTGGTAAAAACCAGGGGCTAAACAGGCGGTAGTCTTCAAAATATTATAGAAAAAAGTAAAGGCACAGTCTGCTCGTAACAAGACATTATCCATATGGTTACAATTTTTGTCACTGCAACTCAAGACTTTGAAATTTGTATAACATTACTGTGGGCCTTATTTTCCAGTGAATAGTTTTTATGTTTGGTTTTAACATTTTTTTAATGTTGTACAGGCACAACATTTATTTTTTACTTATTTAAAGCATTTATATCCCAACTATCTACAATTCTAGGTGGGTTACAACTTTACATTCATAAGCACACACAAATTAGAACACAAACCAAACCAGAAATACCTCTGCCAAACTAATTTAGGTAAAAATAAAACCACTCTACTCCACTCCTTCAAGTGCTTCCCTGGTTATCTGTATCTGCTCACGTTCTTTAAAACTGGTTGTTTAATTTTCAAGCCTTTTGATGGGGCACCCCGCCAACCTTAACATTCCGTGCCATCCAAATTGCATGGTTTGCTCTTCTCAGCATTAGCCACTGACTGTACCATTGCCCAGAGAGATTAGGTTAGAGACGACTAGGGAAACCAGTTTCTCCTGTCTGTGATTAGAGAGAGAATTTTTAAAATTCAGGAAAACCTTTAATGTTTTTCTTTTCTCACAAGCGTATTTTATTAATTAGCTCTCTTAGGTCCACATTAGACTGCTTTTGCTACTTGTTTGCATCAGTAATGAATTATTAAACTTTGAATCTGCAATCAGAAATTATTTTAAATTTTATTAACTCTTATCTTTTCAATTATTTTTTACTTTTCTTCAATCAGCTTCCATTTTCTTTTCTCTTTACCTTCTTATTGTCATTTGCTATTTTTAGTTTTAGTTTTATTTAATTTATATTTTTAGTAGCTTGTTGCTTGTTTTATTATTTTTCTAATTGTTGTACCACTCTATTCAATTTTACTTTGTCAACGTATAGTGTGTTTTTGTTTGCTATGTTCCTGTTGCTGACCTAGTTCAATTTGTATTGTTCTTATTTTTAATTGTACATTACTTTGATTTGCAAGTATAAGAAATAGTGATTACGTGAATAAACTAAACTAATGACATGAATATCCTTGAAAATCAATATAAAAGTATAAAAAACTCTCCTTATTATGTTAACAATGCCAGCCAGTTAATACAGATTATCAAATGCCTAATTAAATTAATTATAAAAGCTTCCTAAACTGTAATTCTGTCATATGTAGGTGCAATCTTATGAAAAATCCTCCTCCTAAAGATTTCTTTAAACGTTCAGCAAAAAAAAAAAAAAAAAAAAAAAGATGTTTTTTTCTTTGAGACCGTCAAACATCTCATTTTATTGTGACAAGGCCAAGCAGCAGCTAAGATAAAAAAGGGGACTGCTATATAATTCATCTAGAAATCAAAAGTTTGCTGAAACATATTTAGCTTTATTAAGAGAAAATAAGTAAAAGTTAGGTATGAAATGATTTCAATAAAGTATTTCGAAAGGGAAAAAGTGAGTTACAAAGTGTGTTGTGAAAAAAAAGAACAAGGCTGCATGTCTGCTGTAGCTCTCCTCCTGTCCTTCAATACACCAGACTTGAGAGATATGGTAGAACAATCTCAGGCGTGGCGGTTACAGCAGAAAAATGTAATTCAAGTGGGACCAGGCTTATTGAATAAAGACTAAGAGGGTTACACGTCAGCATTTGTCCTTCTCAACTTGCGTTTACATTGTTTCTCCCCATTCATGAATAGTTTACAGATACATTATAAATGTTGCTTGATAGCAAGGTTGTTGGCTGTCTTGTTCTTTTTGTCAAAATTTGAAAGTAGCTAATAAGCAGAGAAAATGAATTATGTACAGTATATTAGTGTGCTGGATTATTTGGTATTTTCATTCAATTCTTTACAGCATGCATAGGAACCTTTTTCAGTTGGTTTTTTTTTTTTTTTTAATTTTGCCTGGGAATGTCAACATTAGAACAAAAAAAGAAATAGGTGGATAAATGACTTTCACTGATTTTTCTACTGTGTATTATATCAGTCATTTTTCTATCAATTTCTTTTTTTATTTTAATGTTGACATTTCCAGGCAAAATAAAATAAAAAGTGAGAAAAGGTCCCTAAACAAACATTATCTTTGGTTTTCTAAGAAGAATGCCGACATTGATTTTATAATTTTACATAGATTATAGCTAGTACTGTGCCATGCAAATTTTGTGCCTGCACTGGAATTGCCCAGTGTCTCATTTTGATCTTGGATGATAGTCATCCAGTGGTAAAATAATGAAGCTAGCACTGCACTAAATATTCCTAGCACTGTCATGTGCCGCACCAGCTTGATAAATCAGCCTTTATCTCTCTCTCTCTTTTTTTTTTTTTTTAAAGACAGTATATTCAGTGCCTGCAAAGTATGCCTCCTTGCTTGCATAATGCTTTGCTGTTGTCTTTGCCTCCTGGTGGATGTTCCTCTCTGCTTAATAGTTGACTTTGCACTTGTCTGTTCTCTTAGCTCCCAGAGTAGTAACATTAATAAGCATTTATGGGCACTGAAACTGATTAGGAAATCACACTGTATTTTGCATGTTTTCCATGGCTACAGCCTGTCAGAATTATTAACATATCCATCAGTTTCCTGCCTTGGTCGAAGGATAAATTCTACCGCAAATAGTTCCAAAAATCTGTAGCTCAGTTTCCATGATTCTGTGGTGTATTTACATATTTTTGCACATTAATGGAAATTTATTTAGCACAATGAATAATTTTCCAACCTTGCTTGAGTATCTTCATAATTTATTTTGTTCTTTTTGGGGCTTTAAGGGTGGGCGGGTGTTCCTAGGTATTTGTGAGGGGAAGGAAATGATCTTGAGCGTGTGGGAGGAGAGGAAGAGGAGATATCAAAGATGGGATGGGATCGGGGGCGAGGGAGATCAGAGGAGGAGAAGCAGAGGAGGAGAAGCAGAGAGTAAAGGGATTGTAAGGATTGTGGAAGAGTGATAGAAAGCAAGAGAACTGGGAATTGAGGAAGAAAAGACTGGGAGGGCCAGAGTTTGGGAAGGGGAGGGAGAAGGATGGGAAGAGAAGGACGTTCTGAGAACTGATGGGAAAGAGAATATAGGTGCAGGGGAGGAACGGTCTGCATAGGGGGAGGGAGGAGTCCTGCCTTCTATTCTCCATTGCCACCACCATCTTTGATCCTCTTTGAGTCTCTCACTCTCCCTAATTCCTGGTGCCTGGTACCCACATCAGACACCCATCCACCTCCTCTTTCATACACACACATATAATCACACTCATTCTCTCACTCACACACAAAATACACTTCAGACTCTGATCCTCTGTGTTATGCACACACACATGCAGAGACATATCTTAGCTCTCTTTCTCATACACTTTGGCATCGATCTCCTCACTCACTTACAGACATACCCCTGGCACCATTCCCCTTTCACTTTTCCCCTAGTCAATAACCCTTACAACTCCCCTCAGCCAATACCCTCATATCTCCCTAGCCTCTCTGTCACCCCTCTAGCTGATCTCCCCCTTTCTGCTCCCCATATCCCCCTGCCAATACTCTTATGAACTCTAGCTGATACCTCCATTCCACCCCTCCATATCTCCCAGCTAATACACCCCCATATGCTCCTGCCCATACCCAGTGCTGTCCCCTCTCCCCCATAGGCCCCTGCTGGTTGACACCCCCCACCCCAGTATCTATAGCCAACACCCATCCTACCTCTGCATCCCCCTGCTGATACCTACTTCCATCCTTCTCAAACCCTGCTTCCCCACCAACCTGAACCAAAAGGGGAAGAAGTTCAGCAGTGCCACGGGCCATGTCTTTCTCCTCTGCCGTGGTTGTTATGCAAGACACTATAGTGCCATGTGGTTCGAAATGTGAATTGGGCCTCAAAGGCAAAGGACGGCAACGTGGCCCAAGGCACTGCCTCTCGCTTGCTCCTCCTCCTTTGTGAGCCTAGATCAGTGGTGGAGATATGAGAAAGAGGAAAGATTGGCTGGGGTGGGGAGGAGGGAAAGAGGTGTTACCCTCCCCCAACCTGCTTGCTGATATCATGTCGGGACTGACTAATTTTGCAATAAGACTTTTTAGCCTGCACCTTAGTTGTGGAAAACCTGGGATCCTGATTTTTTTGTTGCATTTCGTGGTATAATGTGTGTTCTGCCTTATGTTGGAATTTATTTGATTTATATTCTGCTTTTTCAGGCAATTCAAAGCATTACATTCAGATACTGTAGGTATTTCCTTATTCCCAGAATCTCCTAGAGTCCCTGTAGAGGTTTTATTTGACATTGTGCCTGGAACTGTAATTGTCTCCATTACACTGACATTTTGTTCTGAAATCCTCATTTGGTCTCCATGTGTATAGATTAGCATTAATATTTCTAATGTAACTTACTGAAATATGGCTGAATTGACACATCTGACACTTGTGTGCAGCAATGTCATTCATTTGATTAGAGTGCACGAGTGACAAACTCATATTAATGTGATATGTGCTAGCATGTTTGCTGGATAGGGAGATAAACATAGATTTGAATATTTTGTTCTGATGTAATATGGTTGCTGTAGATTTCATTTGACATTTCTTTTTTATTAGGATGTGCAGTTCCCTATTTGCACCAACATTTTGATTGATAATACAGTTTAGTATTCACAGACTTTATTTTCAGTTCTTATTGGTGGTTTAAAGGGATGATTGCTAGTATATTTTAAAATTGTAATTGTATTTAAAAATGCCTTTCATTGTGCATAGTCTGAAAGCCAAACTTGTTTACAGCCCTAAAGACTGAAGTCTACTGTGGCTGATTTGTGTCCTTTCAGTGATGATGTGTGAACATGAGACCTAGGCATTGCCTGTGTATGGTGGTTCTATGATTTCCAGCTCTTAGTAGCTCAAGTTATTAATTAGAAACACAATATAGAGCTGGTCCTATTTCTGGTATGTGGGAGACTCGAGATCAGTTTCCTGCTTCTGAGGCCAGCAGAGGCTGGAGATGTCGTGGAGGCAGCATTCATGGCCCCCTGGCGTGAGAGTGCAATACCTAATTATGGACTTGAGTGTACTTGAGCCAGATCCTGGAGGAAACTGTTGGCTGTGCCTCTCAAGTCAGGGACTAGATAGGGGCAGGATGGAAATGGGTTGGGGGTGGGAGGGAAATGGCAAAAGCTTGGAATGAAGACTGCTTGAGCTAGGAGCCCAAAGGAGCAGGAAGAAGCTGCAGAGCAAGAGAGAGCTTGCAATGGAAAGTGATCTCCTTTAATTGCCTTACGATTGAGTAATGAACAGCACTTCCTGAATTTCCTGTTATATTTTTGCTATACACTAATCTAGGACACGGGACCAGTAAAATAAACACAGGGCAATTTTCCAGTGATCCATGTTAGGTGCATACTGAGCAGGCGGTTTTCTCACGCGCTCCTTACACAGATTTTCAAAGAGAAACTACCTACGTGGCTTCTCATTGAAGATTATCAAGAGCAAGGCCCATGCATTAAGAGGCCTTATTCTTTGTACCTGCCATTTGTGGGAGGGCGGGGGTAGGGGTCAGAATAGCTTGTGTACATTTGGAAATCGTGCACCATTTTCTTCTCCCATGGGAACACCTCTCTTCCCTACAGTTAAGCCCATGCGCCAGGGCCGGATTAAGGCCAATTGATGCCCTAAGCACAGCCCAACTGTGGTGCCCCCTCGACCCTTTTATTGCTTAACTGATAAGACATTAAGACTCTTAAGTGCTGAAGATGAAATAAGAGATTAAAAATGTTCTTCCTGGCCATCCCCCAAGCTAGATCCCACAATTATATTAAATATAGACTTTTTTTTTTATTTAACACTAAATAGCAGTAAGCAATATAAGGACATTTACTTATTACTAGGGAGTAACAGAAAAAAATGCAAATTTTCAACACTGTGGTGCCCTATGTACAAGCTTATTTTGCTTAATAGTTAATTCAGGGCTGCTGTGCACTATGGAACCCATGCATGCTTTCAGCCACACTTCAGGGGCAGTTTCCAGTTTTACCAGGGTAACTACTTGAATTGAAAGTTTCTGAGCAGCCGCACACAGGGAATCCAAAGATTATATTTCTATCTTATATTAGTTTTGGAGTGGATAGTTCTCATAGACTCGGAATGAAAAATAAAATATTACTTTCAAAGTCACATTGTTCCTTTTTAGGACAGAGAATTTGGATATTTCCCAGTGTCGCTAGGGCCACCAGAAGGAAATAATAGTAATAGAAAAAGACACAAGTAGTCCATCCACTCTGTCCAGCAAACTTTATTTATTCTTTTAATTAATTAATTTGTATTCTGTGAATGTAGTAATTGCTGCTCTGTATAGATTTACCCCCATGCTTTCTGTTAAGGGCAGTAACTGCCACTCTGTGCAGGTTACCCGTTATCTTCATTTCCATCCTTTAGCCACTAGGGGTCCTCTGTGTTTATCCCAAACATTTTTGAATTCTGCTGCAGTTCTCATCTTAACTGCCGCTATTAGGAGGGCATTCCATGCACCCACCACCCTTTCCATGAAGAAATATTTCCTGTCGTCATTCCTGAGTCTACCCACTTGGAGCTTCATCTCATGACCCCTAGTTCTACAGCTTTCCTTCCATTTCAAAAGGCTGGATTCCCATGCATCATTTATACCCTTCAAGTATGTAAACGTCTGTATCATATCCCCCTTGTCCTTTCTCTCCTCCAGAGTATACATATTTAGATCCTTCAGTTTCGTCTCATATGGCTTTTGATGCAGACCGCACACAGAATAATGCCTACATATGCATCAGGAGAGACACTCTCTTGGGATATCATTTTGCTGCAAGTGCATAAACATTGGTATAAAGTATGTGTGTTTTGTACCTGAACAATTTAGGTTTTTCCTTAAGCAAAAAGATCAAGGGATCCTCCCCAAGCTAGTCTCAATAATTGAGAAGAGTTTTAAACTGTCTTGAGTTAGACCGAGATATGCCTGTGCTTTTTCTTATATAGATGTCCTTGGTTTGCTCTCATTTATTTGTTTCCTCCCAGAAGTTTGATTTTCTTGTTATCTTTTTGCTTTGTGTCTTTGAGTATCATATGCTAGTTAGACTGTGTTTCTAGAGACAGGTACTCACTTATTAGTTGTAAATTTAAAGCTCATTCAATAATTTTAGAATATCATATACATAGTACATGGTGAACTCTATTTATAGCCACATAAAGTGCAAATTCTTATGTTGACATTATTAAAAGCTGAAGTCAGCTCCAGTGTGCTTTTTTTGGGCTGGGTGACTATCTTGAAGTCCCTTGGCTTCTAGCCCAATCACAGTCTGCTTCATTCTCACTTTCTCCATGATGATGATAGGACTGACCTGAATTTTTAGCTTTGCAGACAATCATTTGTGATTTCTTCTTTCTCCTCTTCGGTCTGTACTGCTTTGCTCTGTAGCATGGGCATTCCAACAGTAATTTTGCAGATTGAGGAGCACTGACTCTGGCTGTCTGTTGAAAGTGTGCTCTTTTGTTGGCTGGTATGTTTTCCTATTTTGCAATGCCTTGGGACTCTTTCGGGGTCTTTGAATTTAGCCTTAACCCCAGGGGCACTTACAGAAGATGTTTCGGCAGGAGAAAAGGGCACAACAGAAAAAAATAGTGATGTGTAAAAACAAAATCATAGAAATAGTTATAAAAACAATTCATCAAAATCTGGTGGGAGGGGGCAACTAACCTCCATCCTCCAAAAGGTACCTATGCTTCGCCATGTTTCCATGCATCCTAAGTTACTAGAGCTTGATCCATAAATTAAACCTGAGTCTCCTGAATGCCAGTGGATGCTCTTGTTGCAGAACCATTAGACCAGCTTGTGATGAAGTATACAAAAGATTCTATCAAACCACCTTAAAACACAGGCTAGAGCCATCTGCCCCAGTCTGCCTTAAGGCACAGGGCTGCAAAGGATTCTGGGTCCTGGTTGGATCCCTACCTATCAGGGCCCAGAAGGAGAGTCCCCGGGGGTGGTGTTTTCTTTGAAACTCCTGTAAATAAACTTTTGCTGTTGACCTATACAGCCAAGTCTTGCTATGTTTCTTGGCTGTTCTAAAACTGTGGTCGGCCCAGTGCTACACAGCTCCAGCACTAAGTGAGTTTGTGGCTATAAATGATCAGTGTTTGTTATTAGTGCTTAAATTCTTTCCAAATATTTTCCTTTTTCTTCCATTGAGTCTGTAGCCGCAGCCTTCTTCCTATCACAAGCTTGATCTCAATTTCTGTTTTCCATTTCCTTTATCTATTCCAGTTTGTTGAATTACAAAATCTCGAATGGAGGTTCAGACATGGTTTACTTGTCTCTTGCCCCCCCCCCCTCCCCAGTCAAACTTCCTTTTCAGTTCTTTAATTTAAAAATTACTTTTAGTAAAGTGACTGAGACTCTTGATCATATTCTCAGTGTTATGGGCCTGTTCTCCTAGCATTTAGAAATACAACTGCCTATTACAAATAAATGAATCCCATATGCCATTTGCATCAATCAATTGGTTAAGTTAATAAGGAATGTGAACTGTTCTGCAGAATTGTCATCACTATTGTCATATTTCCTGTTTTTTTTAATTGTATGAATCATAATGTGTAAAATAGGGAATTTTGATTGTACGAAGTAAGGATGGAACTCTTAGCATGGAAAGGAGGAGGCCTGTCAAGGAGGAGATGAAACTAGTTTTGAAACAGCTGATATGATTGAATTACAGGCGTCTTACTGTGCTTAGGAAAATACTGTAAGTTTTGCCAGCAGTTGTTTACAAAGATCATTTGAGATGTATTGTGGTTAATGATAAAAAAAAAATGTTAACCATAATTTCCTGGGAATTTGTTTATAAGATATTTACAAACATGGGAAAATCAGAAATAGTTTGGTAGACAAGCTGCACACTTTCTGTTCATATGCAAGAGGCTGGGTTTGGATTCCTGGTTTGGCTTCCTTATTCTTAAACTCATTAAGGGGCCAATGTAATAAGCTGAGCGTTAAAATTGTGCATTGAAATTCAGCGCAGTTTTTACCACCATGCACATTTTTTTTAAACTTCCAATGCAGTAAGAAAGTATGCTAATGCATTGAGAGTTTAAAAATAATGCACACAAACCTAAAAATATCTGCTTTATAACTGTGATATTTTTAATTTTAATTTATTTAGATTGCTGTGTTTTGTCTAGATATTTTGGCTTTTAATTATGGATTTTTATGTTCCGCTATTGTAAACTTGCCCAAATTGTCAGTGAATTGAGCAGATTATATAAATTAGAGAAATAAAATGTTTAGCTAGCAAAAAAACATGACTTGTGTGCACAAAGCATGTTTTTTGTGCATTAAATCCTGACTACAGGTCCTACCACTGGAACTCCAGTTTCAGTTTTAAGCTTTATTCTACCTCAGACTAGAAGTTAAATTTGCATTGCTAAAAAAATACAAGTTAAAATGTTTTTTTTCCAAATATCCTGTTGCCAACAAAAACATTTTTATGCCTGTTGGCACTTTTTTAAAAATCATCTTTATTTTCAATTTTTCAATTATTCAACCATAATATGAAACACAGTGAAAACTATAAATGGTACCACAAACTATCCCCCCTGAGTACCCCGATCCCCAGCCCCAGTCTCTAGGATTTGTTGTTGTCCTGGGTATATCCGATCCCACCATATCTCTGTAGAGAAGAAACAAAGAGACCATTCATGAAAAATCCAACAGTTTGCTCCTCGCTTTGGGATTTAACGACATAAGAAACACAGACCACCTGTCTAGGAACTCCTTGTACTTCGCGGGGGTTGATCTTTGAGCAGATAGGTGTTCGAAGACTACTAGATGGTGTAATTTCAGTCTCCAAGATGTCACAGTCGGGGTATCTTCCTTAATCCACAAGTCTAGAATCAACTTTTTCGCTAACCAAAGGGCTTTTTGTAGAAATTCCCTTTGACCGAAATCCTGGAAGGCATTTGATCCATCACCTCAAATAAGCAGAAATATGAATTGTTCGGAAAAGGTATATTAAAGAGTCCGCTGAGAAACCCCAAAACGTTCTGCCAGAATCAGCGAATCTTATTGCATCCCCAAAATTGGTGAAAGAGGGTTCCAGTATCTAATTTACATTTAATACAAATATCATTGTTTGTAAGTTTGACCTTATGAGCCCAAATACGAGACACAGATATGGGCATGGGCCCTTTTCCACTCGATGTGCCTCAAAGCAACCTACTTGCCGGGAGTGGGCAATGTGTTGCAGACAAGCTGAGTTGCACTATCCAATGGCAAAAAAATGTTATGAAAATAGGAGTATTGGGTGAACTAAACTTCGGAAGTAGATCATGTTCAATAAAATGTCGGTTTTGTAAGTACATATAGAACTCCTTATGTAATAGACCATACTCCAGTCATAGAGCTTCAAATGTCTGTACCCTGTCTGTATCATTAAGTAAGAATTGATGTAAATACTCCAGCCCCTTGCCCCCCCCCCCCCAAGCGTCAAGAATTGCATTGCCTAGACCTGGAGGGAATCTAGGGTGTCCCTGTATGGAAATAAATGGTGACACTGCCCAGGATACTCTGAGTCTATCACATAGCCCTCACCAAGCTGCCCTACAATTTGTGTGAAATGGATTTTGGGAGACCTCTCTGGGCAAAACATTGCTTGGAACATGTAATAAGTTCTGGATTTTTAAGGGGCTACAGCATGCCTGCAAGAAACACACCAGTGAGTATAGCTCGGACCCCAGCAACCAATCTTGGATATGCCTAAGGAGATAGGCTAGATTATGATCTTGTATATTTGGGCAATCCATTCCCCCTGTGTCCCAAGGGAGCTTCAGGACCAACAATGTTACCCGGGCTTGCTTCCCACGCCATAGAAAAACGCTTAGTCTCCTCTCTAGTTCCCTCACATGTTACTTTTTTAGCCAAATAGGCAACATTTGAAGGACATAAAGCCAGGGCGGAAGCTCCATCATTTTAAATAATTGTATTTACCCACCCAGGGAGATGGGCAATGCCTGCCACCCATCCAACCTCTTTGGTTTTTGCTAGTAGGGCCAATAAGTTGCAATCGTATATGTGATCTATATTAGTAGGGATTTTAATCCCCAGGTATTTCATCTCCTTATTGACCCACCTGAGTGGGAAAGGGCCCGTCCACTGATTTTTAAGGGAGCCCATTACATCCAAAGCCTCAGATTTATCGAGGTTTATTTTAAGACCTGAGAAGGAACCAAACTGCCTCTGGAGATTCATCACCTTCGCCAGAGAGCGCATGGAGTCCGTTAGGAACACCAGTATATCATCCGCAAAGACGGCGATTTTAAGTTTCCTCCCGTATCTCAAATCCCCCAATCTCCGGAGCTGTGGCGATCTTTCTCAATAGAGGGTCTAAATATAAAGTATAGAGCAGCGGAGAAAGCGAGAGCACCCTTGTTGGGTTCCCCGGTGTACTGCAAACCCCTGAAATAGGTCTCCATTTACTAAAATAAATGAGTAGGGGGCCTGGTATAGTAGCGAGATATTTCGTATTATACCTCCTGCTAACCCATATCGCCGCAGTACAGAGAACATATAGTTCATGCCACCTGGTCGAACGCTTTTTCGGCGTCAAAGACCACTTCCATTGCTGACTTCCCCATTATTTTACACTGTGTCATTGCTGTCCAGAGATGGACGATATGTTTACCGGATGTTCTTCCCTTAACAAAGCCTACTTGGTCTACAGACATCAGAGATGGCAGGATCCCATGCAGTCTGGTGGCAATCATCTTGGCAAACAATTTAGTATCAAAATTTAATAGGGAGATTGGTCGATAAGAAACCGCTTGTAGTGGGTCTTTCCCTCCCTTGGGAAGGACCGTTATATAGGCCATTGTCACTTCCTTCGAGAAGGATCCCTTGGCTAGATCTGCCAGGAAATATTCCTTTAGATCCTCTCCCACTTCAGTGTGCAACACTTTATAGTACTCCACATTAAACCCATTGGATCCAGGGGCTTTATGCGCAGGACTGCTCTTGATCCCATCCATGATCTCTAGTAACCCAATTGGCCAATTGAGCCACTCCAACTGCTGGGGGGAGACTGATGGCAGAGACAGATCCTGAAAAAAGATCTGTTTCTGGCATTCTCACAGGACAAGCAGGATGGTTGTTCTCACGTATGGGTGACATCATCAGGATGGAGCCCAATCACGGAAAACTTCTGTCAAAGTTTCCAGGGTATGCCCAGCATGGCACTAACCCTGCAGCCAGCAGGGGTCCCCCTTCAGTCTTCTTCTTTCCGCGCAGCAGTAGCCTCGCGGTTTAGGAGCTCTGAAGACATTCCTGACAGGAATTTTCCTCACGGAGTTAATTAAACTTAAATTGCCCCACAGGGGTCCCTCCTCTAACGTTTCTCAGGCCGCGATTACAGTCGAGTTTGTCCCTCGCGGCCTACTGACCGTACCGTGGCTTGATTTTTTTCAATGGCCATGGCGTCGGGGTTTTGTTGGTGCCCAGACTGAACTCATACCATGTCTATCACAGACCCTCATGGGGTCTGTGTAATGTGTTTAGGGCGTGAGCATGATGTCCTGACTTGCACCAAATGTGCCCTCATGACACCAAAAGGTTGCAAAGCTAGAATGGAGAAGATGGGACTCCTCTTCCGTGCTCACACCCAGTCGCCGTCCATCGCATCGACGTCATCGGAACCGGTACCGTCGAAGTCGCACCAGCATCGACCACCGTCTGGTGACCGTCCGCCATCGACGTCTTCACGGCCATCGACTCCCGTTTCTCCCTCTCAAGATCGAGGGGATCGTAGGGAGAAACATTGCCATTGGCATCGTAAGTCTCGGACCGTCGAGGGAGCGAAATCATCGACCTTGCCACCATCGAAGAAGCCCCGTCCAGGAATGGCACCGACCATTCCTGCGATCGGGACATTGAGGCCACCCTCACCCGATCGGGGTTTGGGAGTCGCGATTCCGCCTGTAAAGGTGGTCCCTCCGACTGTGCCTCCGCCTCCCTCTTCCCTCACGGAGCCGGGGCTGCTTCCTCCTGGTCTCCGGGAAGAACTGGACCGGCTGGTCCAGGAGGCCATCGACAAGGCGATGCAATGGCTCCAGGTTCCTCTGGCACCAACACCGGCACCGAGAGTGGAACCGGTCACCGACCCGATGACAGCAGCGCTGGCACCGCTGCTATCCCGGATGGAGGCGCTCATGACCGCCCTTCCACCGGTGATTCCCGGGTCTCCGATGGCTCTGGTGCGCTCCCCATTGACAGCTTCATCGGGAGGAGAAACACCGTTCCGCATTCCTCCTTCGGGAGTACTGCCTCAGCCATCGATGCCAATTCGTCCTTCGCCACCGATTCATTCATCGGGGGCGATTCGCACATCGGCGCCATCGATGCCTTCGATACCGGCACCGATGCCTTCCAGACCGTCCACGGTGCCCCCGGCGATTCCTTCGATTTTCTCAGAGCCTCAGCCTTGGCCTTCGGGTATCCAACCCCCTTCTCGTCCTATGACACCTGGGGTGATCCTTATGACACCTGGGGTGATGATACTTCCACAGACACCGATGACTTACCTTCACCTCCCTCTCCTACTGAAAGTAGAAAGCATTCTCCTCCAGAGGACCTTTCTTTCATTAATTTTGTGAAGGAAATGTCAGAGTTGGTCCCTTTTCAGCTTCAGACGGAGCAGGATGATTGGCACCAGATGATGGAGCTCCTCCAATTCCTGGATGCCCCTAAAGTGATCACTTCTATTCCCATTCATCAAGTTCTTCTTGACCTCCTCAAAAAGAACTGGGAAAACCCTGGATCCGTTGCCCCAGTCCATAGAAAAGCTGACACTGCCTATTTAGTACAATCAGCCCTCGGCTTTCAAAAATCTCAGCTCGACCACCACTCAGTGGTGGTGGAATCGGCTCAAAAGAAAGCAAAAAGGACGAAGCCTTACTCATCTACCTCTCCTGTTAAGGAACACAAGTTCCTAGACAATATTGGTCGACGAGTGTTTCAAGGGGCCATGCTCATCTCCAGAATTGCTGCTTACAAGCTGTATATGACCCAATACAATAGGGTCATTTTCAAGCAGATACAGGACTTCTCTGAAACCCTTAAACAGCTCTCATCGATACCTTCTGACTTCCCCTCAAGACAGACCTTTAGGAAGGACTCTAAGAAGTAATTCTTCCATCCAATGAAGTACTATCCTCCATCAGCAAAGTCCCGAACTACGAGGCCTTCTCAAAAAAATCAGCCTCGCCAGGCCCGAAAGCAAAAGCCGCAAGCAGCTCCCCAGCTGGGGCCTGCTTCAGGTTTTTGACTTTCAATTGGAGAGCAGCAGCCTGATTCCTCTGCCAAGCATACCAGTGGGAAGTCGATTGTGCCACTTTCACGGCATGTGGCAATCAATCACAACCGACCAATGGGTGCTAGCAATCATTGCTCAGGGTTACCACCTAAACGTTCTTGCTCTTCCACCGGACTCACCACCTCTGCAAGCATGGAGAGTATCCGACCATTCTGTCCTTCTGGAGCAGGAGGTTTCCCTTCTTCTCCAGTTAAGAGCAATAGAACCCATCCCTCTCTCGGAGCAAGGCCTAGGGTTCTATACCCGATACTTTTTGATCCCCAAAAAATCCGGGGGAGTTCGTCTAATTCTGGACCTATGTGCTCCCAACAAGTACCTACAGCGAGAAAAGTTCAAGATGGTAACCTTGGGCTTGCTTTCTACCTCTTCTGCAAAGAAGAGACTGGCTCTGCTCTCTGGACCTTCAGGACGCATACAAACACATTGCGATAACTCCAGCTCATCGCAAGTACCTCAGGTTTTTAGTAGGCCCAAAGCACTATCAATACCGCGTGCTTCCGTTTGGCCTAGCATCGGCACCCCGAGTCTTTACCAAATGTCTCGTGGTTGTCGCAGCTTTTCTCAGGAAAGAAGGTGTTCACGTCTACCCCTATCTCGACGACCGGTTAATCAGGGCTCCAACCCAGCAAGCCGCTCGGTCGTCCCTCAATTTGACCCTACACACTCTAATTTCTCTAGGATTTCTCGTCAATTACAAAAAATCCTATTTAGTCCCATCTCAAACCTTGTCGTTCATTGGGGCAGACTTGGACACCTTTCAGGCAAAAGCCTTTCTACCTCAACAACGAGCTCTAACTCTCGTGTCTCTCGCTCACCAGGTGCAGTCTCAGCATACAGCAACAGCTCGCCAATTCCTCGTCCTTTTAGGACACATGGCGTCCTCAGTCCATGTCACATCAATGGCCCGCCTGGCCATGAGGCTCATGCATTGGACTCTGAGGTCACAATGGATTCAAGCTTTCAGCCTCTGTCCACCATTGTCCACATTACCAACTCACTCCGTCTGTGTCTCGCCTGGTGGAAAAATCACAACAATCTCCTCCAGGGACCGCCCTTTCAAGTGCTAGATCCTCAACTCATCCTCACCACCGATGCTTCCAACCTCGGGTGGGGAGCCCACCTGGACAATCTACAGTTACAAGGGTCTTGGTCTCCAGGGGAAGCCAAACATCAAATAAACTTCCTAGAACTTCGAGCAATGCGATATGCTCTCAGGGCTTTTCAGGAATGCCTGTCAAATCACGTCATCCTGATTCAGACAGACAACCAGGTGGCCATGTGGTACATCAACAAGCAGGGAGGCACAGGCTTCTTCCTTCTGTGTCAGGAAGCTGCGCAGATTTGGGCGGAAGTGCTCTCCCACTCAATGTACCTCAGGGCCACCTACTTGCCGGGAGTGGACAATGTCTTGGCAGACAAACTGAGTCGTGTCTTCCAACCGCACGAGTGGTCTCTCAGCCCCTTGTTAGCGGACTACATCTTCCAACAATGGGGTTATCCCCAGTCAGACCTCTTTGCGTCCCATCAGAATCACAAAGTCGACAACTTCTGCTCCCTCATTCGGAGCGAGCGCGCTCAGCCCAGAGATGCATTCTCCCTCTCGTGGGCAAACCTGCTCTATGCATTCCCTCCACTTCCTCTTCTTTCGAAGACTCTCGTGAAGTTACGTCAGGTCAAGGGAACCATGATCCTGATAGCACCTCACTGGCCACGCCAAGTGTGGTTTCCAATACTTCAGGATCTCTCCATCCGCAGGCACATTCCCTTGTGAACGGACCCGCATCTGATCACTCAAAACAACAGATGCCTACGCCATCCCAATCTTCAGGCCTTGTCTCTGACGGCATGGATGTTGAAAGGTTAATCCTTCAACCACTTAACCTTTCGGATTCAGTTTCTCGTGTCCTGATTGCTTCACAGAAGCCTTCCACAAGAAAATCTTATTCCTATAAATGGAAAAGGTACACATCATGGTGCACCTCGCAGTCCCTTGATCCCTTTTCCTGTCCAATCCCAAGATTTTTGGACTCTCTCTGGCATTTTTCCGAGTCAGGTTTAAAGACCTCTTCAATCAGAATGCATGTCAGTGCGGTAGCCGCCTTCCATAAAGGTGTCGGGGATGTTCCTATATCAGTACACAACCCCTTGTAACACGCTTTTTAAAGGGCTTGTTCCATATCAAGCCACCTTTACGTCCTCCGGCCCCTTCTTGGTTCTTGGTTGGCTCATGAAACCACCATTCGAGCCTCTTCACTCCCATTACCTGCAGAAATTTGCTGTGAGAGGGCCTGAAAGCGGGTGTCTAGCGCTATTACCACCACATGGGTAACTTCCTCCACCAGCGCGCTGTGAGTGTTGGTCCTGTGTTGACTCGGGCTCAGCAGCCCGTCGGCCATTTTGGAGTCTTCCATTTTCCCTGGGAGCTTTTTTTTCTCTCTGCGGCTTGCTGGACATATCACTGCTGCTCTGCGAAAAATCATCGAGATTTCTTTGGGTAGCCACGGGGGAGACAATGCACGTCTTCCAGCGCTGAAATGCAGTAGAGAGACGGCTTTGATTGGCCTTAAGCGGAGGGGGGGACTGGGAGCAGGTAAGCAGCGCGTCCTACTCGTGCATTGGGTTATGTGGTCTTTTCCTGTTGGCACTTTTAATGGTGTATTAAAAGGGGAATCGACTCAGAACCAACATCAGGAAATATTTCTTCACTGAGAGGTGGTAGATGCCTGGAATGCCCTTCCGGAAGACGTGGTGAGGACAAAAAGGTATGGGATAAACATTGTAGATCCCTAAAGGCTAGAGATTGAAGATAAAGAAAAGGGTGCATGGGGAAACCTGTTCAAAGCAGCAGTTACTATCCTTAACAGAAGACATGGGGGGATTAATACCCCTAACCAGTTGGCCTTGATGCTTTTAACGCAACTGCAAAATATTCATACAACCCCCATATTTTTCAATTTGTTCACACAAATGCACTTATATGAGATCCCGATTCTTTTCTTTATTTTCTTCTGTGTTTAATTATATTTACCCTACCACTTCGTGTTTTCATTATTTTCTAAAAAATTTTTAAAGATGGAGGTGAATGTCTCATTCAGTGACTTACTTCATTAACTTTAAATACATTGAAGTTAATGTTTGTCACAATCGTATGTTGTAATCATTGACATTCCACCCTGCCATCCTGTCTTTTTATTCAAAAATCTAAAAATCCCATTTATTTCTTTTAACTTTATCTCAATCCAGCAAAAATGCTTAATTCAACTTCTTCCATTTATTTCCCGTCATATACTTAGCTTAGTGCTGCATCATCCTATTCAATGTCCTCCCTACAAGGCCTTGTTTCGAAACATCCAAGTGCAGTGCAATGTTCTCTTTGCACTGCGACAGTCGCAGTGCAAAGAGAACATTTGAAGGAGAAACATCGTATCATTCATCTCCCCTGAAGAAGAAACTTGGATGTTTCGAAACAAGGGCAGTGAGGTGAACCCATTTTCTGTGTGCAGCTGTGTAGTGCGGTGCTGAAGCTTGGCCGGGACACAGATCTGGGTGTCCATGCCTCGGTTTGAAGAAAACTATTAGACAACATTTATGGCAATTTATGTTCTTATGCTCTCAAGTTACCTCTTCTCAATTGACTTGACTGTTTTTCAGGTATAGGGTTATTGTTAAGGTTCCATCTTATACATATGACCAAAAAATACTTTTCTTCGTGCTTAGGCAAGTCACTTAACTCTAGGAGCTTGCTTTTTATTTGTTGTCTGTCTGTCATCTTCAGATGTGTATACTAAAGTCATTTTACACTTTATGGAAAAATAAGTTTTCTTTTAGTCAGGGTAATTTTCAAAGGGATTTCAGTGGGTAAACGGTGCTTTATATGCAGAAGTGGCTTTTACAAAATTGCCTGCCCAATATCCCGTTAAACTTACGTGTATGTCATACATGTGCTTAAGTTTACCTGGACTAAGCAGAGGCATTCCTAAGGGTGGAGTTGGGGAGGCGTTTGGACTTGTGTGTGTACATTTGGGTTTTAAAAAGTATGGGATGAATTTTCAAAGACTTGTACATGTAAAAATTAATATATATGTGCATAAGTAGCATCTACTTGCGTACATACGATTTTATAAACTTCAAACATACGTGCTTTCACGGGCACATATAGGTGCATAAAATGAAAGCAGGCTAGGGTGCGCTCTTAGATTTTCCAATTGATTCACGTAAATTTACTCCTGCTAATTATGTTGCATAAGTGATATTAAACTTGTTTCTTGGGTACTGTTGGCCGAGTGGGAGGTCTGGGTGAACTGAAGAACCATGAAGGTCTCAATGACCTGGGGAAGGACTTGGCAAATTGGTGGATTAATTGATAAAACTGGTAATTATACTTGTGTGCATATTTTAAATTCTGATTTATGCAAATAAGTCCCATTTTATTTTCATGTATAAAATAGGTGGGAAAATTAGGTGCGCTTAATACATTGACATGCTCGTTTTCAAAGCATTGCATATATTTGTGCATATGCCTACATACACGTGCATGTTGTCGGGTAAATATATGCATGTTTTATAATGCATGTGTTATAAAATACTGTGATGGAACTATTGGTACATATATGCCGCCATGCACAGTTTGAAAATTATGCTTCCTGTGTGTCATTTTCAGGAAAAATTTGTTTAGACGTTTTAGCCCATATAACCTTTGTGGGCAGATTTGGTGGGATAATTTTCAAAGCAGACTTATGCACATAAGTCTGCATTGAAAATTGGTATAATTGCTGTGTGTGACTTTTTTTTTAATGTATATTGTTACAAAATTACCCCAGTAATGTTTCAGATGTTTAAATTGTTTTAAAATTTTGCTTTTCTCTGTAATGTTTGTTTATTTTGTTGAAATAAAATCAAATGTATAATTTCGAGTTGCCTTTTTTTTTACCCTTATTTTCTGCAGGGAAACAGGCCTTATAAAATTGTCATTGTGTGTCTTTGTCCCTTCTACTCCACCCACTCCTAGAAAGTATACTTCCCCCAGTGACTTTGAAACAGTTTATCCAATTTCATTTACTTTTCTGTCATAGATGGTAGAAAACCCAATGATCCTTGCCCAGACTTTCATATGCCGTAGATACCCACAATACCTAGAATTCCTGGGTGGGGGTCCCTGGAGGGAAACTGGCCTGTTCAGTTCAATTGAAATCTCAGGAACACAGAATACATTGTGATGACCTAGGAAATTAGTCTTCAAGAAATGTTCTCACTTCACCTCCTTCATTCCTTTTGTTGTTTAAAGTTTTAATGATATGAAAGGAGCTATAGAAAACTAAAGCTGTCCTGGCATAAGACTAGATATGTAATATAGGATGGATTTGTAATATAGTTATTCTCTTTTGGTAATAGATCTTTCTGAAATTGAGCCCAACGTTTTCCTGCGGCCCTTCTTGGAGGTTGTTCGTTCTGAAGACACTACAGGTCCTATCACCGGACTGGCGCTGACATCTGTCAATAAGTTCCTCTCCTACGCACTGATAGGTATGTCCACTTATTGGAGCTTGGACTTTCCATTGGTAATTTAAAATAAAGTAACTAATGATGAACAGCCAAATTATAATTCTCAATTTAGTAAACGTTGTACATTTTGTTTTGGTTGAACAGATTTTTATATATTATGACAGCAAACTAAACTTGGGGAAGTTTTCAAGGATATGAACAGAACAAAGTAAAATTAGCACAACTTTTAAACTTGTAGTAGTAGGTCTTCAGCTCTTGGTGAAGGAAACTATGGGACAACATCACAAATTAGATTGTTTAACTGTGCTGTCATTGTGAGTGTTCTATCATTACTGTGCTATCATTTTGAGGATTATATTGCTTTATCATTTTAATTTAATTTGCCCATTTGAGTTACCTTTCTGTTCATCTCTTTGGGTGAATCCTATCAAAAAATGGTTGCTAAGTCATAAAAACATTAACAAATAAAGTAGTTGCTGTCATCACTCATCTCTCATAAACATTCAGTCCCCATATTTAGCTCAGCAGTTGATCATGTGTCCTATATACATATTTTCTGTGTGTCTTTTCAAGGACGTGGATAGAAGTGTGTCAGGAGAACTGTTTGGTCTTTGAGAAAAATCATCCTGAAGATTTTAATTTTCTTTCTATTTGGTTTTCATCAGATTTTACATGTGGCATAGTCAAATTTTCACAGGACAAGCAGGATGGTAGTTCTCACACATGGGTGACATCACAGGATGGAGCCCAATCACGGAACACTTTTGTCAAAGTTTCCAGAACTTTGACTGGCCCCTACTGGGCATGCCCAGCATGGCACTAACCCTGCAGCTAGCAGGGGTCCCCCTTCAGTCTTGTTAAAAAGCTACAGGTAGTGCCGAAAATAAAATAAGAAAACATTATGAACCCAACACTGCGGGGCGGCGGATGGGTTTCGTGAGGACTAATATCCTGCTGTCCTGTGAGAACACCTGTCACAGGTAAGCAACATTTGCTTTCTAACAGGAGAATCAGGATGGTAGTCCTCACATATGAGTGAGTACCAAGCTGAGGATGTCCAAGTATGCACCAAATGTACCCAAAGATGTGCAACAGGCACAACAACTGGGGAGGAATTTGGTAGAGGGCATCCTGAACCCCACTGGGCAGGCGGAAGGGTGTTGGTACGTCATGTTGTAAATAGGTTGCGCAAGACAGACTGGCCGAAGATGGAATCTTGTCTTCCGGCTTTGTCTAAGCAATAGTGGGCTGTAAAGGTATGGAGAGAATTCCAGGTGGCAGCCCTGCAAATGTCAGGAAGCGGCACTGAACGTAGGTGTGCTACTGAAGCCGCCATGGCCCTCACAGAGTGTGCTTTAACACGGTCTTGAAGTGGAATGCCTGCTTGCTGATAGCAAAAAGATATGCAGTCTGCTAACCAGGAGGAGAGAGTCTGCTTACCCACAGGCTGCTCCAATTTGATAGGATGGAAAGAGAGAAACAATTGAGTGCTTTTCCTGTGGGCAACTGTACGGTCTAGGTAGAACGCTAGAGCCAGTTTACAGTCAAGGGTATGCAGAGCCTGCTCTCCTGGATTGGAATGGGGCCTGGGGAAAAAGGTAGGTAGTATAATGGATTGATTGAGATGAAACTCTGATACTACCTTAGGCAAGAACTTAGGGTAAGTGCAGAGTACTGCCTGGTCCTGCAGAAGTTTAGTATAAGGCGGATAGGTAACTAGGGCCTGTAATTCACTAACTCTGCGAGCTGAAGTGATTGCCAGAAGGAAAATCACTTTCCATGTGAGATAGCGAAGATCACAGGAGTGAAGGCTCGAATGGTGGTTTCATGAGCCAACCCAAAACCAGGTTGAGGTCCCAAGAAGGGGCCAGAGGACGCAGAGGAGGCTTGAGGCGAAGCAAGCCTTTCAGAAAACGTGTTACAAGGGGTTGTACTGATATAGGAACATCCCCGACACCTTTATGGAAGGCGGCTACCGCACTGACATACATTCTGATGGAAGAAGTTTTTCGACCTGACCCTGACAAGTGCCAGAGATAGTCCAGAAACTTCAGGATTGGACAGGTAAAGGGGTCAAGGGACTGAGAAGAGCACATGACGTAAACCTGTTCCATTTGTAAGAGTAAGATTTTCTCGTGGAAGGCTTCTGTGAAGCAATCAGGACACGGGAAACTGGTTCAGAAAGATTAAGTGGCTGAATGATTAACCTTTCAACAGCCATGTTGTCAGGGACAAGGCCTGAAGATTGGGGTGGTACAGGCACCCGTCATTTTGAATGATCAGAAGCGGGTCCTTCCCAAGGGAATGTGCCTGTGAATGGAGAGATCCTGAAGTATTGGAAGCCACACTTGGCGTGGCCAGTGAGGTGCTATCAGGATCATGGTTCCCTTGTCCTGATGTAACTTCACGAGAGTCTTGGAGAGAAGAGGAAGTGGAGGGAATGCATAGAGTAGACCAGTTGCCCTTGAGAGGGAGAATGCGTCTCTTGGCTGAGAGTGTTTGCTGCGAATGAGAGAGCAGAAGTTCTCTACTTTGCGGTTTTGTGGAGACGCAAAGAGGTCGATCTGAGGATATACACATTGTTGGAAGATGGAGTTTGCTACTGAGGGGTTGAGCGACCACTCGTGCGGTTGAAAGATGTGACTCAGCTCGTCTGCCAACACATTGTCCACTCCCGGCAAGTAGGTGGCCCTGAGGTACATCGAATGGGAGAAAGCTTCCACCCATATCTGTGCAGCTTCCTGACACAGAAGGAAGGAGCCCGTGCCTCCCTGTTTGTTGATGTACCACATGGCCACCTGGTTGTCCGTCTGGATCAGGCAAGCTTGATTTGAGAGGTGATCCTGAAATGCCCTGAGAGCATATCTGATTGCTCGAAGCTCCAGGAAATTTATTTGGTGTTTGGCTTCCTCTGGAGACCAAGATCCTTGTGTCTGCAGATTGGCCACATGGGCCCCCGAGCCGAGGTTGGAAGCATCGGTGGTGAGAGTTAATTGAGGATCTGGAGCCTGAAAGGGCAAGCCTTGGAGGAGATTGATCTGATTTTTCACCAGGCAAGAGACTGACGGAGTGAGTCAGTTACGTGGACAATGGTCGACAGGGGTTGAATGCTTTGAGTCCATTGTGACCGAAGAGTCCACTGCATGACTCGCATGATCAAACGGGCCATTGTTGTGACCTGAACTGAGGATGCCATGTGTCCCAGAAAGATGAGAAATTGGCATGCAGTCGCGGAGTGCTGAGACTGCAGCTGGTGTGCAAGAGACACGAGAGTGAGAGCTCACTGTTGAGGCAGAAAAGCCTTTGCTTGCAAGGTGTCCAAGTCTGCCCCAATGAACGACAAGGTTTAAGATGGGACTAAGTTGGATTTGTCGTAGTTGACGAGAAATCCTAATGAAATTAGTGTTTAAGGTTAGAGCAGCTTGCTGAGTGGGAACCCTGATTAACCAATCGTCTAGATAGGGGTAGACATGAACACCTTGAGTCCTGAGGAAGGCTGCAACTACTACGAGGCATTTTGTGAAGACTCGTGGTGCAGACGCTAGGCCGAATGGAAGCACTTGGTACTGATAGTGCTTGGGGCCTACTAGAAACCTCAGGTATTTGCAATGAGATGGAGTTATCGCAATATGTGTGTATGTGTCCTGGAGGTCCACAGAGCAGAGCCAGTCTCCTCTTTGTAGAAAGAGGAAGAAGCGAGCCTAAGGTTACCATCTTGAACTTCTCTCGCTGGAGGTACTTGTTGAGGGCCTGTAGGTCCAGAATAGGACGAACGCCTCCTGATTTTTTGGGTATTAGAAAGTACCGGGAATAGAATCCTAGGCCGTGCTGAGAGTAGGGTACGGGTTCTATTGCCTTGGACTGGAGAAGGAGGGAGACCTCCTGATCCAGAAGGATGGAGTGATCGGATGTTCTCCACTTCAGTAGAGGTGGGGAGTCCGGTGGCACGGAGAGAAAGTTCAGATGGTTACCCTGAGCAGTTATCGCCAGTACCCACTGGTCTGAGGTGATTGAGTCCCAAATGTTGTTGAAGTGGCACAATCGACCTTCCACTGGTATGTGAGGCAATGGAAGCTGGCTGCTGCTCTCTAGGTAGAAGTCAAAAATCTGAAGCAGGACCTGGTTGAGGAGCTGCCTGCGGTTTTTGTTTCCGTGTCTGACGAGACTGGGCTTTTTGAAAAGGTCTCGTGGCATGTGATCTGGTTGGTGGCGGGTAGGACTTCTTCGGGTGGAAGAATGACTTCTTAGAGTCCTTTCGGAAGGGCTGTTTTGAAGAGTATTCAGAAGGCATCAGAGAGAGCTGTCTTAGGGTCTCATGATGGTCCTTGAGTTCCGCCACCGTCCGTTGAATCTGTTCGCCAAACAGATTATCTCCTACAAAGGGGTAAGTCAGATAACCTGTCTTGTACCTCAGGGTGAAGATCGGAAGATTTGAGCCAGGCCCATCTCCTTGCCGAAATAGTGGCTGCAGATACCCTACTAGAAGTGTCAAAGATATCGTAAGATGATCTGATCTCATGCTTGCCTGCCTCAAAACCCTTGTTTACTAGGGTTTGGAGCTGATCTTGAAATTGCTGAGGCAGGGAGTCTGTGAAATCTTGTATCTACTTAAAAATGACCCTATTATATTGGGTCATATAGAACTGATAAGCGGCAATTCAGGAGATGAGCATTGATCCTTGGAAGACATGGCGACCAATGGCATCTAAAAACTTCTGTTCCTTGCCAGGGAGGAAAGTAGTGTGAGGTTTTGATCCATTGCTCTTTTCTGTGCAGATTCTACCACTAGAGATTGGTGATCCAATTGAGGTTTCTGAAAACCTGGAGCTGACTGCACCAAATAGTTAGTGTCAGCTTTTCTGTGGACTGGAGCAATGGAGCCAGGATGTTCCCAGTTCTTCTTGAGGAGATCCAGAAGAACCTGGTGGATAGGGATGGAGGTTATTTCCTTGGGAGCATCCAGGAATTGTAGCAACTCCGTTATTTGATGTCTACCATCCTGTTCAGTCTGTAATTGGAAGGGAACCAATTCAGACATCTCCTTCACAAAATTTATAAAGGAAAGGTCCTCTGGAGGAGAATGTTTTCTACTTTCAGAGGGTGAAGGAGGTGAAGGCAAATCATCGGTGTCTGGCGAAGAATCATCAGTCCAGGTATCATAGGGATCAGCACCTGCCCCTCTAGGAACTAGAGGGGGACGGGGTGGTGGGATACCTGAAGGTCCTGGTCTAGGTTCTGAAGGAATAATTGGAGGCACCTATGCAGGCATCAAGGGCATCGATGGATAGCTCGGTGGCGCCAACAGGCATATCGGCACTGATGGTTGGACCGGTGGTGATGGACGTATCGGCATCGATGGCTGAGGCAGAACTCCTGATGGAGGGATGCGGAAATGTGTTTCTCCTCCCGATGACAGAGTAAACGGGGAGGGCACCGGATCCATTGGTGGAAAAGCGGCAATGAGCACTTCCATCCTGGAGAGCAGCGGTGCCAACGCTGCCGGAATCGGGTTGGTGGTCGGTTCCACAATTGGTACCGGTGTCGTAGAAACCTGGAGTCATTGCATCGCCTTGTCGATGGGTTCTTCTCGGAGACCTGGAGCAAGCAGCCCCGGCTCTGGAACAGAAGGAGGCAGAGCATAGCCGGAGGGACCACCATTAAAGGCGGAGTCACGGCTCCTGATACTCTGTTGGGTGAGGGTTGCCTCGGTGACCCGGTCGCGAGGAATTGGATTGGATGATCCAAGAGGCCATCGGAAAAGCACTGAACGGCTTCCAGCCTCCATCGGCGCCGGCAACGAGACCATCCCTGGTCACCGACCTGATTCCCTACGGTGTTCGCACGGCTCCTAGGAAGTGGATGCATTGATCGGTGCACTTCCACCAGTGGAACTGAGGATGCCGCTGTTTCCAATGCCTTCTACCCCGATTCCATTGTCATTGGAAGAAGACGATGCTCCGAGACCGGAACCCATACCCGGGCTGTCTGGACTTCTATCACCGACTCACCCGTCGATGTCACCAGTTCCATCAGTGCCTACTTTACCATTGATGCCGCCCCGTCTGCGGTTGGGGCCACCATCGATGCCATTGGTGCCTCCTCCGATACCATTGATGCCTAGGCCTGATCCTTAAGGGACTCACACCATTCCTTCCCTCTGGTGATCCTATGGGAGCTGGGGATCAGCCTTACGATCCTTGGACTGACAATTCTTCCCAGGATTCTGATGATCTGCTTTCAGAGCCCTCTCCCCCTGAGGAAAGACGACGCTCTCCTCCAGAGGATCTATCCTTTATTAATTTCATAAAGGAATTGTCTGAAACGATTCCATTTCAGCTTCAGACGGAAGAGGACTCAAGGCACAAGATGCTGGAAGTACTCCAGTTTCTTGATGCTCCTAAGGAAATGATGTCTATTCCTATACATGAAATCCTAATTGACCTGCTTAAGAGAAATTGGGAGCATCCAGGCTCGGTGCTACCTGTCAACAGCAAGACGGATGCCACCTACCTTGTCCAGTCACAATATAGATATTCAGCTGGAAAAGAAACTCTTATAAAATTGTGTTATGCAACCTTCCTTGTCCAGGCAGCCCCTGGGTTTCAAAGGCCACAGCTGGATCACCACTCTGAGGTTGTGGAATCAGCCTAGAAGAAGGCACGACGTTCTAAACCTCATTCATTTTTACCATTTTTACCCCTAAGCCCAGAATAAGAGCCTCATGACTGCTCTGTTTATACTAATAATTTCTCCGCTATCTCTAGCCTTTTCTTCCTTCCAGCAGTCTATGCCTCCAAGTTTAATTTCCCTGTTAAATGTAACTTTGCTTTTTCATGTTCAACCTTTTGTTTTTGGTTACTGTTCTTGGTTCAGTTCCCCTATTCGATGTGAACCGACCTGATATGGTCTCTACTATGAAGGTCGGTATAGAAAAGTGTTAAATAAATAAATAAAATTCCTCTATACCTCCAGGGAAGGAACAGAGATCCCTGGATGCATTTGGCAGACGTGTCTTCCATGGCTCAATGCTCATTTCTCGCATTGCTTCCTACCAGTTATACATGACCCAGTATAACAGAGACCTTTTTAAGAAGATCCAGAATTTTTCGGAATCTTTACCAGAACAATTCCAGGATCAACTCAATGCTCTGGCTCAGAAAGGCCTAGATGCTGGCAAGCATGAGGTCTGCGCTGCCGATGACATTTTTGACACTTCCTGTAGAGTGTCTGCAGCGGGAATTAGTGCAAGAAGGTAGGCCTGGCTGATGTCCTCCGACCTGCGACCAGCGGTGCAGGACTGGTTAGCTGACCTACCCTGCGTTGGAGATAATCTTTTCGGGGACAAAATCCAGGAACAGTAGCACAGCTAAAGGACCACCATGAAACACTGTGCCAGCTTTCCTCAGTACCTTCTGATTTTCCACCCACTTCTAAAAGGACATTCCGAAGGGACTCGAAGCGGCCCTCTTTCAAGCCACGGAAATATTATCCTCCTGCTAATTGAGGTCGTCCTTCCAGGCTTTACCAGAAGGGCCTGCCCAGACAAGCCTGACCTCAGAAGACCCAGCCAACCCCTCAGCAGGGCCCGGCTGCTGTGTTTTGACTCCTCACTAGAGAGCATAAGCCAACCTCCTCTACCATCCATACCAGTCGGCGGCCGACTGTGCCACTTCACCAACATATGGCACACACTCACTTCCGACCAGTGGGTCCTGGCTGTAGTGTCCCAAGGGTACCACCTCAACTTCCTGACTGTGCTGGAGCACTCCCCACCTCGGCCGACTTGGGAGTCATCCGACCATTCCTCTCAAGGTTTCCGTCCTTCTCCAGTCCCGAGCAATGGAACCGGTGCCCCTCTCCCAATGAGGACAAGGGTTCTATTCTCAGTATTTCCTCATCCCAAAAAACACAGGGGGCATTCGTCCCATCCTGGACCTGCGTGCCTTGAACAGGTATCTGCAGAAAGAAAAATTCAAAATGGTAACCATGGGTTCCCTACTTCCTCTACCCTTTGCTCTCTAGATCTGCAGGATGCATACGCACACATCGCCATCACTCCATCTCATCAAAAGTTCCTTCAGTTCCAAGTGGGTCCCAGGCACTTCCAGTACTGAGTCCTGCCATTCGGCCTAGCGTCAGCACCTCGAGTCTTCACCAAGTGCCTCGGTTGCGGTCTACCTGAGGGGTCAGGGAGTCCATATCTACCCTTATCTCGACGATTGGTTGATAAGGGCTCCGACCCAAAACCACGCACTAGAATCCTTATCTCTAACTCTCAATACACTTCTGTCTCTCGGGTTTCTAGTCAACTATGCCAAGTCCAAACTAGTTCCCTTTCAAACCCTATCCTTCATAGGGGCAGATCTGAACACCATACAGGCAAAGGCCTTCCTCCCTCAGGATCGGGCTTACACTCTCACGTACCTGGCTCAATACCTCCAGACTCGGGATTGCTCGACAGCATGTTGTTTCCTCATCCTGCTGGGACATATGGCATCCTCGGTGCATGCCACTCCCATGGCCCGCCTGGCCATGAGAGTGACACAGTGGACCTTGCAATCCCAGTGGGCTCATGCTTATCATCTAATGTCCAGCATTGTCCACATTACCAAGCAGCTCTGCCTGTCGCTGGCCTGGTGGATGCAGTACTCCAATCTTCTTCAAGGCCTTCCTTTTCAGGCTCCAGAACCTCAGATTATCTTGATGACAGATGCCGCCAACTAGGCTGGGGCACTCATGTCAACGATCTGCAGACTCAGGGAACCTGGTCTCCACAGGAAGCCACACATCAGATACATTTCTTGGAGCTTTGGGCAATCAGATATGCCCTTCAGGTTTTTCAGGATTGCCTCTCAAACAAAGCCATCCTGACCGTCAACCAGGTGGCGATGTGGTACATCAACAAACAAACAAGGAGGAACGGGTTCCTACCTTCTGTGTCAGGAAGCTGCGCAGATATGGGCATGGGCTGTTTCCCATGCGATGTACCTCAAGGCGACCTACTTGGCGGGCGTGGACAATGTTCTGGCAGACAAGTTGACTCGAACCTTTCATCAGCACGAATGGTCCCTCAACCCCACGGTAGCAGACACACTCTTTCAACGCTGGGGTTATCCACATCTGGATCTCTTTGCGTCCATCCACAACCACAAAGTAGAGAACTTCTGCTTGCTCACTTTCAGTGCCACTCACAGCCGAGAGACGCGCCCTATTGTGGTCCACAAGTCTCCTCTACGCGTACTCTCCACTTCCACTCATCTCCAAGACTCTCGTGAAGTTACTAAGGGACAAGGGCTCAATGATTCTGATAGCCTCTCACTGGCCTCGCCAAGCCTGGTTCCCAATCCTCCAGGACCTCTCGGTATGCCAGCAAGTTCACCTGGGGACAGACCCGCTACTGATCACTCAGAGCAACGGGCGCCTACGCCACCCCAATCTCCCAGCCCTGACACTGACTGCCTGGATGTTGAAAGGCTGATACTCCGACCCCTTAACCTATCGGAGTCCATATCTCGAGTCTTGGTAGCTTCACGAAATCCTTCCATGAGACGCTCTTATTGTTCTAATTGGCAAAGTTTTACGGTCTGGTGCACGTCTATGTCCATCGACCCCTTTGCTTGTTTCACTGTGAAGTTTCTGGACTATCTCTGGCATCTTTGTCAGGCCTGAAAACTTCCTCTATAAGAGTACATGTCAGTGCGGTAGCCGCTTTCCATAACGGCATAGGGGACGTGTCAATTTCCACACATCCCTTAGTCACATGCTTCATGAGGGGTTTGCTCCACCTAAAACCTCCCTTGCGCCCTTCGGCCCCTGCTTGGGACCTTAACGTGGTCTTAAGACAGCTCATGAAACCTCCATTTGAGCCTCTCCAATCCTGCAATCTCCACTATCTCACCTGGAAAGTAATTTTTCTTCTCGCTATAACATCCGCTCGCAGAGTTAGTGAGTTACAGGCATTAGTCACCTACCCGCCTTACACTAAATTTCTGCACGACAGAGTACTCCTCCGTACACACTCTAAGTTTTTTACCAAAGGTAGTGTCAGAATTTCATCTTAATCAATCCATCATTTTACCTACTTTCTTTCCAAGGCCCCATTCAAACCCAGGAGAAAAGGGCTCTACATTCCCTGGACTGCAAGCGTGCCCTAGCAATTATTTGTTTCTTTTGATACCATCAAATTGGGAAATCCAGTGGGAAAACAGACCCTTTCCTCCTGGCTGGCAGACTGTATCTCCTTTTGCTACCAGCAAGCAGGCATTCCACTACAAGACCATGTAAAAGCACACTCTGTAAGGGCCGTTGCAACTTCAGTGGCACACCTTCGTTTGGTACCACTTATTGATATTTGTCAAGCTGCGACCTGGAGTTCTCGCCATACTTTTGCAGCCCATAATTGCTTGGATAAGGCTGGCAGACAAGATTCCATTTTTGGCCAGTCTGTTCTGCACAATCTATTCTCAGCTTAATACCCAATGTCCAACCAGCGAACTCGTTCTGGGTTTTCAGGATGCCCTCCTACCCAAATCCAACCCTGTTGTTGTGCCTGTTGCACGTCTTTGGTTGCATTTGATGCATTACTCTGGCATCCTCAGCTCGCTATTCACCTATGTGTGAGGACTACCATCCTGCTTGTCCTGTGAGAAAGCAGAGTTGCTTACCTATAACAGGTGTTTTCACAGGACAGCAGGATGTTAGTCCTCACGAAACCCGCCCGCCACCCCGTGGAGTTGGGTTCACTTGCGATTTATTTCATTTTTCAAAAATACTTTTACTATACACAAGACTGAAGGGGGACCCCTGTTGGTTGCTGGGTTAGTACCATGCTGGGCATGCCCACTAGGTGCCAGTCAAAGTTCTAGAAACTTTGAGAAAAGTGTTCTGTGATTGGGCTCCATCCTGATGTCACCCATGTGTGAGGACTAACATTCTGCTGTCCTGTGAGAACACCTGTTACAGGTAAGCAACTCTGCTTTCTAGATTCTTCCACGTGAATAAGGGTCTCTGTAATATATGGGATGTTGCTGCTATCCTTTGTAGCCAGGAGGAGGGAAACAATGAGACCAAATCAGGAGGGCTAAGGATGTTGAAAACATTCCTCGATTGAAGAAAACTATTAGACAACATTGTCACAAGTCTGTTTGTGGTGTAGAGAACTCTACTAACTTTCTACTAAGGAAATACTATTTGTGTAGTTATAGATAAACTATTCCAAGTGGATTACAGCTCCCTCATGTAGGTTGCTGTGTTGGTTGCTTCTTACTAATATAAAAGAGGGAAACATTTACAGGCTTATGCAATAAGATGTGCATAAAAATGTGCGCTCAACCACATTGCCTGGGTGTCCGATGCAGTATTTAATTGAGCCACTGTATTAAAAAGGTCACACTAGGGAAGATTTGTGTGTGTCTAGTGCTCAAATGTATTGGGTGCCCAGAAGACGTGGCTATGTGCTCGCAATTGCAACGGGCGCTCAATACGAGCATCCATTTTATCCTGCCTTTTGATTTCGCCCAATATACACGCCTGGAACATGTATTTTGTGTGTCCAGAATTGTTTTAGATCCCATTATTCCTTTAAACTTGGAACACCGCAAGCAGTAGATCGAAGTATTGCAATGATACATAGGAGGAGGGACCACATAGAACAGTATGATTGCAGTTCTCAGGAGCCCTTGACTGGCGGAATGATTTAACGCTAGCTCCGGGGCTGGAGTTAAATTTTCCTCATTAAAGTGTAGGCATTGGGTGCCCGGCGAGCTACTGCATCAGGGAGTAATAGTTAATAGCCTCATCTACATGGAATGTGATGAGCATTATTGGCTATGCAATTCATTGGGGTTGTGTTTTAGAAGCGCTAATCCCCTTATTGCCTCAGGAGCTAGTCTAGTGCGTCCAACCCCTCGTTAGCCTGTGCGCTAGGCTGGGCGTACTTTATTGCATTGGCTTCCTAGTGAAATCCAGTCACTCTTCAGAGGTAATGCAAAGGACTAGATTCTTATTCATTCCTGGGATGAGGAGAGAACAGGAAGAAAGAAGCATTGTGGCATCAATCTGATGTTAACCTTTACAATATCATCAGAATATTCTGGGAGAAGTTTGAATAAGAAATAAGAAGCCTGTTCTTGACATTTGAAACAAGATATAAGAAATGTGAATGTGAGATTATGCCATCGAAACTAATTCGAGTATCATGACCACCAGTTTGAGAGAGAGCTCCAAAATTGCACCTGAAATTGATGGGATATAGAATCAGATATAGATTAAACCCTCAGTACAGTGGCAGATTTATTGGATTACTGTAATGAATGGTAGAGAACAAGGACTTCTGAATTGTTATTCATTTCACCTTACAATCAGTTGTCAGTAAAGTTATGTTGGAACCACATTCATTATCCAGTGTGATTGTTACTGTACATGTTAGATTATGAAAACAATGCTCAGGGCCTTTGAAAATAATCTCCATTTCTCCCCCCCCCCCCCCATCCTTGTGAGTAGTAGGTTTATGGAAAGCATAAGAAGTTTGGACATCTTAAGTCTGGGAAATTGAAGTGGCCCTTTGACTCCTTAGTAAGGACCTCTGCCCAAGGATTACAGCGAGTTTAGTTGCGGACTGAGAGGGCTGACTCTAGTAGGTGGCCATGACAAGTCATGGGGCTGTTTTGTTCCCAGAGCAAATTCAGATCCCGATATAAAGATGTGAGTAAAAAATGTATGCTGAATTTCCAAGCACATTTGCTTTACTCGCACACTAAAAAGAAAGTGAATTCCAGATGCAGTAAGCAAATGATATGCTAATGCACCGGGAGCTAAATATAAATAAATAAAACCTTAAAAATATGGTTTATGATAAATCATTTTTATTACATTAGGCGAGTTCTCACATAATTATTCTAAAAGAGGATGGACATGGACAGAATCTTTAAAGGCAGCTCTGAATGGGAATCCAAGGTGGCCGCCAGGTGTTTCAGTGTGGCGTGAGCGTTCCTGACCAACTAAAATATTCTGAAATTCTTGCAAAAAGTTTTACCTTTTAATGGGGAGGAAGCGCAAACCGAGGACCCCATACCCTGTGGCAGCCTCAGTGAACACTCCGACCGGGCTGATGGACGCCCATGTGACTGAGATAAACACTTCAACAATCCCAATTAACCTTGATGAAAGATAAAAGTAATATTGCTCTGAAAAAAGAAAATCTTGAGAATATTGCTAAAAATAGAAACCTAAGGTTTATAAATTTCCCTCAGTTACCTTTAAGATCTCCGAGAGGTCTTCAAGAAATACCTAATTGAAATACTTAAGGTTTCAGAGACTATGATTCCATCGATAACAAAAATATATTATTTACCAGAGTCCAGAAGAGAGGCCTCTGACCAAGAAGGTGATTTGGAAACTTTGAGACCAGTGCGGGACCAGTCTCTTGATCTTACGACAATTCTGGAAACATCGGACACGGAATTAGCAGTGCCTGCAACATTGATAGTGACTTTGGCTCTAGAGACTGATAGGGAATGGTTGCTAAAACTATGCATAAGGCATAGGAATATGAGATTTATGGGTAGTATTATAAAGGCTTTCCCGGATCTCTCTCATGAGACCCAGAGGAATTGAAAAGCTTTCCTTCTGCTGATACCTCAGGTCCTGTTAATTGGGGGAAGATATTTCCTTAAATTTCCATGCAAATGTGTGGTTAAATATTTACAGAATACTTATGTCTTTTTCGATCCACCCCAGTTAACCCAATTCTTAGTGGGGAAGGTCTCCATAACTCCCGGGGTACCTTGTTTGGACCCTTCTGGTCCTCCATAACGTATGTGTCGCTGTTACATCGGTATATTGCCTTATAAGTTATAAATACTTTTTTCTTTAAGGTTGTGAAGGATTTCCCTCTCTTCTTGAGGACTTTAATAATAGAGAGATTGAATTAGTTATGATTACCTGATGTATATGTAATATTATAGTAACAGTATAAGGGAAATCTCTTGTTTTTCCTATCAAGATTTTGTTCTTGTAATATAAATTGGAATAAATAAAAATAAAAAAAGGCAGCTCTTAATATTTCGGTGCTTTGCATGCGATAAGGACAAACTATTTCATTTCTAGAAAACTTTATTTGACGAGCCAGCCCAACTATCATTTGTCTAGGACAGATCAAATGAGTTGCTGTGCTTGTACTTACTGCCATCTGCAGGAAAACAATAGCATTGATTTTGGTTTGTCAACTTTTTTATTAAGTTTTTTACTATTTAAAATATTTTTTGCATTAATAGTGCCATGGGGATTGCTATGGAGATAATCCCTTTATATATGCATAGGCAAGTTGCATTTTAATGTGGACAGTAGTAGAAGTGAATTACTCTTTCATAATCTTCACAGATTGGAAACAATATAGTGTTAATAATATTAGTTTGCATAAATCACATTGATATTGTGTACAGTTAGTGAATTTAATGATTATTAGTAAAATCTAGTAAATGGCTAAAGGAACCATTGTATTCCCTGCTGACCATCAGTAGTTCTCCCATATAATATCAATAACATTTCTACATCTCCCCATAAATGATAAATTATCACAAACCAATGTTATCACTTCCCTAGTCTGCAGATCCACCTCCACAATCTCTTCTTTCTAAACCACCACCTTAGAAGTTAGGGAGCCTGACATCTGTGCCAGGAACTGTCGTTGAAACTATTATAAAGAACAAAATTACTGAATATATAGATATATATTGTTTAATGTAACGCCCCCCGGCGATAGTTGTGTTATTTGGAAACAGACTTGATTTGATATATATATATATCAAGAAAGTCGGTATATAAAAACCCTAAATAAATAAATAAATATAGTTTAATGGGACAAAGCCAACATGGATTTAGAAAGGGAAGCCTTAGCTTGCCAATCTGTACATTTTTTAAGGCGTGAGCGAATGTGGATAAGGTGAGCAAGTTGATATAGTGTGTCTGGATTTTCAGAAAGCTTTTGACATGAGGAAATTAAAAAGTCATGGGATAGGAAGTAATGTTCTATTGTAGACTGAGAAGTGGTTAAAAGATAGAAAGACTAAATGGTTAGTTTTCTCAATGGCTAAAGGTGAATAGTGGAGTACCTTGGGGATCTATACTGGGATCACAGATTTTTAATGTATTTATAAATAACCTAGAAGTGGGAAAAGTGAGTGAGGTGATCAGATTTGCTGATGATACAAATTATTCAAAGTTGTTAAATCACAAGCAGATTGTGAGAAATTGCAAGAAGATTTTACAAGATCAGGAGACTGAGCATCTAAATGGCAGATGACTTTGTGTAGCAAGTGGAAAGTGATGCACGTAGGGAAGAGTAACACAAATTTATAGCTACATAATGCAAGGTTCCCCATTGGGAGTCACCATCCAGGAAAAGAATCCAAGCGTCAACATTAGATAATATGTTGAAATCCTGTGCACAATGTGCAGTGGAGCCAAGAAAGTAAATAGAATGCTAGGAATTATCAGGACAGGAAGGGAGAATAAAACAGAGACTATCATAGAAACATGACTGCAGAAAAAGACCGTATGGCCCAGAGATCCCTCTATATTTATCCCTTGCTTTCCTGCATTCAGATACTGCTTTTGTCTCCGCCACTTCCACTGGGAAGGCTGTTCCAAACATCTGCCACCCTCTCTGTAAAGAAATATTTCCTAAAATTATTCCCAAGTCTACCCCCTATTAACCTTATCTCATAACCCCTTGTTCTAATCTAGAGCTTCTTTCCATTGAAAAAGACTCACCTCCTGTGCATGGAAATCTTTAATATATTTGAATGTCTCCATCATATCTCCCCATCTTGCCTTTCCTCTAGGGTATATATATTTAAATCTTTGTCTATCCCCATATGCTTTAGAATGAAATCCACTGACCCATTTTAGTAGCCACCCTCTGGACCAACGCCATCCTGTTTTTATCCTTTTAAGGTGCAGTCCCCAGAATTGTTCACATTATTCCAAGTGAGGTCTCACCAGGAACCTATAGGGGGGCAATATCACCTCCCTTTTTCTGCTGACCATTCCTCTCCCTAAGCAGCCAAGCATCTTTCTGGCTTTTACTGTTGATTTATCCACTTGCTTGGCCACCTTAAGTTCATCAGATACAATTACCCCCTAGATCCCTCTCTTCCTTTGTGCTTGTGCTCCAATAATGTACTTTTCCTTTGGCTTTTTGCATCCTAAATGCATTACTCTGCATTTTTTAGCATTATATCTTAGCTGCCAGATCTTAGAGCATTCCTCGAGCTTCGCTGGATCCCTCCTCCTCCTCATAATGCTTCTTTATTGCTCCATAGTGCAACCTCACCTTGAGTATTGTCTGCACTTCTGCCTACCACATCTCAAAAAAGGTATACCAGAATTAGAAAAGGTACAGAGAGAGATGACCAAAATGATAAAGGGGATGGAACAATTCTCTTATGAGGAAAGGCTAAAGAGGTTAGAGCTCTTCAGCTTGTAAAAGAGATGGCTAAAGGGAGATATGATAGAGGTCTATAACATAATGAATGGAATGGAACAAGTAAATGCGAAACAGTTATTTTTTTAAAAGATACAAAGACGAGGCACACAATGGAGTTACTAAGTAATGCATTGAAGATAAATAGGAGAAAATATTTTTTTTTTACTCAGCAATAATTAAACTCTGGAATTCATTGCTGGAGGATGTTGTAAAAGTTTTTTTTTTTTTTACTGAAGCTGAGTTTAAAAAAGGTTTGAAAAGTTCCTGGAAGAAAAGTCCATTAATAATAATAAGGTGGACTTGGAGAAATCCACTGCTTATCCCTGAGATAAGCAGCATGGAATCTATTAAACTTTTAGGATCCTGCCAGGTACTTGTGGCCTGATTTGGCCATGGTTGGAAATAGGATACTGGGCTTGATGGGCCTTTAGTCTGATCCAGTATGACAAATCTTATGTTCTTATGAGAGCAAAATTGAATGCAGACTCTTTTGCAAATGTCATGCTCCCTTGGCTGCTCCCCAGCTATCTTACCAAAGCGCAAAACAAAAGTCCTTTCAAGACCAGGCATCCCCTAGGTATGCTTGCCAGCTGGAAGTTCACTCTAGCCATCCACATCCTCCTGTTCCAACAGCCTTTGACCTTCATTCCAGAGTGTGGTTCCTTCTTTTGCTCCTTTAGGAAAGATGACAATACACTCCTAAGTCCAGCTCACTAACACCAGCCTCTTGGCAGCCCTAAGGAACAGCATTTACAAAAAAGGATGAGGAGAATAAGGAGTTTAAATGCTTCTCTTTCCAAACCTCCCATATTATAAAAGTGTGTTCCATAAACTCCTCTCGGTCTCTTTGGCCTCTTGGATGCCACAGTCCCACCTCCTTCCTGGATCTAGTTAGCTCTGATGGGTCATTTCATCATTCCACTGCTGTTACCATATGTGAACAGGCTAGCTCCTGTGGTCTGCTCCAAACCTGTCTGATCACTCAAAGCAGCAGCTTGGTCAAACTTTGTAGGCTAATATAGTAAGGCATGATTTGCTGTGCACACATGTTAACTCGTGATTGTGTGCACATTTTTGTGTGAACATCTTCCAGTTTAAGAAGGAATATAGCACACACAAAATGTGTGCCCAGACTTGAGTGAAAATGCCTCCCATGTTAATCAAGTCATGAGCTATCAGTCTGAAAGGAAGAGGGCTGCATAGGCTTAATTCAAGTTTCTTAATGCTGGAAATTTAACTCCTGATCAGACATAGAATAATGTTTCTGGGACTGAACTTGGAGTTTATGGTGCAGAGAACATGCTTTCTGCACAAATTGTCTTTTCAGTGCATTAAGCATTTTGTGCTCAAATCATATTTCATGCACACTACGCATATTTTTGGGTGCACATTTTTGGGTTTGCATGTTTTTTGTTTTTTTTTTTAAACTCTTATACATCAACAAGCCATTAGCTTACTGCATCGACAATTAACTTTCTTATTTGCTCGTGGGAGCAAAGAAAATGTGTCCTGAGTTTTGGCATGCATTTTTTTTACTTACATTTTATCACATCAAGTTCTCTGTTAGCTCTAAGCCACAGGCGCTCCAGAACTCTTATGGTACATGCCCACTTGGAGTGGTAACTGACTGGGCCTTTGTTTCCTGGCTGCTCTCTACCACTGTGGCAGTTCCCAGATGTTCACATTCTCTGCCTCCCTCTCTTTGGCAGAGCTCCTGCTCTCTGTAAGGAAATTCTTAATTAGCTTCACCTGGCCTCCACACTTACTGTCCTGTTTCTCTGTGGTCTGTTCTCCACTCCTGATCAGCTTCAGGTTCAGAATTCCTGGGTGGTCATCTCCCAACAGGCTTCTGTTTTGCTTGTGATTACGGCTCCCAGAGGCATCCTCTTTCCTGTTTTTTCATCATCCAAAAGCAGCATTTTCTCTTTACAGTGCCCTGTATATCTCTGGGTGGACTATCCTCTCTCCATCTCTGGACTGTTTCTGATTGTGTGAGGTGACTTCTTCATCAAAGAAAAAAACGTATTTCTGAATGGATATGTGGATATGTTAAGTCTGTAGTCACAAGACTTCTTCAGGTGCCCCATCTCTGCTAACCTGCACAGAATCTGTTCTGGCCCACATCTCCTTTGGAGGCTTATCTGGGGGTAAAAGTGCTGCTGTGAAGGGATTATAAAGGTCCTTACTTGTGCTGGGTATAAATATGAAGGAAAATACCTCTTTAATAGGTCGATACAGTAAGGCCGTGTTAGAGTGCGGTAGTGCCGGCGCACCCTCGTTCCCCGCACGCACAGTCCTGCTCACATACCGCTCGATAAATTGCTTGCAAATGCAAGCCGCGTCTGCGAAGCGTTAAGCGAAGGGTTAGGCCCGTGCAACCCATTTTATTGTATAGGCGCTTAATACAGCGCCTATATAGTATCCTGGGTGCGCTGGTACCTGTCATTTCAAATGTCATTTCAACTGACATTTGAAATGACAGGTACCAGGAAGTGGATGGTTCCCCCCCTCCCGAAGCAAGGCGCAGGCGAAAATTAAAACAAAAGTGTAAAAAAAGTAAACTTACTGGTGGGAGTCGGCGGGCGCGCGTTCGAGGCGGGAGCGAGTTCATCGAGGCGGTAGCCGGCGGGCTGTCATCGAGGCGGGAGCGTGCGTTCATCCGGGCGGAGGGAGCCGGCGGCGAAAGCGGCCTCCAGCAACCCCCGCCGGCAGTGAATGAATGCACGCCTGTGTAAGCCCGTGCAATTTCGGCACTCAAGGCGTGACGTCACGATGTTTGACGTCACGACACGTGACGTCGGCGTTCTCTAATGCCCTGCCTTGAGCGCCGAAATTGCACGGGCGTACACAGGCGTGCATTCATTCACTGCCAGCGGGGGTTGCTGGAGGCCGCTTTCGCCGCCAGCTCCTGCCACCACCTGGATGAATGCGCGCCCGCCCGCCGGCTCCCGCCGCTGCCTGGACGAACGCGCACCCGCCGGCTCCCACCGCTGCCACCTGGACAAACGCGCGCCCGCCGGCTCCCACCGCCGCCGCCGCCTGGATAAACGCGCGCCCACCCGCCCGCCGGCTCCCGCCTCGATGACAGCACGCCTGTCCGCCGGCTCCCGCCTCGATGACAGCCTGCCGGATGAATGCGCGCCCGCTGGCTCCCGCCGCCGCCGCCTGGATAAACGTGCGCCTGCCGGTTCCCGCCTCGATGATGAACGCGCCCCCACCCGCCCGCTAGCTCCTGCCTCGATGACAGCCCGCCGGATAAACGCGCGCCCTGCGGCTCCCACCGCCGCCGCTTGGATAAACGCGCGCCCGCCGGCTCCCGCCTCGATGCCCGCCCGCGTGGAGATGGGGGATTCGGAAAGTGACATCCAAGGTATTTATACCCATTTTTAGGTTTTCTTTTGTGGGAAAGTTTGCCGTCTACCCTTAACCCTTGCCTCTAACGCAGGGGTAGGGGTAGGCGGTAATTTAGCAGGTTAAACACAGGGTAAAATAGCGATAGTCGGGGCACGCGTTACTGTATGGGAGGGAATAGCTAATTCGCTCGTTTACATCTGATATACATGCCGCATGCGGAAGGGGTTACCCGGGGATTTAAAGAGGCGGTAAGAATCGGTTAAAGGGGATTGTGTATCGCAGGAAGGGCTAACGCGGCCGGAAAGTGAGTAGAAAGCAGGTTAGGAGCAGGGTAACCACGGCCGCACTTTACAGTATTGAGCTGTAAGAAAGTTAGTTTTTTTCTAATGGTGTAGTGCAGCATGAAAATTGCTTTTAACCTTTCTTAATTAACTGTTCTGAGCTGTTGCTTTAACTCACTGAAAAATACTAGTTTGGATACTTGTAGAAATCTGCTGTAACAGCACTGGTCAGGTCTAGTTCTTAATAATTTCACGTTCCAGTAAGAGTTCCACCGGACTTAGCAGAAAAAATTTTAAGCAGCAGCTTTTTTGAGTTCTTTAGTTACTCCTGGGGGAATTCTGTGCAAAAAATTTTAAAATTATGCACGTAAAAAATATAAATTCTGTGCACAAAAAAATTTAAAATTCTGCAAAGTTCTGTAAACTTTATATTGGTCAAAATAACACAATTTACATGATGGTCCTTATGTAATTGCATTTTAAATTAAAAAGAAAAAAGTTATTACTTAAAGATGCAGAATTTTAAATATTTTGAGCAGAATTTCCCTAGAAATTCACTGTAATAGTATCCCTTCCACTCTCTCTCCCTACTCCCCTGGCCACTTTGCCCTCTCAGGCCCCAACTCCTCCACCTGCCAGTATCTCTCCCCTCCACCTCTAGGCTCAACCCCTTCCATTCTATAGCCACTCCCAGACTTTGACCCCGTTCTCAGTACTGCCCCTTACACAGGCTCCCTCTGTCCCTCCCTCTCTCACACCCATGCTCCCTTTCTCTAGTGCATATACACACATCCTCATATAGGCTCCCTCACTCTCTCGCACACACACATACAGGTTCATCTCTCTTGCATGCACACTCTCACAAGCTCCCTTTCTCTCTTACGCATACACTCTCACACAGGCTACCTATGTCTCTCTCTCACGCACTCCTTCACACAGTTTCTCTCTCACAAATACACAATCCCTTCACACAGGCTAGCACCCTCGCATACACTCGATCCCTTTTTCATACACACTAGCTCCCAATCTCGCACACATACACACTACTTCACAATCTCCTCATATATGCTTCTTCTCTCTGGCTCCCACACTCAAACACCCCCCTGCTCTCTCTCTCACCCCCCCTGGTTACCCTCCCTGGTCTCTCACTCTTCTGATCTCTCACACCCTCCTGCTCACCCCCTCCCCCTGCTCTCTCACACCCTCCTGCTCAACCCCTCCCCTTCCCCTCTCTCACACCCCTCTCACAGCTCCCTTCGCCCCCCCCTCTCTCTCACACACACACCTCTACATACATTCATGTTCACCGGGGTCTTCATCTTTGCCGCGAGTGGAGCGCATCCCGAGGCATGCGGGGGCCTTCATGCTCGCTGGGAATGACGCACGCACTCCGTTTGTGGCATGCCAGGGCCTTCATCTTTGCCGTGACCGGCACCAGGGCTTTCATCTTCTTTGCAACTGGCGCACTGGGGGCTTTCATCTTTGCCGCGAACAGTGCGCTCCATTCGTGGCATGCTGGGGTCTCCTCCTCTGGCATTTTCTGTGCAGAATTTGGCAATTCTGCGCAGGGGGGGAATTCTGTGCAAATTCTGCGCTTCGCAGAATGGTGAATCCAGCAAAAATGGAGGGCGAAGAGGGGGAGGGCTGGCCTGCGAAAGCCAGCAGCCCTTGCCACCTCAACTCCTCCCCTTGCCGCCCCAGCTCCGCCCCAACTCTGCCCCTGCATGCTATCGCACGAGATAAGCCTTTGAAAATGACCCCCTTAGATTGTAAGCCCTCTGGGGATACCTACAGTACCTGAATGTAATCCACTTTGAAGTGCTGCAAAAAGTGCGAAAAGTGGAATATAAATCTAAATGTATATAAAATATAAACATATTGATACATGAATATAAAGATCATTCTCACAGGACAAGCAGGATGTTAGTCCTCACATATGGGTGACATAATCAGGATGGAGCCCAATCACGGAAAACTTCTGTGAAAGTTTCCAGAACTTTGACTGGCCCCTACTGGGTATACCCAGCATGGCACTAACCCTGCAGCCAGCAGGGGTCCCCCTTCAGTCTTCTTTTTTCCGCGCAGCAGTAGCCTCGCAGTTTAGGAGCTCTGAAGAGATTCCTGACAGGAATTTTCCTCATGGAGTTAATTAAACTTAAATTGCCCCATAGGGGTCCCTCCTCTAACTTTTCTCAGGCCGTGGTACTCCGGTAAGTTTTTTGACCGTCTTTCGTCGATTACCGTCGAGTTTGGTCGTCGAACGTACCGCGGCTCGATTTTTTTCGATGGCCATGGCATCGGGGTTTCGTCTGTGCCCAGACTGTACTCATACCATGTCTATCACAGACACCCTTATGGGGTCTGTGTAATGTGTTTAGGGCTTGAGCATGATGTCCTGACTTGCACCAAATGTGCCCTCATGACACCAAAAGGTCGCAAAGCCAGAATGGAGAAGATGGGACTCTTCTTCCGTGCTCACACCCCGACGCTGTCCATCGCATCGACGTCGTCGGAACTGGTACCGTCGAAGTCGCACCAGCATCGACCACCGTCCGGTGACCGTCCGCCATCGACGTCTTCACAGCCATCGACTCCTGTTTCTTCCCCTCAGGATTGAGGGGATCATAGGGAGAAACATCGCCATCGGCATCGTAAGTCTCGGACCGTCAAGGGAGCGAAATCATCGACCTTGCCACCGTCCGAGCCACCATCGAAGAAACCCCGTCCAGGAATGGCACTGACCATTCCTGCGATCGGGACATCGAGGCCACCCTCACCCGATCGGTGTTTGGGAGTCTCGATTCCGCCTGTAAATGTGGTCCCTCTGACTGTGCCTCCGCCTCCCTCTTCCGTCACGGAGCCAGGGCTGCTTGCTCCAGGTCTCCGGGAAGAACTGGACCGGCTGGTCCAGGAGGCCATCGACAAGGTGATGCAATGGCTCCAGATTCCTCTGGCACCGACACCGAGAGTGGAACTGGTCATCGACCCAATGACAGCACCGCTGGCACCGCTGCTATCTCAGATGGAGGCGCTCATGACCGCCCTTCCACCGGTGATTCCCGGGTCTCCGATGGCTCCAGTGCGCTCCCTGTTGACAACTTCATCGGGAGGAGAAACACCGTTCCGCATTCCTCCTTCGGGAGTACTGCCTCAGCCATCGATGCCAATTCGTCCCTCACCACCGATTCATTCATCGGGGGCGATACGCACATTGGCGCCATCGATGCCTTCGATACCGGCACCGATGCCTTCCAGGCCATCCACGGTGCCCCCGGCGATTCCTTCGATTTTCTCGGAGCCTCAGCCGGGGCCTTCAGGTATCCAACCCCCTTCTCGTCCTACAGGTCAGTCTGCTGATCCTTATGACATCTGGGGTGATGATACTTCCACAGACACCGATGACTTACCTTCACCTCCCTCTCCTACTGAAAGTAGAAAGCGTTCTCCTCCAGAGGACCTTTCTTTCAATAATTTTGTGAAGGAAATGTCAGAGTTGGTCCTTTTTCAGCTTCAGACGGAGCAGGATGATAGGCACCAGATGATGGAGCTCCTCCAATTCCTGGATGCCCCTAAAGTGATCACTTCTATTCCCATTCATCAAGTTCTTCTTGACCTCCTCAAAAAGAACTGGGAAAACCCTGGATCCGTTGCCCCAGTCCATAGAAAAGCTGACACTACTTATTTAGTACAATCAGCCCTCGGCTTTCAAAAATTTCAGCTCGACCACCACTCAGTGGTGGTGGAATCGGCTCAAAAGAAAGCAAAAAGGACGAAGCCTCACTCATCTACCCCTCCTGTTAAGGAACACAAGTTCCTAGACAATATTGCTCGACGAGTGTTTCAAGGGGCCATGCTCATCTCCAGAATTGCTGCTTACCAGCTGTATATGACCCAATACAATAGGGTCATTTTCAAGCAGATACAGGACTTCTCTGAAACCCTGCCTGACCAATTCCAACAACAGCTTCAAATCCTTGTCAACAAGGGATTTGAGGCAGGAAAGCATGAGATAACAGCTTACGATATCTTCGACACCTCTACTAAAGTGTCTGCAGCTGCCATTTCGGCAAGACGATGGGCCTGGCTCAAATCTTCTGACTTTCGCCCAGAAGTACAAGACAGGCTGTCTGACCTGCCATGTGTAGCAGACAATCTGTTCGGTGAACAGATCCAGCAAATAGTGGCTGAATTAAAGGACCATCATGAGACCCTTAAACAGCTCTCATCGATACCTTCCGACTTCCCCTCAAGACAGACCTTTAGGAAGGACTCTAAGAAGTCATTCTTCCGTCCAAGGAAGTACTATCCTCCACCAGCAAGGTCCCGAACTACGAGGCCTTCTCAAAAACCTCAGCCTCGCCAGGCCCGAAAGCAAAAGCCACAAGCAGCTCCCCAGCCGGGACCTGCTTCAGGTTTTTGACTTTCAATTGGAGAGCAGCAGCCTGATTCCTCTGCCAAGCATACCAGTGGGATGTCGATTGTCCCACTTTCACGGCATGTGGCAATCAATCACAACCGACCAATGGGTGCTAGCAATCATTGCTCAGGGTTACCACTTAAACTTTCTTGCTCTTCCACCGGACTCACCACCTCTACAAGCATGGAGAGTATCCGACCATTCTGTCCTTCTGGAGCAGGAGGTTTCCCGTCTTCTCCAGTTGAGAACAATAGAACCCGTCCCTCTCTCGCAGCAAGGGCTAGGGTTCTATTCCCGATACTTTTTGATCCCCAAAAAATCCGGGGGAGTTCGTCCAATTCTGGACCTACGTGCTCTCAACAAGTACCTACATTGAGAAAAGTTCAAGATGGTAACCTTGGGCTCGCTTCTACCTCTTCTGCAAAGAAGAGACTGGCTCTGCTCTCTGGACCTTCAGGACGCATACACACACATTGCGATAACTCCAGTTCATCGCAAGTACCTCAGGTTTTTAGTAGGCCCAAATCACTATCAATACCTTGTGCTTCCGCTTGGCCAAGCATCGGCACCCCGAGTCTTTACCAAATGTCTCGTGGTTGTTGCAGCTTTTCTCAGGAAAGAAGGTGTTCATGTCTACCCCTATCTCGACGACTTGTTAATCAGGGCTCCAACCCAGCAAGCCGCTCGGTTGTCCCTCAATTTGACCCTACACACTCTAATTTCTCTAGGATTTCTCGTCAATTACGAAAAATCCTATTTAGTCCCATCTCAAACCTTGTCGTTCATTGGGGCAGACTTGGACACCTTGCAGGCAAAAGCCTTTCTACCTCAACAACGAGCTCTAACTCTAGTGTCTCTTGCTCACCAGTTGCAGTCTCAGCATACAGCAACAGCTCGCCAATACCTGGGCCTTTTAGGGCACATGGCGTCCTCAGTCCATGTCACACCAATGGCCCGCCTGGCCATGAGGCTCATGCATTGGACTCTGAGGTCACAATGGATTCAAGCTGTTCAGCGTCTATCCACCATTGTCCACATCACCAACTCACTCCGTCTGTCTCTTGCCTGGTGGAAAAATCACAACAATCTCCTCCAGGGACTGCCCTTTCAAATGCCAGATCCTCAACTCATTCTCACCACCGACGCTTCCAACCTCGGGTGGGGAGCCCACGTGGACCATCTACAGACAATGTCTTGGCAGGCAAACTGATTCGTGTCTTCCAACCGCACGAGTGGTCTCTCAGCCCCTCGGTAGCGGACTTCATCTTCCAACAATGGGGTTATCCCCAGACAGACCTCTTTGCGTCCCCTCAGAACGACAAAGTCGACAATTTCTGCTCCCTCATTCGGAGCGAGCACTCTCAGCCCAGAGATGCATTCTCCCTCTCGTGGGCAACCGGTCTGCTCTATGCATTCCCTCCACTTCCTCTTCTTTCAAAGACTCTCGTGAAGTTACGTCAGGACAAGGGAACCATGATCCTGATAGCACCTCACTGGCCACACCAAGTGTGGTTTCCAATACTTCAGGATCTCTCCATCCGCAGGCACATTTCCTTGGGAACGGACCCGCATTTGATCACTCAAAACAACGGATGCCTACGCCATCCCAATCTTCAGGCCTTGTCTCTGACGGCATGGATGTTGAAAGGTTAATCCTTTAACCACTTAACCTTTCAGATTCGGTTTCTCATGTCCTGATTGCTTCATGGAAGCCTTCCACAAGAAAATCTTATTCCTATAAATGGAAAAGGTACACATCATGGTGCACCTCGCAGTCCCTTGATCCCTTTTCCTGTCCAATCCCAAGATTTTTGGACTATCTCTGCCATTTGTCGGAGTCAGGTTTAAAGACCTCTTCAATCAGAATGCATGTTAGTGCGGTAGCCACCTTCCAGAAAGATGTCTGGGATGTTCCTATATCAGTACAACCCCTTGTAACATGCTTTTTAAAGGGCTTGCTCCATATCAAGCCACCTTTACGTCCTCTGGCCCCTTCTTGGGACCTTAATTTGGTTCTTGGTCGGCTCATGAAACCACCATTCGAGCCTCTTCACTCCTGTGACCTAAAATATCTCACATGGAAAGTGATTTTCCTTTTAGCTATCACTTCAGCTCGCAGAGTTAGTGAGTTACAGGCCCTAGTTACCTATCCGCCTTACACTAAACTCCTGCAGGACCGTGCGGTACTCCGCACTCACCCTAAGTTTTTACCCAAGGTAGTTTTGGAGTTTCACATTAATCAATCCATCATACTACCTACTTTCTTTCCCAGGCCCCATTCCAATCCAGGGGAACAGGCTCTGCATACCCTTGACTGTAAACGGGCTCTAGCGTTCTACTTAGACCGTACAGTTGCCCACAGAAGAGCACTCAGTTATTCGTCTCTTTCCATCCCAACAAATTAGGGCAACCTGTGGGTAAGCAGACTCTTTCCTCCTGGTTGGCGGACTGCATATCTTTTTGCTACCAGCAAGCAGGCATTCCGTTTCAAGACCGTGTTAAAGCATACTCTGTGAGGGCCATGGCGACTTCAGTAGCACACCTACGATCGGTGCCGCTTCCTGACATTTGCAGGGCTGCCACCTGGAGTTCTCTCCACACTTTCGCAGCCCACTATTGCTTGGACAAAGCCGGAAGACAGGATTCCATCTTCGGCCAATCTGTCCTGCATAACCTATTTCCAACGTGACGTACCTACACCCTTCCGCCTGCCCGGTGGGGTTCAGGATGCCCTCTACAAAATTCTACCCCAGTTGTTGTGCCTATTGCACTCCGTTGGGTACATTTGGTGCATGTTCGGACATCCTCAGCTTGGTACTTACCCATATGTGAGGACTACCATCCTGCTTGTCCTGTGAGAAAGCAAATGTTGCTTACCTGTAACAGGTGTTCTCACAGGACAGCAGGATGTTAGTCCTCACGAAACCCACCCGCCGCCCCGCAGTGTTGGGTTCGTAATGTTTTGTTGTTTTATTTTCGGCACTGCCTGTAGCTTTCAAATAAGACTGAAGGGGGACCCCCTGCTGGTTGCAGGGTTAGTGCCATGCTGGGCATGCTCAGTAGGGGCCAGTCAAAGTTCTGGAAACTTTGACAGAAGTTTTCCGTGATTGGGCTCCATCCTGATGATGTCACCCATATGTGAGGACTAACATCCTGCTGTCCTGTGAGAACACCTGTTACAGGTAAACAACATTTGCTTTTCATGAGCATTGATTAAGTTGACTCCGAGCATTGATGGGAAAAACCAAAGCTTTCTTTTTATAACTCTAGTTGTATGTGATTGCTTTTCGTGGTCCGTTAAGATGGCTCTGTCTTTTTGTTAGGCTTCAAATGAGAACAAAGCTGGGATTAGAGATTTGATTGAATGACTCTGCCGCAGGCTGGCATTATGCTCTAAAAACCCTCCTAAGTCCAAGTACTGAGAGAAAGGGGGGCAGCTTTGGTGCATGTATGAGGTAGTGATGGTGGTGAGAGACTGTGGTTCCAACTGAACATAAATTTTCCTTAAAAATGGATCCTAAAGCATTTCTAGGGAAGTTTGCCTCTGAAAAAAGGTTGTGTGTGGTACTTTAGCCATGTTTCCATTTGTTGTCATTTCTTTGACACAATGCAGAGATTAAACACAAAGCCTTGAACATTTTGTCACACTCAAATTTGACTGCAGTAACATAGTAGAAGGGTTTGGTTAAGAAATAGTTTCTTAATGGCCATAGTATTTGACTGTCAGTGTGCTGGACAACGTAATATTCTAGGCTCCTTGAAAACTAAAAATTGGAGCTTTAACATAGACAACCTACCCTGGTATGTCAGATGAAATATGGTTCCCAGCCGTACTAAAACAGAGTACTTTGAATAGAGAACACTGTCTTAGGGAGGAAAGTGGAAGAAAAGGAAGATAGCAAATAGTGTGGGCCTTGGTTTTTTTTTCCTGCTCCACACAAAAACTGTTTAAATATGTTCTCTAGTTTTCAAAATATGGCCTCCAAACCCACTCTGTTAGGGCTACGCGCGTATCTTATAAAAATCCCGCGTACATTTGAAAAAATTTACCCCAAAGTGAGTAGTAGATTGCATATCTTCTGTTATGGCCAGGCTGGTCTGACTATAGAAAGCATGTCAAAGCCCAGAATGTTAGGGTCATGGCAGCAGTGGTCCTTTATCCAAGATCTACTTTCATTGAAGAGGTTTGCAAGGCTGCCACCCTTTCACATTCCATTACTGTCTGAACACAACCTCCTAGCAGGATACTGGGTTTGAACTAGCCATTCTCCATAATCGTAGTGAGGGGTAAGGCTATTCTCTCTCCTATGGCCAGTTTTTATGATTTCGGATGATCTTATATATTACATATGTACATATATATATATTTTTTGTGCATTCATATATAACACAAACACCCATCGAGTATTTTTGTTGTTGCTTTTTCTTTTGCGTGACCAAGGTGAACAGCTTGTCTTCAGGGAAAACGAAGTGGGGTTTTTTGTTTTGTTTTTAAAAAAAAAGTTTTTTTTAATTGTTTTTAATCTGTAATAGGTGTTCTATGAAGACACCAGTCACACAATCCCACCCATCTCCTTTTAGTTGTTCTCTTCCCTTCCCCTAATCAAAGCGACATAATGCCACAGAAGGGGTGAGCACAGGGTTGCCTTTCCAGAGAGCTCTGGAATATTCTGTGTATGGTGCACTTGTGTGACTGGTGAAGTGCAGCCTTCGGGGAACACCTATTACAAGTAAGAACTTCTCTTTGTGGAAATGAAAATGGGCCGACTGGATGGAGCCTTGCAGGTATTAGCTACCATCATGTTCCATGTTTGGATGTATCCCAATAGATACAATAGATTTGGTATCAAGCACTTGCTATTGTAGCTGCTACTCCCGAAAAACATGAAGTAAAAGCCGAGTTGACCTGCATTTCCTTTATTTCTTTACCACTTCTCATCATCCAAACCTTAGATCAAAAAGAGAATGCAGGGAATCGATCCAAAATGAAGCAAATTTGAAAAGCTAGATAGTAAGGAATTGGGATGTAAAAAGATTAGGAATTTGAGGAGAAAGCCCAAATATCTGTACAGGTGAAATCGTTTCTCAATGTCCCTATGGGTACAAATCTTTGGCAGCTCATTTTAAAGAAATTTATAATGGTTTTTTTCTGCTGTTTGTAATTCCATTTATTTACAGTTTTATTAGTTGCTCTCTTCAATAAATGAATATTACGGAATTTGTCTGTGGTGGTAGTGGCTTTGCTTTGTGTGTTTTGGCATAGAAGGGAAAAAAATTAATTGTAAATCATGTTAAAAGCTACAGACAGGCATATAATAATAATTTGGATCTCAAGGTCCTGACATCCAAATAGTTGTACAGGCATCCACTTATTGGATCACTAATCTGGCTGCTACGTTTGGTACCTGTCTTGCATGTCAGCTCTCCAAGTAGAGAGGAGCCGTGTTAATGTGCTTGGTGCTAGGTACCTCATACTGTGTAAGTATGTTCTGTACTCATGAGAAGAAGATGGTTCTTTTGACTGAATGTGTAGGGAATGACCCACACTAAGATACCCAGCACCTTATTATATAAGCACTACTCCTGGTGGAATTTTGTGCAAAAATTGTTTTTTAAATTCTGCAAAATTCCAGACTGTATTTGTTCAGGTAAAATAATAGAATCACAGTCTTTGATTAATAGTTCATTTATAGTGTAACAGAGAAAAAAGTTGTTATTCAGATGCAGGATTTTCATATTTTTTCTGCAGAGTTTTCCTGTCATAAGGTCTGGCCCCTCTGGATTGCTGTCTCCTCCCCCAGGCTAAATGACCCTCTCCAGCTGTCTCCCACCCTTATGGCTTGAACCCCTTCCCTATGCTTGATTTCTTCTTTCGTTTGGGTCAGTCCCCCAGTTCACCTGCAGGGGTGGATTCCCGATGACGACCGACCTGGGGATTCGCCGCCCAGGAGATACCACTTGGTCTGCCGGAGCACGGCTCTGTCACAGCCGCACTTGGCTGACCACGTGACTAGAGCGACCAGCCCACCGGGGGATGCCCGATCCCCCGATAGGGCAATCCGCCCCTGTTCACCTGCTACCTACGCCTCCCCTCTCCCACCCCCAAATCATATTTCCTTCTCTGCCCCTTCAGGCTCAATCCCTCCCCCAATTCCCAGGAAGCCCCCCACAAGGCTTGAACCCACTAGCTCTTTCCCTCCCTAGTTATTTTCCCTCATCCCAGCAAGACCTCTCCAACGGTCTCCCTGTCTGTGCCTTCCTCTTAGCAAGACCTCTAGTTTCTCTCTGTCTGCCCCCCAAGGCTTGACTCCTTGCAGGGCAGGCAGACAGTGTTTCCCTTCCTCGTGATTTCTCCCATCACCCCTGTAAGAATTCCCCTAGTTTTGTCTGTCTGCAAATTTCTCTTTAACAAGTCCCCCCAGCTCTCTCTTACTTTCCCCCAAGTTCATTGTTGGCTTCACTTGTTTAGGCTTCGCTGGATCCCCCACTGTTTGGGCTAAGCAGGTCAAGGCAGACGTTGCAGGTTTATCTCTTCCAGCCTGCTGATTCTCCCAACTCTCTTCTGGTTTGTGTAGGCCAGCCATCGCTGTTCCTTTCTCATTTCCAGATAACACCAGCACTATTCCTTCCTCTCTTCTGGCCCACACAAGCCTCCACTGCCATTGCTGATGCTTTCTGATCCCCTTGAATAATTTTGTGGGATAAATGCAGAATTCTGCGCAAGAGGGGAATTCCGTGCAAATTCTGTGAACTGTACAACACAGAATTCCCCCCAGGAGTAAAGCACAAACGAATTTCTTATGTGTATGATTGTGTTTTTCTTTTCCTCGGAGATTTTCCCCCAGTCCTTCTCCCTTGTTGCAGCCCAGCTATTGCAGCAACAGTTCTCTGATGGAAGTCATGGACCTTTGCTCCCTTAATAGCCCGCCTTACATGTAACTTGAATCTAGCTAGTAAATTTTGCTGTTGTAATGGCTGGAACTCCCTCCCATAGGATGTTAATGGTGCCTCTGCTGAACCAGAGCTGGATATGGGATTTAAGCCCAGGTCTCTAACATCGTAGCCCATAATGTTGCTACTAGCTTTGAAGCAGCCCCTTATTTGTATATATTGTCTAAATTGTATTTTTTTTTTATTTGGGAGAGAAAGATCCCTCTCCCTTTTGGACCAATGTTGATTTATCCAGCTGTTTGATTTTTTGAATGCCTTCTGGTGCTTTAGAAATTTTTAGAACAATAATTGGGTAAACAGAATCCCAAAACAGTAAAATGACTTACTGAAGGACATGCAGAAAGCCAGTGGCAAAGGGACTCGAGTATCACGTTTTGAATACGAGTATTACTATTCGTTGTGCTGCTGAAAATATCTATCGTGCTGCTTCAGGCCATGAATAATGGCCAGGCATAATATCTTTGACTTTTACAACTGCGGTGCCACATGCCTGTCCTTATTCAGGCGTCATGAATATGTGCTATAGAAACAATTCTGGCAAATACAAAGCATCTACAATTCTGAGATGGCAAAGAGTGAACTTTGATTTGGATGTGTTTTCCCATCTGACTTTTTCCCCCTTTTATTTCTGTTTCTGGCAGATCCCAGCCATGAAAGCACCGCTGAAGGCGTGGAAAACATGGCTGATGCTGTTACTCATGCGCGCTTTGTTGGCACAGATCCAGCAAGCGATGAGGTGGTCCTGATGAAAATCTTGCAGGTAAATGGAGAGAGGTGGGCTAGGACTCTGTTCTGAGTTAGAAAGCAATTAGCGTAATTGGTGGAGCTGTTTGTATCCTGTTACACAGAGACGTAGCCAGTGTTTTGACTCGGGAAGCGCTTAATACCCCATGTTATTTTTAAACATAGAGCTCATGTACCTAAGGTAAAAGCTTTTTTGGGTAAAAGATAATTGAAAGCTTAAATTAATTGATTTCAAGCACAACAGGCTCTTGACATATTGAGCCCGCAGAAGGCCTGCATCTGTGACCACACACTTGGAGGGGATTGGGGCAGGGACACAGCAAGTTAAATCCCTGAGAGTTGTATATGGGCATAAGGGCAGACTGCTGCTTGGATGAAAGCATATTTCAGCTGATATTCACCACTGTCCAGTCTTGTTCACTGATTGCTTGTTTCAATGGCTATTTTTTTTCTAGTTTGTTTACATTTTTATCAGTCTGGATAGTTACACAAAGGCTAAAAAGTTAGCTTGCAGGAGAAAAGCCGCTAACTTTCAGTTTTACTTCACTCAGTAGTACAAAAAACCCAATTCATTGTCTGAAGATGATTGAAAAGTTCAGAGTTTTAGTAGTATCTAATATAACCTGCATGACTAACTTAAACTCTGAACTTTCCAGTCACTATAGCGCACACCTTTTCACTGTCTGTGTATATATATTAGCCAAAGTCAGTTAATAACTTTCTGCCAGAGTTTGGATGAATGCCTATGTGAATTCTATTAATATATTTCAGCAAAGATAAGTAGTAAATAGAAGTGAAAATTTCCTTATGTTACTTTTGATTAGAGAGAGTGTTAATTTTTGAATCATTGCCAATACAGTGGAAATAGCTATGTTAGAAGTGTGTGTATGTGAATGTGTAAAATGTATGTGTGTGTGTGTATATATATATATATATATATATATAGTTTCTGTTGAAACTTCACACATATATTCTTTAAAGTGCTTCTCTGCAATTTCCAATTCAACAAGAGCAGTGAACTATAGCATAAATTACATCACAATCATAGGTATCCCATGGTCCCTGGAGGTTTATGATGTCATCTGTGACACTTCATCTAATTAGTCCACGTTGGCAGTGTCATTTTTTATATCCCTTCTTATATGGCTACTTCCAGGAGGAATTGTGAAATAGAGAAAATGTGTGGGTGCTATCTAAAGAATCTCAAAAACAGATGGACCAATATTTTAAGTTGTGTGTGTATATATATATTAGTCAAAGTCGATAAAAAACCTTGAATACTGTCTACAATTCTGGTTAGTGCATCTCAAAAAAGATATAGTTGCGATGGAGAAGCTACAGAGAGGGGCAACCAAAATGATAAAGGGGATGGAACAGCTCCCCTATGAGGAAAGGCTGAAGAGGTCAGGGCTGTTCAGCTTGGAGAAGAGACAGCTGAGGGGGGATATGACAGAGGTCTTTGAAATCATGAGAGGTCTTGCATGAGTAGATGTGACTTGGTTATTTACACTTTCGGATAATAGAAGGACTAGGGGGCATTCCATGAAGTTAGCAAGTAGCACATTTAAGACTGATCTGAGAACATTCTTTTTCACTCAACGCACAATTAAGCTCTGGAATTTGTTGCCAGAGGATGTGGTTAGTGCATTTAGTGTAGCTGGGTTTAAAAAAGGTTTGGATAAGTTCTTGGAGGAGAAGTCCATTAACGGCTATTAATCAAGTTTACTTAGGGAATAGCCACTGCTATTAATTGCATCAGTAGTGTTTGGGTACTTGCCAGGTTCTTGTGGCCTGGTTTGGCCTCTGTTGGAAACAGGATGCTGGGCTTGATGGACCCTTGGTCTGACCCAGCATGGCAATTTCTTATGTTCTTATGATGATTGATCACAGTTTTGCAATTGCATATCATGATCCAAAACCTGGAGCACATTATTGGACTGCTCAAAAATTGATACATCTCTACGCAAAAGTAGCATAATGAAATTTTTAATTCTGTTTGCTAGGTAAATATGCTGAAATATGTTAATAGAATTCACAAAGGACGCAGTTCATCCAAATTTGTGGCAGAAAGTTATTTATTGATTTTGGCAAATAATATCTCATCCTTTGTTAAGAAAAACCAGAATATCAAATCTTAAATATGTAAGGAAGCAAACAAAGTGCCTTCACTTAAGGTTTTAGGCAGATACTAACTTGGAATAGCTCTTGTGATGTCAATAATATCCAGAAACTGTCATGTCAGCTTGAATTAAAGGCAAGAAGCTAAAATTGTTTGCTCAAGTTGCAGTCACCACACACTGTCTCATTCAGATATGTTCAAAACAACTTAAGTGGCTGAACTCCAAATGAGTCAGTGGGTGAAAAAGGAAATATAAAATAGCAATAGAAATCTTTTATTCCTGAATTTGAGAAGGAAAAGACTGTACCTTATCTTCCTAATTAGTACCTATCCTTTCTAATTAGTAGGAAATTAAAGAGAATGTTACATGGGAATTAGAGAAGCCTTGTGTGTATACAGAAACTCCCCCCATAAATCTTTCTTTTTGCTAGTTATCCTGTCTCTTCACAAATACCACAAGCCTGCTTTTTACTACTCTCAAGTTTGACTCCATGACTAGTGTCCATGGGTAGTGCGACTTGATAGCTCAGAACTGACTGTACAGAGCAACCAGTGTGAAGAAGCATGAAGCAAAAGAGGCTCGTTTGGTTCTGTTGCCCACAAAACATCCTTAGCTTTCAACACTTCACAACCTGAAACACACAAGAGATGCATGTTACTAACTGGAAAACTGCCATGAACAGACACGTAATTGTGTACATGGCATACAACTGTGAAGAAGAGCCTGCAGCCAAGCATTTAAAAAAAAAAAAAAAAAGTTTTTCCCATGTAAAATTTTATTTTTGTATATATCCTGTCCGTATTGAAACTTCATGTTACCATGTGTCTTTATTGCAGACAAAATGTGAGCGTTGACTTGTCAGTTGTGTAGTTGATGTGGTATAGTGTGGTGGAGGGGTTAGAGGGATCTATATGTGCAGTGACTTATATGGGAAAAAAATGACTGGCGCTTCTAGTTTTGCCTATTGCTATAATAGTTCAAAATTGCCTAAGAAGGGAAGACATTTGAAATTAAAATAAGCAAAACACTTTGAAGCGCAAACAGAAGGACTTAATGAGGGAAATTGGTTTCCTCACCCATTACCAAACACGGTCCTGTAGCTGTAAATTCTCCTGTTTCCCTCAGTTTTCTCACCTCTATGTAAATGCATCCTCCCCCAATCCTTTTACTTTGCAACTTTTTATGCTTTGAAAACAAATACCATCATACCACTATTGTAAATACAACCTGTAATTTACTTGTATATTTTGAAAATATAACAACTCATTTTACAGTGGCCTGCATAGCTCTCCAAAGTCTGAAATACTTTGTTAGTCCAATAAAAAGGTTTTACCTACAACTTGTTTGACCTTTATTTCTGAGTATCCAAGTGGACTAACACAGAAACACACCACTACTTGATTGATAGCCTTTGAATCAAAACTAGTATAATGCAAGAGACTTGCTAGAGGAGGAAGAAAGCAGGACAATACTGACCCCAAACACAAAACCTTTGACTACTGTAGGAGAATTTAAAAAAGTTAGAGAGATATTTGCCAATTTCATGTTCATTATATATTCTCATTTTTCTGTTTTTCATTCTTTTTCTCTCTTTTCTCCCATGCATAGCTTAGTTGTCTCTCCCCTGTAAATATGTTCAGAATCCTGTGCTGCTACTGCTTTCAGTTTGAACTTTGTTCCTTGACCAGGTTTTGCGGAGTCTGCTGCTCACTCCAGTGGGAGCTCACCTCACAAATGAGTCAGTGTGTGAAATTATGCAGTCCTGTTTCCGGATATGCTTTGAAATGAGACTCAGTGGTAAGTCATTTTTTCCTTTCAACAATGTGGCTTCCTACTCGCGTTTTACCCAACCCAGTGAGCAGCTAATGGTGGTGAGGGGTTGGATACAATACTAGTCACAGCTTCTACTCATCTTCTGTCACACAGAAACTTGGAAGCTCGGGCCAAGTCAGAGCTACAGCACCACATGGTGCCTTCAGGCCTTCATTGCACGAGAGACAAGAGAGCGAGCTGAAGCTGGTTTTAATAAACTTGCTGTAATCCTTTGTAAACAAGACTTGGAGGGGAGTCCGCTTGTCGAAGCCTCTTGATAATATCACACAGCGTAATGACACCTGTGTTATTTGTTTTTGTCTTCGCAGAGTTATTGAGAAAATCTGCAGAGCACACTCTTGTCGACATGGTGCAGCTGCTCTTCTCAAGGTAAACCCACTTGTGTTTGCCTCAGCCTTGCTGACACAGCCCCCTGAGGACTGGCATATTCCACACTTCCTGATGGTCTGCAGGACAAGTTGTGCAGTTGGATACCGCTCTGGTTGATGGGCTAGCCTGTCCTGTGTTGTCCCACCAAGCTTACATAAGTTGGAGGGCTAGGGTGGACTGTATAAAGATAGAGACCCCAAAAGAGAAGACAGGCCAAGGAACAAAGGCTATTTGATCTGAGCAAATTGAGAAAATTCACTCAGCAGGAGGTGTTCATTTCAGCAATAATATGTTTAAAGAAAATAACACACAATGCAAACACAGACTCCAAGTCATACCAGTCACATTTGGGGATTGCAGTGAAAGGTGTTTTCTTTTGTCTCCCACATTCACTAGAGCCCATTTCTTCACTTGATGTTGCCATTTACCTACCTCTGTGTTGCCCCAGACTTCTCCAAATGGTCATCATTAGCTATTTCAACTCCTTTACTTTACTCCTTTTCCAAAATGTTCTTTTAAAAAAAAAAAATCATGAAGGAAAAAAAATCTGGCATTTCCATTACCTTCTGCTCCACCAGTCCCGAACCTATGGGTTTATCCTCCCATCCAGTCAAATGGAGGCAGAGTTCTTTTTTTTTTTTTTTTAAATCACTTCAGTAGAACATAAGCACAGATTAGAACCAACTCAGCCAGTATTCTCTGCCTCCAGCCGTTGTATGGGAACTTTATTTTACTCTATTATATGAGGAGAGTTTTCAGCAGATTGAAAGGTTTTTGTGTTAATTTTAGCCCCTTTACTTGTCAAAATGGCAGTTTATGGCCATGGTCCTGTGGATGTGCTCCTGCAGTGAAGCGAGCCAAAGACACTAATTGCCCTACTCTGTTACCAGTTGTTGTGGTAAAGAGGAACTGTGGCTGTGTCTTAATTCATCCAGTAGTTGGCAAATTAGCTAATTACCTGTATCGAAGCTTTTTCCTATCTTTCCGCCACAGTTGGAAGCTGAATTCTTCTTTAATTCTGATGTCAGAGAAATGTCACTGCAGTGACTGTGGAGCGAAACTAGTTCCTGTGAAGGAACATTATGCTCCCTTTGCTACGGTAAGTCTGGATCCCTGGAATCATTGAAGGTTTCAGTAACAGCCAAAAAGGTAGTGTTGCATGATCTTATTGCTAGCATGCAGAAACCGCGATCAAGGGCAGCTTCTGTACAGGGGGACTGTCGGTAGCAGCTGTTATAAAGGCTGATTTGGATTCGGCGGCCATCTTGGATGACACGCTGTGAGCTGTCATTAAAGGGAGTGTTCCAGTGTGGCTCACGGCCCACCCAGGTTGCTGCTGGGGCTTGATTTTTCTTCTGAGCCAAAGCAGGATGCGTTTGCCAGTGGCTCAGCATCTTTTTCTCCCAAATCTTTTTTTTTTAGAGTTTTGTATCAAGCATTAATGCCTTACAAGAGGGGTGTGATGATGTTGATCACTTGCAGGCTGAAATTTCTACAGCTGAGTCTGTGAGATCTCAAAAGAGAAAGATTGAAAACAGTGGATCCAGAATCTTTCTCTGGATTTAAAAATGTCCTCCTTATTTAGCTATGGAGGATGATAAAGGAGGAAGCATTCTTGAATCTCTAGAAGAAGGCGAGATTCAGTCATTAGAAGATGAGGAGAAACAGATTAGATTGTTCATAAGGAGGAGATGGCTGCACTAATTTTACAGGTCTTGGCAACCTTTCGTCTTGAGGAGGAGAAAGATGAACCTATTCCTGATTGGGATCCTATTCTGAGGGGTTCGCATAAAGCAGCTTCTACTTTTCCTCTTCACCAAGAGATTGAAGCTATGATCATGGCTGAGCGGGAATTCCCTGAAGCTGGTTATAAGCATCAGAGGATTTTTAATAGATAGTATCCATTACCTTCTAAGATTTTTGATCATCTTTTTCAACAGCCTATGGAGGATGCTTCAGTCGCTGCTGTTGCTAGAAAAACTACTATTCCTGTAGAAGGAGGTGCTTTCCTTCGAGATGCTTAGGATAGGAAGTTAGAGGAGTCCTTAAAAATCTTTTTTCTTCGTGCTCCTTTGTTTTACAGGGAGTGGTTTGTGCTAGTTATGTCGCTAGATGTCTGCTTCACTGGCTTCAGCACTTCTCTGAGTTACCTAACTCTGCAAGGATGGAATCTGCTGCAGCCTATATATCTGATGCTTTATATCATATAATCAGAGTTTCTGCTAGGTCATTGGCTCTTTCTGTGGGAGTTAGCGACTCTTTTGGTTAAGAAATGGGTCTGCTGTTTTGTGTTTTTTAATCAAAATCCAGGCTGTCTCGTCTTCCTTTCAAGGTAAATACCTTTTTGGGGAAGATTTGGATCGTTTAATAAAGAATATGGGAGACCAAAAGGTTGTGAGGTTACCTGAGGATAAGGCTAAACCAAGTTTTCGTTTTTATAGAAGCCATACTCAGTTTTTGGAAGCCAAGAGATATAGACCAGGTAAAAGAGTAATGCCTCAATCTAGTAAAGGGAAGAATACCTCTCAGTCCTTTCGTGGTGCAAGATGACCAAGAGGGGAGTTTACCTGAACTATCAGGGTTTCAAATAATACACAATGAAGTCAAGAGGATTCATTTTCCAAGAGTGCCAATAGAGGGGACAGGCTACAGGCTTTTCTTGGGGAATGGATCTAGGTTACTTCAGATCAATGGGTTTTGGATATAATCCATTACGGTTATGCTCCAGAATTGAGGAGATTGGTAAAGGATCATTTTGTAGTTTCTCCTGTCCACTCTCCCGTAAAGGTGGGAGCTGTTCATATGACGTTAAACAAATTGGTTCAACTACAAGTGATTTGTCCAGTTCCTTTATCAAAGCTTCAAAGGAGGTATTATTCAATGTATTTTGTGATTCCAAAAAATGACGGTTCTTTCAGATCTAAAAGGGGTAAATCAAAAAATATATATTCCTTATTTCCATATGGAATCTCTTTGCCTGGTAATTGCCTCAGTTCATCAGGGCAAAATTTTTTTTCTTCCCTAGATCTGAAAGAGGCTTACTTTCATATTCCTATGAAACAAGATTTCCAAAAATATCTTCGGCTTTGTATACTAGGCCAACATTTTCAGTTTGTGGCCCTTCTGTTTGGCTTGGCTATGGGTCCAAGAACTTTTACAAAGGGTAATGGTGGTTGTAGCAGCCTTTTTGAGAGAGAGAAAATTTAATTCACCCTTATTTGGACAATTGGTTAATAAGAGCCAAATCATTCTCTGAAGGGGTAAAATCAACAGAAATAGTGGTCTCTTTACTTCAGGGTCTAGGTTAGGTGATCAGTTTTTCAAAAAGTCATTTATAGCCCACCCAAAAGTTGGAACATATAGGGGCAGTATTCGATTCTGCGGCTGGCATGTATTTACCACAGAAGAGAATTTTAAAGCTTTGTGCCCAGGTAAAGGGATTTTCAGTACCTCAGGCCCCTAACTGCATGGCATTACCTTCAGATTTTAGGTCTAATGGCCTCAATTCTAGAGTTAGTGCCTTGGGCAAGAGCACACACGAGACCCCTTTAGATTTCTCTTCTTTCAAGATGGAATCCTCAGACTCAGAGTTATCAAGTTCGGCTTCCCTTCTCCGACGAGGTTCGTGCAACTCTAAAATAGTGGATTCAGTTGCCAAGTTTGAAGAAGGGAATACCTCTAGAGGCTCTAGTTTGGGAGCATTTGGCAAGTTGGGGAGCTCATTACAAGAATCTTTACACTCAAAGTGTTTGGAATCAGAGTCAGTGGTCAATAAATCGTTTAGAGACCAGGGCTGTCAGATTGGCTCTACTGTACTTTCAGCCTCAGCTTCAATGAAAGGCAGTAAAGGTTTTGTGCGACAATGCAACAGCAGTGGCATAAATAAGCAAACAAGGAGGAACTTGCAGTCAGGATGTGTTGGAGGAACCAAACCTGTTGTTTGCTTGGGCTGAGAATCATCTATTGCGTTTGACAGCTCAACACATAGCAGGTCAGGGCAATGTCCAAGCAGATTATCTAAGTTGGAACATAATAGATTCAGGAAAATGAGAATTAAGCCAGGAGGCCTATTAACAAATAGTTCAGATGGGGCTCTCACCAAATAGATTTAATGGCGTCCAGTCAAAACAAAAAGGTATAAAGATTTTTCAGTCGTCGCAGAGAGATGAACAGCGAAGGAATAGATGCTTTCCAACAGAGTTGGAGGGGTTACAATCTTCTATATCTTTTTTCCCCCATTGCCCTTAATAGCCCGAGTTTTAAGGAAAATAGAGAAAGAGGAAGGTGTTGGTGGTGCTAGTATTTTTATTTTTATTTATTTAGCATTTTTTTATATACCGAGGTATAGCATAGTTGCCTTCACTCCAGTTTACATATAGAACAACTTGTTACATTGAAAGATATTAAACTTTAAATTTAACAATAGTGGGAAATGGCACCAAAAGAAGAGATATAAACAAAGAACATAGTGTAAACAGGGTAGATACACTGAATAGATAGGCAGAGATAACTGGGTTCTTCAAAAAGGAGGCATCAGTGGCTTGAGTCAGTAGAGATTGTCCAAATGGAATATTTAAAGTTGGCAGTTAAGGGATTATAGTATAAAGTTATTGAGAGTTGTCCTTAAGAGAATGGTTGAGAAGCCAAGACTTTAGTTCTTTTTTGAAGGATTTTGAGTTTTCTTGCGCGGTGAGGAAGTGGGGTAGTGAATTCCATAGTTTTGGTCCGATGATGGAGAAGGCTCTGTTTCTGGTGGAGGATAGTTTGGCATTTGGGAGTGAGGGAATCACAAGTTGAAGTTTACTAGAAGTTCTTGTTGTGCGTTGAGGGCGAAGTATGTGTATAATGTCATCAAAGGCAGTGTAGTCGGCTTTGTAGATTGCATTGTGGATCAATGAAAGAACTTTGTATTCAATTCTTTTTTCTATTGGGAGCCATTGTAATTGGTTGAGGACAGGGGTAATGTGATCATATTTGCTTTTACCCGTTAGAAATCTGGCAGCAGCATTCTGAAGTAGCTGCAAGGGCCTCAAAGTAACGCCAGATTGACCAAGAAGACCGATGTATGCAGACCTAAGGAGACTTTTAGTGGGTCAACCATTTCTACTCCTTCAGATGAAGGGTCTTTTATATCAGAGTCCTATAGAAATGGAGGATCCAACTTCATTTTGGCTTTCAGCTTGACTATTGAAAGGGAAAGATTAGAAAAGAGAGGCTTTTCCCATTCGGTTATTAGTACAATGTTGCATTCTAGAAAAAGGTCCACTTCTCTTTCTTATATAAGAGTTTGGTGTATATTTGAGAATTTTTGTTTGAAGAAGGGGTTATCATCATGGAAGGCTGAAATCGGAGATATTCTCACCTTTATTCAGTGTGGTTTGGACAAAGGTCTATCGTTAAACTCTTTGAAGGTTCAAATAGCAGCCATTTCATGTTTTTGGTGAAAAATTAATGGTAGTTTAATTTCTTCCCATAGGGATGTTTGTCATTTCTTAAGTGGAATGAAGCATTTACATTCTCCTGTAAGACCTGTTTTTCCTCATTTTAGTTTAAATTTAGTTTCCTAGCGTGTAGCAGATGGACTCAAAACAAGTGGGTATAGTGTGCTCGTGCTAGCAGTTGGAGACGGATCTGACGTCAGCACGGGTACATATACCCCCGCAGGAAGTGCAGCAATTTAGTAATTTCCGTTTCCAAAGCAGTTTGGAGCTACCTCACGCTCGCTGAGCGTTTTTCCAAATTCTAACGACTAAATTCATAGAAGAAACCTACCTGACGACGAGCCCTGCACTCCTGCGATGATACCATTCTGTCCCTCCCCCAGTTGAGTTTCCCGAGGCGATTTCCGTGGTCCCTCGGAGGTAAGAGCCTCGGTCCGGTGGCCGGCTCACGGCAGGGACCTAGCCCCCGAGTGAGAAGGGCTCGGGCGCGGCTTAGAGGCAGCCTTGGTCCCGGCGCGGACTTGGCCCCAGAGCGAGACTAGTTCGGGCGCGGCCTAGAGGCAGCGGGTGCACTTCCTCGAGCGCGGCGGTGACTATAATCACCCTCTCCACCCGCAGCCGGAGACCACCCGGGTTGCAGCCGGGAAGCACCGAAGACAAGGTAAGGCGTACATCTTTACTTGTTGGTCTCCGAGGAAGCGAGGATTAGCGGAGTCTGCCTACGTGGCAACCCGCCAAGGAGGTCGCCATTTTTGCCTGCCTGCTCGCCGTCGCCTTTTGCCCTGGCTCGTCGCCGTGCTCTAGCGCTCGGGCCAGACTGAGCGCACAGGCGAAGGGCGTATATGTTAGGCGCCCGAAAATACTTGGGCGCATATTCGATAGAGGCATGCATTGAGGTCACCTTGATTCACTTGAACAGCGCACGTTTGATAGGCGCCCGTTGATAGGTGCACACTGTTAGGCGCCCATTGTTAAGCGCCCGTTGATAGGCGTCCGTTGCTAAGCACACGTTGATAGGCGCCCGTTGCTAAGCGCATGCTGATAGGCGCACGTTCATAGGCGCACGTTCATAGGCGCCAGCCGATAAGCACACGTTGATACGTGCACGTGGATAAGCGCATATTGGTAGGTGCACATCTTTCGCGCATATTACAAAGCGCAGACGCCAGCTGGGGGGAGATAACGGACGAGATGGAGCGTAAGAGAGCCCATGCGTCAGCAGAGCCGGCACCTCCAGACTCAGGCATAAGAGCTCTAAGCCTCTGCTCAGCATGCAACCTCAGAGCTACACAGAGCGAGGAAGCAGACTCCCTATGTGCCCAATGTGAGGAGGCCCTGGGAGTTCCAGGCCAGGACCGGTCACAGCCCAGTGTACTTGCCAGTTCCTCAGGGAACACCCTGGACCTAGCAGGCCACGGTGAGCAGCCAGGGAACCTGAGAGACCTGGTGCCCCTAAGGCCAGATCCTGCTTCACTCTCCTGGGTGGAATTGTTCAAGGGGATTCATGCCTTTGTCTCAATGCAGTCTGCTCCCCGAACGGGTCCATACGTACCGGATGACCCGGCCCCTGGACCCTCAAGGCCTAGGCACGGCCACTCGCCACCCGGAAGCCCCACTTATGGGGATTCAGATTGTTCTGAGGAAGACGACGAGCCCCCCGAGGAGGGAGAACTGCCCTTGGGGATTGAACCATATCGGACCATGAGGCGCTTCTTTCTGAAAGAGGATCTCCCAGGCCTGGTCTCTCAATGCCTGTCGGAACTAGATATCCCGGGCCATGACACCCCAGGGGAACCTAGAATGAATCCCCTGTTAGAGGGCCTGCGCCAAACGGCTCACCATTTTCCCCTCCTACAAGCAGCACAGCAGCTAATCGATTTGGAATGGAATGCGCCGGAGGCTTCATTCAAAGGGGGTCGGGCCTTGTCTGGCATGTACCCCTTAGACCCGGCAACCAAGGAGCTGCTGGCGTGCCCCAAGGTAGACGCCATAGTTAGCGCAATTGTGAAGCGCACCACCATTCCGGTGGAGGGGGGGGGGGGGGGGGGCGGCCCTCAAGGATACACATGACCGGCGCATGGACACCATTCTGAAACAAGCCTTTGAAGTGGCAGCCATGTCCCTACGAATTGCAACCTGCTGCACTGTGGTGACGCGTTCCTGTTTATCACAGGCTAGGAACAACACCCTGGGAGAAGAGATGGAATCAGCTCTCTCGTTCCTCACTGATGCAGCCTCCGACCTAGTCCGTACGGCAGCCAAGGGAGTGTCATCCTCAGTGGCAGCCAGGAGACAGCTCTGGCTACGTAGTTGGTTGGCCGACTCCTCCTCCAAGACACGTCTCACGAGAATGCCCTTTAAGGGAACCCTCCTGTTCGGCAGCGACCTCGAGAAACTGGCCAATAAATGGGGCGCCTGTCCATTACCCCGTCTACCAGAAGACAGGTCAAGGAGGAGCCAGCGCCCCTTTCCTAGGCCATCCAGAGGTAGAAACTCTCAGCGCTTCAACCCTTACAGGGCTCGCTACCAAGCACCTCGTTCTCAGGCCAGGAACCAGTCCTTTCGGACTAAGTACAACAAGAAGAGAACCGGCTCGTGTTCCGGTCCCGGCCGCACCCCACAATGACAATCAGCCGACCCATCCGGGGGTAGCAGCCATAGGGGGCAGGCTAACCCTCTTCTACCGCAGGTGGATCGAGATTACCTCGGACCAGTGGGTCCTCGCCATCATCTGAGAAGGGTATTACCTGGATTTCTTCGGCTCCCGCTGGACAGGTTTGTGGAATCTCCTTGTTCACCCCTCAAGAGGGCGGCACTAGAAGTTACCGTGCGGAGGCTCCTGTCCCTAAAAGCCATAATCCCAGTGCCTGCAGATACATTCTGGGCATTATTCCATTTATTTCATAGTACCCAAGAAGGAGGGCACTTTCAGGCCTGTCCTGGACCTCAAGTCAGTCAACCGACACCTACGGGTCCCCAGCTTTCGCATGGAAACTCTGCGGTCTGTCAAAAATGCAGTACAGCCAGGGGAGTTTCTCACATCCCTAGATCTGTCGTAAGCCTACTTGCATATCCCAATCCATCGGGATCACCAGCGCTATTTATGCTTCAAAGTCCTGAACCAACACTTCCAGTTCCGAGCTTTACCCTTTGGGTTAGCCATCACGCCGCGGACCTTTACCAAGGTCATAGTAGTAGTGGCGGCGTCCCTCAGGAAGGAAGGAATCCTCGTCCATCCCTACCTGGACGATTGGCTGATCAGGGCGAAGTCACCGGAGGAGAGCCACCAGGCAACCAACAGAATTTTAGCTCTTTTGGAAAGCCTAGGATGGGTAGTAAACTTGAACAAGAGTTCCCTACAGCCTTCTCAGTCGCTGGAATACCTAGGAGTCCGATTCGACACCCAGGAAGACAAAGTCAGTCTGACCGCCAAGAGGAGAGCAAAGCTCCGGAATCGTCTGCAGGCCCTGCTGAGCGCCACCCGGCCCACAGCTTGGGCTTACCTACAGGTCCTCGGCCTTATGGCATCCACTCTGGAGGTGATACCATGGGCGCGGGCTCATATGAGACCATTACAACGCGCCCTCCTATCTCGGTGGAGCCCACGATCACAGAACTACACCGTACAACTACCTCTACCAGCCAGAGTGCGGAATCAGATACGGTGGTGGTTGCAGCCCGGCCACATGAGCCGGAGGTCAAGAATGTCCTCCCCAACCTGGACCCTGCTCACTACAGATGCCAGCCTGAATGGATGGGGAGCACACTGCGAAGAACTCACCGCCCAAGGGTGGTGGAACAGAGAAGAGTCGGGGTGGAACATCAACCGACTAGAGGCACGGGCAGTCAGGATAGCATGCCTGCGATTTGCCCACAGACTCCGAAACAGAGCGGTCAGAGTGATGTCGGACAATGCCACCACAGTGGCATACATCAACCGACAGGGCGGAACCAGAAGCCGACAGGTATCCCTAGAAATAGCCTCCCTGATGTCTTGGGCGGAAGCAAATCTACAGGACATCTCCGCCGTCCACATCGCCGGGAAGGACAACACCACGGCAGACTTCCTCAGCAGAGAAAGACTAAATCCGGGAGAATGGCAGCTGTCGCCCACAGCTTTCCAGATGATTGTGGATCAGTGGGGGACGCCAGGCATGGACCTACTAGCGGACAGGTCCAACGCTCAAGTACCCAGATATTTCAGCCGCAGGCGGGATCCTCTATCCCAGGGGATCGATGCCCTGGTCCAGCCATGGCCTCAGGGGATCCTGCTATATGCCTTTCCTCCATGGCCCCTGCTGGGCGCCATTATACACAAGATTCAGCGGCACAGAGGCCTAGTTCTTCTAGTGGCCCCGGACTGGCCAAGAAGACCCTGGTACGCAGACATGAGAAGACTACTGGCAGGGAATCCATTTCCCCTGCCTCCACACAGGGACCTGCTGCGGCAAGGTCCCATCCTCCACGAGGATCCAGCTCAATTCTCTCTTACGGTCTGGCCATTGAGAGGGCTAGACTGAAGAAAAGAGGATACTCTGGGCTGGTAATAGATACACTCCTCCGAGCACGCAAGTTCTCCACATCACTAACATATATAAGGATCTGGAGAGTATTTGAAGCCTGGTGCGAAACTCACGGCACCAATCCACATGCCGCTAAGATCCCTATCATTTTGGATTTCCTGCAAGATGGACTTCAGAAGGGTCTGTCTCTCAATTCCATCAAGGTTCAGGTGGCAGCGCTATCCTGCTACGGTCCCCGGAGTGAAGGCAACAGCATTGCCACACACCCAGACGTTTCACGTTTCCTGAAAGGAGTCAAACACATTCGCCCGCCACTGAAGTGGCCAGTGCCCCTGTGGAACCTCAACCTAGTTTTGGAATTTCTAGCAGGACCCGCCTTCAGGCCCCTTCGAGGCCTGTCCCTCCGTTTGTTAACCTTGAAGATGGTGTTCCTGCTGGCCGTATGCTCAGCACGCCGCATCTCAGAGCTACAAGCGCTGTCCTGCCGTGATCCGTTTCTCAGAATCACTCCAGAGGCTATCCATCTTCGCACGGTTTCTTCCTTCTTACCCAAAGTAGTCTCACACTTCCACCTCAACCAAACCATATCCTTGCCTACCACGGAAGGTTTGAAGAAGTCGGAAGAAGGTCGAATACTACGCCATCTCGATAGCGGCAGGCTGCTGTCCAGATACCTGGAAATGTCAGAAGCAGTATGAAAGACGGACTACCTGTTTGTCCTTCACAGCGGGAAGAAGCAAGGGGAAGCGGCCTCACGGGCAACCATCGCCCGCTGGATCAAAGAAGTTATCAAGGCAGCCTACGTAGAAGCGGGAAAACCACCACCTCTACGGGTCAAGGCTCACTCTACCAGAGCTCAAGCGGCCTCTTGGGCAGAAACTAGGATGCTGTCACCTGCAGAGATATGTAAAGCGGCGACGTGGTCCTCCCTCCATACCTTCTCCAGATTCTACCGTCTGGACGTCCAGGCCAGGGAGGACACAGCATTCGCGAGGGCAATCCTGAACGGACCTCGGGCAGCCTCCCACCTAGTCCGGGAGTAGCTTTTGTACATCCCACTTGTTTTGAGTCCATCTGCTACACGCTAGGAAATGTAGAGATTACTTACCTGATAATCTCGTTTTCCTTAGTGTATGCAGATGGACTCAGCATCCCGCCCGGCTGCCGGTATACATGGGGATTCACCGACTCACGGTAAGCCATGTTTTCTCATATAGGGCATCCACCCTGCCGGGTGTCGACGTCTTCCGGTTGAGAACACTGGCGGTCTCCAGCTACTATCAATCGGTCAGGGTAATCCTGTTCATTTAATCAATTGGTCAATTACACATATATCCATAAAGCTTTTGCAAGGAAGATTACTGAATTGCTGCACTTCCTGCGGGGGTATATGTACCCGTGCTGACGTCAGATCCGTCTCCAACTGCTAGCACGAGCACACTATACCCACTTGTTTTGAGTCCATCTGCATACACTAAGGAAAACGAGATTATCAGGTAAGTAATCTCTACATTTTTCAGGCATTAACTGGATCACCTTTTGAGCCTTTGGAAGACTCTACAATTAAGGATTTAACTCTTAAGACAGTCTTTTTAGTTGTTGTTGCCTCGCAAGGCGAATTTCGGAATTGCAGACCTTGTCGGTTCAATCTCTGTTTTTGCATTTTACAAAGAATTCAGCTATTCTCAGACCAATCCCTTCTTTTTTACCTAAGGTTGTGTCTTCTTTTCATTTAAATCAGTGTATTGTTTTACATTCTTTTAATAAGAGGGAATGTAAGGAAGGTTTAGTTTCTTTAAAGTTTTTGGATGTCAGAAATTGATTACAATTTTATCTTGCGAAGACAAAGGTTTTCCGGAAGTCTGAGAAGCTGTTTGTTCTTTTTTGTGGTCCACGGAAGGAGGAAGAGCTTCGAAGACTTTGATTGCTAGATGGTTAAAGAATACTATTTCTTCTGCTTACTTATTGAAGGGTAAAATGATACCTAATATGATTAAGGCCCATTCAACAGGCGCACAAGCTTCGTCATGGGCTGAAAGATGTTTAGTAAGTCCTTTGGAGATATGTAGGGCTGCAACTTGATCTTCTTTGTGAACATTTGCAAAGCACTATAGGTTGGATCTTCTCACTAGTCAAGATACCATTTTTGGTTCTTCTGTCTTGAAAGCTGGATTGTCATTCACCCACCCTTAGATGGGCTTTGATATTTCCCAAAGGTTCGGGACTGGTGGAGCAGAAGGTAATGGAAGGAGAAATTGTCCTATCTGTTAATTTCCTGCCTTTACTTCTGCTGCACCAGTCCAGAACCCCACCCTTGATTTTTGTTATTTCTAAATGTTCTACTCTTAGGTATTTTAAGTTGTTTTCAGACTTATTGTTTAGCATTGGGAATTAATTCCTTCATATATGAATTGTGTTTCAGTTCATTTTAATTCTGCTTAGATTCAGCTTTTAGGCTGTGGCATTTCAGGTTTAATATTTAGAAATGTTATTTGAGAATTTTTCTAATATTTATTTATTTAAATTCTTTTAATATACCGATGCTCAAGACGAAGGTCTTATTGTACCGGTTTACAGCATAACCAGGGGTAACCAATAAAATAGAAGAAAAGTTACAATGAACAGGAATTTACAGTACAGGAGAATTAAGAGCGAAAGAAATTAGTTTAACATAACTCTAACAAGTGTAAAGTAAGTAACAATCAACGTATGATACTAGCTTAGACGATGGCCTGATACCCTGTTTCCCCAAAAATAAGACAGTGTCTTATATTAATTTTTGCTACCAAAGATGCACTAGGCCTTATTTTCAGGGGATGTTTAATAGAGCTGCTGGCTGCCCCTGCGTCAGCCATGTCCCACCAGTGTGCTGTCAGACAGGTCGATACAGTTATGCCGCGTTAGAAAGAGTGCGGCAGTGCCAGGCGCACCCTCGTTCCCCGCACGCACAGTTCTCTTCACCTACCGCTCGATACTCTCTTCAAATTGCATGCAAATGCATGCCGTGTCTGCGAAGCGTTAGGCGAAGGTTAGGCCCGCGCAACCCATTTTACTGTATAGAGCGCCTATACAGTATCCTGGGTGCGCGGACCTAACGCTTCACTGCCATGCCGGTATCTGTCATTTCAAATGACATTTGAAATGACAGGTACCAGGAAGTGGACAGTTATGTTCTCCGATGCTCGGCAAACTTTCCCCCAGCCCCTGCTCACCTGCCCTGGCCGCGTCCGGTCTCCGGTGCAGCCCCAGTCCTGTCCCCTCCTCCCGAAGCAAAAAAAAAAAAAAACACCGAAAAAGTAGCAAGAGAGCGAGGGGAGAGTCGGGCAATCCTAGGCTTGGGCCTGCTAGCCCCTTCTCCTCTCCTCCCGAAGCAGGGCGCGAAAAGCAGCCTTGCTCCTGGAGGAGGGGGGGGGGGCAGTTTAAAGCGACGAAGCGATTTACTTTTGCAGCCCCCCCCTCCGGACATCGGCGACGACCACGGCTCCAACCTCCAGCTGTCAGACAGACGCATCGCACGTGGGAAAGCGGCCCCTATGCGTGCAATTGGCTGCTCAACGACGTTTGGCGTCACGGCATGTGACGTCACGTCTTGAGCAGCCAATTGCACGCATAGGGCCCGCTTTCCCATGTGCGATGTGTCTGTCTGACAGCTGGAGGCTGGAGGCAGGAGCCGTGGTCGTCGCCGATGTCCGGAGGGGGGGGGGGGCTGCAAAAGTAAGTCGCTTCGTCGCTTTAAACTGCCCCCCCCCTCCTCCCGGAGCAAGGCTGCTTTTCGCGCCCTGCTTCGGGAGGAGAAGAGAATGGACTAGCAGGCCCGAGCTTAGGATTGCCCGGTCGTCGTCGCTGATGTCCGGAGGGGGGGGGGGGGGGGGGGGCTGCAAAAGTAAGTCACTTCGTCGCTTTAAACTGCCTCCCCCCCCCTCCTCCCGGAGCAAGGCTGCTTTTCGCACCCTGCTTCGGGAGGAGAGGAGAATAGACTAGCAGGCCCGAGCCTATGATTGCCCGGTCGTCGTGGCTGATGTCCGGGAGGGGGGCTGCAAAAGTAAGTTGCTTCGTCGCTTTAAACTGCCCTCCTCCCGGAGCAAGGCTGCTTTTCGTGCCCTGCTTCGGGAGGAGAGAACAAGGGACTGCAGGCCCGAGCGTAGGATTGCCCGTCTCTCCCCTTACTCTCTTGCTACTTTTTTTTCGGGTTTTTTTTTTTATTTTGCTTCGGGAGGAGGGGACAGGACTGGGGCTGCACCGGAGACCGGACGTGGCCAGGGCAGTTGAGCGGGGGCTGGGGGAAAGTTTGCTGTCTACCCTTACCCCTGCCTCTAACGCTGGGGTAAGGGTAGGCGGTAAGTTAGCAGGGTAAACGCGCGGCAAAACGGCAGGGTAAAAAAGCGATAGTCAGGGCGTGCGTTACTGTATGGGAGGGAATAGCTAATTCACTCGTTTACATTTAATATACATGCCGCGGGCGGAAGGGGTCACCCGGGGATTTTAAGAGGCGGTAGGGATGAGTTAAAGGGGATAGTGTATCGCGGGAAGGGCTAACGCGGCCGGAAAGTGAGTAGAAGGCGAGTTAGGAGCAGGGTAACCGCGGCCACACTTTACTGTATCGATCTGAGAGAGAGGTAAGAATGTGCAGCAAAGTCAGCTTGGGCTGACTTTGCTGCTTTTGAACCTCTGCACACTGCTTGGAAGGGGTCCCCCGACTGGTACTGCCACCCTCCCCAGATGTCAGTAATCTTGCTGCCACTGTCACTGCTGCCACATGGCTATTGGGGAGGCACCGACTGCTGCTACTGACACTGAAGCCCATTCTGCTGCCTCCTCTGTGCAGGCCCCGTGGGCTTCCACTTTCTCCATGCTGATCTCGTACATTGTGAGATCCGCATAGAGAAAGTGCTATTCTCACAGGACAAGCAGGATGGTTGTCCTCACAAATGGGTGACATCGAGGATGGAGCCCACCACGGAAAACTTCTGTCAAAGTTTAAACAGAACTTTGACTGGCCCCTACTGGGCATGCCCAGCAAGGCACTGACCCTGCAGCCAGCAGGGGTCTCCCTTCAGTCTTTTTTTTTCCGCGCAGCAGTTGCCACGCGGTGAAAGGAGCTCTCTAACCACGTTCCTGACAGGAATTTGGAAATTAATTTCCTAAGAAAATTTGCCCCTCAGGGGTCTCCCTTCGACAAATTTTTTAGTCATCTTACGGAACCCGGTAAGATTTTTGCCTTCTTCCATCGACTGCCGTCGATTTTGGCCCTCGAGGCCTGTGGGCACTTACCGATCCCCAGCCTAAATTTTGGCTTCCAGCCATGGCAACGGGGTTCCGTCGTTGTCCGGATTGTACCCGGACTATGTCCACCACAGGGTTTGTGTAATGTGTTTGGGTAGTGGGCATGATGTCCTGACTTGCACCAAATGTGCCTTAATGACACCCAGGGGTCGCAAAGCCAGGATGGAGAAGATGGGGCTCCTCTTCCATGCACCAACCCCAACGCCATCGATAGCATCGACGTCATCGGAACCGGCACCGTCGAAGTTGTACCATCATCGTCAACCCTCCGGTGACCGTCCGCCATCGATCGCTTCTCGGCCGTCGACTCCCGTCCCTTCCCCGGATGGGCGAGGGGATCGGAAAGAAAAGCACCGCCATCGACGGCATAAGTCTCGGCCTGTCGAGGATCCACAGCCATCGACCTCTGCTCAAGCCGAGCCACCGACAAAGAAGCCGCGAACAGACCGGATGCCCTCCACGTCTCGTTCGCCGGCATCGAGGAAACCCTCACCCTCTCGGGGTGTGGGGGCCGTGATCCCACCGGTTACGGTGGTCCCTCCGGCCCTGCCTCAGCCTCCCTCTCCCGTCGAGCCGGGTATGGTTACCCCTGGTCTCCGGGCAGAACTGGACCGGCTGGTCCAGGAGGCCATCGAGAAAGCGATGAAGAAATTACAACCTCCATCGGCACCGTCTCCGGCACCGGTTCCAGTGCCGCCCCCGGCACCGACGCCGGCACCGGCTTCGCCACCGAGGAGGGAACCGACCACCGAGCCGTTGATACAAGCGCTAGCACCGCTACTGAGCCGCATGGAGGCACTCATGACGGCCCTTCCATCGGTGATTCCAGTGCCATCGACAACACCACCGTCTCCGACTGGTTTCTCATCGGCAGGAGAAACACAGTTTCGAATTCCCCCTTCCGGGGTAGTTCCATCGGTACCTTCTGGTATATCTCCACCGATTTATCCTTCGGCTCCATCGATTCCGCGCCAGGCACCGATTCCATCGGCAGCACCGAAGCCATCGATGCCATTTCTGGTTCCACCTACTGCACCGATTCCACCTCGGTTTCCATCGATGCCTTCAGAGCCTCAGCCAGGTCCATCAGGGCTACAAGCCACACATGATCCCTACGATACCTGGGGTGATGATGATGATACCTCTTCTGACACAGATCTGCCTTCGCCACCATCTCCTACAGAGAGTAGAAAAAGATCTCCTCCTGAGGATCTATCTTTCATTAATTTTGTGAAAGAAATGTCAGAAGTTGTACCTTTTCAACTACAATCTGAAGCTGATGACAGACACCAGATGATGGAACTACTTCAATTTCTGGATGCTCCAAAAATCATCGCTTCCATCCCTATACACCAGGTGTTTTTGGATCTGCTCAAGAAAAACTGGGAATCTCCTTCATCGGTGTCACCAGTTAACAAGAAAGCTGACTCCACATACCTTGTCCAGTCAGCACCAGGTTTCCAAAAACCTCAACTGGATCATCGCTCTGTTGTGGTTGAGTCCGCGCAGAAGAAGGCCAAGCGTCTTAAGCCGCACTCTTCTACCCCACCTACCAGGGACAACAAGTTCCTGGATAGTGTAGGACGGAAAGTGTATCATGGAGCTACGTTGATTTCACGCATAGCTTCATATCAACTTTACATGACTCAATACAACAGAGCCATCTTTAAGCAGATGCAAGACTATGCTGACACGTTGCCGGACCAATACCAACCACAGCTTCAAGCCCTTCTTCACAAGGGATTTGAGGCAGGGAAGCACGAGATTAGGACTGCCTATGACATATTCGATGCTTCCACGAAGGTTTCAGCCACAGCCATCTCAGCCAGACGTTGGGCTTGGTTAAAGTCATCCAACCTTCGCCCAGAAGTCCAAGATCGTCTTGCTGATTTGCCCTGCTTAGGCGACAATTTGTTTGGAGAGGCAAATTCAACAGATTGTGGCGGAGTTAAAAGACCACCATGAGACGTTGAAAACAACTCTCATCTGTCCCACCTGAGGTGACCTCCAAGCAACCGCAAAAGAAGGACTCTAAGAAGTCATTCTTTCGACCACGTCGCTACTACCCTCCGTCAACTAGGGCTCGTCCTGCACGGTCCTCTAACAGGCCTCAGCCTCGTCAGCCGAGAAAGCAAAGACCTACTGTAGCCCCACCTCCTGGGCCTACGGCGGGCCTTTGACTTCCCTGTATTGAGCACATGCCATCTCCCTCTTCCACACATCCCTGTGGGGGGTCGACTGTTCCACTTCTTACACCGTTGGAAACAGATCACCTCAGATCAGTGGGTGCTAGCAATTATCGCACAGGGTTACCACCTCAACTTCATAACACTTCCGCCAGACTCCCCGCCCCTTCAGGCATGGAGTCTAACCAGCCATTTCACTCAATTACATCAAGAAGTATCCCTTCTTCTACAATCAAATGCTATAGAACCCGTCCCTCCTTGTCAACAAGGGAAAGGATTCTATTCCAGATACTTCCTAATACCAAAGAAATCAGGGGGGCTACGTCCAATTCTGGACCTTCGGGCCCTCAACAAGTATCTGCAAAAAGAAAAGTTCAAGATGGTAACCCTGGGCGCCTTGCTCCCTCTGTTGCAAAAGGGGGATTGGCTGTGCTCTCTCGACCTCAAGGACGCTTATACCCACATTGCGATCACACAATCCCATCGCAAATATCTGCGGTTTCTTGTAGGCCACGACCATTATCAATACCGTGTCCTACCTTTCGGTCTGGCTTCTGCCCCACGAGTCTTTACCAAATGTCTCGTAGTGGTAGCAGCATTCCTAAGGAAGGAAGGTGTCCACGTCTACCCCTACCTGGACGATTGGCTAATCAGGGCCTCCTCCCAACACATAGCTCAATCCTCCCTAAAATTGACAATTCAAACACTCCTTTCCTTAGGGTTTCTTGTCAATTACGAGAAATCTTGCTTAGTCCCGTCTCAAACCTTATCCTTCATTGGAGCAGGCTTGGACACCTTACAGGCAAAGGCTTACCTTCCTCTTCAGAGGGTCCACACCCTAATATCCCTGGCTCGCCAGCTCCAGTCTCAAAACACTGCCACGGCTCGCCAGTTCCTTATTCTCCTAGGACACATGGCATCCTCGGTTCAAGTCACTCCCATGACCCGACTAGCCATGAGAGTAACACAATGGACTCTACGACACCAATGAATTCAAGCTTTTCAGCCTCTGTCCTCCATAGTCACAGTCACACAGGCCTTGCGCCTATCCTTAACCTGGTGGACAACTCAGGTCAACCCCCTTCAGGGCTTACCTTTTCTTCCACCGGATCCGCAAGTAATCCTAACCACCGACGCTTCTCACATCGGTTGGGGAGCCCATGTGGACGAATTACAAACCCAAGGGTTATGGTCCAAAGAGGAAGCCGAACACCAGATAAATTTCCTGGAACTTCGCGCAATCCGCTATGCACTCCGAACTTTCAAAGATCATCTATTCCATCAGATAATCTTAATCCAGACGGACAACCAAGTGGCCATGTGGTACATAAACAAGCAGGGAGGCACAGGCTCCTTCCTTCTGTGTCAGGAAGCTGCGCAGATCTGGGCGGAAGCCCTCTCCCACTCTATGTACCTCAGGGCCACTTACCTGCCGGGAGTAGACAATGTATTGGCAGACCAGCTGAGCCGTGTCTTCCAACCACACGAGTGGTCACTCGATCCTCTGGTAGTGACCTCTCTGTTTCACAAGTGGGGTTTTCCCCGCATAGACCTCTTTGCGTCCCCTCAGAACCACAAAGTGGACGATTACTGCTCTCTCATTCGGAGCCAACACTTTCAGCCGAGAGATGCCTTCTCCCTCAAGTGGACGACAGGTCTGCTTTATGCATTCCCTCCACTTCCTCTTCTGTCAAGGACTCTCGTGAAGCTACGCCAGGACGGAGGAACCATGATCCTGATAGCACCCCACTGGCCACGCCAAGTGTGGTTTCCCATACTCCAGGATCTCTCCATCCGCAGGCACATCCCTCTGGGACCGGATCCGCATCTGCTCACTCAAAACGACGGATGCCTCCTCCATCCCAACCTCCAAGCCTTGTCCCTGACGGCATGGATGTTGAAAGGTTAGTTCTTCAGCCTTTTAACCTTTCGGATTCGGTTTCTCGTGTCCTGATAGCTTCACGAAAGCCCTCTACCAGAAGATCCTATTCATATAAATGGAAAAGGTCCCCACTCCAACTCCGGGGAACAGACTCTGCATACCCTAGACTGCAAACGAGCTCTAGCTTTTTATCTAGACCGTACAGTTGCTCACAGGAAGAGCACTCAATTATTTGTCTCTTTCCATCCTAACAAGTTAGGACATCCTGTGGGTAAGCAGGCTCTTTCCTCCTGGTTGGCGGACTGCATTTCTTTTTGCTATCAGCAAGCTGGCATTCCTTTTCAAGACCGTGTGAAAGCACACTCTGTGAGGGCCATGGCGACGTCAGTGGCACACCTTCGATCGGTGCCGCTTCCTGACATCTGCAAAGCTGCAACCTGGAGTTCTCTCCATACCTTTGCAGCCCACTATTGTTTGGACAAAGCTGGAAGACAGGACTCCATCTTCGGCCAATCTGTCTTGCGTAACCTTTTTCCAACGTGATGTACCAACACCCTTCCACCTTCCCGGTAGGGTGCGGATGCCCTTTACCAAATTCCACCCCAGTTGTTGTGCCTGTTGCACGTCATTGGGTGCATTTGGTGCAAGTCAGGACATCCTCAGCTCGGTACTCACCCATTTGTGAGGACAACCATCCTGCTTGTCCTGTGAGAAAGCAAATGTTGCTTACCTGATGTAACAGGTGTTCTCACAGGACAGCAGGATGTTAGTCCTCACGAAACCCGCCCGCCACCCCGCGGTGTTGGGTTTGTTTTGTTTTTACTTTTTAGGCACTGCCTGTAGCTTTGAAAATCAGACTGAAGGGAGACCCCTGCTGGCTGCAGGGTCAGTGCCTTGCTGGGCATGCCCAGTAGGGGCCAGTCAAAGTTCTGTTTAAACTTTGACAGAAGTTTTCCGTGGTGGGCTCCATCCTCGATGTCACCCATTTGTGAGGACTAACATCCTGCTGTCCTGTGAGAACACCTGTTACATCAGGTAAGCAACATTTGCTTTCTTGCACATTCCCAAAGATTACATGTGCCAAACACTAAAAAGTAATTTTTTTTTTTTTTACCTTTGCTGGCTGATGTTAGTTTTCTAATCGGTTGGTCACAGGCTTTTTTTTTTTCCCACCTTCCCTTTCTTATTTTTTTGCCAATTCCTTTTATATTGTCCTTTTTTCTTCCGTATTTCTTTTCTCTCCATCTTCTTCCCTCAAACACAGTCAGGTTCTCATTCTCACATGCATTTCTCTCTCACACACACACACAGGCTCTCACTGGCACATGCTGTCTGACTCTCACACACCCAGGCGCTCTCTCACTCCCACATGCTGTCTTACTCAAGCATAGGCTCTCACAGTCACACGCTGTCTCTCTCACACACACAGAGGCTCTCACATGCTGCCTCTGCAAACATTCAGATCCTCACTCCCACACACAATCTCTCAACTCATCTCATACACGCACGCACACACCCTCTACAGACCCTCAGCCTCTCTCTCACCTCTGGGCCTCCTCTTCGTGGGTCGCTGCAGGATGGGCTCTGCAGCGGCCCTGAACTTCTCGGGCGCGCGGCAGCCCTGCTACCGGGCCTCTTCCTCTTCCTCTTCCTCGGCCCTGCTACCGGGCCTCTTCCTCTTCTTGGGCCGCTGCGACTTGGGATTCGCAGCAGCCCGTGGCGGCTCCTCTTCTGCACGCGCTGATGCTCTTCCTCCTTCCTGCCCACGTGGCTCCGGCAACGTTTACTTCCAGGGCGCACAGGCAGGAAGGAGGAAGAGCATCAGCGTGTTTGAACGCGATCTTTTTCTTCGGGCAAGGAGGCTCAGCGGCCGCATGAGCCTCCTTGCGCCCGGGGGCATTGGCTCCCCTCGGGATACCACTGCTCGCGTCTGCCCCTAATACCTTGGAAACTTTATTTAAAAAAAAAAAAAAAAATGACGTCACAGGATTGACCGGCCCACCGGGGGAAGCCCGATCCCCTGATAGGTCAATCCGCCCCTGTTTACAAGGGATGGCTTACTTTCGGGGGAGGTCTTATATTTAGGAATTCGGCAAAATCTCTACTAGGTCTTATTTTTGGGGGATGTCTTATTTTCGGGGAAACACGGTATGTAAAATCGAACTGTGGCAGGAACGATGCAGGAGAAGGATTAATAAATAATATGATTAAATATATTTTAATTATTAATTATTTTTAGCTTTGACAATAGTAAACTGGCTGAGTTGGTTCTAATCTGCCCTTATGTTCTACTGATGTCATTAAAAAAAAGAAATAGAACTCTGCCTCCATTTGGCTGGATAGGAGGATAAACCCATAAGTTCTGGACTGGTGTAGCAGAAGTAAAGAAAAGGAAATTAACAGGTAAGACTTAATTTCTCTTTATCCAAACTCTGCAATTAAAAATAGTATAGAATCTGTACTGAAGTCCTAACAGGCAGCCAACTAAAGGGTGCTGGCAACCCATAATGGTGTTTTATGCTAAGTAATGCTTTAAGTGGTCCCGGGTTAGTGTATGATTTCTTTTCTGTTTATATTGGTGTTTTAGGTGAGTTGAACACTATACCACTACCACTGAAATTTGGTTGTAAATTAGTTAGGTTTTTAATAACAACCCCCCCCCCCCAAAAACAGAGACCCTAAACTCTCTTTTGCTCTTTGTGTCCTTGTAAATCAGTGTCATGGTATGAGGCAGAATCTAAAATCCCTAACATTCTGAACAGAGATAATACAATACCCATAAACAATCCATATCACAATTACAATTAGCAGCTCATTTTGTCTATCTTGAATGCATGAATGTCTGCATAATCATGCAGGGATTTCCTATGAGCTGCAGTTTTATGTAGATTTTGCCTTACACTGCAGAACTAATCTTTTAGCTATATTTAAAAGTATAAATTACTATTTATCACTGAGAGACCAGTGCACTAACTTATCAAGGGTTCTGCCAAATTAGCCTAGTAACGAGAGATTTTTCCCATTATACCGATCTATATGCATAGTATGGAAATATATTTTTTTTTTTTGCAAAAATGCAAGCTCTCTCCTAGGAAGCACAGGATGGTAGTCCTCACACATGGGTGACATCATCAGATGGAGCCCGGCATGGAAAGTTTTGTCAGTTTATAGAAACTTTATCTGGCCACTGAGCATGCCCAGCATACCACCATCCATGCATCTGTGTGGGGTCCCCCTTCAGTCTCTTCTTTTCTGAACAGCTTTTGCCTCATGGTTGTGGAGCTCTGCTCTCTTCAGAGTGTGTTTTCAGGTTCATTTTGCAACTTTTCTGCGCTGGGTCCCCCTTCTTCCCCATCTGTGCTTCTATAGGGTGGCATGGTAAGTTTTTCCTTCTTTGTGGTTGATTCCTGACAGTGTTGCTTTTCGGTGGTTGCCAGTCATCAACCGCACGCCAGCTCTTTTTCATGGCATCATCAGGTTTTCACCGATGCCCCCAGTGCCCATGGATCATGTCCATTATGGATCCTCACAAAATCTGTATCCTCTGCCTGGGGACGTCGCATGACGTCTGGGGGTGCCATCTTTGCGATCAAATGACCCCCAAAGGTCGTCAGGCCCAGTTAGATAAGATGGAGAAGCTCTTTGGATTTAGAAAGTCTGATCCTTCGACTCCAGTATCGGGCACCTTGACACCCAAGGGTCGGGGGGAACCGATGGACCGTGGCTCCATCGGTGTCTACTACCCCACCAGGGCTTTCTTGGGAAAGAGGGGCTGGAGAATAGGCCTTCATCAGCATCATTACGTTCTAGGTCATCATGATCGTCTCCATCCTCGGCTACGGGAAAAGATTAGGCTGAGCACTGTGGGAAACCTCAGAAGCATCGTCACCAGTCACAGTCATTGCACGGTACCGGGGCTCAGGTCGGCACGGTGATCACCATGATGCCCCCTGAAGCAACCCCGCAGAGAGGAGGCATTGACTTTTATCAAGCCCGGGAGTCCTAGACATTCCCCACCGATATCGGTGCTGGGCACCAATGTTCCTGGGGGCTCTGGTGAAGCCTCTGCCTCCTCCATCCTAACTTCAGATTTTCAGGAATTGCTGGACCACAGGGTGCAACAGGCGGTGCTTTGAGCCCTTCAAGGCATCGAACTGCTGGCTCCACCAGTGCCTCTCCCGGTGTTGGAGCCTGCCCCTGCGATGTTAGCACCACTGCTGGAGCACCTCAACGTCCTCTTGGCTATCTTGCCCACGCAGCAGCTACCGGTGCTCAGGGGTTCCTTGATACCCCAACGGCCGCTGGGTCTGCCTCCCTCTGGATTAATCTCCATTGTGGGTTCTGCGGAGGAAGACTATGTTTCACAGCCGAGGGCATCATCGGGGACTCTGGTGCTGTGCCCAGTTTTGCCTGGTCCAATTCCAGGTTCCTCAGGCACCTCTGTGCCCTCGATGCCATTGGTGCCACTGGTGCTTTTAGTGACAAAGCCGAGGGGCTTGGGCAGGGGTCCTCCATGAATGTTTGGAGCATCAATGAACTGGAAAACTTTCAGCATCTTGTAGCAGGGACTGCCGCCTCTCATCTGGAGGAGACGGGTCAGAGGGAAGATTTCCTGAGTCATCTGAAGAAGACTTTGAGGTATCATTCCACCAGGGATCATATGGGGCATCCTCCTCACTGAACTCTGCCTCCATTTGAACCACAGGGTACAACAGGCATTCCCCACTGATTTCAGAGCTTCCTGGGGGTCCTCTGAGTCTTCAAATAACTCAGAAGATCTTCCCTTGGCCCCGCATCCTCCAGATGAGAGACAACGGTCTGCTCTACAAGATGCTGAAAGTTCTCCAGTTCGTTGATGCCCCAAAGAAGGTCGTGGCTATCCCCATCCATGATATTTATAAGAAAATACTCCTTTGGATTTGGGAATACCCGATCTCGGTGCCTCCGGTGAACCGGAAGATGGATGCGGTCTACTTGGTTCAGCAGACCTTGGGGTTTGAGAGGCCTCAGCTCCCACACCAGTCAGTGGTGGTGAAGTCCGCTGTCAAGAAAGCCAAGCATTCTCATATCCACGCCTCTGGGTTGGGAAATAGGGCATTGGATGCCTTAGGTAGGAAGGTGTACCAGGGCGCTATGCTGATCACCCGGATTGCTTCCTTCCAGCTGTACATGATCAAATATACTCATAACTCTGGAAGCATGTTCAAGAGTTGTTGGAGCACCTCCCCCAGCAACGGTAGGAAGCCTTCTTGGTAGTCGCCAAGCAATGCTTGGAGTGTGGCAAACACGAGCAGCGCTTCACCTGCGATGTGTTTGAAACAGCAGTTAGGGTGCGGCAGTGGGCATCAGTGCTTGTAGAATGGTGTGGCTCTGAGCATCGGACCTCTGGCCGTAGGTCCAAGAGAAGCTCGTGGACTTGCCCTGTACTAGCGAGAACCTGTTTTGGGACATGGTAAGAGATGCTGTGACTCAGTTGAAGTACCATCATGAGACGCTCCAGCATCTCTCGGTCAGTACATTGGACCCTCTGTCCTCCACCAGGAAGTTCTCGCATCAGTGCGGCAGGAGGTCCTTCTATTGCCAGAGGAAATATTACCCACTGGCCTTGCATGCTCATACGCAGTAAGTGGGTTCTAGGTATCACTTTAGATAGTATCGGACCCCCAGACCTCAACTGGCTCCCCAACAAAGCCCTGCTACAGGGTTTTGCCTGGCTACAATGGAACATAAGTCCCATGACTGTACCCTCGACAAAGGACGATTACTGTTCTTTCAGGACCGCTGGCCACAGGTCACCTCGGACCAGTGGGTTCTGTCCATCATTCATCAAGGGTATCTGTTAAACATTCTGGATGTCCCTGTGGACTCTCCCCCCTGCCCATTGTGGGGCCAGTCCCCACAACAGGAAATTCTCCATCTGAGCTGTCCGCCCTTGTAGTGGCCGGAACAGTAGAACCCATTCTGCTGTGTCAGCAGGGTTTCTACTCATGATATTTCCTGATTCCAGAGAGAACAGGGGGGGGGGGGGCTCCATCCATTTTGAATCTGAGGGCCTTGAACAAATATCTGCGAGAATATGTGCTGGGCACTCTGATTCCACTCCTGCAAAGAGGGGACTGACTCTGCTCCCTCGACCTCAAAGACGCATATGTCCACATCAAGATATTCCCAGTCACAGGAATTATCCACAGCTCCTCGTGGGCAACAGCCACTTCAGGTACAAGGTGCTACCATTCGGCCTAGCTTTGGACCCACGGGTCTTCAACAAATGCCTGGTGGTAGTGGGTGCATGTGTTCCCCTAATTGGATGACTGGCTGGTCAAGATCGCCACCTGCGAGGGGGCGCTTCGCTCCCTACGCTTGACCATTCAGGTGCTGCAGTCCCTCAGGTTTGTCATCAACTACCTGAAGTCCTATCTCACCACATTGCCTCAGCTGGACTTTATTGGTGCCCGCCTGGACACGTCCCAAGCCTGGGCCTTTCTTCCTTGTGGTCGAGCACTTGCTCTGGTGTCTCTTGCGAGTCTAGTCCGCTGAAGCCAACACGCATCAACCTGACTTCTGCTTCGCTTACTGGTCACATGGCTGCTTCTGTCCTTGTTACTCCTTTGGCTCGCTTACACATGTGGAGGGCTCTCTGGACACTGTGGTCTCAGTGGCAGCAGGCCACCCAGGACCTCAATGTTGGCATTTGCATCGCGCCACCTCTCCATACCTCCCTTTCATGGTGGGAGAGTCTGGCCAACCTGGAGCAGGAGTTACCTTTTAGCCCCCCAACCCTGACCCAGGTTGTGCTTGCCACGGATGCTTCCATCTTGTGGTGGGCTGCCCATGTGGATGGCCTACACATATAAGGTTTCAGGAAGCTCAATGCCAGATCAAATTTCTGGAGCTTCGGGCGGTCAGGTATGCGTTCCGAGATCGCTTGTCCAGCCAGGCGGTCCTCGTACAGACCGACAACCAAATGGCAGTGTGGTACATCAACAAGCAGGGAGGTACCCCCGGATCGTTCCTCCTCTGTCAGGAGACTGTCCAGATTTGGTCCTGGGCTCAGTCCCATGGCATGCTGCTCCGGGCCATACACCTGGCCGGGACAGAGAATGTGATGGCAGACAGGCATGAGTGGTCCCTGGATCAAGGAGTGGCAGATCACCTCTTCCGCCTCTGGGGGATCCCGGATGTGGACCTCTTTGCCTCCCCTCTGCAACAGCAAGGTGAGCCATTTCTGCTCCTTGTACATGGGGGACGGAAGGCCAGCCTCGGATGCCTTTGCCCACCTTTGGGGCAAAGGCCTTCTGCATGCATATCCTCTGCTTTCTCTGAAGGACCCTCTTGAAGCTCCAGCAGGACAGGGAGGACCATGATTTTTATTGCCCCCCATTGGCCGAGACAGATCTGATTCCTGCTCTTGTGGGATTTCTCTGTCAGACAACAGATAGCTCTCGGGACCTCCCCCAACCTGACCTCGCAGGATCAGGGCAGGCTGCACCTTCCCAACCTCAGGGCATTGTCTCTGACAGCCTGGATGTTGAAAGACTAGTCTTGCAGATTCTTGACCTCTCTGACAGCATATCTCGGGTCCTGTAGCTTCCAAGAAATCTTCCACCAGGAAGACTTATAACCTGAAGTGGAAGAGGTTTTCCATCTGGCGTGATGGCTTGGATCTATTCTCCTGTCCCACACCGAAGTTACTTGACTGCTTGTTGTACATCTCTGACCCTGGTCTGAAGACCAACTTGGTCAGAGTGCACCTGAGTGCCATCAGGGCCTACCACCAAGGTGTTGACGGCTTGCCTGTCTCCATGCAGCCCATAGTGGGCCGGTTCATGCGAAGCCCTATGCAACAAAAGACTCCTAAGTCTTTGAATATTACATTATTATTATTTTTTTTTTTTAAACTTGCCAGAGCTCAGCCCTACCTGGCTGAGTACAGAGATGGTCTCCGGCTGTGGGGGAAGAGGGCTTATGCCATCACCACTGCACTCAGCTTCCTGCATGTACTGTCTTTGAGCTGCTTAAGCAACTAAGTCTGCGCTGGCTGAAAACCAGTTACCAGACCAAGGCACTCATCTGAGGGTCCATGGAAATCACCTCAGGAGGGACCATTTGGTATCACCACAGGAGAGCACGTCAAATTTATTTCCTTAATTCTCCTTTCTCAAAATGAAGCAATCCCCAGTAGGGAGATGCACATCCACCATCTGCTGGCAGGCTGATGTCACTGTAGGGGTGTGTATGTATGTATATATGTGTGTGTATATATATATAGATATATATATAGATATATATATATCTATATATATATACACACACACACACACACATACTGTGACATCAGTTTGCTCTGTCTCCATCTGCCGGTAGAGGTGCATAACCCATTTGTTCTGAATTCATCTGACTGGACGCTAAGAAAATTACAATTTCAATAGGGTAAATCTTCCATACCAGAACAGCAATAACTGTTAGCACTCAAACACTGACATACCCTACTTAAGAAAAGGCAACACTGCAATTATTTCACCAGGCCCTAAAACGCCAATACACCTCCTATTATGAAAACAGAAAAATCTAAGCTGCTATTCAATCCTACACAAAACCTAAATGCTAGCAGAATACGTCACCTCAGTAACCCATGCAAAACACAAACAGACCCTTAGTAAAAGCAGAATAAAATGACTGTAAAGTAGAAGTACAAATGTGCAACAAAAATTGCAACTAACCACACAATGTATGCAGTACAACAATGGAAAATCAGAAACATATCAGGAAATGTAAATCATCAATAAAAGTAAAACCATACTAATAAAAAGAATAAATATTTCAAATCAGCTGATGAATAGAATAGCATCCAATAATTTAAACCTCATACATATTTTTCAAAGACTAATAAAATATTTCAAAACAGCAGATATAAACACCATGCAATACTTAAAACTAATCATAAAAAATTCCTTGCTCTCCGAACCTGAGATCCTTTGATTTCCAGATGCCCTGGGATTGTCATGGATTAGCAGGGGAAGAAGAGAGAGAGGTGGTTGTTCACAAACACGCTCTTTTTCTCTCATATATACATGCATGCTCGATCACAGGAGCATGCTCTCACGCACACAGACCTACTTTTACAGACATGCTCACGCGCACACACATGCTCTCACTCACAGAGACATTCTTACGTTCACACACGTGCTCTCACAAACACATACAGAAAATGCTCTGTCTAGTGAGACAGTGAAATGCTAAGAGAAATTAGAGAAGCTAACCAAATTGGTAGTGCAGTAATAATGGAAGATTTCAATTACCCCAATATTAACTGGGTAAATGTATCATCGGGACATGCTAGAGAGAGAAAATTCCTGGATGGAATAAATGACAGTTTTATGGAGTAATTGGTTCAGGAACCAATGAGAGATGGAGCAATTTTAGTTCTAATTCTCAGTGGAGCACAGGATTTGCTGAGAGAGGTAACTGTGGTGGAGCCGCTTGGCAATAGTGATCATAATCTGATCAAATTTGAATTAATGACTGGAAGGGGGACAGTAGGCAAATCTACGGATCTAGTGCTAAACTTTCAAAAGGGAAACTTTGATAAAATGAGAAAAATAGAAAAAAACTGAAAGGAGCAGCTACAAAGGTAAAAAGTGTGCAAGAGGCGTGGACATTGTTAAAAAAAAAAAAAAATACCATCCTAGAAGCACAGTCCAGATGTATTCCACATATTAAGAAAGGTGGAAGGAAGGCAAAATGATTACCGGCGATGTTAAAAGGTGAGGTGAAAGAGGCTATTTTAGCCAAAAGATCTTCATTCAGAAACTGGAAGAAGGATCCAACAGAAGAAAATAGGATAAAGCATAAGCTTTGGCAAGTTAAATGTAAGACATTGATAAGACAGGCTAAGAGAGAATTTGAAAAGAAGTTGGCCATAGAGGCAAAAACTCACAGTAAAAACATTTTTAAATATATCCGAAGCAGAAAGCCTGCAACAGAGTCAATTGGACTGTTAGATGATTGAAGGGTTAAAGGGGCACTTAGAGAAGATAAGGCCATCGCCGAAAGATTAAATGATTTCTTTGCTTCTGTGTTTACTGAAGAGGATGTTGGGGAGATACACGTTCCGGAGAAGGTTTTCATGGGTAATGATTCAGATGGACTGAACCAAATCATGGTGAACCTAGAAGATGTGTTAGGCCTGATTGACAAACTGAAGAGTAGTAAATCACCTGGACCGGATGGTATACACCCCAGGGTTCTGAAGGAAATAAAAAATGAAATTTCAGATCTATTAGTAAAATTTTATGACCTATCATTAAAATCATCCATTGTACCTGAAGACTGGAGGGTGGCTAATGTAACCTCAATATTTAAAAAGGGCTCCGGGGCAATCTGGGAAACTATAGACCAGGTAGCCTGATTTCAGTGCCAGGAAAAATAGTGGAAAGTGTTCTAAAGTTCAAAATCACAGAACATATGGAAAGACATGTTTTAATGGAACATGGCTTTACCCAGGCAAGTCTTGCCTCACAAATCTATTTTACTTTTTTGAAGGGGTTAATAAACATGTAGATAAAGGTGAACTGGTAGATGTAGTATATTTAGATTTTCAGAAGGCATTTGACAAAGTTCCTCTTGAGAGGCTTCCAGGAAAAGTAAAAAGTCATGGAATAGGTGGCGATGTTCTTTCATGGATTACAAACTTGGCTATAAGACAGGAGACAAAGAGTAGGATTAATGGACAATTTTCTCAGTGGAGGGTAGTGGGCAGTGGAGTGCCTCGGATCTGTACTGGGACCCGTGTTTTTCAATATATTTATAAATGATCTGGAAAGGAATACGAGTGAGGTAATCAAATTTGCAGATGATACAAAATTATTCAGAGTAGTTAATTCACAAGCGGATTGTGATAAATTGCAGGAAGACCTTGTGAGACTGGAAAATTGGGCATCCAAATGGCAGATAAAATTTAATGTGGATAAGTGCAAGGTGATGCATATAGGGAAAAATAACCCATGCTATAGTTACACAATGTTAGGTTCCATATTAGGTGCTACTACCCAAGAAACAGGCCGATACAGTACAGTGCGCTCCGATGGAGCGCACTGTTAGCCTGCTATTGGACGCACGTTTTCCCTTACCCCTTATTCAGTAAGGGGAGGAAAACGTGCGTCCAACCCGCAGCACCTAATCGCGCCCTCAACATGCAAATGCATGTTGATGGCCCTATTAGGTATGCCCGCGTGATACAGTAAGTAGAATGTGCAGCCAAGCCGCACATTTTACTTTAAGAAATTAGCACCGACCCAAAGGTCGGCGCTAATTTCCTCCGGCACCGGGAAAGTGCACAGAAAAGCAGTAAAAACTGCTTTTCTGTGCACCCTCCGACTTAATATCATGGCGATATTAAGTCGGAGGTCCCGAAGAGCAAAAAAAAGTAAAATAAATAAATAAATAAAAATTTGAATTCGGCCCGCGGCTGTCGGGCCGAAAACCGGACGCTCAATTTTGCCGGTGTCCGGTTTCCGAGTCCATAGCTGTCAGCAGGCTCGAGAACCGACGCCTGCAAAATTGAGCGTCGGCTGTCAAACCCGCTGACAGCCGTCACTCCTGTCAAAAAGGAGGTGCTAGGGATGTGATAGTGTCCCTAGCGCCTCCTTTTTCCTGTTTCTACCGCGCCGCCTAATTTGCATAGTGAATCGCGTGCGCCGGGAGAGCGGGCATTCGTCCGCTCTCCCACGGACTTTACTGTATCGGCCCGAAAGAGATCTAGGCGTCATAGTGCATAACACATTGAAATCGTCGGTACAGTGTGCTGCGGCAGTCAAAAAAGCAAACAGAATGTTGGGAATTATTAGAAAGGGAATGGTGAATAAAACGGAAAATGTCATAATGCCTCTGTATCGCTCCATGGTGAGACCGCACCTTGAATACTGTGTACAATTCTGGTCGCTGCATCTCAAAAAAGATATAGTTGCAATGGAGAAGTTACAGAGAAGGGTGACCGAAATGATAAAGGGGTTGGAACAGCTCCCCTATGAGGAAAGACTAAGGAGGTTAGAACTGTTCAGCTCGGAGAAGAGATGGCTGAGGGGGGGGGGGGATATGATAGAGGTGTTTAAAATCATGAGAGGTCTAGAATGGTTAGATGTGAATCGGTTATTTACTCTTTCGGATAATAGAAGGACTAGGGGGCACTCCATGAAGTTAGCAAGTAGCACATTTAAAACTAATTAGAGAAAGTTCTTTTTCACTCAATGCACAATTAAACTCTGGAATTTGTTGCCAGGGGATGTGGTTAGTGCAGTTAGTGTAGCTGGGTTTAAAAAAGGATTGGACAGGTTCTTGGAGGAGAAGTCCATTATCTGCTATTAATTAAGTTGACGTAGACAATAGCCACTGCTAACACTAGCATCATTAGCATGGAATAGACTTAGTTTTTGGGTACTTGCCAGGTTCTTATGGCCTGGATTGGCCACTGTTGGAAACAGGATACTGGGCTTGATGGACCCTTGGTCTGGCCCAGTATGGCATGTTCTTATGTTCTTTCACCCACACACAGACATGCTCTCTTTCACTCCCTACCCCCTCTCATGGAAGTACAAGGACAGCAGCAGCAGCAGCCACCTCCTCCTTCAGCCCCTGTGGCTTATGGAACTCTTCCTCTTTTATCTGTTCCAGGGCTTGATACTGTTCTGCTTCCTGCGCTTAACTGCCCATGGCCATGCTGCTCCTAATGCTGCTATGGGCTTGGGCTCCTTCTCTTCTTACTGCTGAGCATGGTCCAAGGCCAATGCTGCTACTTCCTGGAGTGGGTGGGGGCTGTGCTGTTTATTTTTCTCGTGCTCTTGAATACCATGATGGCCTGGAGGCTGATACTGCCTCTTCCTGTGGCGGGAACATGCTGTTTTTCCTGCTTCTGGTGGTGACAACATGTTTTCTCCTCCTTCCCACCCAGGTGGATCCGTGCCATACCACTTTCTCTTCAAGGCTACATACACACAAAGAAGGAGAAACCAAGCTACTGCTACTCCTGAACCAGTGGTGCTCTTGGTAGCAGCCTAGTGCTTCCACCCTTCCTCACCCCAACCCCAGCCAAGGCTGACCCCTAGTGAAATTTGAGGGGTACAATTTTCATGATGGAAATTTAGCCTAGTAACTTCTTAATTCCATTACTAGATACCTTTGCACATTTCTTGGGCAAATTTTATTCAACATTTCTTAGGTTAATATGTATAAATACTGAAACAGCAATATGTACTAACTATTTTGTTGTGATATATTTGTTTGAATAGAGGACCAAGGTAAAAGTGTCCCTTTATAAGATCTTTTTTATGTATTAGGCAGCCAATTAAACAAGACAGAGAACTCTAGGTAGACAGTGGGCATTGCAGAGTGATGGCAAGATAGGACATGTAAAGGAGAGCGTAAGCATAGTAAACAGGAGTGAAGGCTTGTACCAAACTTCGGTATATAAAAGCATACAAATAAAATAAATAAAAATAAAAATAAATTCCACTTTCACTGTACTAGGAAGTTTTTGACACTTGGGAAGGCTGAGGTTGCTCTGCTGAGCAGGTGATCAAAGTTTGCAAGCTGTATAGTAAACCTCCTCATTTCTAACTACTCTTCTGTTGCAGGTTGCCTCAATTTAAGGAAGAGGCTAAAAGCTTCCTGGGTACAAACATGAAGAAGGTAAGAATGTTTTATTTCCAGATCTGCTCCTATCAGTCTTGCTTGCTTGCACTGTTTTTGTTCATTGCTGTGTCTTGTCTTGTTGTGGACATTGTTCTTCCTGGAAGTTCCCAGATCTGTGTAGGAACCAATTATAAAGGATGTTGTATTACCTGGGAATAGCCATTAATACTTGCCTTTCCCTTTTGCATTCTGTCTTGACCATTTCTCATACCATATTTAAACCTTGTACTGTCTGTGCCCTTCAAAATAACACCACATTGCAGCAAGCTAACAGTCTGCCATAGTGGTAGGAGTTACCATACTCTTAATATTGCATTCTGGATATTTGACCTCTTGCTTGAAATATCTGGTTCCGTCACTTTTCCATTTATTCCTAAGCCATGTGCTGCGCCTTGTAGTTTTCAACCATGGGCGTCAGCAAATATATGCTCTCAATGTACAAGAAAAGAGAGGGGATTAAAGAACAAATTACTCAGCTCCTCACTGCTGTTTTTACACCTTCTACCTACAATGTGTTATAGTTTTAAAGTTATTGTATTGATAGTATCATGACCCCTCCAGCATATGTGTTCTCCTTAAGATATCTTCATGAATATAGCTCCCTAAGTAACTCTTATACTCCCTACTCGCACATACATATATATCTCTTGTATTTTTATTGTATAGTTCTATTTATTACAATTATATCTCCTGTATATTTGTTTTCCACATTGTTCTACTGTTCTTTGTAAGGGGCTTTGCCCATAAGTTATTAGTTGTATGTAAACCGATACGATGTGCAAACGGCTATCGGTATATAAGAAACCTCAAATAAATAAATAAATAAAAATAGAGAATTCCCTGACTGAACTCTCGTACTTAACAATAGCATTAACATTTTCCATCGATAAGCAGGCTGCATTAGCCATGCTGTCTTGGGTGATGTCATCCGACAGCGCATGATCTAGAATCTTCTTTAGGTAGCAGAGCTGTGATGCTCCCACTTTGGTTTACTCAATTCTTCTTTAACTGTGTCAGAGCACAAACATGAATCGTCTCTTTTCAATTTCACTTTTGCTATTGCAATACCCCTTTTTAGTGTTAATGATGTCCAAAAAGAAGGCGCTCTGGGTTTTAAGTACTGTCAGTGCAGACATATCAGGTCTGCCACTGATGTGCACAATTACTGTTATTTGTTCCTCAGCCTGGACTGCGACCAATCGGCTTGCAGCCACTTGAGCCCAATGACAACAGGCTGCCTAGATTGCCAGGCTGCAAGATGCGGAGGCATATGCTCCGTCTGGCCTACTTAAACCGGTGCTTCAACCTGTGTTGTCAGGATTCACCATAATGGCAGCGAAGCTCCAAATGCACGACGCACCTCAGAGCAGCGTGCCATGAAGTGACGCACAACAACGTGCCATGCCATGGAGTGACGCACCATGACGCGATGCATTACTACATAATACACCTCAAACTGAGGCACCACGATGCAAAACCATTCGGTCTAACACACTTCGAAGCAAAGCTGTCTGGGGGCTTCTCTTCTACTGCCTTGAAACTCTCCAAACAGGTAGAAGGGCCAGCACCCAAGCCGCTTAAACCTCCTGCTCCCACAACTCACAAACGTCAGGCACCAAGGAAATCACCTGCATCACAAGAGCCATCGAAGAGGCATAAATTGCTGGAACTGAGGGACATAGTACAAATAGAACTGGTCGTACAGAAGTTTTCTCATGAACCATGGTCCTCACCTCGGAGGCCCCTGTCTTTGATTTTCTACAGCAGTGGTTCTCAACCTTTTTCCCATCGTGACCCACTTCACAGACAACACTCACGTGTGACATACTGTTCATTACAATTTATGGCGGAAATAAAAAAATAAAGGTCCTACCCCTACCCCCTACCCTCCCTCCCTCCCCATGCCCTGCCCCCCCTGCCTATCCTCCCCCACCTCTCCCTCCCCTATCCTCCCCTTTTGTGATTGCTCCTTTGGTTCATTTGTATTGTTGTTTTTGTTTCTGTTATTAATGTTATATTGTTTTATTGTATTTCCCGCCTGAGTTCTTTGTAAACCGGCATGATGTGTTCCACGAATGTCGGTAAATAAAAAGTTAATAAATAAAATAAAAAAAAATAAATTTTATTGTTAAGAATGACACAAGGAAAAGATACATATTCTGTCTGAACAGAAAATGCATAAACTGTAAACATCCCACACCAAAACAGCATCAATTTCCAGCACTTAACAGTAACCACCTTACCTAAGAAAAGGCAACACTGAAAATATTACACCAGGCCTTAAGACACCAATTTATCTCCTATTAGGAAAACGGACCAAGTCAGGCTGCTATAGAGCCCTACTCAGAAACTACACGCTAGCAGAGAACCTCATCTGAATCACATGTGCTGACCCTCACCTAACAAAGAATAAAGAGACCAAACCGTATAACTAGAAGCATGCAGCCAAAAACTGAATTGGAAACCGCAACAAGCCAGAGTCTCTGTATGCAGTGCAACAAAGGAAAAAAAGAAACATTACCCATCCTTATAAAACAAATCAAGAAATATAAAATCAGTAGCAGTAAAACTATACTAACAAAAAGAACAGATTATTTCAAAACAGCGGATGAATGGAATATCCATTAGAATATGTTAGACATATTCCTACTCCCATAGCAACCTAAAACTTAACTAGGAACTGATCAAAATTGATATGAAAGCAGCAGTCCAGCAGCAAGAGGGGGGCTTCCCAGTCTTTTGCATCGAGTGTCTCATGTATGATTTTTTTACCCGCTGGTGACAAGTTGTGCATGCGATGCAGAGAGCTCCTGGCTCTCAGAGAACGAGTCTGATCTCTGGAGGCTAGAGTGGCAGACCTGGAGGAGCTGAGGCAGACAGAGAGCTTATATAGATGAGACCTTCAGGGACATAGTAGCCAAGTCCCAACTTCAGACTGGCAGCCCTGGTGCTGCCTTGGAGGAAGAAGGTCTCATGATTGGAGAGCATCAACCGGGTGCAGCAGGAAAGGATCCTGTAGCAAGGACCTGCTCTCCAGGTGATGCATTGTCCTTTCGCAATGAGGATATCTCCCCAAGGCCTACTGCGCAGGAGGGAAGGGTTAGGTCGGCCGTCATAGTTGGTGATTCGATTATTAGGAATGTAGATAGCTGGGTGGCTGGTGGGTGCGAGGAACGCCTGGTAACATGCCTACCTGGTGCGAAGGTGGCAGACCTCATGAGGCACCTAGATAGGATTTTAGACAGTGCTGGGGAGGAGCCGGCTGTTGTGGTATATGTGGGCACCAACGACATAGGAAAATGTGGGAGGGAGGTTCTGTAAGCCAAATTTAGGCTCTTAGGTAGAAAGCTTAAATCCAGAACCTCAAGGGTAGCATTCTCTGAAATGCTCTCTGTTCCACGCGCAGGTCACCAGAGGCAGGCAGAGCTCCGGAGTCTCAATGCGTGGATGAGATGATGGTGCAAGGTAGAGGGATTCAGTTTTGTTAGGAACTGGGGAACCTTTTGGGGAAGGGGGAGTCTCTTCTGAAGGGATGGGCTCCACCTTAACCAGGGTGGAACCAGACTGCTGGCGCTAACCTTTAAAAAGAGCAGCTTTTAAACTAGAAAAAAGGGGAAAGCCGACAGTCGCTCAGCAGCTCATGGTTCAGAGAGAGGTATCTTCAAAGGATACTAATGATGCATTAGAATTAGGGCATCCCAACAGTGAGGTTCCAATAATAAGAAAAGTAGTCCAAGTGCCTGTAACTAAAAACTCACCTGAGTTAAAAAAAAATTATAACTTATCCCTATCAATTAAAAAGCAGAATGAAAATACAAACAAAAAACAAACTTTGAAATGTTTGTATGCTAATGCCAGAAGTCTAAGAAGTAAGATGGGAGAATTAGAATGTATAGCAGTGAATGATGACATAGACTTAATTGGCATCTCAGAGACATGGTGGAAGGAGGATAACCAATGGGACAGTGCTATACCGGGATACAAATTATATCACAATGACAGAGAGGAGCACCCGGGAGGCGGTGTGGCGCTTTATGTCCGGGATGGCATAGAGTCCAACAGGATAAATCTGTTGGACTCTAATGCCATGAGACTAAATGCAAAATTGAATCTTTATGGGTAGAAATCCCTTGTGTGTCGGAAGACTATAGTGATAGGGGTATACTACCGTCCACCTGGTCAAGATGGTGAGACGGACAGTGAAATGCTAAGAGAAATTAGGGAAGCTAACCAAATTGGTAGTGCGGTAATAATGGGAGATTCAATTACCCCAATATTGACCGGGTAAATGTATCATCGGGACACGCTAGAGAGAGAACGTTCCTGGATGGAATAAAGGATACTTTATGGAGCAATTGGTTCAGGAACTGACGAGAGAGGGAGCAATTTTAGATCTAATTCTCAGTGGAGCACAGGACTTGGTGAGAGAGGTAATGGTGCTGGGGCTGCTTGGCAATAGTGATCATAATATCAAATTTGAATTAATGACTGGAAGAGGAACAGTATGCAAATCCACGGGTCTCGTGCTAAACTTTCAAAAAGGAAACTTTGATAAAATGAGAAAAACTGAAAGGAGCAGCTACAAAGGTAAAAAGTGTGCAAGAGGCGTGGACATTGTTAAAAAAAAATACCATCCTAGAAGCACAGTCCAGATGTATTCCACATATTAAGAAAGGTGGAAGGAAGGCAAAATGATTACCTGCATGGTTAAAAGGGGAGGTGAAAGAAGCTATTTTAGCCAAAAGATCTTCATTCAAAAATTGGAAAAGGATCCAACGGAAGAAAATTGGATAATGTATAAACTTTGGCAAGTTAAATGTAAGACATTGATAAGACAGGCTAAGAGAGAATTTGAAAAGAAGTTGGCTGTAGAGGCAAAAACTCACAGTAAAAACATTTTTAAATATATCCGAAGCAGAAAGCCTGTGAGGGAGTCAGTTGGACCGTTAGATGATCGAGGGGTTAAAGGGGCACTTAGAGAAGATAAGGCCATCACGGAAAGAATAAATGATTTCTTTGCTTCGGTGTTTACTGAAGAGGATGTTGGGGAGGTACCCGTACTGGAGACGGTTTTCATGGGCAATGATTCAGATGGATTGAATCAAATCACGGTGAACCTAGAAGATGTGATAGACCTGATTGACAAACTGAAGAGTAGTAAATCACCTGGACCAGATGGTATACACCCCAGAGTTCTGAAGGAACTAAAAAATGAAATTTCAGACCTATTAGTAAAATTTTGTAACCTATCATTAAAATCATCCATTGTACCTGAAGACTGGAGGATAGCTAATGTAACCTCAATATTTAAAAAGGGCTCCAGGGGCGATCCGGGAAACTACAGACCGGTTAGCCTGACTTCAGTGCCAGGAAAAATAGTGGAAAGTGTTCTAAACATCAAAATCACAGAACATATAGATAGACATGTTTTATTGGAACAAAGTCAGCATGACTTTACCCAAGGCAAGTCTTGCCTCACAAATCTGCTTCACTTTTTTGAAGGCATTAATAAACATGTGGATAAAGGTGAACCAGTAGATGTAGTATACTTGGATTTTCAGAAGGTGTTTGACAAAGTTCCTCATGAGAGGCTTCTAGGAAAAGTAAAAAGACATGGGATAGGTGGCGATGTCCTTTCGTGGATTGCAAACTAACTAAAAGACAGGAAACAGAGAGTAGGATTAAATGGACAATTTTCTCAGTGGAAGGGAGTGGGCAGTGGAGTGCCTCAGGAATCTGTATTGGGACCCTTACTTTTCAATATATTTATAAATGATCTGGAAAGGAATACGAGTGAGGTAATCAAATTTGCAGATGATACAAAATTGTTCAGAGTAGTTAAATCACAAGCAGATTGTGATAAATTGCAGGAAGACCTTGTGAGACTGGAAAATTGGGCATCTAAATGGCAGATGAAATTTAATGTGGAAATGTGCAAAGTGATGCATATAGGGAAAAATAACCCATGCTATAGTTACACAACGTTAGGTTCTGTATTAGGTGCTACAACCCAAGAAAGAGATCTAGGCGTCATACTGGATAACACATTGAAATTGTCGGTTCAATGTGCTGCAGCAGTCAAAAAAGCAAACAGAATGTTGGGAATTATTAGAAAGGGAATGGTGAATAAAACGGAAAATGTCATAATGCCTCTGTATCGCTCCATGGTGAGACCGCACCTTGAATACTGTGTACAATTCTGGTCGCCGCATCTCAAAAACTATATAATTGCGATGGAGAAGGTACAGAGAAGGGCTACCAAAATGATAAGGGGAATGGAACAGCTCCCCTATGAGGAAAGACTAAAGAGGTTAGGACTTTTCAGCTTGGAGAAGAGACGGCTGAGGGGTAGAAGAGAGCATGCCGATGCCGCTGACTCCAGCTCTCCTGCCGCGTTCCTCCCGGGCTATCAGCATTTTAAGCCTGGGTGGAGGACCTATCTTGCTCTGGTAGGGGGAGCAGCTGAGTCAGCAGGTGACCGGGAAGTGTGGCGACACACTGGTATGTTGCAACATACCGGTTGATAACCACTGTTCTACCTCGAAGTGACCTGAAGGTCTGCTTAGGCTTATCACAACTTTTGGCCAGGAAGCAGAAGAAGCCATTGTACCAGGAAGAGTTATTTCTAAGGCACAGAGCAATAGTAGACGCACCACTTCAATACCTACCACTCCACTTTCTGCCTTCTGATATTCATAGGGCAGCCACCCCTCCTTCAAGAACCCATGAGAGTCCCTCGGATTCTCCCGCTCACTATAGGGTTGTCCTCCCAACAGATCCACCAGTATCACCATATACTAAGTACAAACAGGCTATGGATAAATCAATAATTACAGGCTCGTTTTCTACTTGCACCCCTGGATGCAACCTCCGAACTTCGACTTCCACACTAACACAGACCGAGAGGAGGAGGAGCCCTGACCCCATTCTCCTCTGAGAGGATAGCCCAGCATCCTCCGTATCAACACAATATTAATTGAAGAACCAAGAGCCCCACCCTCGTTCAGGTGGTTCACCACCCTTGTTATCATCATCTACAGGACTTATATCTGATGAGCTGCAAGATCCTCCTGAACATACATCTCCTCTGGAGGACAACCTACTCCAAATTTGTGGAGAAGATGGGCGGTACGTTAAAAGTGGATGTACGTAAGGTGCAAGACGCACGTAAGGAAGTGTTTGGCATCCTAAAAATACTAGCTATTTCATCTGAACCATCGGCCATATTGGACAAAGTATTGCTTAAATTTAGAGAGACTCCACCCTGGGAGTCCTGCCCATAGCAAGGAAACTGGATCTGAAATGTAGTTTAAAAAAAAAAACCCCAATGCTATGGCATGGTCCAACTCCCACATACATCTGCAGTGGTGGAAGTGGCCATGAAGAAAGCGAAGAAGGCAAAGCTTCATGCCAGTACACCACTAGGGAAAGACAAATTTGGACAAAGGGTATTTCAGAGCTCAATGCTAACTTCCCGGATTAAGCAGCATCAATTCTAAATGATGCAATACATTTATGAGGGCCTCCAACAATTGAAACCCCTTGTCTGATTGGAGATGGCAAGCAAATATCACCTTAGCCTCTTCAAGATCTAGAGGAAGGTGTAATACACTTATTGAGGTTGGTCTGCGAAGCATTTGAGATATCTCGCACATCTGCAACCTCTATTGTGGCACTCCGCACAGCTTGGCTAAGAGCAAGTGCAATAAGGGAGGATAACATAAAGAGCATAATATATGCCATACTGGGTCAGACCAAGGGTCCATCAAGCCAAGCATCCTGTTTCCAGGCCAATCCAAGTCACAGGTACTTGGCAAGTACCCAAGCATTAAATAAATCTTAAGCTACTATTGTTTATTAATTAATAGCAGTTTATGGATTTTTCCTCTAGGAACTTATCCCAACCTCTTTTAAATCAAGTTACACTAACTGCTGTAACCACATCCTCTGACAATGAATTCCAGAGCTAACTGTGTGCTGAGTGAAATAATTTTCTTTGGTTTGTTTTAAATGAGCTACATGCTAACTTCATGGAGTGACCCCTAGTCCTTCTATTATCTGAAAGAGTAAATAACCATTTTACATTAACTTGTTCAAGTCCTTTCATGATTTAGTAGACCTCTGTCATATCCCCCCCTCAGTCATTTCAGTTCATGATAAACTGGCAGATCTCCCTTGTTTAGGAGACGACCTGTTTGGCAACAAGCTAAAAAAAAAACTGTTGCCCAAATCAAAAAACAGAATGTGGTGGTGCAGTTCCTGATGCTACTGACAGACCAAACACCAACTTTCAAGCAATACTACTCCCAATATAAAAAAAACCATACTTCCAGAGGAAGTCCTACAAACAGTATGGCCAATACCGCTCAACCACGTGCCAGCAATCCCGCTCCCAGCAATAGCAACCCCAACAGAGAGGACACCAGAAAGAGCGGAGGTCACAGAAGCAACAGCAGCAGCTCACTTCAAAGAACCAGCAAGGTTTTTAGAGTCCACCAGGCCACAGTCACCACTTCTAGATGGGTGTAGACTTTCCAACCATCACACAGCATGGTCTCAAATAACATCAGACCGTTGTGTGCTGAGCATCATTCAATTTGGATATCACCTGGATTTCATCACTTTCCTAAATCTCTCCTTTGGAGATCTTTCTCACATTCCACAGCTGCATACAGAAGCAAAGAAGCTGCTGAAACAAAATGCCATCCAGCATGTTCCACAAGCTTTCATTCGCAAGGGATTCCATTTCTAATACTTCCTCATCCCAAAATGAACAGGAAATCTGCACACAATCCTAGACCTCTGCCCGCTCAACAAGATGTTACGAAAGGAAAAATTCAAAATAACTCTAAAATCCATACTGCCCTTAATACAACTGAATGATTGGATGTGCTCACTTGACCTTATTTTATTTATTTATTTATTTATTTTTAATTTTTCTATACCGAAGTTCCTGTACGAATACAGAACCCACAGGTTTACATAACAAAATTCGCTTAGGAGCGTTACATATAACAAATAACAAAGAACAACATAACAAAGAAGGCATAAAAAAAAGCACCTTACAGATGCTTATGCACACATTCCAATATACCCTTCATGCTGGCAGTACCTTTGCTTCCAGATAAGAGGCGAGCACTACCAGTTCAATGTACTCTCCTTTGGACTCTCTTCTGCCCTGAGAGTCTTTACTAAGTTCTTAGTGGTGGCTGTGGTCCACTTCCATCACAAAGGACTACCAATTTTTCTGTATCTCAGCGATTAGCTGATAGTATCACCAACAGCAGAAGCCCTCCGATAGCATCTCCACACAACGATACTCTGCTTAGAAGAACTGGGCTTCATAATCAATTATGAGACATGAGTCCTCTGACCGACTCGAATGATTCAGTTAATTGGAGCAATAATAGACTCCATCTGCGCAAGAGCTTTTCTGCCCAAGGACAGACAGCAACACTTGCAGCTTTGGGCTCTGCATTTAATACACCAAACCAGTACAACAGTTCACAAGCTTCTATTCCTGCTAGGTCATATGGCGGCAGCCATTCATTAGTTTCACTAAACAAACTGCTAATGAGAAGGTTGCAGTGGCGTCTAAAAGAACAATGGTCACAACGAATGCCACCAATGTCTACCATGGTAATTTATTTATTTAGTGCTTTTTTTATACCAGCATTCATGATACAGATCATATCGTGTCGGTTTACAAGGAACTGGGGTAAAAAAAACCTTAAACACTAACATAGCAAAGAGAGGCAAAAGTTACACTGAAACAAGGGTAATAGAACTGGGGGAAGAAGAAGCGAAAGCGAGAAAGTAACTCATTGACTATAACAATTATTTACAGTGTGCTGAATGTTCGGTAATGATAGCTATGGCGGATCGGTGATTTAGGGAAAGGCCTGTTTAAATAACCAAGTTTTAAGCCTTTTTCTAAATGTCAACAGGCAGGGTTCTTGTCTCAGTTCAGGGGGAATAGCATTCCATATGGTTAGTCCTGCTGTGGAGAAGGCCCGTTCTCTAGTGGCTAGATGATGGGTGGATTTGTTTGGGGGGGCGTGCAGGGATCCTCTGTAGGCTCTCTGATCGGTCTAGACGAGGTGTGTAGTCTGAGTGGGAATTGAAGGTCGATGGGAGCTTGGTTATGGATGGTTTTGTGGATGATGGTGAAGGACTTGTGTAAAATTCTAAAACTTATTGGTAGCCAGTGCAAATTTCTGAGGATGGGTGTGATGTGGTCTCTTCTGCAAGTGTTTGTTAAGATTCTGGCCGCCGCGTTTTGAAGCATCTGAAGATGTTTGATGGAGGAGGCGGGGAGACCTAGCAAAATGGAATTGCAGTAGTCTGTCTTGGAGAATAGAACAGCTTGGAGGACAGTTCTGAAATCTTGAAAGTGTAGAAGTGGTTTAATTCTTTTTAGGACCTGCAGTTTATAGAAGCAGTCCTTGGTTGTGTGGTGGTTGAATGTTTTTAAATTCAGACGGTTGTCGATTAATACTCCCAGGTCTCTTGCTTGGGTGACAAAGGTGTTAGTGAGTGTCCTTTGAGGGGGCTCTCTGTCTTCTGGGGAAATGAGGAGGAATTCAGTCTTAGCTGAATTGAGTATCAGGTTTTGGTTAGTGAGGAGGAGGTTGATCTCTTGGAGGCAATTTTCCCATACTTGAGTGTGTTTGTAATGGATTCTGTTATGGGGATCAGGATTTGCACGTTGTCAGCGTAAAGGAAGTGTTTTAGTTTTAGGTTTGATAGCAGCTGGCACAGGGGAAGGAGGTATATATTGAAGAGAGTGGGGGACAAGGAGGAACCCTGAGGAACTCCTAGTAAGGAATTGAAGCGAGGGGACTCTTTATTGTTGATTCTGACTTTATAGCCTCTGTTACTGAGGAATGATTTGAACCATCTGAAGGCAGTTCCTGTTATCCCGATGTCAGATAGTTGGTCGAGTAGGATGGAATGGTTTATGGTGTCGAAAGCCGCCAAGAGATCTAGAAGAATTAGTAAGAAGGATTGTCCTTTGTCTAATCCCATGATGAGGTGGTCTGTTAGAGAGAAGAGGAGGGTTTTGGTGCTTAGTGCCTTACAGAATCCGTATTGGGTAGGGTGCAATATTTTGTGGTCTTCAAGATAATCTGAAAGTTGAGTGTTGACTAGTTTTTCCATGATCTTGGCTACAAAAGACAGATTGGAGATAGGGCGGAAATTGTTGGGTTCCTTTGGATCTAAGTTTGGTTTTTTGAGAAGAGGTTTAAGAGAGGCGAGTTTTAGGGCATCCGGGAAGATTCCTTGTGATAGAGAGCAGTTTATGATATCGGCCAGAGGTTTGGAAATAGTGTCAGGTACCAGTAGAAGTAGTTTTGTTGGGATTTGGTTGTAGGGATGGGTAGATGGTTTCATTTTCTTTATTAGGGTTTTAATCTCCAGGGCGGTAGTAGGTTCAAACGATTCAAGTGAGATCCCTTTATTTGAGAGATAGTAGGAGCTAGGAGAAGAGGTAGGGCTTGGGGGCAGGAGAGTTAAGAGGTTGGAGATTTTGCTTTGGAAGAAGGTTGCCAGTTCATTGGCTTTAGATTGTGCTTGGTGGTTAGGGATAGATGGGGCGCTGGTTTGTGTGAGTTCGGATACGTAGGAGAATAGTGCTTTAGCGTCAAAAATGAGACTCTTACAGACTCCAAGCAGCAGGACTTACAATGGTGGCTAAGACCAAAAGTATTAAAAGAGGGAGTGCCCCAAGACCACTCCCTGAGACCACTCCCTCACCAACTAATTCTTACCACCAGTGCATCCACCCGAGGCTGGGGAGAACATCTGCTGTATTACCAATCTCAAGGGCAGTGTTCAGCCCATGAATCCACTTACCAAATAAACCTACTAGAGCTCAGAGCTATTCGCAGTGCACTAGTGGTATTCAAACTCTTTCTAACAGGAAAGACAATAATGATCCACACGGACAAACAAGTTGCTATGTTTTACATAAACATGCAAGGAGGCTCAGGTTCCTTAATCCTCTGCAAGGAAGCAACCCTAATATGGGATTGGGCAACCAAACATTTGATCACACTTCAAGTGATCTATTTACCAGGCATAGCAAACGTACAGGCAGACAAGCTCAGCAGAATATTTCACCCATATGAATGGGAACTAGACCAAGAGGTGGCCAATGACATCTTCACACAGTGGGGTCACCCGGTCATAGACCTGTTTGCATCAGAGCAGAATACAAAATTGCAGAGGTTTTCCTTGCTTCTGCCCAGCTCAAGGAGAGATTTGCAAGATATGTTTCTCCTATTGTGGTCCAAGGGTCTACTTTATGCCTTTCCACCAATTCCACTCATCGCATGGACAGTACAGAAATGCATGCAGGACAAATCAGATATAGCATTTACTTGGCCGAGGCAACCATGGTATCCTTATCTTGTAAACGCTCGATTCGATCACAGATACTGTTGGGAAATCACACAAATCTGCTAACTCAAGAAGACAGGACATTCCTCTACCTGCTTCTTCAATCACTACATCTAACGGCATGGAGATTGAGCATGAGGTCTTAGCATCATTAATGCTCCCAAAGCATATACAAGACGTCTTCCTCTCATCTCGGAAACCCTCCACGGTTGCAAATATTCCTTCAAATGGAAACGTTATGTGGAGTGGTGCAGAGCACATTCAGTAGATCTCTTGATTGTTCACGAGAGCTCTTACTGGACTATTTATACTATCTATCCCAGACAGGTCTGCAGGCTTTCTCAGTAAGGGTTCATCTCAGTGCTATTGCAGCATATCACCATAAAATTGATAACATATCCATCACAACACATCCATCAATTTCTCGCTTCATGAAGAACTTGCTACATGTGTGCCCTCCAATACAAAATCTGGTAGTTCCTTGGGACATCAACATGCTGACGACTCTTAAGCGAGAATTGTTCGAACCCATACAAACTGTATCTTTAAAGTATCTCACATGGAAAGTTCTCTTCCTCGTAACAATTACTTCTGCTAGGAGAATCAGTGAACTGCAAGCTCTAGTTCATACTTCACCGTACCTACAATTTTTTCACGATAAAATGGTCCTCAGACCACATTCAGAATTTTTGCCAAAGGTAGTAACTGCATTTCTCCTCAATGAATCAATCTCCCTTTCAGCTTTCTCCCCAAAACCACATGAGAATGTAAGAAAACTTTTTACACAAGTTAGGTTGTAAGCGATCTCTAGTATACTATAAGCAAAGGACGCAGAGCTAAAGACAAGATCAACACTAATAAACCAGGAGCCACAGTGACCAAGAGGACTCTATCCAATTGGATAACAAGTTGCATTCGATATTGTTATAGCAAAACCTTTCTGTTTCTTTCTGGGACGGTGAAAGCTCAACAGGTTCGACCCACCACATCTTCCTTAGCACATTTGAAAAATGTATCCAACACTGAAATTTGCAAAGCTGCAACTTGGTCATCAGTTCACACTTTCATGGCTTGCTATTTCCTGGACAAATTATCTGAATGGGTAGGCAAAGTAGGCAAAGTGGCGTTGAGTTCACTAGCAAACTTCTATTGACTACCACTGATGTAGACTGGTTGCAAAAAAAAAAGGTAGATGCTACTAATAACTAATGCAGATCATATTACCCTGCACATTACATAATGACCCTTAGCTTGGAGCTCCCCAATGAAATGAAAGTTTGCTTACCTTTAAATAGTGTTTTCCATAGATAGCTGGATGGATTAGCATGCGTACCTGCCCACCTCCCTGGCAGTCTCTAAACAATATACAATCTTTGATATCAACTAAGGAAACCAGAGCGGGACAATCGTCTGGCAACTGCCGTGCATGAGTAGAGCATCACAGCTCTGCTGCCTAGAGAAGAGTTTGGATCGTGCATTGTCTGATGACATCGCCCAAGACAGCATGGTTAATCCATTCTGCTATCTACAGAAAACACAGTTCATGGTAAGCAAACTTGCTTGTTTTTTTTTTTTAACTTTTATTTATTATTTTCACAATTATACATAACAAAACATGTTTGAAAGCACAAAAGACTGATATTAACACAGAAATAATAAGAGCAAAGATGAAAAAAACAAAACTGAACACATACTTAGTCCATCTAAACCACAAAAAAGGCTTCAAGAGGGCCCAAGGGACCTTTAAAAAAAAAAAAAAAAAAAAAAAAAAAAAAAAAGCAAAGATATAAACAGCCTATAATATTTTTTAATTAATGGCCATACATACACATTAGACAGGAGCAGAGTAATCCTATCTAAAAAGGTTTTCAAATGACTTGATTCAAAGAAGATATATCTATTTTGTTCAAACTTAACAATACATTTAGCAGAGTAACATAATTAAAATATGCACCCTAAACTAATCACTATCTCTCGATCAGCAAGAAAAGCCTTCCTTCTCATTTGAGTCTATCTATAAACAGCTAGAAAAATATGGATCTTCTATCCCAAAAAGGGAGTGACTTTATTACAAAAGAACAGGTGCGTGACCAAGTTTTTATCAGATTCAGATAAAAAAAAACGAATAAAGTGGCTCGTTCAGCTGTGAATTTATGGATATGGTTTATTATTTTTTATATACCGTCACATCGGCATAGCCTTCACAACAGTTCACAATCATAATACAATAAAGAAATATAATAAGACATTCAATAAATAGTAATAACAGCTAAAATATTTAAAAAGAGAACATTCATATAGAATTTAGCTGTTAAAATACAGTTAAAACTAATGAAAACTTATTACTTTACTGTTCCTAACAAGTAATTGCTAAACACATCTAAAACATAAAATACCATATCAATATAAAACTAAATAATAAGAATAGAAAGAATTAAGCTTGTACAATCGCCTGCTACTCATTTTCTTTATAGGCACATTGAAAAAGCCATGTTTTTAATTCTACCTTAAATTTCTTCTTGTCTACTGTTAGTCTTAAATACAGTGGTAATGTGTTCCATAATTTCGACCCTGCTATTGACATAGCACGTTCCCTCACTTGACTCAAACGAGCCGATCTGATTGTTGGAATTGATAAAAGACCTTTGTTAGCCGATCTCAAATTTTTCTGTGGAACATGCAGCTTTATAGAAAAATGTAACCATTCAGTTCTTTCACCATGGATTATGTTGTGAATTATACATGCTGTTTTATATTGTATCCGATAATTTATCGGAAACCAATGTAAAGAGACCAGAACTGGGGTAATATGATCACATCTTTTTTTTTCCTGTCAGGACTCTGGCAGCAGAATTCTGTAGGACCTGAAGCAGTCTAATTGTGGATTGTGGCAGTCCTAGAAGTAGAGAATTGCAATAACCTAGATTTGCACATATAAGCGATTGGAGAACAGTTCTATAGTCATATTGTTCTAGAAGCGGCTTTAATCATCTCAGAGTTAATAATTTGAAATATCCGTCTTTTAATTTTGTAGCAATATGTTTTCTCAGACTCAATTCTGTATCTATTGTTTACTCCAAGATTGCGTGCAAAAAAAGAAGGTTGTTCAAGAAATCTGGTTAAATTTAAACTATCTAAGGAAATAGGAGTTGGATTCTCAACATAACCACTGTTAGTTTTCCCTGCATCAAATATTAAAAATTCTTTAAAAAAAAGTTGGAAGAGACCTCTCATTAACCCCCAAAATTTCCTTCAAGTATTTTTTTAAGAAGTTCAGAGGGGCCAATTAATGATGATCGGGGAATATTTAACTATCGAAGATTATGGAGATGAGATCTATTCTCAAATAATATCAGTTTCATATTTATTACAGCATGATCCTTAAGTACAGCTACTTGAAATTTCTGGTGAGACAAATCATGTGTTTTGAAAAGCTTGATGTTCGTGTCCTGTTCCAGACGTGTAGACTGATTATTAGAAATTTGACCTTGCATTACCTCCAATCTGGAGGAGAGAGAACCAAGTTTATTGTTCAGTCTTAATGGTCACTATAGTCCGCCAAACATCTTCCAAGCTAATATGGGCAGGCCTCTGTAACGTAGAGGCAATTGGACCACTTATCAGAGTCATAGGGCTCCTAACTAAAGGGGAAGTTCCACTAATCTTCTCCCTAGCACCATCCAAAGGCGATCCAAAACAACTCTGAGAGTTTGGAGCCAAAGGTGGTGGTCGGCAGTAAGGGTTTAAAGATGTTTCATTCTCTGGCTGGAGAGGTTCTGTCCCTTGAACGACTCCAGCAATGAGGGATTCATCTGACATTGTGGATTCCAGAACTGTACCTAACATTTGAGGAATTGTACGCTGAATTGTAGGAACAGGGGCTGAGGAGAGGCAAACCTGCCCTTTCTGTCCATATGAGGAATAAATGCCTGTGAGGCTCTGGAACTCCTAACAGGCTAAATTCTCCTGGACAAACCAGTGCAAAGTGGTGTGTGGCTTGGGTGCACTGGCTTTTAATCATTTATTGTCTCCCGTCTAATATGCCAATTTTAACTTTATCTTTTTTAATTTTTTTATCAACTATTCAAGTTTAATTAAATTAAATATAGAGCATCTATCAAAAAATCTCAACCGGCTTATTACCCAAAAATTTTTTTTTGAAAAATACTTAGCCAATAGAAGGTCACTCAGATATTCAACCCTTCAGATATTCAACCCGACATGGGCCATGTTTCGACTCGAAAAGAGTCTTTTTCAAGGGGAACGATTGCAACGGCTTTCTTTGTTGCCGGTCAGAACGTTACTGGAGTATCAAAACGCCAAAGTCCTATTTCTCCAAGTCTCATCATGGCGATGAACGCCTTTGACAAGTTTAATTAAACTTGAATAGTTGATAAAAAAATTAAAAAAGATAAAAAAGTTAAAATTGGCATATTAGACGGGAGACAATAAATGATTAAAAGCTTTTTGCTCATAGGCTGACTACTGCCTGCGGCCCATTGAGGGCGAGAGACAGCGGATTAAATCCTATTTTGAGCATATGTCGATGATATTGTCTCTAGTCTGAGTTAATGTGTTTATGGTAAATAGTTAAAAATACTATTTCCCTCTCTAAAGTTACCACTTTGCAGTGAGTGATTATTTGAGAGGTGTTTGCTTCTGTGTAGTGATATATATAACAGTTACATACATATATGGTGCATTTGATATGTCTTCTCTTTAGAAGACTGAAAAGAAGCCAACTGTCTCATCCTGGTAAAATGTTATTTCTCCGGAGATAACTATTTTGCATAGATTCGCACTTGAAGATTTGTGCTTCCTTCTAGATGACACGAGATATATTGTATTTTAGAACTATAAATGTATTTAACAAAAAACCCCCATTTCTATTAATCATTAAGTGCAGAGTTTTTGTAGCTGTATTGGCCTTGGAGAAAACTCAGCTCTTTGTTGGTTATATTTTTTTATTGGACCAAAAAGAATATTGTGGCATATGAGCTTTCCAGATCAGAATGGTCCCATTTTGGGGTTTGTTAATCTCAAGTGTATCATTACTAGGATCTCTAGTTTCCTGTGATTCTGGGCCATAGCAGCTACTAAAGAATTTTCCATTTCCCGCAGATTTTAGCCAAGTTTGCAGAATCATGGGAAATTGCACAATGTCATGAGGCTGCCACCACATGCTTCCTGTCTTCCTCTTTTCTGACTCTGCTAGTTTGGCCCATACACTCCATCACCTTTCTGCTCAACACTTGTGGCTGCGAAACAGCATCCCACCTCTCTTTCCTGATACTGTTTTTGGATTGCCATCCAGCCATCTTCCTTACACTATTGGTTGGGGGCTGGCCCCTTGCCTATCTAGTTTCTAGTGCTACAGTTCTTGATCTGCCTTCACCTCTCCTTTTCTGTTTCTGGCCAAATGCTCCACCTGCTGGTGCTTCTGGTTTCAGTCCAACCCCCCCCCCCCCCCCACCACCACCTATCTCTTGCCTTCCCAGTGCAACTGATTATGGATTACTACCCCATCTTTCTTTCTTTCTTTGCCCTTTTTCGCTGAGTGCTCAACTTTCCTTCTGTCCCATGCTACTGGTTTTGGACTGTCACCCCTTCTCCTGATTCTGCCAATTGTAGACTGACACCTCAATTTCCTCCCTCCCATCTCTGCTGGTTGCAGGCTAAATAGTCTAATGATTATCACATTGCTCTGGGCTGTTGCTGCCAGTTAGGACATAGCATCCTCTAGTTGCTACTACTGCTATACTTTTCTTCTTCGCCCCTCCTCTGCCACCTATTTGTTGGAATTTGTGATTTTTAATTTATATTTTCTCTATTATATGCTGCTTTATAACCTCATGGGAAAGGGGTAGTTAATAAATATGGAAATTAATAATAAACCCAATGGTACCAGGAGAGAGGCAGCAGTAGCAGACTGGAGTGAGCTAGCAAAGTTTAAAACTGGGGAAGAGGAGGAATAAGTGAAGGAAGGAGAGTAGACTGGGAAGAAGGAATGAGAAACAGGTTGTGAAGAGGAGAAGCCTAGAAGAGAACAAGAATAGAAAAACAGGAGAGGATGGGAAGGATGAAAGACAAAGAAAGGGAAGACATAGGCTGAGGAGAGAAAGCAAAGGTACCTTATGGGAGGGGAGAGAGGCTATAGTGAAATGTTGAGGTAAGGGGAAAGCTGAGAAAGAAAGAAGATGGTTGGGAGAACACGGAGTTAAAGGAGCAACAAAAAATAATGGAAAAAGAATGAGAGAGAATCTGGAACATTAGAAAGATTGGAAAGGGCAAAAAAGTGGGGAGGAGAGGAAGTGATCCATCACAAAGTCTTCCGGGGATCTAGCTAAGCTGCCTAAAATTATTTTTTTTACACCTCACCATGTTTTCCATACCTTTCTGGCTGTCTATCCTCTTACAGATTTTGGTATCATCCTCAGAGACAAACCTATCCTAACAATCCTTCCATTATGTCGCTCATAAAATTATTGAAAAGGACCAGTCCAAGGATCTCTGTGGTGTGCCTAGTAACACCATGCTCTTTGGAGTGAACTCCATTTCCCACTAACCTTTGTTGCTTCCAACTCAACCAATTCCTAACCCAGTCAGTCACTTTAGGGCCCATACCAAGGGCGCTGAGTTTATTAATAAGTCGCCTATGTGGAACTATGCCAAAAGCCTTACTGAAATCCAAGTGCACTACATCTAGCACTTTCCCCAAGTCAAAGTCACCCAGTCAAAGAAATTGATCAGATTTTTCTCACAGGACAAGCAGGATGGTTGTCCTCACAAATGGGTGACATCGAGGATGGAGCCCACCACGGAAAACTTCTGTCAAAGTTTAAACAGAACTTTGACTGGCCCCTACTGGGCATGCCCAGCAAGGCACTGACCCTGCAGCCAGCAGGGGTCTCCCTTCAGTCTTCTTTTTTCCGCGCAGCAGTTGCCACGCGGTGAAAGGAGCTCTCTAACCACGTTCCTGACAGGAATTTGGAAATTAATTTCCTAAGAAAATTTGCCCCTCAGGGGTCTCCCTTCGACAAATTTTTTAGTCATCTTACGGAACCCGGTAAGTTTTTTGCCTTCTTCCATCGACTGCCGTCGATTTTGGCCCTCGAGGCCTGTGGGCACTTACCGATCCCCAGCCTAAATTTTGGCTTCCAGCCATGGCAACGGGGTTCCGTCGTTGTCCGGATTGTACCCGGACTATGTCCATCACAGACCCCCACAGGGTTTGTGTAATGTGTTTGGGTAGTGGGCATGATGTCCTGACTTGCACCAAATGTGCCTTAATGACACCCAAGGGTCGCAAAGCCAGGATGGAGAAGATGGGGCTCCTCTTCCATGCACCAACCCCAACGCCATCGATAGCATCGACGTCATCGGAACCGGCACCGTCGAAGTTGTACCATCATCGTCAACCCTCCGGTGACCGTCCGCCATCGATCGCTTCTCGGCCGTCGACTCCCGTCCCTTCCCCGGATGGGCGAGGGGATCGGAAAGAAAAGCACCGCCATCGACGGCATAAGTCTCGGCCTGTCGAGGATCCACAGCCATCGACCTCTGCTCAAGCCGAGCCACCGACAAAGAAGCCGCGAACAGACTGGACGCCCTCCACGTCTCGTTCGCCGGCATTGAGGAAACCCTCACCCTCTCGGGGTGTGGGGGCCGTGATCCCACCGGTTACGGTGGTCCCTCCGGCCCTGCCTCAGCCTCCCTCTCCCGTCGAGCCGGGTATGGTTACCCCTGGTCTCCGGGCAGAACTGGACCGGCTGGTCCAGGAGGCCATCGAGAAAGCGATGAAGAAATTACAACCTCCATCGGCACCGTCTCCGGCACAGGTTCCAGTGCCGCCCCCGGCGCCGGCACCGGCTTCGCCACCGAGGAGGGAACCGACCACCAAGCCGTTGATACAAGCGCTAGCACCGCTACTGAGCCGCATGGAGGCACTCATGACGGCCCTTCCATCGGTGATTCCAGTGCCATCGACAACACCACCGTCTCCGACTGGTTTCTCATCGGCAGGAGAAACACCGTTTCGAATTCCCCCTTCCGGGGTAGTTCCATCGGTACCTTCTGGTATATCTCCACCGATTTATCCTTCGGCTCCATCGATTCTGCGCCAGGCACCGATTCCATCGGCAGCACCGAAGCCATCGATGCCATTTCTGGTTCCACCTACTGCACCGATTCCACCTCGGTTTCCATCGATGCCTTCAGAGCCTCAGCCAGGTCCATCAGGGCTACAAGCCACACATGATCCCTACGATACCTGGGGTGATGATGATGATACCTCTTCTGACACAGATCTGCCTTCGCCACCATCTCCTACAGAGAGTAGAAAAAGATCTCCTCCTGAGGATCTATCTTTCATTAATTTTGTGAAAGAAATGTCAGAAGTTGTACCTTTTCAACTACAATCTGAAGCTGATGACAGACACCAGATGATGGAACTACTTCAATTTCTGGATGCTCCAAAAATCATCGCTTCCATCCCTATACACCAGGTGTTTTTGGATCTGCTCAAGAAAAAACTGGGAATCTCCTTCATCGGTGTCACCAGTTAACAAGAAAGCTGACTCCACATACCTTGTCCAGTCAGCACCAGGTTTCCAAAAACCTCAACTGGATCATCGCTCTGTTGTGGTTGAGTCCGCGCAGAAGAAGGCCAAGCGTCTTAAGCCGCACTCTTCTTCCCCACCTACCAGGGACAACAAGTTCCTGGATAGTGTAGGACGGAAAGTGTATCATGGAGCTACGTTGATTTCACGCATAGCTTCATATCAACTTTACATGACTCAATACAACAGAGCCATCTTTAAGCAGATGCAAGACTATGCTGACACGTTGCCGGACCAATACCAACCACAGCTTCAAGCCCTTCTTCACAAGGGATTTGAGGCAGGGAAGCACGAGATTAGGACTGCCTATGACATATTCGATGCTTCCACGAAGGTTTCAGCCACAGCCATCTCAGCCAGACGTTGGGCTTGGTTAAAGTCATCCAACCTTCGCCCAGAAGTCCAAGATCGTCTTGCTGATTTGCCCTGCTTAGGCGACAATTTGTTTGGAGAGCAAATTCAACAGATTGTGGCGGAGTTAAAAGACCACCATGAGACGTTGAAACAACTCTCATCTGTCCCACCTGAGGTGACCTCCAAGCAACCGCAAAAGAAGGACTCTAAGAAGTCATTCTTTCGACCACGTCGCTACTACCCTCCGTCAACTAGGGCTCGTCCTGCACGGTCCTCTAACAGGCCTCAGCCTCGTCAGCCGAGAAAGCAAAGACCTACTGTAGCCCCACCTCCTGGGCCTACGGCGGGCCTTTGACTTCCCTGTATTGAGCACATGCCATCTCCCTCTTCCACACATCCCTGTGGGGGGTCGACTGTTCCACTTCTTACACCGTTGGAAACAGATCACCTCAGATCAGTGGGTGCTAGCAATTATCGCACAGGGTTACCACCTCAACTTCATAACACTTCCGCCAGACTCCCCGCCCCTTCAGGCATGGAGTCTAACCAGCCATTTCACTCAATTACATCAAGAAGTATCCCTTCTTCTACAATCAAATGCTATAGAACCCGTCCCTCCTTGTCAACAAGGGAAAGGATTCTATTCCAGATACTTCCTAATACCAAAGAAATCAGGGGGGGCTACGTCCAATTCTGGACCTTCGGGCCCTCAACAAGTATCTGCAAAAAGAAAAGTTCAAGATGGTAACCCTGGGCGCCTTGCTCCCTCTGTTGCAAAAGGGGGATTGGCTGTGCTCTCTCGACCTCAAGGACGCTTATACCCACATTGCGATCACACAATCCCATCGCAAATATCTGCGGTTTCTTGTAGGCCACGACCATTATCAATACCGTGTCCTACCTTTCGGTCTGGCTTCTGCCCCACGAGTCTTTACCAAATGTCTCGTAGTGGTAGCAGCATTCCTAAGGAAGGAAGGTGTCCACGTCTACCCCTACCTGGACGATTGGCTAATCAGGGCCTCCTCCCAACACATAGCTCAATCCTCCCTAAAATTGACAATTCAAACACTCCTTTCCTTAGGGTTTCTTGTCAATTACGAGAAATCTTGCTTAGTCCCGTCTCAAACCTTATCCTTCATTGGAGCAGGCTTGGACACCTTACAGGCAAAGGCTTACCTTCCTCTTCAGAGGGTCCACACCCTAATATCCCTGGCTCGCCAGCTCCAGTCTCAAAACACTGCCACGGCTCGCCAGTTCCTCATTCTCCTAGGACACATGGCATCCTCGGTTCAAGTCACTCCCATGACCCGACTAGCCATGAGAGTAACACAATGGACTCTACGACACCAATGGATTCAAGCTTTTCAGCCTCTGTCCTCCATAGTCACAGTCACACAGGCCCTGCGCCTATCCTTAACCTGGTGGACAACTCAGGTCAACCTCCTTCAGGACTTACCTTTTCTTCCACCGGATCCGCAAGTAATCCTAACCACCGACGCTTCTCACATCGGTTGGGGAGCCCATGTGGACGAATTACAAACCCAAGGGTTATGGTCCAAAGAGGAAGCCGAACACCAGATAAATTTCCTGGAACTTCGCGCAATCCGCTATGCACTCCGAACTTTCAAAGATCATCTATTCCATCAGATAATCTTAATCCAGACGGACAACCAAGTGGCCATGTGGTACATAAACAAGCAGGGAGGCACAGGCTCCTTCCTTCTGTGTCAGGAAGCTGCGCAGATCTGGGCGGAAGCCCTCTCCCACTCTATGTACCTCAGGGCCACTTACCTGCCGGGAGTAGACAATGTATTGGCAGACCAGCTGAGCCGTGTCTTCAAGCCACACGAGTGGTCACTCGATCCTCTGGTAGTGACCTCTCTGTTTCACAAGTGGGGTTTTCCCCGCATAGACCTCTTTGCGTCCCCTCAGAACCACAAAGTGGACGATTACTGCTCTCTCATTCGGAGCCAACACTTTCAGCCGAGAGATGCCTTCTCCCTCAAGTGGACGACAGGTCTGCTTTATGCATTCCCTCCACTTCCTCTTCTGTCAAGGACTCTCGTGAAGCTACGCCAGGACGGAGGAACCATGATCCTGATAGCACCCCACTGGCCACGCCAAGTGTGGTTTCCCATACTCCAGGATCTCTCCATCCGCAGGCACATCCCTCTGGGACCGGATCCGCATCTGCTCACTCAAAACGACGGATGCCTCCTCCATCCCAACCTCCAAGCCTTGTCCCTGACGGCATGGATGTTGAAAGGTTAGTTCTTCAGCCTTTTAACCTTTCGGATTCGGTTTCTCGTGTCCTGATAGCTTCACGAAAGCCCTCTACCAGAAGATCCTATTCATATAAATGGAAAAGGTACACATCATGGTGCACTTCTCAGTCCCTTGATCCCCTTTCCTGTCCAATCTCTAAGTTCTTGGACTATTTATGGCACCTATCAGAATCCGGTCTAAAGACCTCTTCCATTAGGATGCATGTCAGTGCGGTAGCCGCCTTCCATAAAGGTGTACAGGGTGTCCCTATTTCAGTACAACCCCTGGTAACACGTTTTCTTAAAGGCTTGCTCCATCTGAAGCCACCCTTACGTCCTCCGGCCCCATCTTGGGACCTTAACCTGGTTCTTGGTCGTCTAATGAAACCTCCTTTCGAACCTCTGCACTCCTGTGACTTAAAGTATCTCACATGGAAAGTGTTATTCCTTTTGGCTATCACTTCAGCTCGCAGGGTTAGTGAATTGCAGGCCCTAGTTACCTATCCGCCTTACACTAAGCTCCTGCAGGACCGGGCGGTACTCCGCACTCACCCTAAATTTTTACCTAAGGTAGTTTCTGAGTTTCATATTAATCAATCCATCATACTACCTATCTTTTTTCCCAGGCCCCACTCCAACTCTGGGGAACAGACTCTGCATACCCTAGACTGCAAACGAGCTCTAGCTTTTTATCTAGACCGTACAGTTGCTCACAGGAAGAGCACTCAATTATTTGTCTCTTTCCATCCTAACAAGTTAGGACATCCTGTGGGTAAGCAGGCTCTTTCCTCCTGGTTGGCGGACTGCATTTCTTTTTGCTATCAGCAAGCAGGCATTCCTTTTCAAGACCGTGTGAAAGCACACTCTGTGAGGGCCATGGCGACGTCAGTGGCACACCTTCGATCGGTGCCGCTTCCTGACATCTGCAAAGCTGCAACCTGGAGTTCTCTCCATACCTTTGCAGCCCACTATTGTTTGGACAAAGCTGGAAGACAGGACTCCATCTTCGGCCAATCTGTCTTGCGTAACCTTTTTCCAACGTGATGTACCAACACCCTTCCACCTTCCCGGTAGGGTGCGGATGCCCTTTACCAAATTCCACCCCAGTTGTTGTGCCTGTTGCACGTCATTGGGTGCATTTGGTGCAAGTCAGGACATCCTCAGCTCGGTACTCACCCATTTGTGAGGACAACCATCCTGCTTGTCCTGTGAGAAAGCAAATGTTGCTTACCTGATGTAACAGGTGTTCTCACAGGACAGCAGGATGTTAGTCCTCACGAAACCCGCCCGCCACCCCGCGGTGTTGGGTTTGTTTTGTTTTTACTTTTTAGGCACTGCCTGTAGCTTTGAAAATCAGACTGAAGGGAGACCCCTGCTGGCTGCAGGGTCAGTGCCTTGCTGGGCATGCCCAGTAGGGGCCAGTCAAAGTTCTGTTTAAACTTTGACAGAAGTTTTCCGTGGTGGGCTCCATCCTCGATGTCACCCATTTGTGAGGACTAACATCCTGCTGTCCTGTGAGAACACCTGTTACATCAGGTAAGCAACATTTGCTATCTGATGGCTTGCCTCTGGTAAAGTTATGCTGCTTCCGTTCTTCAATCCAGTGGATTCTAGAAACTGCATTGTTGCTGTTTTAGCAGTGATTCCGTTAATTTGCTCATCACAGAGATTAGACTAAACAGCCTGTAATTCCCAGGATACTCCTTATTTCCACTTTTGTGACTAGGTATCACATCCGCCTGTCTCTAGTCTTCTAGAACTATTCCCAACTCTAAAGAAGCATTGAAAAGGTCAGCCAGCGGAGCTGCCAGAACTTCTCTATGTTTCCTTAATACCATTGGATATATCCCATCTGGCCCCATCACTTTATGTACTTTAAGTTTAGTTAGCTCCTCATGTATACCCTTTTCTGAAAATTGATTGAGGTACCTGACCTCCAATCCTGTTTGTATTAGTTTTATGTGGTCCTGTTCTTTGCTCTTCCACAGTAAACAAAGAACAAAAATATTTGTTAAACAATTTATTTTTTTACTCATTGGCCTCTACATATTCCTTTCCTCCACTTCTGAGTCTTACAGTGCCTCTTTTGCACTTTCTTCTATCACTAGCATTTTAAAAATGTCTTGTCCCCTCTGTTTTACCATATTTGCTGTGTTTTCTTCCATTTGCATCTTTGCATTCCTGATTTCTTTCCCAGATATTGTCACCTGTCTTCCTCTGTCTATAGTCTTTTAGTTAAAGAGCACTAACCTTTTTTTCTTTGCCTTCTCAGTTACTTCTTTAGAAAACCATAGTGATCTCTTTCCTCTTTTTCCTTTTAGTTACTTTCCTAACAAAAAGGTTAGCTGCATTTATAATATCTCCTTTTAGTTTTGCCAACTGCTTTTCTTTTCCTAGGTTTTCCATATATTATTGTGAATAAAACTACGACGTCAGCTGGCATTTATTGTGTATGAGAGCATAGGTCCGACCAGAAAAGTGTTTGGATCAGGGACAAATAAGGTCCGCCCTGAGGTGGTAGCCAAGTCAGCAAAACGATTGGCCAATGTTGGCAGTTTTGTCCCGTTTTTCTGACAGTCTGGGCAGCTGTATTTTGAACTATTTGTAGCCTGTGCTCAAGTCTCACAGGGAGACCCACACACAGGCCATTACAGTATTCCAATTGCCTGCATCATGGTTTTAAAAGCCAAAATGTCCAAAGATTGACGGTCTTTTAACCATCTTAGTGTCACGTAATGCTCATATACTATCTTGTCCATCCATAAGGGGTTAAACTCTATCATTTGAAGGTCCCAGAAAGCGCCACACAGGTCTTGTCTGCACCTGCACACCTGCCTCTCACCTAATATCCTTCCATCCACCAACTGGGTTTCTGGTTGCCTCTGGGCAAGTACACTGCCCATAAGCTTCTTTCTCCTGGGGCAAGCAGGATGGTAGATCTCACATATGGGTGACATCATCGGAAGGAGCCCGGCACAGAAAACTTTTGTCAAAGTTTCTAGATGGACTGGTTGTACTGTGCCCACTACAAGCATGGCGGAGATTTCCGTCTGAAGTATGACCAGTTGGGCGAACGAACCCAACGATGGACTTGGGGGAGAGGCCTCTGGGAGCCGGCTGAAATTTAGACTGTACCCCTGACGAATGAGAGAGTAGACTCATCGGTCCAACGTGATCTCTTCCCAGCGATGGGCGAAGCTTAAGAGCCTGCCTCCGACCGGGGGATCCGCTGTCAGGGGTACGTCAACTGACTTTCACTCCCTCGCTGCCAGTCAAAAGCCTGTGGCCAGGGCTTGCTGGGGTGCTGGGTGGGGTCTACGCACTTGCTGCTGGCGAGGGCGGCCCCTGGAACTGGCGCGAGGTGTGTGAGCCCTGGAGGCTGGAGGATACTTCCTCTATCGGTAAAAGGGCTTCCAGGATCCTTGCCTGGAGGACTTCCTGGCCGAGGATGGGGCGTCAGAAGTGCTAGCGGAAAGCTGTTGAAGGATGTCATGATGGTCCTTCAATTGCACTACCACATCCCGGACTTTATCCCCAAAGAGGTTTTCACCTGTGGAGATCGGCTAGCCTGTCTTGGACCTCCGGCTGGAGGTCAGAGGCTCTGAGCCATGCCATTCTACTGGCGCTAATGCCAACCACAGCTACGCAGGCCGCTGTCTTGAACACATCATAGGTGGAACTCACCTCATACTTCCCAGCCTCAACACCCAGCAGGACAATGGCCAAGAGGGCCTCCTGTTGTTGTTGAGGTAGGCCCTCTGCGAAGTCCTGGAGCCGTTTCCAGAGATTGCGGTTGTACTGGGTCATACAGCTGGTAGGCGGCAATGCAGGTCACCAGCATGGCGCCTTGGAAAATTTTCCTGCCCAAGGCATCCAGTTCCGTGTTTTTGTCCCACCTGCTGCTATCTGCGCATCCACTTGATGTCCCCCTTAAGTCTCTTCTTTTACGTGTTGCAATTGCCTCGTGGTTTGTGGAGCTCTCAGATTTTACCAGCAGAGGAAGTATCCTCCAGCCTCCAGGGCTCACACACCTCATGCCAGCTCCAGGGGCCGCCCTGACCAGCAGCGAGCACCTAGACCCCAACCGGCACCCCAGCAAGCTCTGGCCACGGGCCTTTGACTGGTGGCGAGGGAGTGAAAGTCAGTTGCCTGTATCCACGACAGCGATCCCCTGGTTGGAGGCAGGCTCTTAAGCTTCTCCCATCACTGGGAAGAGATCACGTCGGACCGATGAGTCCACACTCTCATTCGTGAGGGGTACCGTCTAAATTTTGGCCGGTTCCCGGAGGCCTCTCCCCCATGTCCATCGTGGGGTTTGTCCGCCCAACTGGTCATACTTCAGATGGAACTCTCCTCCCTGCTTGTAGTAGGCACAGTAGAAACGGTCCCTCACATCAGCAGGGCCAGGGTTCTATTCGAGGTATTTCCTCATCCCAATGAGTAATGGCTTGCTCCAAATCCTCGACCTCAGGGCATTGAACAGATTTCTCACAAGAGAAAAGTTCAAGATGGTCTGTCTGGGCAAGCTGCTCCCACTCCTCCGAAGTGGAGACTGGCTTTGCTCCCTCAACCTCAAAGAGGCTTACGCTCATATAGCTGTCTTCCCCGGCCACCGGAAGTACCTCTGTTTTGTGGTGGAGAAGGTCCATTACCAGTACAGGGTACTGCCCTTCAGACTAGTCTCAGCCTCCCGCGTATTCAGCAAATGCCTAGTGGTCATGGCTGCCTCTCTCAGACATCGGTCGGTACATGTCTTCCCGTACCTAGACGACTGGGTTGGTCAAGAGCGACTCCCGCGCATGGACCTTGAGTGCTATGGCCTAACAGTGCAAACGCTACAGGCATTTGGGTTTGTTATCAACTACCCCAAGTCTCATCTCTGTTCATCTCCCCAATTGGACTTCATAGGGGCCAGATTGGATACGACGCAAGCGAGAGCGTTTCTGCCTAGGGATCGGGCTCTTGCCTTTGCCTCGCTGGCCACCCTTGTACAGGACAGCCGACAGGTGTCCACTCGCCTTCTCCTCTACCTGCTTGGCCACATGGCGGCTTCCATCCATGTGACCGCTCTAGCTCGCCTGTGCATGCGGAGGGCTCAATGGACCCTGCAGCCCCAATGGTGACAGGCATCCCAGGACCTTGAGACTCACGTGGTGGTCACGGACCCTCTGCAGGTGTGTCTATCTTGGTGGGAAAATCTTTCCAACTTGGAAAGGGGTCTTCCCTTCCAAGCTGTTCTGCCTCAGATGGTCCTCACCACTGATGCCTCTCCTCAGGGCTGGGGAGCCCTTGTGAATGGTATCCACACGCAAGTTCTCTGGACCGCCTCCAAAGCCCACTGTCAAATAAACTTCCTGGAGCTTCGGGCAATCCATTATGCCTTGTGGGCATTCAGAGACCAGTTGTCACATAAGGTGGTCCTGATTCATACAGACAACCAAGTCACGATGTGGTACATCAACAAGCAAGGCAGCACGGACTTGTTTCTGCTCAGACTGGAGGCGTTACACGTGTGGACCTGGGCCTTGTCACAAGGAATGACCCTCCGAGCCACGTACTAGCTGGGACACCTAAATGTGCTGGTGGACCACCTAAGCTGCTCCTTCCAGCCTCACGAATGGTCCCTCAACCCGGAGGTAGCAGCCAAACTGTTCCACCGGTGGGCAGACCGGATGTGGACCTGTTCGCCTCACCCCACAAGATGAGCAAGTTCTGCTCCCTGTGGTCAGGAGGCAGGCAGCCAGCCAGCCTGCGATGCAATCTCGCTCTGCCTCTCCTCTTGAAGACTGTACTGAAACTTCAACAGGACAGAGGGACCATGATACTTGTGGCCCCCTTTTGTCCCCAACAGGTCTGGTGTCCGCTTCTGCAGGACCTATCTGTGCGACCACCTGTCCGGCTGGGGACAGCACCCGACTTTATCTCCCAGAATCAGGGCACCCTGTGCCATTCGAATCTCCGTGTATTGGCGTTGACCGCATGGATGTTGACCTCTGAGTCCTTCAGTCTCTGGCACTCTGGGTATGTCTCGCTTAGGTTCTGGTGGCATCTTGGAAGCTTTACACCAGGAAGTCCTACAGTTTAAAGTGGAAGAAATTTTCCATCTTGTGTGCGGGGCATGACTTTGACCCCTTCTCATGCCCCCTCCCTCGGCTGCTGGTCTACCTGTGGCACCTTTCTGAATCTGGGCTTCAAACCACTCAGTCAGGGTCCACCTTAGCACTGTCAACACATACCACTGAGATGTTGCTGGTGCGCCCACATCAGTGCAGCCTTTGGTAGGCCGTTTCATGCGGGATCTCCAACTGAAGCTCCCCCCTTTGGCATCCTGTAGCGTCCTGGGATCTCAGTTTTGTCCTGGCACAGCCCATGCGCTCTCCTTTTGAGCCATTGCAGTCCTGCGATTTGAAGTTCCTCACCTGAAAAGTTATATTTCTGGTGGAAATTACTTTGGCTCGCAGAGTCATTGAGATGCAGGCTCTGGTGACATACCCGCCCTACACGAGGTTTTTCCATGATCGTGTGGTCTTGCGTACACATCCTAAGTTTCTGCCCAAGGTTGTGACTGATTTCTACCTCAATCAGTTCATCGTTCTACCCACCTTCTTTCCTAGGCCTCATTCCCACTCAGGTGAATGGGCTCTGCATACCTTGGACTGCAAGAGGACCTTGTCTTTCTACCTAGACTGCACGGCATGCCACAAGCCATCTACCCAGTTCTTCGTATCCTTTGATCCCAACAGGATGGGAGTGACAGTGGGTAAACAAACCTTGTCGAATTGGCTGGCGAAGTGCATTGCCTTTTGCTATGCGCAGGCAGACCTTCTACTCTCCGGCAGAGTAAAGACTCACTGTGCGGGCTATGGCAACATCGGTGGCTCGTTTGCATGCAGTCCCCGTCATCGAAATTTGCCGAACCACAACCTGGAGTTCCCTTCATATGTTTGCGACTCATTACTGCTTGGACAAAGACGGGCGTCAGGACAGTGCCTTTGGTCAATCCAACCTGTGCAACCTGTTTCAGACTTGAACCCGACTCTTCCTATCCATGCTTCTTTGGAAACCAGACAGTCCTCAGTTGACCTACAGTGTCGCAGTTGTTGTTGTGCCCGTTGGTACCTTATTCAATCGCTGTTAGTCTCTTCTGTTCATTCGGACAGTCTGGAGCTTGGTACTCACCCACATGTGAGGACTACCATTCTGCTTGTCCTAGTAGAAAGCGCAGTTGCTTACCTGTAATAGGTGCTCTCCTAGGACAGCAGGATGTTAGTCCTTAGGAATCCTGCCCGCCTCCCCACAGTGTCTGGTTCTCCTCAGGTTTATTCTTTTATTTTTTCGCTCGTATTTTTCTGTTACAATACTGAAGGGGGACCTCGTGTGGATGTGGGGATAGCAGCAGGCTGGGCATGCTCAGTGTGCTGGTCAAAGCTTCTAGAAACTTTGACAAAAGTTTTCCCCTCTGGGCTCTATCCGATAATGTCACCCACATGTGAGAACTAACATCCTGCTGTCCTAGGAGAACACCTGTTACAGGTAAGCAACTGTGCTTTCTGGGGGTTTCTGGGGACACTATGACCTCACAACAACCTGAGATCACAGAGCTCTCAAAAAGGCATTTTCAGACCATTTACTAGAGAGCCTATAACACGTACTTACTTGAGTTGCTAATCAGTCACAAAATACAGCACTAATAAACTATTAAAAAGGAATTGCAGTGGAAACAAAATAAGATTGAAAAATTGCAAACAATGAACAGGGGCAAAATAAAGGAAATTTTACGTTAACATTAATTGTTACCCTCAAATCAGTTGGTTTACAGAGAGAACTGCTACATTTATTTATTTATTTATTTGAATTTTATATACCGTTATTCGGTAGAGCCATCATAACGGTTTACAGATTATGTAATTATCATAGCAGTTGAGCATAGTAAAACCTTGTGAACAATATACATTTTCATAGAAGATTTGGAACAGTAGAGTAAGGTGAACATTTTCAAATATAAAACGTATCAAGTCAGAGAGCAAGGAGGGGTTGAATGGGGAGGGTAAGGAGGTTCATAAGGAGAGCAGAAAATAAGAGGATTATAGATGCGAGTTCGGTTGAGAGCTGGGATGATCAGACGTCTGAGAGTTAGTATAGAATTTGCGGAAAATAAATGTTTTAAGGTCTTTTTGGAATGTTTTCAGGTTGTGCTGGATTCTCAGGGCTTTGGGTAGGGTGTTCCAAAGTTTGGGGGAAGCGATAGAAAAGGCTCTTTCTCGTGTAGTTGACAGATGAGCGTTTCTGATGGTGGGGATGTTTAAGTATCCTGAGTTGTTAGAGCGTAGGTTTCTTTGTGGATTTTGGGGGGTTATGCTTAAGCCTTTTAGTCCTTGATGATCATTGTTTAGGATTTTGTGAATGATGGTCATTGATTTGTAGGTAATATGTGCAGTAATAGGTAGCCAGTGAAGTGAGGTCAAAATGGGTGTTATGTGCTCATTTCTGCAGTATTTGGAGTGGTTTGGAGTGGTTTGAGGGATGATGAAGGTATTCCAATTAGTAAGGAGTTGCAGTAGTCGAAGGTGGAGAAAATAAGTAGTTGCAGGACAGTTCTGAAGTCACAAGGGTTGAGAAATGGTTTTATATGTCTTAGGGTTAGTTGCTTGTGGTATCCTTCTTTCGTTTTATTTGCTATGTGGGTCTTGAAAGAGAGTTCAGCATCGATGGTAACTCCAAGGTTCCTGGTGTTCTGTCTGTCTGTCAGATCTGAGAATCCTGGTAGATTTTGGTTGTCTAACCACAACTGTATATCCCAGCTAAAACATGCCTTTCCCTCTCTCTGACAGTTCCAGTGGTCACTTTTAACAGACAGTTTCAACTGTCACTTTCTCAAAGCTTTTGTAGTAGAGTGACATCATCAGCCTACTCTGTCTCTGGGATTAACCATGTCAATTCCAGCTGCTGGTGCTTATGGAGCACTGCTGTCCAGTTCAAGATTTTCAGAAAAAAAAATATTCTCAAGAAAAAGAAGTTTTTATATAACAAATGGAATATTTACATACAAATGGAATATTTTACAGTTAGACTCCTATTTCACCATATTTAATTGTTGCCCAGCAGTTGATTTTTTTATCTGTGTGTGTTGCTCATATTTATATACTGAAATTCTGCATCATAGGTTATTAAACTCTGTATGACCACACTTGATCTGTTGTTAAATTTCAGGCCCAATCACAATAGAAAATCATTATAAAGTCAATACTGTTTTTAGTTGTGCTGCATATGTAATTAAGCCAGTTAAAAAAAGAACAATTGTCACTTGAGAAGACAGAATTTTTATATTTGATAAACTGAGTGGATCACTAGAATTAGAAAGTTTGATCATAAATAACGGTGTAGGCACATTGCAAAGTCTTCCATGACCCAGTTAATGAGCCACTGTTCTAAGTTACTAAACTTCTCTTGTATTTATTGCAAGGAAGCATATGATCTACAAGTATGAATGCACAAAACTGCAGTTGCATGACATTCATTTATTATTTTCGTGTCTTTAAGTCTGCATTTTGGATTCTGATCTGCATGTATGTTGAAAAGTCTCATTGGTCACTGTATAGGCTATGCTGATGATGGTTTTTATGTACTAGAACTCTGTATTTAAGAGATACCAAGACAAAATCTCTGAGAAAACAATTCAGGTTTCTTTATAGAATGTCGGCAGTAAAATTTCAAGCAGATGTGTTCAGCATACTAAACTCCTTTGCAATTACACTAGAGACAATTATATGCCTACTTTTTTTGTGATTCTTATTGTGGAAGTTTATCTGGCAGGTTATGGAGATGAAGCGAATAACAGTGTTTGAGTATTTAGTGCCATATACTGCTAATGAGAAGCTACTTTCAAACACTGAGCTGAAATAAGTGTGCACACACTTGAGTAGTAGTATGTAGTAGGCCATCATAATATATTTTACCTTGTTACCTGGGGTGTAACAACATCTTATGATAGCCAATGATGAAACTGATTGTTGCCTGCCTTCAAGAAGTGAAGATGTACCCTATTGTGTGCCATCTTGTGTGTGAATTTTTTTTTTTGCAATTATACATTTCACAATTATATTTTTGCAATTAAAATGTTTAGCATATGTTCTGCTTCTATGGGCTATAGCTCATAATCCAAGATTGTCTCCAATGTTTTGTTTTTAGAATTAAAAAAAAATATTGAAAAGTTACAGTAAAGGGGAGTGACATGCCCTGAGCTTAACAATGAAATAGATAAGTATATGAAAGTTTAATTAGTGGGTACTGTGAGAATAGCATATTCATTTTTGGCTAATGCGATGTCTCTAAGTGGAGAAAGGTAAGTTCAGTTTGTCACACAGCATATCATTACGGGAATGACTTAGTCTTAACCAACTGAGCTGTAAGAATTGTCTTAATTTTTCCGTAACTGCAGTTTTCAAGTTTTGCTACCTGGAAAGGAGGAAAACAGGCCACATCTGGAGAGAATGTGATGAACAATGCAAAGTCAGTGAGGGTCAGGTTTCAGGGGGTCCATTTACCATTGTGTAGTATGTGCCAGAGCTTTAGGTGCCTGGAGAGTAGGTGCTGTTATTTTTAATAAATAAGTGAGCTCTACAACTACTCTTTTTCCCTTTTGCTCTTTGTTGTTTTGTACATTGACATCTCACGTGTCCAGAATTTATAGTCTTTATTTTTCTTCAGTGGAAGGATTAATTTTGTCATGTCTTTATCCTGTCTAGCCCTGTTGTGTTCTCCATGTTTGTCCTGTGCATGTTCTACTTATCTCTTCAGTTGTGTACTGTCCATAGCTGTCACTTTCTTTGATTTTGTTTGCTTTGTTTAAACCATGCATTTGCCTGTCTTTCACAGATCTCTTCATGTCTTCTCAACAAACTGGAAGTTAATAGTGGGGAACAGCCTAAAAACCTGAACCAGTTAGAGAGGGTACTTCTCTTTAAGAACCTAAAGGTTTCATTCCCTTCTTCTCAGTCCCTTATCCCTAACATTTCTGCAAACACAGATTGAAAGACTTTGTCTCCCTTCCCTCATGCTCCTCCTTGCTCTCCTTCACTCTGTCTGTCTCCTCTATCTCTCATGGCATGGCTTCTGGGGAAAATGCATGATGCAAATGCCTTGCAGTGTTGTGTGTCTTGTTGTTGGGAGATAGAAGAAATGTTGAAGATGGTTGCAGAACCTGACACCTAGGTTCATGTAGGATATAGAAAGCATTTGTTTTCAAATTGCAGTGTGTAAAATGTGGAAGATGTACGATCGTGTTGTCAGGTAGTCTATGCAAAAAAAAAAAAAAAAATCCCAAACCTTATTTACCTACTTTTATTTTATCTTTGTTCTATATGGCAAAAGGAGAATTATTTGGTCCTCAGAAGTTTCCCAGCACCATATGCTATGCGTAAAAGGTCTTTTCCCATTGATAACTTCTCAGAAAAGATCATATTTTATTTGAGATAGCAATATCTATAAGCTATCCTTTGAGGCATGAATGAACAATATAGTGGGATGCATTGCCTTCTGTTTGCACTGACAAGCAAATGTGCTATTACCCTTTGTGGAAACTCTCTCTTTTGCTTTGTTTTGCTAGAGTGAGCTAACTAGGTACAGTTTAAACCCATATTATTCCTCATCTCTAATGTGTAATATGTCAGTGAGATGAGAGAGAGCGACGAACATGTTAAACTGAAACATTTTTAATTGTACAAGTCTGTCCGCCATCCAGTTCTGTATCCTGTAATAGAGTGGCACATTTAACTTCCCTGGCATTTTTTTGGTGCCTCCTTCACATCTTAGCTTCATCATTATTCCAAATTTAGAAGAGAATCATATAAATAATCTATTAGATTTTACCACCCTACCCTTTCTTTGTTACGTAAAGGTTTCACTAGACCTGTAGCTTATCCATCAGAGATGGAAATCTGGTTACTTAATTTGTGTTGGGTAACTATAGACACTTAAAGAATCATCTACAACCTAGCCGTGACCTATGCTACCCTACTAGAGATAGGTAAAAATATTGTGATTTCTGGTTGTAATTTTGAATTCCATTTATAATCTGGATATTATCAGTCATAGGGCTTTCTTGAGTCTTAACAACAGATTGCAAAAGAAAAATAAATAAGAGGAAAGCTTCTATATGATGCATGACATTAATTTACTGTGATTTTCCTGCATCGATTTTTGCAACATGATCACGATCAGAAGCCCCACCTGACCAGGAAGTATCTAGATAATAAGTATGCATAGTTTCAGATTGCTGACACAAAGTTCAGTATTTTTGCCTATCATTAATCTTTCAATCTAGAGCATGACATGACCACTAGTGACAGTATATTTTCCTTCCTTTAAAGCTGAAGTACTAGTGTAACTCTTCTACACTCAGACAAATGATTCAAAGGGAATTTGAGTTTATTCCAAAATCTGAATTTCTCATTTCTTAGCGTTCAGTCAAATTAATCCAAAACAAGTGTGTTATGCACCTCCTCTAGCAGATGGAAATGAAGCAAGCTGACAACCCAGTACATATATCCCTGCAGTGACATCAGCTCATCAGTATTCTCCATCTCCAGCAGGTGGTGGATGTGCATCTTCCCACCAGGGATTTCTTCATTTTAAAGAAAAGGAGAATTCAGGAGATAAATTCGCCCTGCTCTCCTGCGGTGATACCAAATGGTTCCTCCCATAGTTAAGAATTCCTGAGGTGATTTCTGTGGCTCCTCAGATGAGTGCCTTGATCCGTTGGCCAATTTTTCAGCTGACATGGACTTAGCTGCTTGAGCAGCTGAAAGGCAGCGGGTGCAGGAAGCCGAGCGCAGCAGTGACGGCACATGCCCCCCCCTCCCCCGCCGGAGATCATCTCTGCACTCAACCAGGTAAGACTGAGCTCCAGTAAGTTAAAAAAAAAAATTAACTTATATAGAATTAGAAGGAAGGGCTTCCTCCTCCACCAGTATCCGTTCTCGTTGTGCTGGTACGACGTTTGTCCCGGTCCGTGGGAAGTCGAAGGACGCGGGCAGCCTGGCGGGTTGAGCAGCCTCCTTAGGCTAGGCCCTCCGAGGCTTTTTGCTGCATGGTAGGCCGTAATGGCTTTTCGTACACTTACTAAGGGCTGCCCTCTACAGGACTCTCGGTCTGGCGTGTGCGTCTAGCTGTGGATCCAGTTGTGCGTTCTGTTTTTGGGCACACAGTCAGGCCTTGTGGTTTGTGCGCCCATGTTAAGTGCTGTTTCTCTCTGTGTGCTTCATTTTTTGGCTGCCTAGGTGTGCGCGCTGAAGTGTTGGACGCATAAATTTTGCTCGCCTAGTTGAGTGCGTAAAACAAAACAAAATAAACAGCCTAACACATGACTCCAGTTGCCACTCAGTGCACTGTCTGCCTAAGAAGCCTAAACATCTTTCTCTTTGCCCTGCTTGTCATATTCAGGCATTTCAGCCAGGAGTGCCTGCTGATTTCTGCCAGCACTGTTTGGAGGCTCATGCAGAATTGTCTTCCTCTGATTTCACTAAGCTTGGTTCTTCCCAGCCGAATGTGGGTCTAGGTAAGGATGACTCAGGTGAGACACCTGAATTTGGAACTCCCCTAACTGGTTTCCTCAGCAAGGGAAGGTAGCTTAGTGAGTACTCCTCAGGCTCCTCCTGGTCTGGGTTCCTCTACCTTTTCATGGGTAGAATTTTTCCAGGGGTCGCAATCCTTTCTTCAGGCGCAGTCCTGTCCAATGCTTCTCAGACTGAGGCACAGGTAGGAACCTTACGTGGACCTTCTGTTAAGGGCCAGAGTACTCCTATAGTGGTGTCAGAACCTCTGGATAGAGATCCGGGTGGCATGGATGATAATACCAACCCTCTCTTGAGGATGGGGAAATTAGAATCATATGGAACTATGTTATGGTTCTTTCATAGAGATGAACTGCTAGCTCTGATTTCCCAGACCTTGAAAATGCTTGGAGTCCCTGGGGCAGATTCAGTGTCTGAGCCAAAGAGAAATCCCATTTTGGTATCCTTGCATAAAACCTCTTGTTTTTCCCCCATGACGGAGGCAGTTCAGTAATTGATTAAACTTGAGTGGGGTGCCCCATAGGCTAATTTCAAAGGGGGTCAGATTTTGGAAGGCATGTTCCCTCTGGATCCAGTAGTAAGAAAGCGCCTACGTTTTCTGAAGGTAGATGCGCTTGTGTGTGCAGTCTCCAAGCGGATCACTATTCCTGTGGAAGGAGGAGCGGCATTGAAGGATGCTCATGATTGGACAATTGAGACTATTCTTAAGCAAGCATTTGAAGCTGTGGCAATTACAAAAAAGCTGTGTGCAGATCGCTTCTTGTTGTTCCTTGGTGACTTGCTCTTGTTTGCTTCTCTTCCAGTAGGACGATGACTCGGGTAAATTCCAGGGCAGTTATAGAACAAACTGCTGCCGCCTTGGGATTTGCGGGCTGTGATTTGGTCCGCACTTCAGCCAGAGGAATGGCTTCGATAGTAGCAGCCAGGCGTCAATTATGGTTGAGAAATTGGTTGGCCGATGCCACCTCCACGGCTAATCTCACCAAGTTGCTCTTTCACGGCTTGCTTTTGTTTGGCAGTTAGTTGGAGAAACTGGCCAGAAAGTGGGGCGAATCTCTGGTTCCTCATTTGCTGGAAGATAAGCAGGCATAGCACTCCCCTAACATTAGAGATCATGCTAGAGTATCCAAGAGTTTTCGGCCTTACAGAGGATCGTTCCTTCAGAGGCCTTGACCCTTCGGTAGGTCTCAGTTCTTTTGTCCCCGACAACCCAGAAGAGGCACAGGCTCAGGTAGTGGAACCTCCTGAGCCTCCCATAGAAATTTTGCCAACCCACTCCCGGGAACAGGAGATAGGGGGACGCCTCTCTCTTATCGGAGATGGGTCAAAATCACATTGGATCAGTGGGTATTGGAGGTGATACGAGAAGGATATGCTATGGTTTCGCAGTGTTCCTCAGGATGTGTTCATGGAGTCTCCCTGCCACTCCCCACAGAAGAAGTGGGCAGTGGAGGGTACATTGACAGGGCTCTTTAGTCTGAAGGCTGTAGTCCAGGTGCCCATGTCTCAAGAAAATATAGGGCGATATTCCATTTATTTCGTTGTGCCAAAGGAGGAGGGCTCTTTTTTGACTTATCCTGGACCTCAAAAGCGTCAACTGTCATATTTTCGCATGGAGACCTTGCACTTGGTGATAATGGCCATACAATCGGGGGAATTTCTGACCTCTTTGGATCTGTCCGAGGTGGATCTTCACAATCCCATTCAATTAGAACATTAACGCTTCCTGCCGTTCGCAGTTCTGGGCTGCCATTTTCACTTTCGGGCACTGTCCTTTGGTCTGGCCACTGCTCCTAGAACCTTTTCCAAGGTAATGGTGGTAGTTGCGGCAGAGTTGAGAAAGGATGGAATCCTAGTACACCCGTATTTGGATGACTGGCTGATTCGCACCAGGTCACTGGAAGAGAGCCGATTGGTGACTCTCGAGGTGATTTCCCTGTTGCAGGAGCTCGGCTGGGTGGTGAATCTAGACGAGCAGTCTTCAGCCTTCTCAGTCACTGGAATACTTGGTGGTTCTGTTGGACATGAAGCAGGGCAAGGTGTTCCTGCTAGAAGCTCAAATTCAGAAGTTGCTAGCTGAACTCAGTCTGATGTTGAACACTCCGTGCCCAACCATATGGTCTTACCTGCAGGTCCTTGGCTTAATGGCGGTGACCCTGGGCGAGGGTGCATATGCGTTGTCCTCAGCACTCCCTGCTGTCTTGGTGGAATCCGCAGTCATAGGACTATTCGATTCAGCTCCACCTGCCAGTGGAGGTCTCCTCTAACTTCAGTGGTGGCTGCAGGAGGATCAGCTATGGAAGGGAGTTTCCCTATCCCCACCAGACTGGCTAGTATTGATGACGGATGCGAGTCTCCAGGGATGGGGAGTCACTGTCAGGAGCGGACAGCACTGGAGTGCGGAAGAGTCTCTGGAACATCAATTGGCTGGAAGTCAGGGCAGTCTGGTTGGCATGTTTACAGATCGGGGACAGGCTGCAGGATCAATTGGTCCAAATAATGTCAGACAATGCAATGACTAGGGCTTACATCAATCAGCAGGTAGGTATCAAGAGCCAACAAGTGTCGCAGAAAATAGATCAACTTATGGAATGGGCAGAGGTGCATCTCCAGATGATCTCAGCCTCGCAAATTGCAGGCAAAGAATGTAAAAGCAGACCTTCTCTTGCAGGGAGAGTCTGGACCCAGGAGAGTAGGTGTTGTCAGATGAGGCGTTTCAGCTGATTCGGGATTGCTAGGGTGTCCCGTTCCTAGAACTGATGGCGACCTTGCACAATGCAAAAGTTCTGCAATTCTTCAGCAGCAGAAGAGATCCAGAGTCATTGGGAATTGATGTCTTAGTGCAGGAGTGGCCGGAAGGTAAGCTGCTGTATGCCTTTCCTCCATGGCCCTTGATGAGCAGGTTGATTCGAATGATTGAACACCACAGAGTGATAGTGCTCTTGGTCATTCCAGATGGGCCCTGGAGACCGTGGTATGCAGACCTGCTGAGGCTCCTAGTGGATTCGCCTCTTCGACTTCCAGCTCACAGGAACCTGTTGCAGCAGGGACCTGTTCTTCACAAAGATCCGACCGTTTTCTCTTTACGGTATTGCCCTTGAAAGGGCTCGCTTGCTGAAACATGGATACTCTGTAGCAGTGATTTCCATCTTGCTAAGAGCTAAAGGTTCTCCATGTCCTTGGCCTATGCGCAGGTTTGGAGAGAGTTTGAGTCCTGGTGTGAGAATCGAGGTACTCTTCCTTCCTTGGTCAAAATTCTAGGGATGTGAATCGTGTCCTCGATCGTCTTAACGATCGATTTCGGCTGGGAGGGGGAGGGAATCGTATTGTTGCCGTTTGGGGGGGTAAAATATCGTGAAAAATCGTGAAAAATCGAAAAAACGTAAAATCGCAAAACCGGCACATTAAAACCCCCTAAAACCCACCCCCGACCCTTTAAATTAAATCCCCCACCCTCCCGAACCCCCCCCCAAATGACTTAAATAACCTGCGGGTCCAGCGGCGGTCCGGAACGGCAGCGGTCCGGAACGGGCTCCTGCTACTGAATCTTGTTGTCTTCAGCCGGCGCCATTTTCCAAAATGGCGCCGAAAAATGGCGGCGGCCATAGACGAACACGATTGGACGGCAGGAGGTCCTTCCGGACCCCCGCTGGACTTTTGGCAAGTCTTGTGGGGGTCAGGAGGCCCCCCCCAAGCTGGCCAAAAGTTCCTGGAGGTCCAGCGGGGGTCAGGGAGCGATTTCCCGCCGCGAATCGTTTTCGTACGGAAAATGGCGCCGGCAGGAGATCGACTGCAGGAGGTCGTTCAGCGAGGCGCCGGAACCCTCGCTGAACGACCTCCTGCAGTCTATCTCCTGCCGGCGCCATTTTCCGTACGAAAACGATTCGCGGCGGGAAATCGCTCCCTGACCCCTGCTGGACCTCCAGGAACTTTTGGCCAGCTTGGGGGGGGCCTCCTGACCCCCACAAGACTTGCCAAAAGTCCAGCGGGGGTCCGGAAGGACCTCCTGCCGTCCAATCGTGTTCGTCTATGGCCGCCGCCATTTTTCGGCGCCATTTTGGAAAATGGCGCCGGCTGAAGACAACAAGATTCAGTAGCAGGAGCCCGTTCCGGACCGCTGCCGTTCCGGACCGCCGCTGGACCCGCAGGTTATTTAAGTCATTGGGGGGGGGGGGTTCGGGAGGGTGGGGGATTTAATTTAGAGGGTCGGGGGTGGGTTTTAGGGGGTTTTAGTGTGCCGGCTCACGATTCTAACGATTTATAACGATAAATCGTTAGAATCTCTATTGTATTGTGTTCCATAACGGTTTAAGACGATATTAAAATTATCGGACGATAATTTTAATCGTCCTAAAACGATTCACATCCCTACAAAATTCTGCTCATTTTGGAATTTTTGCATGATGGCTTGAATAAAAGCTTGATTCTCAATTCTGTAAAGGTACAAGTAGCAGCTCTTGCCTGTTTTCAGGGGTCAGGTAAATGGTGGATCCTTGTCGGCTCATCCTGATGTGGCCTGTTTTCAGAAAGTAGTGAAACATCTCCATCATCCTTTGCCCCAAGGAGTCTTAATTTGGTTTTGGATTTTTTGGCAACCCCTACATTTAGACCGCTGCTTACTCTGCCTTGCGGTTGCTGACCTTGAAAACAGTGTTCCTGGTGGCAGTGTTTCTGTGCATAGGGTTTCTGAACTGCAGGCCTTGTCTTGCTGAAAGCCATTTCTCCAGGTGACTCCAGGGGTGGTACAGCTGTGTACTTTTCCTTCCTTTTTACCGAAGTGGTCACTGAGTTTCACTTGAATCAATCAATCTCCCTACCATTTCTGGACAGAGAGAGAGATGTAAAGGAATATTGTCTGTTGTGGCCCTTGGATGTCAAGAGACATATTGTCAGCTACATAGAGGCTACTGAGCGTTTGCAGAAGTCAGATCACCTGTTTGTCCTTCATAGCGATAATAGACACGGCGAGCCAGCATCGTGGGCTACTTTAGCTCACTGGATTAAGGATGTAGTCACAGCTGCATATGAGGATGCCAGGAAGCCGTTACCTAGCTATGTTAGGGCTCATTCCACTAGGGCTCAGGCAGTGTCATGGGCAAAAGATTATCTTCTGTCAACATTTGCCAAGCTGCGACGTGGTCCTCCTTACCCACCTTTTCCAGGTACTATCGTCTGAATGTTCAGGCCCGGGAGGACGCAGCCTTTCGCATGTGGTTTTGACCACGGGCAGCCTCCCACCCTATTCGGGAATAGCTTGGGTACATCCCACTTGTTCTGGATTCAGCTGACTGGATGCTAAGACATGAGAAATTACTACTTACCTGATAATTTCATTTTCTTTAGGACAGTCAGATGAATCCAGCCTCCCTCCCTCAGCTGCCAGATGGTTGTGTATTGATCCTGCTGTGTGCTAATGTTTTTACAGGGCTTATTAGTAAGTGTTACATCAGTTCCTAGCCTAGTGTTATTACTTTCAGTGTTGCCTGTTGGCTGAGTATTTTCATTGTTATCTGTTTTTAATCATTTTTTACTAGTCTGTCCATAGTTGCATTTGAAGAGAATACTGGCGAGCTGTTGTCACTGCAGGGATATATATACTGTGATGTCAGCTTGCTCCGTCTCCATCTGCTGGTAGAGATGCATAACCCACTTGTTTTGGATTCATCTGACTGTCCTAAAGAAAAGGAAATTATCAGGTAAGTAGTAATTTCTCATTTCAAATAGTAATTTAGCCAGCACAGTCCCTGACTCATTGGGTTTAGTCCTCCTAATTGTTATCTATGAGACTAAGATTTTGTCTTACAAACAAAATAGATTCCATAGAAAGTGAACTTTTTGCTCATCCTTCACTTTAACTTGCCCACCTCTAGTCATCTTTCTCCTTCTTATACCCCTTCTATATCTGTCACTTTACTGTTCATTTTCCTTTGTTTTGGAATTATAACCCCTTAAGGTATTTGTTTATTTTTCCATTTTTCTAGATAAATTGTTTGGAAAAATACAAGGCCTGGATATCTGGTGGAGAAGCCTTGGACATTGGATATTGCTGTAGGGGAATAAGAGAGATAAGAGTTCCAATATCAGAATGGTTGAATATTTTCCAATAGGCAATATTATAAATCTAATCTGGATCACTTCAGGGAGCAGAGTGTAATTCCAATGTATCTGGCTAATGTGAAGAGGAGAGGAAATGAGGATGAGAAAACCATTTGTGTACAGAAGTATAAAATTGGCTTTCCAACCTGGTTTCTAAGGCCTTGTTTAGGTATGTGTGGTAGATGCAGGGGAGACACCATTGCATACCATGGGACTGGTCTGGAATCGTGTACTGCCCCTTTTAGTGTGCATGTTATTGTGTCTTGACTCCTTTGCATTGGTGTGATGACCAGTCCCATATTGCACTCAAAATGCTTAGTTTTGCTAGTCTGATTTCTTGAGTTACTAATCATAGCCCATGCCATTTTCTCTTGAGGCTTACAATATCTTGTGGAAAAACAAACGAGTGCAGGTAAGGAGCCTTGTGAATCCCACAATCTTAGAATCTTTTAAAGCCAAACTGGAGCCGAGTGTGGTACAGATGAGAACAGGGAATTGGCTGGGGTGCAGTTTCACACACACTAATCTGTTGGCAACAATTACCATGAGTGCTTGTCAAATGTTCTCTAATCAGCTTGGCATTAACTGTTAAACGTGCGAAATATATTTTTTGTCTAGAATGATATGAGATGGGTTATGACACTGATGGCACGTTGTCTGAATCCTAGTTTGGGAGAAAACGGGTCCAAACCCTCCACCAAAAACCTGTCATTTTGTTTCACTGTATGCTGTAGCTGAAAATTAAGCCTTCATCAGCACCTGGTTTCCTTAGTTACTCAAGTGAAGTAATATAATCAGGTTATATGAACAATGTCACAGCTGGGTTTGCGGGGGAGGATTGGGCATGGATTTCCTTCCAAAGCATTAGGAAAAAAATTGTCATGTATTAGAGACCAGTGATTAAAGAAGGTTTTGTATTTGCTTACCACATGCCTAATACAGCTAAAATGCAACAGTAAGAAATAACTCACTTTGATTTTCAGCACCATTCATTTAAATCATGTTACAAAGAAAATTACGAAGAGCGACAAAGCACAGCTTTTGATAGAAATAAAACTGCAGTTATCTCTGCACCAGCATGCTGAAACAGCTAAAGCAGTTTGAAGAAAGAACAGGAGAAAAAATGATCAAGTTAAAGTATGCAGAAAGGTTATGTTTCAAACTCAAGGTTATATAGTAAGTGGCAGAAATGAAATTCTGATTTTGGCCTCGCACATTTCACAGCTTTCAAGGTAAATTACAATGTTCAAGATTGTACATGCTATTCAATTAAGACAATAGACATGGACAATGACTCTGGGTAATTCAGGAAACTACATATCAGTGAGCCTGACATTTTTGCTAAGCAAAATGGCAGAAACTATTCTGAAGAACACAATTACTGACGATCTAGATCAGCGCTTCTCAACTGGTGTATCGCTACACACCAGTGTGTCACCATGCATCGACAGGTGTGCACATGCTCCCGGTCTCTCCCGCTGCTCTTCCTTCCCTGCTGCCGTTGCCGCCGGGCTAACAGCACATTCTCACCCAGTGGGAATGGCAACGTTGTTAGAGGAAGCTGTGGCACCCGTGGCTGGCCTTTTCTTCTTCCCGCGCCTGCCCCGAAACAGGAAGTGATATGCAGTGCAGTGGGTGGGAAGGAGAAAGAGTCGTGCCATGTGGAAAAGTAGCGGCAGCGATGGCAGCAGTATCGGCCCCCGAGCAGTAGCGTGGCCCGAAGCAATCAGCAAAGGAGTCAACAGTATAAGCCTCCTGCGGCCGATGGGATTCTTCTTTCTTGGCCAGTGGGGGCTGGAGGAGGAGGAGGCTGCTGCAGCTACCATTTATGCTCGGGGGGAGGGGGGGGGAGAAGTGAGAGAGAGAGAGAGAGAAGACAGCCAGCCTCTAAGTGAGAGCATGTGTGTAATTGAGAGCATGTATTTGATTGAGAGCATGTGTGTAGGTGTGTGAGAGAGAGCATGTGTGAGATTGAGAGAAACTGGTCAGAGAGGTGATGTGTGTATATGTGAGACAATAAAAGTGACTGGTCGGGGAGATGACTGTGTGTGAGAGAAAAAGCATGGAAGTGAGAAATCTGGGTATGTGAGAAAGCATGGGAGTAAGAAGCCTGATGTTGTGGGGGGGTGTGTGAAAGAAAGCATGGGACTGAGAAGCCTGTATATGTGAGAGAGAGCATGGGAGTGGGAAGCCTGTGTGTGTGCATGCATGAGAGAGAGACTGGTTGGTAAGGTGACGGTGTGTGAGAGAGAGACTGGGGTGTGTGTATGTGAAGGAAAGTGATTATGGGAATGAGAAGCCTGTGCATGTGGAGAGAGTGAGCATGGGAGTGAGAAACGTGGGTGTGTGTGAGAGACAGTATGGAAGTGAGAAGCCCATATATGTAAGATAGAACACGGGAGTGGGAAGCCTGTTCAGGAATGTGACTGGTGTGTGTGTCAGAAACTGGTTGGGAGATGATTGGTGTGTGAGAGACAGAAACTGGTCATGGGGGTGTGACTGGTATGGTGTGTGTGTGTGAGAGACAGAGAGACTGGTCATGGGCCCTAAGGAAGAGGATCATGAGTATAGAGCGTAGCTTCTACTGCTGCTTCTGGTGTGTACTACGGCTTGCATGGAAGAGGACAAGAGTAGGAGAGCTGCTGGAGGGGGTAAGTAAAGGTGGCTTTTTAAGTTTATCTTTCTTGATTGACTGCCATTTTAATTATTTAATATTATGTGATGTCTGCTTTTTTGAAATATTTTATTGGTGTTTGGAGAATTTTTCATAGTTTTTATGAGTTTTTAATTGTTGGATGTTGTTCTGTTCATAGCTGTTTTGAAACATGTGTTCTGCTTATTAGTATAGTTTTACAATTATTTCTGTGTGGGGATCTATAGCTGCTTGCTAGTTCTGTTTTCCTAATAGGAGGTGCATTGGTGTTTAGGGCCTGATTTAATATTTGTAGTGTTGCCTTTTCATAGATAGGGTTGTTTACTGGTTGAGTGCATTCCATAATACAGGTGTAACTGTGTGCGGATTAGTTTATGTACATAACTGCAGATCCTGGGAGTATGTTAGGTCATTTCTGTGTGTGTTACTGAGGTGAGATATTTCACTAGTAAGTGTTTGTATCAGTCTTATTTGTTGTGTTTTCTCAAGAGGACATGCATTGGTGGTAAACTGCTGTCTTTTCATAAGTAGGGCTATCGAGCCTGGTAGTAGAAGGAGTTTGAGTTGCTGTTACTGAGATGACACCAGAACCAGAATATCTTTTTTGTAGGGTGAGCTGTATGGGGAATGTCGTAATTCTGCTTTACATCCATTATTGTGGGTCAGGGGGGGTTCCCGTGGATGCAAACTGTACTTTTACATCTAGCCCCGTGACGATCATGGGTTCAGTGTGTCATGCATGTGAGAACCATCTGTCAGGTGTGAAACAACAGAAAAAAGGTTGAGAACCACTGATCTAGATAGTCACAGACTTATGGGTCAGAGCCACTATGGATTTACGAAAGGGATGTCTAGCCTCACAAATCTATTAGATTTTATTTTTGAAAGGGTTGAGAAATGTATGGACAAGAATGAGTTAATTGATGTGTCTAGATTTTTAGAAGGCATTTGACAAAGTCCCTCATAAGAGACTAATTAGGAAATTTAAAAGTCATGGGGATAGGATGCAATATCCTATTGTGCATCAATAACTGGCTAAAGGATAGGAAACTGAGAATAGGACTGAATAGTCATATCTCTCAGTGGAGACAAATAATGGAGTGTCCCAGTGATCTGTACTGGGGCTGGTGCTTTTAAGTATATTTATAAATGAGCTGAAAAGAGAGTGATAAGTGAGGTAATCAAATTCACAGATAACACAAAATAATTAAAAATTGTTAGCTCATAAACCAAGTGTGAGGAATTTCAAGAGGACCCTGTGAGACTGGAAGAATGGGTCTCTAAATGATAGAATTTAATATGGACAAGTGCAAAGTGATGCATATAGGGAAGAATGATCCAAACCTTAGGCACATATTAGGTAGGAAAAGGATCTTGAAATCATTGTGGACAATACGTTGAAATCCTCAGCCCACAGTATGCATAGCTGTAAAAAAAACCAAAAAAACACCCAAAAAAACAAATAGAATGTTAAGTATTATTAGGAAAGGAATAGAAAAAAAAAGGATATCATAATGCCTCTGTATCTGTCCATGGTATGACTGCCTTGAATATTACATGCAGTTCTGGTCGCCTCATTTAAAAAAATAGTGGAACTAGAAAAGGTACAGAGAGAGGCAATCAAAATGATTAAGGGACTGGAACAGCTCCCCTCTGAGGAAAGGCTGACCAGCTTAGTGCTCTTCTGCCTAGAGAAGAAATATGATAAGAGGTCTATAAGATCTTGAGTGGGGTGGAATGGTTATTTACCCTTTCAAATAGGACTAGGGTACAGTCTTTGAAGATAATTGTACATTTACAGTAAAAGGGAGAAAATATTTTTTAATCAGCACACAATAAAACATGGAATTTGTTGCCAGAAATCAACTTTTTCTGCCTTTGGGGTAGATATTCAGAATAAGCTTTGACTTACCAGTGGCTACTCTGGTACAGTGCTGTGTGTTTTATTGGCAAAAGAACAGCTATCCCTCTTGTGGCAACAGATCCAACAAAACACACCCACTCTCTCACCCCTCCTACCCAGCATCCTACCTGCCCTCCCCCCCCCCCCAATCCCTGGTCCAGCATCCTGTTTCTCTGAGGACAAGCAGGATGATAGTCCTCGCACATGGGTGACATTGGATGGAGCCCCAGTCGGGAACTTTGACCTCAAAGATTCTAGAACTTTCAAACATGCCCTACTGAGCATGTGCAGCTGTAGTTAGCACCCTGCCTCCTAGGTAGAGTTCCTCAGTCTCTATTTTTTTTTTCCATGGAGCCATGTGGTCATAGAAGCCTTGTATGTCACGGTATTCAGATTTGCTTTCTCCTCAGTTTTTGTAAGTGATTTTTTTTTCTGGAGCTGCAGCTGTTTTTCTTTCCCTTACCTTACGATAGTTTTATTTTATTTTGTCTTTTCCTTTTTTCCTCCTCTTTCCACTGCCTGACAGCTGCTTGGTGGGCCTTAGTCACTGTGCAGCCTGGCCAGAGTCTAATACTGTCTCTTATTAAATTAATACTGCACCTGCAGTTTAGTATGTGTGTTCTCTCCTTGCTCTGACTGTTTTTTGTACCTTTTTGAGGTGCTGACAGGACTCACAGAATGCAGTTGTTTTTGACCAATTTGTGTAGGCCGCTGAGCCTGGGGACTTCCTGAGTTCTGCCTGGGCAAGAATTCTATGTCGTTTCACCAGTTGATCGGTATCAATGGAGGTTCAGACAGTGAAGAGATTGATGATCACACCGTTCTTGTGGGGGGAGAAAGCTTATCCTTCCCACATTCAAAGGAACTAGTCTCCACAAGCAGGGAGCCCTGGACAATGTAGCCTCCCCTCTTGCGTGCCTGTGATGACAATACAGTCTCTTTGTGAGAAAGGATGAGCAGGAGCCTGGGCAAGCAGCTTGCTGTTGCACCTTCGGTGCCATGCCCAGTAAAGGTTGCCCATGTACATCTATGACCAGTGCACTGATGATCTGACGCATCGGGGTCCAGGATTGCCATTGAGCGCCGTGGTCACCCTTGACGCTATCGAGGTGCTGGTGGGTCACCCTCAACACTGTCAGTTGGGCCTCTTTAGCCAGCAATGAAGGTTATGCTGGGTAAGCCCTTGACTTACTTTTTTTCCTGTCAACATGAACGTTCAGTAACAGAAAGCACTCAGCAGCTTTACCCAGGAGCATGTCATCTTGCCCTCTAATTTTGGGTTTTTACTTTTTGGGCCCTTCCCCTTATTTTTACTTATTGCTTTTCTTTGCTCTCCCCTTCCATCTCTAGGCACTTACCTTCTGCCTTCTCCTCCATCCAGTAACCATCCCTTGCTTTGAAACATTTTCTTCTTTCTCTCCCCCTATTCCAAATACTTTGTCCCCTATTTTCTCCCTCTAATTCCAAATACTCACTCTTCCCTCCCATTTCTTTCAAGCACACTCACCCCACCAGGCATTTTCTATCTTCCACCTCTTTTCACAATTCCACCTTAGTTTCTGCTTCACTTCCTCCTCTCTCTCCCCCTGTTTCCAGGCATCTCTTCCACCCATCCCACCTCCCTTCCTTTCTTCACAGCTCAATGCTTTGGGCAAGTAATAGGCCTGGGTCCTAACAGCAGAAGCAGCTGCTGCAGCTTTCCACAGTCTATCTCTTCTATTGGGTGCCAAGTCCTGAATTTTAGGACTCTTTGCACTTTTTTGGCCTTGACTATCTTGTTCCCTTGAACACTTTGAAACTTTATGAATGCTTTGACATTTTTAGATCACTTTAGTGAGCAAGGCTTTGCTAATGCACGATTCCCTCAAAGCTGCTTGGCACCGCTTTGCAAGTATCTTTGCACATTAATGTCTTGTGAGTGCTTCAGTATTTGGCGTTCCCTGGCATCTCATTATATGCATCTGTATCTTGAGGTGACTTCAGCAGTGCTCCAGTGCCTTTAAAGGACTTGACACTTCTTGCATTCTTTAAGAACACTTTTGCATCTTACGAGTAAGTCTAATCTCTTCAGCAAGTTAGCTTTGAGAACCTCACTACCAAGTTTTAAGTGTGTTCTGATATATTGAAACTATCTCAGTGCATTAGCCCCTCAAAAATGTTTGTATTTTCTTGATGCCTAGAAAAAGATTTAGTGCTTGAGGCTGCTTTATGGTTTTGTGCCTTCAGGGTATGTACGCTATGTTTTTCAGCTTCTCAGAATGCTTAAAATATTATTCCTCCTGACTTCTTTGAGATGAACTTGATATAACAGCACATTACTGTTGCTTGGATGCCTTCTTGTATGCCTTGTGTACCTGCTTCTCAAAATCTTTGCTATGTCTAGAGTACATTTATATCTCGAGTGTACCTTCTTCAGTGAATGTAAGCTCAGGACTGCCTTTGTGGATTTTGGTTCATTAAAAAAGGTGCTTAAGAGACTACAGGGCTTTAAGTATTTCTGTAGATCATCGAAGCCTTGATGGTATGTAGGCACTCCATAAGTATTTTGGTATTTCAGCCATGCTCTGCTACAAGAAGGTGTCTCGGCGCTGTAGTGCCTGGGCTAGCAATATATCCAGGTAAATTGGATGTCTGAAAATTGTCCTTTCTAGTTAAAAGTACATGTGATATTCCATGCATACTTTCAGAATCCTTTGGGGGGCATCATACTTAGGGATGGGAGGTTGATTAAGGTCAGAAAATGCTACACATAGATTGTATTTTCAGATTTATGTACATTTGCCATACATTTCTACCCGCACAAAAAGTAAGTGAAAAAGTCCAAGAATACATTGTACTTGTAGTAGTTTTCAAAGGGAAAGCACCCATGGAATTTGCACCAAAACAGACACTTTGAAAATTGTCCACTTAGTTGCCTTAGTACTTCAGTGGTTACATAGTGCATGATAAGGTCATACCTAAATTGTGGCTCAAGGCAGTCTGCTACCCGAGGCCGGTGATAAGATGGTGCTCCCTTCTCCATGCCCCAAGGTGTGGTACAGATAAAATCACCAAAGGGGCTTGGGGGACATCCTATTACTCAAATGCCCTTTGCTAAGCTCAGCATGGCATTGATGATCTTTCTTTTGAAAGAGACCCCTTGCTTAATCCTATGCAGCTGGTATGAATAAGTGTGTAGAGAGAGCTACGAGATGGGAAGAGATTGTTAAGAGGAAATCGTAACTTCAATCATTGTTGCATCAGCATCATTAGGGTATCCATCTCTCAAGGCCTGTTATTTGTGTTCCTCGTGATATAGAGATGTCTCCTACATGATCCTTTTGACATTCTTGTCTTGTGTAGGGCTGTATGAGGTTGTCAGTATTAGAAGGAGCAGATATAGATGGGGTTTTTTTTAAATCAAGTATGAACAGGAAATTTAGTCTTCCACAGATACTGAATTCAACCATAGAGTTCACAAAAGTTATTGTCAATTGTTTGTGTGCTATTTTGCCCTTTCTTGTGTTCAATACAGTTTAGATCCCGTTAGTCATTATTGATAGAACACGACTCAGAAATGTTAATTTTTCTTATTTGGACTTCTTTTGTTTTCTCATTGATGGTATATTCTCATCCTATTTTTTTCTAACAGAGAAAGTAGGTAGGATTTTAGTCCTGGGGGAATTCTGCGCTCCTGTGCTACTGTGGAGCGCAGAATTCCCACCCCCTGCACAGAATTGCTATTTTCTGTGTAGGAAAGAGGAGCCCTGGTGTGCCTCGAGCAGAACTCGTTCTGCTTATGGCGAAGATGAAGGTCCCAGTGTGCTGCAAGCGGAGCCAGTCATGCTTGCAGAGAAGATGAAGGCTCCGGCTTGCCACAAGCAGAGCCCATCATGCTTGCGCGAAGGTTAAGGATCCCGGCATGCCACAAGCGGATCCCTTCTGGCTCCTGGTGAAGATGAAGGATCCCAGCGTGCCTCAAGTGGAGCTCATCCTGCTCGCGGCGAAGGTGAAGGCCCTGGCATGCCACAAGCGGAGCCCGTCATCCTTGTGGCGAAGGTGAAGGATCCCGGCATGCCACAAGCGGAGCCCTTCTAGCTCCTGGTGAAGATGAAGGATCCCAGCATGCCATGAGCAGAGCCTGTCCCAGTCATGGCGAAGAAGGCCCCGGTGAGAGTGTGTGTGTGTGTGTGTAAGCCTGTTGGGGGAGAGAGAGAGGGAGTGTGAGTGTGGGTGCCAGAGAGAGGGAACCTATGTGAGGACATTGTGAAGGAGTCTTTATATGTGTGAGAGATTGGGAGCTGGTGTGTGTGAAAAAGGGATTGTGTGTATGTGAGGGTGCTTGCTTGTGTGAGATGGAGCCTGTGTGAAGGGATTGTGTATGTGTGAGAGAGAGCCTGTGTGAAAGGATGTGCGAGAGGGAGATGGGTAGCCTATGTGAGTGTGTATAAGAACATAAGAAATTGCCATGCTGAGTCAGACCAAGGGTCCATCAAGCCCAGCATCCTGTTTCCAACAGAGGCCAAAACCAGGCCACAAGAACCTGGCAATTACCCAAACACTAAGAAGATCCCATGCTACTGATGCAATTAATAGCAGTGGCTATTCCCTAAGTAAAATTGATTAATAGCCATTAATGGACTTCTCCTCCAAGAATTTATCCAAACCTTTTATGAACCCAGCTACACTAACTGCACTAACCACATCCTCTGGCAACAAATTCCAGAGCTTTATTGTGCGTTGAGTGAAAAAGAATTTTCTCCGATTAGTCTTAAATGTGCTACTTGCTAACTTCATGGAATGCCCCCTAGTCCTTCTATTATTCGAAAGTGAAAAGAACTGAGTCACATCTACTCATTCAAGACCTCTCATGATCTTAAAGACCTCTATCATATCCCCCCTCAGTCGTCTCTTCTCCAAGCTGAACAGCCCTAACCTCTTCAGCCTTTCCTCATAGGGGAGCTGTTCCATCCCCTTTATCATTTTGGTTGCCCTTCTCTGTACCTTCTCCATCGCAACTATATCTTTTTTGAGTTACGGCAACCAGAATTGTACACAGTATTCAAGGTGTGGTCTCACCATGGAGCGATATAAAGGCATTATGACATTTTCCGTTTTATTAACCATTCCCTTCCTAATAATTCCTAACATTCTATTTGCTTTTTTGACTGCTGCAGCACACTGAGCTGACGATTTTAAAGTATTATCCACTATGATGCCTAGAGCTTTTTCCTGGGTTGTAGCTCCTAATATGGAATCTAACATCGTGTAACTACAGCAACGGTTATTTTTCCCTATATGCAGCACCTTGCACTTGTCCACATTAAATTTCATGAGAAAGGGAGCCTGGGTAGGTGTGTATGCAAAAGAGGGAGAGAGAGACCCCATATGAGGGGATGTATGTGTGCGAGAGAGGGACCCTGTATAGGGAATGTGTGTGTAAGAGAGAGGGCCCCTGTATGAGGAGATATGTTTGTGCAAGATGGAGAGGGAGCCTGTATGAGGCTGTGTGTATGTGTACTAGAGAGAGGGATCCTGTGTGTGTGTGTGTGTGTGTGTGTGTGTGTGTGTGAGAGAGAGGGACAGAGGGAGCCTGTGTGAGGGGCAGTTCTGAGAGAGGGGTCAAACTCATGGAGTGGAGATAGAGTGGAAGGCGTTGAGCCTAGAGGGGGAAGGTAGTGGCAGGTGGAGGAATTGGGGCTTGAGAGGGCAAAGTGGCCAGGGGATTATGGGGAGAGAGTGAAAGGGACACTCTTACAGTGAACTTCTAGGGAAATTCTACTCAAAATATTTAAAATTCTGCATTTTTAAGTAACAACTTTTTTCTGTATTAGACTGTCATGTATATTGTTGTTTTTGACCAATATAAAGTTTGCAAAATTTTGCAGAATTTTGTTTTTGTGCGCAGATTTTTAAATACTTTTGCTCAGAATTCCCCAAGGAGGAGGATACAGATAGTTATAGATTTATATAGTTCTGCATTGCAACTATGGCATGCATCAGCTAGAGAGCAGGATGAGCTAGCATCAATGAAGATAGGATCAAAAGTGTTATTTTACCCTATTAGTTGATGCTGCATGCTCCAAAGCAGGGAAGGAGAATTTCATTTGCATTGGTGGAGCTTAAATGCAGAAGATGTACAATTGAGGAAAATTACCTTTTTTTAAAATAAATACAGTAATCCCCTTCAAAGATATAGTGCGACAGATTTTTCCATAACATGTATCTAAGGGCCCTGAGTTTAGCAGTTTTTCCAGAATATGCAATAATACTTGTCTTACCACAAACACCTATGACGTTTTCCTTGCATGTAATGCACAGTCTGAAAAATGTTTTTTGAAGGCCAGAAGAAGAAGATACTTCATCACAAGTTTTTCTAAATATTTTTCTGGAAATCATTTCTTATTTCTGTCTTTAGCTAATTAACCAAGGCAAAAGTTATATTTCTCTTTGACTTGAGCCTGAAACAGTGTTGAGTTTTGCAGCTTCAATTCTACCAGTCTTTTAACATTTGTTTTGCACTTTGCTGGAAAGCTAGAACATGTCCAGAGATAGAGAGGTGGGTGCAGTTAAAGAATGATGTAAAAGAAACACTTGTATTCTGAAAGATTATCAAAATCAACTTTATATTAGTGATTTTTGGAGTTTACTGTTAATTTAAAAAAATTAATGTAGCTGGGGGCTGATCAAGATGGCTGCCACCCATTAAGCAATGCTAACAGTTTTTTTCTACCCATTGTGAAAAATTTCTTATGCCTCTATCCCTTAAGTTATAAGGAAAAGGAAAGGTAAAACTAAAATCCTTGCCTCTGAAAATATGCCACCGCCTGCTGCAATTCTTTATTACTTCACATTATCTCCTAGGCTGGGGATACCATATTCCAACCTGCAGCAGTGACCCAGTATGATGGCTGCCTCAGGCTAGAGACACCCATCCCTGAGGTTTTGCAGCTGGTGAAGATCCTGTGTTTCAGTATCTGGCCACTCTCTTTTTGCTGGTTCCCTCCACTGGAGCAGAGACAATTGCTGTAGTGTTGGCATTAGACAGGGAGTTTGTGAGCAGCAAAGGCCAGTCAGCTGCCATGAAACGTCTTGGCGGAACAGGTTTATGTGAACTAGAGGCTTTCAGTTTCATTGGAGTCAGGCTCCATTCATCCAGAGGAGGGCCTTTGGGATTGAAAAACAGGACAATTGTGTTGTTTCCCCAGACATTAGAGAAAGGTAGAAGCAGAGTAGATGGCAGTTGAAAAAAAGCAACCATTCCATCTAGTCTGCCCAGCCATTCTTGGTCCACACTGCAAGGATATATATCTAACAGCAGCTACAGAGCAGAACCTCCTACAAAGATACCTCTTTCAATATAGAACACCTACCATACTTCACCATCCTAGACAGATGAGCATACAAGATCCCCCACCAGGTCATACCCACCACCCCTTCCTTCCCAAGTCTACCCATAAAACTTTGCAATAATCAAAATAGCTTTCCGTATCAGCTTGTCTGTTAGGAGACCAGATGTTCAGATATGTCCTCTTTGTAGACTACCAGACAGACTCATCTGCATGAGCTTCTTGTTTTTACTATAATTACAGCATGCCAGACAGACCCAACTGCTAGTCTATTGCTATCATCCTAGCCTAATCTAAATTGCTCCCTCTACCTACTTGAAAGGCTTGATAAATCTAATGGGCCCCCTTTCTGAATTAGGTTTGCCTGTTGATTCTTAAACAGCTGACATGGAATTCTTCGAGGGAAATTACATTAGAGATATGTCTAGAGAAAATCATTACTGGGAAAGTTACTAGTATTCAAAAATATTTTAAATCCTTGCAGGCTAATTTTCAGAAAATGCCCCCCCCCCCCCTAAATTAGGTCCCTAAATATAGAGTATCAAAATGTAGGTGGGTTTTTGGCAGAAAATTTTCTAGATTTAGAAACCTAACATTTAGTGAACCAAATTTAGACCTGAAATTTATTTGACTAGATTTAGGTACCCAAGTTAAGTGTCTAGCACTGAAAATCAATGCTAAATACCTAATTTTTTTTTTTAACCTGCCCTCACTCTGCCCCTTTAACCATCTGCATTTAGGGACCTAAATTTAGGTGCCTAGTTAAAATAGGCTTCTAAATTTAGGGATTTCAGTCCTACTCAGTTTTCAAAGGGGACAATTTGTGTTCTCAAAGTTGAGGACCTAAGACCTTTGAAAATTGACCTGTTAGAAGATAAATGTGAACAAGTGATTGTCCAATAAAACTTAGAAGCTAGAGTCCAAAATCTTGAAAACAAATTGTAGGGATTGCAGGCATTTTCTAATGTTTTTTCCCTAAAAATTTGTAAAATTTGTCAAAAATAAGAACTTAAGGATAATAACTTGTTCTAAGATTGAGCCTATCTCTCTGTTAGATTTATTTCATTATCATATGTCTGATTCCTTAAATATACTTAAATATTAACCTTGGTTGTAAGAGTGCATTGTTTTCCTAGATCTTTTTTTAAAAGGTAAGAGGGCAAATTGGAATGAAGTTGTTGTTCTGCTCTAATGGAAAAAATGTAATTTAGAAAAAATAGTGTAATTTTCCTTTTCCTAGAACTGCATTCTTAGTTGAATTAGCTTTACAATTAAAGCATAATATTGTGTTTAAAAAATATTTTCAATTAAGAATGGAATTTTTCCTGGGACATCGTCAAAATAGTTTCAATGAGACAGGATTTTGTTAATTATGGTGCCCAATTTTTAAAAATATTTCCTGCTAAATGCAAAATTCTATTTAAAATCATATTTACATGTATTTATTTATTTTATTTAGAACATTTTATATACCATTTTTTATACAGAAGTAATCAAAACGGTTTACAAGTAAACGTTCATAATCTTATATCACAAACATAATTAAAAATTTAATTTAAAGGTATATCCACAAGGAAAAGAAGACATAATTTAAAAATATGTAGATAAAAAATTAGACGGGGAGGACAAAATTAGGTAGGGTCCTCAGATTATTTAATAAATTTCTTAGTGCAGGAAGTTCTATTTGATATCTCATTCATTTCAATATTTGAAAACTTTGTGATTGGATTGATGTTGCTGCTTTTTTTTAATTTGGAGTTGTTAAAACTGGAAATATTTATGTGTGATTGTAGACATTTTTTTTCTTTTTGCTCAGTGGTTGCATTTTTTTTTGTATTGTATTAGGTTGATATCCTAGATTCTTGGATCTTTCCCCTCATTTTTGTAGGTTTAACATTTTTCTGAAAGGAGCATAATAATTTTTTTGTCTATTTCTTTCCCTCCCTGTTAGGATATTGTATGTCTTTTTTTATTTTGCTTTTTTTTTTTTATTACAATTGTTGACATTACGGTTCCTGTCGTATTTAAAATCTGAAAATAAAATTGTAAAAGAAGAATATATAATGTAGAAGTAATGGCCTTGATTGACTTCTAGTTGTGTTGTATGCTACCACTCAAGGATTTCATTTTTCCCAGCTTTGGGTTGCGCTGTTGGCACCAGTTGGGACTGGGTAAAATATATCATTCTTGATAGTGATACCTGTTGGCCAGTCATAGTTCATCTGAGTTGTGCTTACTGGCCTGAAAATATCTGGAAGTTTTCTCTGATTTCTCTTCCTGAATGTTAAAAAGTAAAACCTTGGCATTTAAATCAAAACCATGTCTCAGTACTGTACATAATGAGGAGCAAGTTACTATAGGTGAATGATTTTTTTTTATTTTGAAGTAGAAAATATTTGTATTTATTTATTTATTTATTTATTTATTTCTTTTGTATACCGACATTCGATCGAGATATCACATCGGTTTCCAGAAAACAGGTTGAATAGAGCCGGAACTGCCCTATTTTACATTGTAACAAGCGAACAGTTGATTAAACAATAAATATAAGGAACATTGTAACATATGAATAAAATTAAAATTAAATATTAGATGTGGGTATATAGAAATGGCATATAGCCTATATACAATATGTACAATATGACTTGGTAATGAGTAGGGTGGGGGACAGGGAAGAGGGAGGTTACGAGAAGGGTGGGGGACAGGGAAAAGGGAGGAAAGAGAAGGGGGGAGGGGTTATGCGTTCATGTAGACCTGAGATCCCAGTTAGCCAGTGTAAATATACTTTAACTTGCAGGATTTTTAATCTTCAATAAATGGCAAAATGTTATCTTTCATTGAAGCAGAAATGTTTCCTGACCTCCTTAAATTGTAATTTATTTAATCATTGTTCATAATGTTTATTAGTTTTAGGAGATAGAAACATTTTGACATTCTTCCCACAATTCCGTAGCTTTACTATGCATATTGGATTTATTTAGGTATGTTAGAATAGGTTTCTGATAATGAACTCCACAGAAACACCAAGTGTGGGGTAGATTTTAAAAGGTGCGTGCGGGAGTAGATTTGTTCGCACAATCCGGTGCGAAGAAATCTACTCCCAATTTTATAACATGCGCGCGCTAAATACAGGGTCGGCGCGTGCAAGGCTGCGCAAAATCGGCAGCCTGCGTGCGCTGAGTCGCACAGCCATCCTCCATTCTCTCCGAGGCCGCTCCAAAATCTGAGCAGCCTCGGAGGGAACTTTCCTTCCGGACCCCCCACCTTCCCCTCCCTTCCCCTATCTAACCTACCCCCCAGCCCTAACTGATTCCCCCCCCACCTTTATTTTCTAAGTTGCGCGTGCCGGCCAGATGCCGGCGCGCCATGTTCCAGTCCGAGGGCTGGGCCAGAATCACGCCTGCGGACCCCACCCCTGGAACGCCCCCCGATGACGCGCCGGCCGCGACACGCCCCCGACATGCCCCCCCCCCTCCCAGGAAAGCCCCGGGACTTACGCATGCCGCCGAGCCTATGCAAAATAGGCTCGGCGCGCGCAGGGGGTGGAAGGGGCAGCGTATTTTACGCACGTAACCCTTTGAAAATCTGCCTCCAAGTTTGTCTAGACTTTAAAGTGATGCTGGCCAAAGAGCTGAATTTTCAAAATACTTATTTTATATCATGACAAGCATACATAACAGAATCTGAGAGTTGCTTATGATTTTGATTTGAATTATTTAAAATGTTATCTACCAGACTGGCCAGAGACAATAAATGCCTTATACAGAATCTATTTACAAACTGAGTTTCTGAGCATTGTTAACAGTATTATCAGAGTGAGTTGGAAAGATTCATAGCTAGTTATAAATATTTGTGTGTTGCATATTTGGGGTATTTTGGCCAACAATATGTGTGGCTTCCACAGCTAAAAATGAGAGCAGGAGGAATGAGTGAGTCATCAAAGTGGAAGAAGCAAAAAAGATCACCAAGGCCACCACGTCATACAACCAAGATATCATCTGGGACAGATCTACCCTCCCACCACCCATTCAGCAATGGTACCTCCTTGTCTGCCAGCATGACAGGTAGGTGCAAATCTTCAGCAATATCAATTTCTATCTGTCTTTTACACATTTTTAAATTTATACAGCCACCACTTAGACCTTTCAATTGTTCATGGAAGTTCAAGAGGAGACATTTAACATCTCGTGTTAGACAAGGGTTCTGGGGCTATTTTATATGATTTCTGTTTTCACATTTATTCTCTCCTTTTTCATATTTAATTTTCTCTATGAACAAGCAGGATGAATTAGTCACCCATGTGGGTGATGTCATCCAATGGCACCAAGAATGGAATATTTGATATCTTGAGTTATTCATTCATAGTCAGCATCACATAGCTTAATGCAGCGAGGCTCATTCAGCAAGACGCATAGTGTTTCTTCCACTGAGAGGAAACCTCTACTCATATCTTATTCATGAAGCTTCCTAGGTTAAATTCTCTTCACCTTTTTCTTTCAGTGTTTCAACCTGAAAACTGCCAGATCTTCAGTTTTTTTTAATAGAAAGGCAAGAGATCTTTTCCCAGCCAAATCTCTCTTGAAAGCTTATTCTAGAGGAGCAGCATGAAACAAGTAAAGCACTTGTACAGAGGGACTGACAGTCTCCTTAACTGAATGTACCATAAGCAAATGATCTGTCTGACATCATGATGAAATGGGCTGGGGTATAATGAGACAAAGGTAAACAAGATCCACACCATATAAAGCCATGGAATATATGTTCCCATATTTAGACAACTATGTAATCTAGAGCAATTCACAATCCACAACTCTACAGGCATTACATTCTGCATTTTAGTTCCTAGAACAACTGGATTTTTTAAATTAAATACCCAAATCCAATCTGACTTCATCTGTCCAATTGGAATTCATTGGTACCCTAACAGATACACAGCACAACAAAGTGTAAACTCTGGAATTTGTTGCCAGAGGATGTGGTTAGTGCAGTTAGTATAGCTGTGTTTAAAAAAGGATTGGATAAGTTCTTGGAGGAGAAGTCCATTATCTGCTATTAAGTTCACTTAGAGAATAGCCACTGCCATTAGCAATGGTAACATAGAATAGATTTAGTTTTTGGGTACTTGCCAGGTTCTTATGGCCTGGATTGGCCACTGTTGGAAACAGGATGCTGGGCTTGATGGACCCTTGGTCTGACCCAGTATGGCATTTTCTTATATTCTTATGTCCTTATGTGTTTCTCCTCATTGACAGAAGAAACATTCTGATGTCTTCAGCGAGGGAGATATTCCACAGCCAAGTAATCTTAACTCCATGGCTGGTGCTAGCTTTTTGTCAAGTGCTGGATATATGAATGACCCTCAGAAAGCTATGAGTAAACTAAATTATAATTACAATATAATCAACCTCCCATACCAAAACAGCAGTCTTCCAGCAATTAAACAATATCAAACCTACCTATGAAAAGGCATCACTGCAAATTTTATGCCAGGCTCTAAAATATCAATATAGTTCCTATTAGGAAAATAGCTAACCTCAGTCACACATGCAGAATTCAAACAGGCACTCCCCAAAAATCAGAATAAAGCAACTGTGAAGTATAAATAGACACATACAGGCAAAAACAGAAATAGCAACTACAACAAGCCAGACTCTATGTAGTGCAACAGTGAAAAAACAGAATCCCAATATCTTCAGAAATATCTGGGTAAGTAGTGCATCTTAAAAAAAAAATAAAAAAATTTGCGGGCCTCCTGGCCTGATACCTACCTCCCATCGCCACATGTTTCTACCCCCCTCCCCCTTGGGTGTCCCACAACTTGGCAATTGAAAAATTTCCTAAGACAGTCGCCACCAGCCTGGGCTCCCCCCCTCCCCCCGCCTGCTAAAAATATATCCTTCCTCTCTACCTCCACCCACTCTTTACCTCCAAAAGTGGATGTGGACCCTCTGCTGGGATCACTGGAAGCTTACTTACATACTAAGGGGTAGATTTTTAAAACCCCAGCATGCATAAATCCTGGGGTTTGCACGCTAGACCCATTTTCCAATGGGCCCGACCAAGCGCGTAAACCCCAGGATGGGTGTAAGTGCCTGAGCTTTAAAAGTGGGTGGTCTGGGGGTGGGGCGGGGCTAGAGGCACCCGGTTCAGCAGCCTTTTGCTGCTGTGCCAGGGGATCATGCGCCCTCCTACTTCTTGATAGGAGCAAAAGGTAAAATACAAAAATTAGGGGTAGCTAGCATAGGGGGAGGGCAGGATAGGGGAAGGAGCAGACTGGGAGGGAACTGGGGAAGGCCCCGATGTGTCGCTGCATGTATTTGCAAAATTATACCCCCCCCCCCCTTGCGCACACCGACTTGGAATTTTATAACATGCGCTCACTTTTTGAAAATCTACCCCTAAATGTTTATTCCACTGAATATACTGGACAAGTTATCTGGCTTACTTTAGCCAGATAACTTGACCTCTAAACAGCCCACTGAATATTGGCCTCTCCATATACAATTATTTTTTTTTAATTTCCCAAACACTAATAAAATATTTCAAAACAGATATATCCAATAATACCTGAAATAAAAATTAATAAGGCTAAAAAAAATTTGCGCTCTCCATACCTGGGAACTTTCAATTTTCCCTGAGATTGTCATAGGTTAATGGGAGTAGGGTGTTCAAACTTTTTCCATCGATAAGCAGGCTGAATTAGCCATGCTCAGTGGGTAAAGTCATCAAGTGTCACAATGCGGAGCTGTCTCAGAGTTAGTTTTTTGTAAACTGAGTATGCACGGGCATTCCCGCACGATTGTAGGTGACAGAACTCTCCTCAGTCTTTTTTTCATCCGTGCTTTGCATGGTTGTAGGAGATTCAGTTTCTCATTATTTGTTCTAACTTTCTTTAATCGCTCTTAGCGACTTACCAAAAGCACTTTTCAGTGCTACCAATGCCTCACAACCATCCAGCTTCAAATACTGCTCGTATGGACGCATAATGTCCCTCACAGATGGCCATAATTACTGCTACTTGTGCCTAGGCCCAGAACATGACCAGGCAAATTGTAGAAACTGTGGCCACATGTCCCCAACAGCTCAAAAGTAGAGGGCTGACAAAATAGCTCAACTCCAGATGGAGACCAAGTCTTCAAAGGGAAACACCTCCTCGGGCAGCAGCTGAAGTACAGAGGGAGAGAAAAGAAAGTACTCCCATACTTTACTGACTAAGAAGGATGACTTATAGCCTAAGAAGCGGCACACTCAGCCTCAAGAACCATCAGAGAGGCCAACTGCGCTGAAAGCGAGGTACCCTCCTCAGAGCATCACAACGCAAATGAAGCAGGCACCCATACTGAAATCGCTCGTAACACACAACGTGCCTAGACCGCAAGGCGCACCTAAAGTGCACAGTGCACATAAAATAAATGGCACACCCTCCACAACTCATGGTGATCTTACCGCTACAGCACACAAATGCTGCAAGATGGGCTGCACAAGAAAGGCAGTGTTGCATCAAACAATGCAGAAGTCACCGCATGCACTGATAGATGAAAATCGTCAAAAGAGAAGAAACACACAAGTCATGAAGCATCACAATCACACCATATAGCATCACTAGCCACCATATAGACCCAATTCTTCCCATCAATCAACCCAGATACTACAAAAAGGCATGGAGGAAGATATCTTACAGGCAGCAATAACTACACCCAGGTTACCTTTGGGAAACTATCAGGCCTTCTATCTGATGTTTTCACTGCCAACCACTACTCCTAGATTGATGCTAACCCCTACCTTATGGCAAAAGGACAACTGCCTTCAAGCACCAGATCCAATTAGCCTGATCATTCCCATTCCAACTCCACCGGGCTTGGACGCTGACCAAAGTTTGATCCCCAAAGTAGATGCTTCTTCAGCTATCACCAGGGCCAAGATTGCAACAAGCAGTTGAACAAATCACAGATATTATGAGGTTTGTTCTCTAATCTCTTTCCTCAGGCACTACTTCCATCTTTTCTGCCAGCGTATCCAATTATTCAAGCAGTTGAAAAGATGATGCCAGGTGCACTGCAGGAGGTGGTGAAGACAAAAACAGTAAAAGAATACAAAGGGACATGGGATAAACACTGTGGATCCCTAAAGGCTAGAGGATGGAAATGAAGAAAAGAGTGCATGGGAGTAACTTGCTGGTGTGGTGGTTACTTTCCTTAACCAATAAGCCTTGATACAGTTGATGCAACTTCATCATGCTTTCTGTTTCAACAGCAGGGGGAAAAGGGGAATTGGATTCAAACAGCAACCAATGAGGGCCACCGACTGTTACGGTCTGGGGAACAAATAAGCATGGGGGTAATTTTCTGATGTGGCTGTTACTACCCTTAACCAATAAGCCTGATACTTTTGATGCAACTCCTTGCTTCCACAGGAAGGGGTAAAGGGGAATTGAATTCATACAGCAACCAATGAGGGCCCTGACTTTTTAAGGTCTGGAAAACTGATAAGCATGGGAGGTAACCTGCATGGTGTGGCAGATACTACTATAAGCTTGGTGGTCAGATTGGATGGACCATTTGGTCCTTTTTTGCCTTCATTTTGTTGTTTTTATGTCTCACTGCCTACATCTCCTTCCTTCTCTTCTTCCGCACCATCTTCACCTCTTATCAGAAGAATTACCTCCTCCTACTATGCCGTCAAAGGAATGTTCACTGCCTTGTTCCCCATTTACATACCCATCATTTGAACATTCACCAGGGGAGTCTCCAGGCATTTCCACAGGATTACTGTCTGATCCCCCGAAGAACTGCCAGAGCACACATCACCTCCAGAGGGCCTAACTTACTCCAGGTTTGTCAAGAAAGTGGGTACTGCCCTCAAATTGGGGGTGAGAAAAGAACCAGTCCCTCGAACAGAGGTCATAGGGCTACTCAAAATTAGAAATTCCAACAGACCCTTCTACGCTATCATCTCACAATGTGCTCAGCATGGTGCTATTAAAGAAATGGGAAACCCCTTTCTCAGAACTAGTAACAGCTAGAAAGGTTGATTTAAAATTCTGTTTAAAAAAAAAACAAACCCTGGATATGGAGTGGTGCAACTACCACACAAATCGATAGTCGAATCAGCAATGAAAAAGGCTAAGAAGAAAACACTATATTCCAATATACCACCAGGTAAAGACCACAAATTGCTAGATGACTTTGGTAAAAAGCTCTTCCAGAGAACCATGCTAATGGCAAGAATTGAAAGTCATCAGTTCTACATGGTCCAATACTATATGAGTGTGTGCAAAATCTGAAACCATATATCCACATCAATGGAACTCATTACCCCCATATATACGCCAGGAACAATACCATCTCTCCTTTAGAAAAAAACTGAAAACTTGGCTGTTCTCACAAGCATTCCCTTGATGAGACACTACCCAACTAGCAATGTATCCTACTCCACTCCCATCACCTTTCCTCCTCGCCTATAACCTCTTCCCCTGCCCCATTCCTGGCCCAGGTCATTGCCCCAGTATGATGCCTCTGCTGCCAAGTATCTAAACTGTTATGTTCGAATTACTTATTTATATTAAATGTTAATTGAGCTCTCCATTCTAATCAATTGATTTGTACTATCCTGCATTACTTTTAGGTATGTTGTGTTAAACTTTTTTCTCTCTCGCTTAAATATCCTGAATTGTACTCCCTGTTCATTGTAACTTTCTCTCATGTAGTTAAATGGTTTCCCCTGGTTCTACTGTAAACCGGTACGATAAGACTTGTCTTGAGCATCGGCATATTAAAAGAATTTAAATAAATAAATCAGGTCAGAATCAGGTGAGCAGATCACACAGCCTCATTACGATCTAGATGAAGGTTTATGACAGTTGCTCCACTTAGTCTGCAAAGTGTTCGACACTACAGCCAGAATGTCAGCAGCTTCCATTGGTGCTAGAAGAATAGCTTGGTTGCATGCAAGTGGCATTAGGGAAGATGTCCATGAAAAGCTTGCTGATCTCTTTTGCTTGGAGATCACTTATTCGGGAAGAAGTTAAAAGAAACAGTCGCTCAACTAAAGGAGCAGAATATTATTGTCCATTCTTTATCAACACAGAGCAAGCCGGGAGGGAGTAACCAACACTACTTCCCTTGGTTTAAATATTCATACTATCCTTGTAGACCATACTGGACATATCAACCCTACCATCTGCCCGCATACCAACAACCATGCCAACAACAGCAATCTGTTCAACAAAGGGGATACCAGACCAACTGACAAACACAGAAGTCACAGGCACAATCTCCTTCAAAACAACAAGGTTTTTAGCCAGTCCATTGCCACAGCCACTAACTCCGGTTGGGGGCAGAATTCAGATCTTCCTGGATAGAAATAACCTTGGACCAATGGGTCCTCTAAATCATTCGCACAGGTTACCATCTCAACTTCCTGCACCAACCAGGATTATCCTATTCAGCACACCCACTCATGAATCCCAACCATGTATCTCTTCTAACTCAAGAAGTGAACAAATTACTCTCAACAGAACGCGACATGGGAGATACCATTTTAGGATTACAACAAGGGGTATTACATTACTTCCTTATCCCCCCAAAAATGGGAGATATTCACCTGATCCTTGACCTGAGATCACTAAACAAGCATCTGCATCGAGAAAAATTCAAAATGACAACCTTGGGTATTATATTACCCTTCATCCAGCCCAACAACTGGATGTGCTCTCTTGACCTAAAGGATGCATATGCACATGTCTCTATCCACTCCGTCTGTTGGTGCTACCTCTGTTTCAGGGCTGGACAGATTCACTACCAATACAAAGTTCTCCCCTTTGGACTCTCATCTGCACCAAGAGTCTTCACAAAATGTCTAGCAGTGGCTGTGGTACATCAATGTTGTTCCAGATACACCTCTTTCCTTATCTCAATGATCGGTTAATAGTGACATCGAATGAACGCTCACTATGTTCTCACACTGAGATGACTGTTCGCTGCCTGGAGAATACGAAAAATTGATGCTCCAACCAACACAGCAACTCCAGTTCATAGGAGCACAAATAGACTCGATCAGAACCAAGGCTTAGCTCCCTCGCAAGAGGGCACTGAAACTTTGCATCATAGCAAAAAGACTTCTACAACGCAAGTCTACAGCAGTTCACCATATACTGCTAATACTTGGTCACGTGGCAACAGCTGTACACGCAGTTTATAAAAACATAAGATATGCCATACTGGGTCAGACCAAGGGTCCATCAAGCTCAGTGGCCAATCCAAGTCACAAGTACCCGGCAAATACCCAAACATTAGATAGATCAGAAGCTATTATTGCTTATTAATTATCGTCATAGCAGTTTCTGGATTTATCCTCTAGGAACTTATCCAAACCTTTTTAAAATCCAGTTACACTAGCTGCTGTAACCACATTCTCTGGCAATGAATTCCAGAGCTTAATTATGCACTGAGTGAAGAAGAATTTTCTTTGATTTTTCTTAAATGAACTAATTGCTAACTTCATGGAGTGCCCCCTGGTCCTTCTGTTATCTGAGAGAATAAATAAGCGATTTACATTAACTTGTTCAAGTCCTTTCATGATTTTGTAGACTTCTATCATATCCCCCCTCAGTCGTCTCTTCTCCGAATTGAACAGCTCTAACGCTATCCTTTCTTCATAGGGGAGTTGTTCCATGCCCCTTATTTTGGTCGCCCTTCTCTGCACTTTCTCCAGTGCAGCTATATCTTTTTTGAGATACAGTGAACAGAACTGCACAACAGTATTCAAGGTACGATCTCACCGTGGAGTGAGACAGAGGCATTATAATATCCTCCGTTTTATTTTCCATTCCCTTTTTAATAATTTCTAACATTCTGTTTGCTTTTTTGATTGCCACAGCACACTGGGCCGACACTTTCAGTGATTTATGCACTATGACGCCTAGATCTCTTTCCTGGGTGGGTGGTAACTTCTAAGATAGAACCTAACATTGTGTAACTACAGCAAAGGTTATTTTTCCCTATATGCTTCACTTTGCCCTTGTCCACATTAAATTTCATCTGCCATTTGGATGCCCAATCTTCCAGTCTCGCAAAATCCTCCTGCAATTTATCACAATCAGCTTGAGATTTAACATCTGCAAATTTGAACATCTCACTCACTGTACCCCTTTCCAGATCATTTATAAATATATTAAAAAGCACCGGTCTAAGAACAGATCCCTGAGGCACTCCACTGTTTACCTTTTTCCACTGTAGAAACTGACCATTTAATCCTACTCTCTGTTTCCTGTCTTTTAACTAACTTCAGTCCACAAAAGTCATAGGGATACCATGACTTTTTGGTTTTCTTAGAAGCCTCTCATGCGGGGCTTTGTTGAACGCCTTCTGAAAATCCAAATACATCACATCTACTGATTCACCTTTGTCCACATGATTTGTGAGGCAAGATTTCCCTTGGGTAAATCCATGCTGGCTGTGTCCCATCAAACCATGTCTATCTAAATATTTGTGATTTTATTCTTTATAACAGTTTCCATGATTTTTCCTGGCACTGAAGTCACACTCACAGGTTCCCTTAACACGAGTCCATATGCACCAATTACAGTAGGGTCTAAAAAGCCAGTGGTGCCAATTTCTTCAACCTCTATCAACATGATTTCAAATAACTCAATGGCACAGGAAATACAATGTGGCTACAGACAAACATATTGGAATAAGGCTGCCCCTTACATCCAATTCCATACCAACTGATCTTAACAGACACTTCTACACTGGAATGGGGTGCTCACCTCCTCCAGTACAAAATGCAAGGCCTTTGGAATCATGGAATGATGAAGTGTTCCTACTCCATCAGTCTATTAGAATTCAGAGCCATGGGGAATGCTCTAAGGGCGTTCAAATACCACCTTAAGGGAATGGCTTTGATGAGCCACATGGGCAACCAAGTTGTAATGTTCGGTTAACAACCAAGGTGGCACAGGATCATGGTCCCTGTGCAAAGAAGCTTTACAAATATGGAACTGGGCAGTTCAAGCCAGTCATTGCAAATGTGGGGCAGACCACCTCAGCAGAATATTTCATCCACACGAATGGCACTTGCTCAGACAGTAGCAGACGACTTGTTTGACCGATGGTATCAACCCTGGATAAATCTCTTCACCACAGAGAACAAAAGGAAAATTCACAGTTTCTGTTCATTTGACCCAGCCTCCACTGAGAGGTGCCAGATACGTTCCCATTATCCTGAAAAAAATTCTACTCTATGCGTTTCCTCCGCTATATCTAATCCCCAAGACAGTACAAAAATGCATACGGGATCAGGCCAAAATGATTCTCATAACCCCTGCTTGGCCAAGGCAGCCATGATATGCATATCTCATACAGTACTCAATTTCACCTCCACAACATCTCGGGAGCAATCCAGAGCTGTTAACGCAGGAAGTGGGATCCCTTCTCCATTTATTACATATAAACCTAAATGTCACCACATGAATGTTGAACGTGAGGCTTTAGCGCACTGGAACCTTACAAATTCCATTCAAGAAGTCCTTCTATTTGCAAGAAAACCATCCACTCGCTGTAATTACGCATTTAAATGGCATCACTACTCAAATTGGCACACACAGCATTCACTTAATCGTTCACCTGCGAACCTAGACACTTATTTTCTTACTTACACCATCTTTCTCTAACTGGACTAGCAGTCATTTCGGTAAGAGTACACCTAAGCACCATAGTAGCATAACATAGCCAGAAAAACAGACCTTCAATCTCCATACACCCGCTAATTTCCTGCTTCATGAAGGGACTTATTCATCTTTGACCACCAGTTAAATGTCCCCTGGTTCCTTGGGACAACAATTTAGTCCTATCATCTCTAATGAAGACTCTGTTTGAACCATTAGATTCAGTTTCACTGAAATTCCTCACCTGGAAAGTAATCATTTTGGTGGCAGTAACTTCATCACGCAGAATAAGTTAGATCCAGGCCTTAATTCATTTTCCACCCCATCTCCAATTCTTCCATGATAAAGTAGCACTTCATCCCCATCCAAAGTTCTTACCAAAAGTAGTATCACCATTCCACTTAAATCAGACCATTTCACTCCTGATATTCTTCCTAAAACCACCCAAGAATGAAAATGAAAAGCTACTTCACACACTCGATTGTAAACGAGCTGTAGCTTATTATAAAAGAAGAACTCAGACTTATAGGAAAGGAACTCAGTTCGTTTCTTACAACCCAAACAGGCTAGGAACCCCAGTGGCAAAGGGGACACTTCCTAACTGGATCATGACCTGTTACACTATACGCTCCCTCCTCCTTACAAACCCAGTTTGTAAGGCACATCAAGTGCATGCCATAGCAGCATCAATTGCTCACTTGAATAACATTGCTATAGAAGATATATGCAAACCTGCCACTTGGTCATCTATCCATACCTTCACCTCGTAATACTGCCTGGATAAAGCCGTGGCAGCTTGACAGTTCATTGAGAGCAGCAGTCTGCAATTGCGCCACTTCATCTTAGCAAGCTGTCTGAAAAGGAGTCCATGTTGCAAGGGGAAAAAAAAAATAATTTATTGCACCCCTAAGCTTGGGAGTCCTCATTGAGCATGGCTAATTCAGCCTGCTTATTGACAGAAAAAAACAAGTTTTGCCTACTGTAAATGTTTTTTTTCCATAGATATCAGGATGAATTAGTCATGTGAAACCTACCCCTCATTCCTGGACAGCAACAACTGGAATCGAATCAACTAGCTTTGTTACTGACTGAAGAGAGTTCTGGAACCTACAATCACACGGGAATGCTTGTGCATGCTTGGTGTATAAAAACATTAACTGACTTTGAGAGACAGCTCCAAGTTGTGCATGGCTAATTCATCCTGCTATTTATGGAAAACTGTTTATGGGAAGCAAAACTTGTTTTTCTCCTCTTTCTTTTATATACACACACATGCTCCTCTCATATACACCTGGGCATCTCCAGCTCTTTGGTAGGGATTCACCAGAAGCCCTGGGCCTTCCTCTTCACTTCGGCTGCTTTCAGGTTAGGATCCACCAGCAACCTCATTCTCTCTCTCACAGACACACACATCCCCAGGGCAGACTCCCAGGTCCTGAAACACACACACACTCCAAGGTAGGCTCCTATGCTCACACACACACACTCACACACGAAATCCAGGCAGGCTCCAATTCTCTCTCACACACATGCAATCCAGGCAGGCTCCTTCTTTTCACTGGCAGCCTCACTGGGGCTGGCAGAGGAGAAGGAGCAGCCAAACAGGCTTCCTCTTCTTCTGCTCCCAGTCAGGTAGTGCATGGGCCTCTTCTCTTTTTTTTGCTGCTGATGAGATGGGTCCCACTTCCACCACTCGCCCATTGCAAGCTTTGCAGAATGTGGCTGCAAGAATTTTAACTGGTTTAAAGAAAACTGAACATATTACCCCTATATTAATTAACCTATACTGGCTTCCAATTGAATGCCGGGTGAAATTTAAATCAATCTGTATTTTGCATAAGTTGATTTATAGCGAACAGGTGGATTGGCTGAATGCTGCCATTAAACTAGATGTGCCCCAAAGAAATTTGTGCTCTGCAAACAATCAGAGCAATCAGCCCACTTGAATCAGGTGAGAATTAGAGCTCGTCTTTGGCAGGGCCCAAAATTTGGAATTTGTTACCGACAGCAATTAGGCTAGAGTCCAACTATAAGCGGTTTAAGAGAGACCTCAAAACCTGGCTTTTTAGTGAGGCTTTCTCAAGCCAATTCTAAATGATCCTTGTTTTAATTTTCTGTCCCTGGCAGTTTGATGACGGCATCCTTGTTTGAAAGTGGGGTGATGAACATGTTAAACGTGGTGACTTGTTTAACCATTACTTTTTGCTGAGGAGTTGTCAATAGTTTCAAGATCATATATGTTTTAGATTTGAACTTGACTAATTTCTTTTAGATTAATTATATTGTACTCTGTTATTTTTATTTTTTATTATGAAGTATTTTTAGGATTACTTAAGATGTATTTTTTAAACTCAACTATGATATATTTTAGATTTATAATTGATGTATTTTAGGTATTTATGATGTATTTTAGGATTATCAATGATGTATTTTAGGTTTATCAATGATGTATTTGATAAAGCAGGATGTTTTATTTTTGTTTTGAACCGTTACGATGGGTCCTTAGTAATGGTATATAAAACCTAATAAATCTAAATCTAAATAGGCCTTGGCTTATGGGATAGGGTTCACTGGTGGCCACACAGGCCTCTTCTTTTTTCCTCTATTTTTGAGCCCCTTCCTCACTTTCACCATGCTGCTGCTGAAACCCCCCCCCCCTCCCCCCACGATGTGCTGTCCTGTGCAATTATAGTTTGTACACCTGGTAGCACCAGGTTTGTCCAGCTCACAGAACTCTCAGTATGTTGAGTTACATGGCATCTTCTCTTCATGGTGTCCCAATGCTCAGATTCCACAAAATCATAATCAGAACTATCAAAACTTACAATATAAGTGTTACTAAAGCTCTGTTGTTAAAGCTGTGAATTAGCAATCTGTTATTAGAGCTCCGTTGTTAAAGCTGAGAGATAGCAATCTGTTATTAACAGAGTTGCTGGATATAGCAATCTGTTATTATTTAGAATAGTTGTGGGTGGATCCTTGGACCAGTGGCAGGTGACCACGCCCTCGGGGAAGATCCCAAGAAGGACCACTGGTCAGGCTTAGTGTAGGAGACAGACACACACTAGTTCTTTTATTAGACAATATGTTAAACCACCAGAGGTGGCAGTAGTGAGCTGGAAGATCCCGGCTGGGCTGTAGTCCCTCAGGTACTGGAACAGCGATCCCAAGGTGGCTGAGCTGTAGAAAAACTAAGAAGGTGAATAGGCAAGACATGCAGAGTTCAGGAACAAGTCCTTGATGGTAACACTCACACAATAGTCTCTTGAGGCAGCCCAGGAGTTGGTATGCATTAGGCCCTCGAGGAGCAAGTACCTGGTTCCAGGGAAAGCTCTGAGAGATAGATGGAAACGCACTAATGTTGTAAGCAGCGATGACTTCTTAGCAGAAGTGGTATTCAGGGGCTGGTCCGGGACGTAGGCCCTTGAGGAGCGAGTACCGGTTCCGACTGTGACCTGAAAAGAAAAAGAGAAGGCGTGGCCCCCGAGGAGCAAGTACCTCTAGTGAGATCAGAGAAGGCAGAGTAGCTAGGTTTGCAGAAAGCGAATCCCATTTGCAGCGACCTGGAGGAAGCTAGGTAAACTTATCCCTTGCTAACTCGTCTTGTTAGCGAAAACTGAGACCTTAAATATCTGGAGCTGATGACATCATCTCAGGGGGACGTTCCTGAGGTTCGCGCCTACGCCGGTACATCAGTCAGGCCGCGCGTGCCCTTAGGCATCTGGTCAACATGGCAGCTTGCAGCGTCGAGCTGGTCCGGGAACACCGGAAGAGGATGATGTGGAGACGCCGCAGCAGCTAGCCTTCCATCAACCCCGGAGGGAGTCACCAATGAGGCAAGATGGGCGGAGCGGAGATGTCGGGCAGCGGTGGACACAACAATAAGATACAAGTAACAAAGGAGTTAAAAGCCTTCTTTTCTTGACTTGAAAAGGACAACTTAATAACCTGTCATTCCTCATAACACCACATGAAGTGTGGGTTGGAGAGCACACAGTCAAGGATTTCAAATTCAAGGTTGCCCGTCTCTTCAGGAGACCATATATCACATAAACCTTCTGGAGCTATGAGCAAGTTGTCATACTTTCCCTTCATTGTTATACCCAGTGTACAACAAGATTATTGTAGTACAACTGACAATCAGTTTGCCCTGTTCAGCTTTACCAAACCCGAGTGGGAGGGGGGACTGGAAGGGATGTGCAGTCATTTTAAAACAACATAAGATCTGTAGGTTTCAGATATAAAAAACAAAAGCTCCAACTTGAATCAATTGGGTGGCTGTCCCTCAATTGCACATTCTAAGTACCTCAGGCTGGTTAGTGTCACCTGGCAATATAACAACATATGTAAAGGTACCACAACTGAAAATGAAACTCTACTGACCCAGGGTAGCAGGAAAAGTGGATTCACCAGGACCACTCAATAAGCCCCATGGGGCATTGGCTTGAGCCAGAATCACCGGCCTTATTGGGCAGAGAGCGCAGACTTTCCTCCACTAAATGTCACAAGCTGCATGCTGCTTGCCCACTGGGAACCAGACTTGTGGCCTGTCAGAGAGCTGCACATCTCTTCTAGAGCAGCCAAGGGGTTAACTGGCTAAAAACATCTGCTGTCCCTCACTCTTGCCGGGGCAGAAAAATTGGAGTCTCTTGGTCTAGTCAGGGAAGCTCCACGAGGCACTGACTGGGGCTAGGGCCACTGGACTTAGTGGGTAGAGTGTGTAGACTCTCCCTCACCAAATACCATAAGCCGCTGACCCACTGGGAATTAGGTTATGGTCTGCCAAAGAGGTGCACCCCATTCATATTGAGGTTTAATGGTCATCCATGTTCTCTGGGACTTAATCCTCACCCATTCAGAGTAGGTATCAAAATAAGAAGAATATGGGGGAACATAAGATTTAATTGGTTGATGGTGGATGTAAACCCCAGGAAACAAAGGAGCTATGGTTGTTTTGAAACAACAGCATATCCCTAGGTACTGGTTCTTTTCTATTATACAAAGAAACCATACAGACGGGAATGGAGCCATTCTCTGAGCCACATACCTTACTGGACAGGAGAATGTCATAGTAGACAGACAAAGCCAAAACCTAGATCCTCATGAGTGGTCTCTAGACCAGCAAATGGCAAACTGTCTTTTTCTGCTGGGACTTCCATAGATGGACTTGTCTGCCACCACTTTCAACAACAAGATTTAAATTTTCTGCTTCAAAAGGGACTCCCAGAAAAATCTAGCATTGGATTCCTTCTCAATTCACTGGGGGAATTTGTAGAGCAGCTGCATGGAGTTCAGTCCACACAGTTGCATCTCACTATTGCCTCGATACTGACTTTTGCCATGATGATAAATTTGGTCATTTGGTACTAAGGAATCTTTAATACTTAAAACGTTTGCTCAAGTTCATCCCCCTAAAGTTCTTTTTGGGCATATTGTCAAGAAGATGGATATGAGTCTTCAAGACAGCTCTTAGCTTGGGAGTCCCCACATGTGTGACTTATTCATCCTATTTGTCCACAAAGAAAACAAAGTGCTGACCTGTAACTGGTGATCTTTGTGGACAGCAGAATGGTTGGTCACACATACTCTTCTACCTCCTCTTGCAGTTCCAAAATATTTTTATTCAAATGTCTGATATGACTCAGAGAACCTAGCATCTGTGCAGTGCTTAATGCCCATGAGTAGAAAGGTCTAGGCTCAATCATGGTACTGTCAGATGTCATATGTGTAACTTCATCCTGCTATCCATGGAGAGCACCAGTTAAAGATGAGCAACATTTTTTTTGTTTGCTCAGCAGTTTCTCCCTGCTTTTTTTTTTTAAACTTCCAGCTCATTTGGAGCCAGCCTCCATTGGAGCCTCAGTGCCATGAGCTTTCATTTACAACTACATAGGCTTTTTCCCTCTTTACTCGTCCTATCTAGCCCTACCGTTGCAGTGACAAACTTTGGCCAGAGGCCGCAGACTGTGGCTCCCTCCAGAAGCTATTAGCTGTTGCTGTTGTGTGATGTATGGGATCCTTTCCTCCTATCTCAGGACTGTTGAGAATGCTGTGTCTTCAGCATCACCTGCCCTAACTGACCCTGTTGTCTTACCTTTTGAATGTACCCGCTCATATATGTGGCAAGTACTGTATTATTACTTAATCAGTATCTCTTAATCAGGATAATTTTAAACTGACGTATTTTTTAAAATTCTTTTCACTTATTTATTTCAGTGTAGGTGCAGTTTTCTTTTTACTAAACCCTATTCTCTTTTTCATTCCATAGTCCAAACCTATGTTGTGCAGTAATAGTCTTACCAATCCATTTGGATGAGCTGTAAGCTGATAGTTTTATTCAATAGCTAAATTTCTTTACCTGCTGAGGGGTATATTTAATAACTTGTGCACGTGCTTGCTAGGACTGATGTACACTCTCTGGCTGTTTTATAGGTGGCGTTCCATTTATTGATGCTGCTGCTCCTAGTGCCATCTCTCCCATCTCTTCTGGAAGCTCAGAAGCCACCTCTGCTGTTGTCAGCCCTTCTACAGACAGTGGTCTGGAATTTTCCTCTCAGACTACTTCCAAGGAGGATCTCACTGACCTTGACCAGGCTAACTTTTTTCCTGTAATAACATCGTCTCATGAGTTTGGGACCTCGTTGGAGCAGAACTCCTCTGAGTCTCAGGTATATTCCAAGGAATTTTCATTTCATTGGGTGGGACGGGGGGATGTTCTTTGCCATCTTTTCATTACGCGTCTCCAATATCTGTATTCTAAACTAATTTTAAAACTGAAAACATTTAATTTTTCATACAAATACAATGGGTCTATCCACTACAACTTAGCATGCATGGTGAGGTAGTTTAGCATGTACTCAACCAATGTGGATAAACTCTAGAATGCACACTAAATCAGTCCCAAAAGACACTAGTGCATATATTCAGGTAAATGAAGGAATGTCAGATGCTCATTCGGCTTTAGCAGGTATGCACTTAAATAGCATGATGTGATACCCTCCACTCTGTTTATCATTTGCTCACTAAGGCTGAAAATTTAACATCTGCCTTAGATCATGTGTGTTTATCTCTCACAATATTTCAAGGGATCAGCTAACAGAATGATTTGTCAGTTTCAAGATGCAGGATTTGGCTTTTGGAGAAAGGAGGGAGTTGGTGGAATAGAGGATCATTTATTTGTTCCAAAACTATTTGGAAGCACTGGAGCAACATTTTCTGGCCAAAAAAAATTAAAGCAACATCTCCATGAGATGTTGACATGCTGAGTGTTTGAAATCCCAGCAAAATCATGCTTATAGGAAAGGGTGAGTCCTCTGTCTTAATTTCCATCCAACCCTGCTGATCGCCGATTCCCTAATGTCAGGCCCAATCACCTAAATTTGTTTGTGCAGGAGGCAGGGTTTATGTCCACATATAGGCTTAGTCTATGGCCTGAACTTATTCCCTGCCATTGAGGTCCACCACAGGGAGGGATTGGTAGTCTAGGGAGGTCTTCAGGCTGGGGGAAGAGAATCAGTGGTTTGCTAGCAAATTGCTATTGCTTGCCAGGGATTGCTGACCCCTGCTCTAGAACTTTAGAGAAGCTTCACCAATTTGCTCACAGCAGGTTATGTGACCATTCATCTTGATTATATTCAGTTCCCTGTATGTACCCGGATTAGTCCAGACCGTGGGTTGAGCCTCCTGTCCAGCAGATGGAGACAGACTAAAATTGAAAAGGGTATCCTATATCAGGACAGAGCTTACCCTGCTGCCCTTCAGTTTTTGTCTGTCTCCAGCAGATGGATCAGCTCACCCTGCAGTTCCCTGATGTTGGCTAGTTAGCCTTTTCCCAATTTGGGTAGTTTCTATCACAGGATCAAGCAAGTACTGTTCTTTTGTTCAGTTTAAAAAAAAAATGGCAATTGGCTCTGATTTCGTTTTTCAGGAGACAGTATTGTCTCCACGCTCTTGCGGGGCTTAGGGGGGCTTTGCCCCTTGTGTGGACATAGTCTAAGCCCCTGTTCCTGGTGATCCTATTGGGGGTGAAACTGGTGGTCCAGTCACTCTCCCTCCCCTGGCTGCCTTTTGTTTGACAAGGAAGCTCCCCCCAGTGCAGTTCCCTTAGGGATCCTGTATTCCTCAGCTTCCACTTTTATGCTGTGTAAAAAAAAAAAAAAAAAAGGTAAAGATATATATACAAGGTTCACAACAAGACTGTTTTGGTCGTCGGGGGCCGGCAGCCAGGATGGTTTTGGAAGAAGAGCGTGCAGGGTTCAGTCTGCTGCCTCCGCTCTTCCCGGCAGCACATTTTCAGCACTTACAGCAATCAGCTGATTTTCTCTGCAGCTCGCGGCTTCTTCATTGATTATGCGGCGCTCCCACTGCTGCCTATCTTGTGGAGAGACCTCGATGTGTATCTCGCGCGAGGGGTTCTGCTCAGCATGTTTGCCGGGGGATGAAGGGCCCTCTCTGGCAGCGCGATCAAATTCAGTCCGGGGTTGCTCTTCTCATTGCGTGGCCAAGGCTGTTCCCGGGTGGACAAACCGCAGGAACGGTGGTCATTTTGGGGGTTTCAGCAGCTCCCGATTCGGAGCTGCTTAGCGCTGACGATCTGAATTTTTTAGGGTCTCCCCCTGTTTTGAGTCCTGTGAGTCCCCAGGCAGAGGTACCTGACCCCTCCTCCCATCCCCCCCCCCCCCCCCCGGCAAGTCTAGGCCGCGTTTTTCTTCAGAATTTGTGCTCCTCATGCACAAATTCTATCTGGCCAGCTTGCAGGAGGAGGATCTTTCACCTTGTCCCCCGCCTGCCAAATTTCCACGATTGGGACCCCCCACTCGCTCCTGTGCCTCCGGATGCACAGGTGTCTGTTCGGGTGCAGGTGGTCCCGGGGGCCCCCCCTCTCCCGGACTCTCCAGCACCCCTGGGGACCCCAGATCTGGATCAGAGTCTGGACATGGTGGAGATGACCCCAGGGTTCTCCGTTTAATTCACAAAGAGGAGTTGGAGCCCATCATTCCCTTTGTCCTTCAGGAGTGAGGGATCGAGGGCCCCTGGCCGATTCCCTTACGGCCTCGCTACCTAAGCATATAGACCCGGTCCTGGCAGGACTTAGGGCTCCGGCTTGTGCTTTTCCTTTTCACCCTATGCACAAATTGCTACTCCTTCGGGAATGGGACGATGGGTCCCGAGGCGGACCCATCGTCCAAGGCGTGGTTGGGCACTCTGCCCTTTAAGGGTAAGTTGCTTTTTGGCGAGGACCTGGAGCAGCTCATTAATTCCTTGGGTGAGAACAAGGTTCATAAGCTGCCTGAGGACCGGCCGAAACAATCACGAGCGTTTATGCCTTCCTGTTTCCGTTTTCGGGGCTAACGTAGGTATGCGACGCGAGGGCGCGTGGTGGTGCTTCCAGGGATTACCCTTCCAGGTCTCAATCTTGGTCTCAGCCCTTTCGTGGTCGCCGGCCCTTCCGCGAGGGGGCCTCTCAGCGTGCCACCCCGAAGCCCACTCCCCAATGAGATATGGTCGACCCGTTCCTCTGGCCCCAATCTAGGAGGTCGTCTTTCCCTATTTTTCGAGGAATGGGTCAAGATCACATCGGACCAGTGAGTTCTCGAGATCATCCGAGATGGTTACGCTTTAGAATTTTCTCGAGATCTGCCGGACCTTTATGTAGTCTCTCCTTGCGGATGCCTGAAGCGGGAGGCAGTGGCCCAAACCCTTACCAGGCTCCGGCAGTTGGGCGCCATTGTCCCAGTTCCAGTGGAAGAGCTTGGCGCCGGCCAGTATTCCATCTGCTTCATAGTACCAAAGAAGGAAGATTCCTTTTACCCGATCTTGGACCTCATGAGGGTAAACCAGGCCCTCAAGGTGCCCCATTTTTGGATGGAGACTCTGAGGGCGGTCATAGCAGCTATTCATCCCGGCAAATACCTGGCCTCTCTCGACCTAACGGAGGCGTACTTACACATCCCAATTCACCCCGAACATCAGAGGTACCTTTGCTTCCACATTCTGGGCCAGCATTTTTAGTTCCGGGCGCTGCCCTTTGGTCTCGCCACCGCGCCGCGCACCTTTACCAAAGTCATGGTGGTGGTGGTGGCTGCTCTCCGCCGGGAAGGAATCTTGGTCCATCCTTATCTGGACAACTGGCTCGTGAGGGCCAAGACGGAGATTCTCTGCCGGCAGGCATTCGACCGGGTTCTTGCTCTTCTTACCTCCCTCGGGTGGATAATCAACTTCCCCAAAAGCCATCTACAACGTTCCCAGGTGTTGGAATTTCTGGGGGCACATTTCGATGCGGCTCGGCAAGGTGTTCCTGCCCCATGCTCTGGCATTCAAGCTCATCAATCAGGTGCGCAACCTTATCTCGCTCCTGCTCCCGATGGTGTGGAACTACCTCCAGGTCCTGGGGACTATGGCCTCCACCATCGACCTAGTCCCCTGGGCTTTTGTGCATAGAAATCTAAATAAATAAAATAAATAAAAAAATATGCGACCATTACAGAGAGCTTTGCTATCCCGCTGGCAGCCGGTGTCAGAACAGTTTCAAATGGTGCTCCTGCTTTCGGCCTCTATCATTGCCGATATACAGTGGTGGCTCTCGCGTCCACATCTTCTGAGGGGCATGCCTCTTCAGACTTCACAGTGGATCCATTGTCACTACGGACGCCAGTCTCTGGCTGGGGAGCAGTCTGTCAGTCTCTGACCATGCAGGGATATTGGTCCCCAGTCCAATCCTGCTGGCACATCAATCGGCTGGAAGCCCGGGCGGTTCGCCTGACCCTACAGGAGTTTCTACCTCTGCTCTGAGGCAAGGCAGTAAGGGTCCTCTCCGACAACTCCACTGCTGTAGCTTTATATCAACCGGCAGGGGGGCACGTGGAGTCGCTTAGTGGCCCTGGAAGCCAGCCAGCTCCTTGCCTGGGCGGAGCAGCATCTGGATTGTCTGGCAGCCTCCCACATAGCGGGCAAGGAGAATGTGCAGGCCGATTTCCCTGTCGCCAGCGTCTCGATCCGGGAGAGTGGGAGCTCTCGGATGAAGCCATGAGCTTGATCATCAGCAGGTGGGGTCTCCCACTCCTGGACCTCATGGCAACTTTGAGCAAAGCCAACTGGTTCTTCAGCTGTTGGAGAGAGCACTGTTCGGAGGGAGTGGATGCCCTCGCTCTCCCTTGGCCCTCGGATGTCCTCCTATACGTGTTTCCTCCTTGGCCTCTCGTGGGAAACGTTCTACAAAGAATAGAACTCCACGAGGGGCCGATCATCCTGGTAGCACCCGAATGGCCCCGAAGGCCGTGGTTCGTGGATTTGATCAACCTGGCGTCGGACGGGCCTCTTCATCTCAGCCATCTCCTTCATCTGCTTCGGCAGGTCCCATATTTTTCAACCAGGTGGATCGCTTCTGTCTAGTGGCCTGGCTTTTGAACGGATATGCCTGAGGCGTAAAGGCTATAAGGAGGAGGTGATTACCACTCTCCTCTGGGCGTGGAAACCATCTACTTCTTTGGCTTATGTTCGTGTTTGGAAAATCTTTGATAATATCTGTTCAGAATCGGGTGTCTTGGCGTGCTCGGCACCGGTCTCCATGGTGTGTGCTTTTCTTCAGAATGGTCTCTCCAAGGGGCTGCCCTTCAATTTGTTGCGCATCCAAGTGTCCGCTCTCGGTTCTCTTCTCAGTCAAGTTGAAGGGCACACCTTGGCATCTCCTCCGGACGTGGTTCGGTTTTTGAAGGGCGCCAAACATTTGAGACCGCCCGTCCGTCCCACTGTCTGTCCTGGAATCTCAATTTAGTCCTCCTGGCTCTCTGTGTTGTTCCATTCAAACCTCTCCGTTGGGCTACTCTAAAGGATCTTACGCTTAAGGCAGTTTTCTTGGTCTCTGTTTGTTCTGCTCGACGGATTTCGGAGATTCAAGCGCTGTCCTGTCGGGAGCCCTTTCTGCGTTTTTCGGTTGCGGGAGTCTCTCTCAAGACCACCGTTCCTTCCTTTTTGCCGAAGGTCGTTTCTACTTTCCATGTTAGTCAGTGGAGCTTCCTGCATTCACTCCAGAGGATGTCGCGGGTCCCTCTGGGGGTGATCTTTGTCGGCTGGACATGAAATGTGTGTTACTCTGCTATCTTCACGTTACCAATGAGTTTCGACTGTCCGATCATCTCTTTGTCCTCTGGAGTGGTCCAAATAGGGGCAAACAGGCTTCCTAGACTACTATTGCTCAGTGGTTGAAGGAAGCCATTTCTTCGACATATCTTTGCCAAGGCTGGACAGTTCCTGAGGGTTTGAAGGCTCACTCTTTGCATTCTCAGGCTACTTCATGGGCGGAGAGTCTCTCGGTCTCTCTGCAAGAGATCTGCAGGGCCGCTACATGGTCACCCCTGCATATCTTTGCTCGACACTACCGCTTATATGTGCACGCCCCGGTTTTTGGTTCTTTTGGGCGGCAGGTGCTTTGAGCGGGACTATCTCGGTCCCACCCGGTTTAGGGACACTTTGGTTCATCCCACGGTCTGGACTGATCTGATGTACATACAGGGAAAGGAAAATGAGTTCTTACCTGTTAATTTTTGTTCCTGTAATCCCATGGATCAGTCCAGGCGCCCTTCCCTAGTTCTTTTCTTGTTGCCGCACACTTTTCCTATAGATCTCTGGATGAACATCACCTATCATTATCTTACGGACACCGGAAGCATCTGTATTGATGACCAAGGATATGCAAGAGCGCTATTTTACAGAGTCCATTCCTCTTTGATAATTGTTTAGTTTGTTACTCATTTGAGTCTTGTTTACTTGCTTGATCACTTTTCTGGGTTCTTTTGGTTCTTATCTGCTTTGACAATAGTTATACTGAAGGGCTGCAGGGTAGGCTCTGTCCTGATATAGGATACCCTTTTCAGTTTTAGTCTGTCTCCATCAGCTGGACAGGAGGCTCAACCCACGGTCTGGACTGATCCGTGGTACTACAGGAACGAAAATTAACAGGTAAGAACTAATTTTCCTATACTATCTTCAAAGAACAATTACAAGTGAGCAAATACCTTATATCTTGCAAAATATATGTTACAATCATTAAAATTAATTTCTTGATATAGCCCTTTGAGTAAATGCTGGATTCAAGCTGCTGTTCTACACACATTGATACCAGTGTGATGAATTTATCTCTGATTTAGAGATCTGTGGTACACACTAACAAAGCTTTTGTGCTACGTTGCTCAAACTAGGGTTCCATGTCGTCCTGTACTTTTTTAGGAATCCTTGTACAAGTGTGTAAAGAACACTTTATAGGGCCATTCGTCCATTCATCTATCTGACATCCATTCACAGATGAAATGACAGCAGATCTGGGCTCGTGATTTGGAGGATTTCAACAGTGTCCTGTCCTTATTGGATATCCAAAGTTTCACTGTTGTGCTATGTATACAAGAACTCCATTGCCACACAATACTCTGAGGAGGAGTAGTAGAGCTTTTAGAATTGTTTCTTATATATATTTTTCCATTTGATTAAGTGTATGAAGAATGAAGTTCTAAGGGGAGACAATACTCAATCTGCCTCTGTGGAGTCCATTCCAGAGGTTCTGGAAGACAGTGCTTCTATAGCAGAGCATTCAGACTCTGCATCTGTACATGACATGGATTATGTAAATCCACGAGGAGTGAGGTTTACTCAGTCCACACACAAAGAAGGTGAGTTTTACCTACAAATGTTATGCCTCTGTAATCAAATTCAACTGACAATTATATTAAGAGAGAGATCAGAGATTAATTTCTGAATTGGGTAAGAAATTATTGGCTCAAATAAGAGATTGATTACTGATTAATGGCTCAAAAATACAAATTTGTTACAAGATTAACATTGAGAATTCTGCTACTATGTTTAAAAAAAATAAACAAAACCCAGAATCTCACCAGCCATTTATATCTGTTCTCTTAAATTTTGATACGATTACTATGGTTTGTCAAAGTGTTGTGAAAGAGATTAATACCTATGTATTCACTATTCAACACTTCAGAAAAATGTTGTTCATCACAGTATTGAAACTCTGTGTGTGTCATGGAAATCATTTGCATTCAATTTATTTATTTTTCCTTTATAACCATAACTAATCCAGTATTTCTCATTATAAACTTAGTGTGTTGATTTGTTTAGCTTTTCCCTCCTTTCCATTGCAAATGTTGTAATATTTAAATGTGTATTCTCATTATTCAAGTTTCAAAATATACATCAAGATACATAAATTACCAATAAAAGCTAAATTAAGCAAATTAATTTCAACAAGTCACATAGCCCAAAATCGTGGGGATCAAGAAGATAAAGAAAATTGATGAAAAAGAAAACTGAGTGTACAAGAAAATAATTATGGCTTGAGCTGAGTACAGGAGAGAGAATGTGCTTATTCGTATGGTATTGCATGTACAGCGACTTTGAAGATTTACTTTGAAGAAAAGACTTTTAGATGCCCAGGTTTCCAAAATATGTATCTAGCTCCCTGAAATTTGATCAGACATTTGCAAGGGAATCCCAGGGAAAACACTGCACCAAGAGAAATTGCTCTTAGACAGCAATTTACATTTGCCCTGAATATGTTTGGAAACATCAGGAAAAACAGAGTTTTGCTCCCGGAAATTAATTCCCCCTATAATGGAAGAACATTTAAAAAAAAAAACAAAAAACTCTATCCATTTCTTACACAGAAGAAGCTAACATTGCTGGAACATTTGCAGCTTCCCTGGAAGTTGGCAATAATGGAGAAACATCCAAGCTGTCCAAAGTCAATTGGACAGCTAGTTGTGCCTTTTCCAAATTTTCTTTAATTTTCTTCTGTGGTAAATAGGTCAGTAACTTTCAAATAGGTGTGCGGGCACACATATACATACATGTGTATATGGGCGCGTGGCAACTTTATATCCTGCGCGCATATTATAAAATAGCCTGGCATGCATATGTATGCTCCTGATTTTACAAGTGTGCACGCAGCCATGTAATATCAGCTTTGAGCCACACAAGTAAGGGAATTTTATAACTGGTGCATGTCCCTGCCATGACCAGTTTCACCAGTTCGACCACCAGTCTACAGCTAGATCCTCCAAACCCCCCTGGTTCTTTAGCCTACATGCCCCCAGTTAACCCAGACCCCTCAAACACCTCAGAGATTCCTAGAAATAGTTCTATTCAGATTTACACCTCCTCCATAGCAGAAGTAACTTTATGCTAAACTATACCTGGGCATTCACCCAGGCACATAGATACTTGCTCACACATCTCTTGGTCCCATCCTGGAATGCCCATGTGATGCCCACTTTCAGCCCTTTTTTTCTCTGATGCAAGATATTCGCGCATTTTGACTTATGCACGCATGTGGGTGGCTTATAAAATGGGGTGAACATTTGCATGTGCTAGATGTGCGCACATCTCCTGATTTTTGGCGCAAGTCTAGCTTTTAAAATTCATCTTTAAATCTTTGCAATTGAAATTAATGCCTAGAAGAATATTTCATGGTCTCCAATATATATTTTCTAACATTTGTTAGCAGAAATGAAGTAGTCTTTTTTTTTTTTTTTTTTGAAAAATGTTATACTCATAAATTATATCTTCTTTTGGTCATTCTTCAAACTCTCAACTTTGGATTATAGGACAAAATTTTCTTTAAGCAAACACAAATTCACCTTGGATACTTCTGAAACCCGATGTTCCAAAGTTTGTAATTTTTTAGCATGGTTCAACAGTGTATTGTCATCAGCCATTAATTACCCTGAGTTTCTTTGAAGGAAGAGGACATTTTCTCAGATCATTTAGAGGGACAGTTCTCTAGAGTTTCTTTAACAAGCCAAGCTGAATCTACATTCCTCCTCCCCATCTGGCCAGCTCACTCAGACTCTCTGCTTGCCCACCATTCCTGCCTAGACTCAGGCATGATGAACCTCACTACTGATCCAAGCAATTGCAGCTTGGCTTTTGGCATCATGTCTGATCTCTAAGCAGGCATCTCATGCTCCAAATGAACAAAATCATCCCCATGTATCAAATCTGTCTGCTTGGGATCTCAGCAATAGAGGCTGACTTTGGCTTCTCACCTCTATTTACCATGGGGAGTTGCGCAGAAAATGTTTCCCCCATGAGGGGAGGGGGATGCTCTTCCTAGAATCTCCATGCCAGAAGCTCCGGTAGATACCAAACTTGGGGGTTTAAAGTTGATTCAGGCTCTGGTGAACAAACTTCACCTACCACTAAGGAGGTTTCCAAAGAATCTTTTCCTTGAATAATAAACTTGTCAATCAAGCCATTAGAGGTGATCAGAGAAGACTTGGACAGAAGGGTCTGGATTTTGCCCTTCCTTTCTACCATTATGAAAGTAAGTATGCTTCAGCTGTTGGATAGACACGATGCAGGTCTCTCTTCTGCAGCCACCATCTTGATTGACCCCATAATATTTAAATCTTAACAGTAGGTTTCAACTTCTTGCAAATGGCCAAAGTCTTGATGATCCACATTCAGTGAGCTGACTGTAGATGACTGCCCTTGAAAAGCAATCTCAGGAATTTTTATATTCTTCTTCAAAATGGAGGTCCTGTAATCTCTTCCTTTACCATTTTGCTTCACTTTCAGGTTATATCAATTTACCTCTTCTCAAATTCTTAATTCAGTGTTTTAACAGGTGTTTTCAGTTTAAATGTAAATATGAAAGTTCTGCTTATAGAGGGCAATTTTCTTTTTTTTTTTTACTTTTATTATTTTATTAACTTTACATTTTCATAAAGATATTACACAGCATTGTATCCACAATACAGTTATTTAAGGCAACATATATCTATGATATTACACATACAATCTGTGAAACCTAGAATATCATTTGTGAGTAATTAAAGAGACTGGTAGATAAATAAAAAGAGCAGAATATATCAGAAATTTAACACTACATTGTGTCTTGACCATATTTAACTATTTACCCCCACGTTTATTATCTAAAGAGAAATATGGGATTAGGAATCCAGGTATGAGTGAAGTTGTTCAGGTTGATTGAACACATACCTCATATTTTGATATAGAATTATGCAACAACAAGGAAAATGAAGAAGAAATTTAGCTCCACGTTGTGTAACTCTATCTCTCATTGTTAGAAACTCCTTTATTCTTAACTGAGTATTATAAGAAATATCTGGAAAGATCCTAATTGAGTAACCATGAAACTTAGAATTTTGATATTTAAAATACAACCTAAAAATAGAATCTCCCTCAGATGTATCTACAAATTGAACAATCAATGTAGCTCTTGTCTTTATTTCCATGTCAGACGATTTTTCTAAAAGTTCTGTCAAATTTATATCTTCTTTTTGATCTTCCTGTACGTGATCTTCTATTTCTCACAGGACAAGCAGGATGGTAGTCCTCACATATGGGTGACATCATCAGGATGGAGCCCAATCACGGAAAACTTCTGTCAAAGTTTCCAGAACTTTGACTGGCCCCTACTGGGCATGCCCAGCATGGCACTAACCCTGCAGCCAGCAGGGGTCTCCCTTCAGTCTTCTTTTTTCCGCGCAGCAGTAGCCTCGCGGTTTAGGAGCTCTGAAGAGATTCCTGACAGGAATTTTCCTCACGGAGTTAATTAAAATTAGATTGCCCCACAGGGGTCCCTCCTCTAACTTTTCTCAGGCCGTGGTACTCCGGAAAGTTTTTCACCGTTTTTCGATTACCATAGAGTTTGGCCCTCGCGGCCTACTGGCCGTCGACCGTACTGCGGCTCGATTTTTTCTATGGCCATGGCGTCGGGGTTTCGTCAGTGCCCGAACTGTACTCGCACCATGTCCATCACAGACCCTCCTGGAGTCTGTGTAATGTGTTTAGGCCGTGAGCATGATTTCCTGACTTGCACCAAATGTGCCCTCAAGACACCAAAAGGTCGCAAAGCCAGAATGGAGAAGATGGGCGGCAGATGTCTCTTCTAAGTCCCAGTTGGGTTCTCTGCCTTTCAAGGGCAAATTGCTCTTTGGCAAGGAGTTGGAGGATCTGATACAATCGCTCGGGGAGAATAAGGTACATTGCCTGCCTGAGGACAGACCGAGGTCTAGAGGCTCTTTTGTGTCCAGATCTCTGACTTCTCAGCAGCCTACCTTGTCCTTTCGTCCAAACTCCAACAGACAACAGTCCTGGCCTCAGTCCTTTCATGGCCGACGATTCGGTAAACCTGGTAATACCCAGTCCGCGCCATCCGGAAAGCCTTCACAATGATGGGCAGCTGGTCCACTCCTCGGTACCGGTGATAGGGGGCAGGCTGTCTCTATTTTACGAGGAATGGGCCAAACTCATGACAGACCAGTGGGTCCTATCTGTGATAAGACACGGCTATGTGTTAGAGTTTGCACGACGGCCAGGCCCTCAGTTTCTGGTCTCTCCCTGTGGCTATGCAACCAAGCGCCAGGCGGTAAGGGAGACTCCTTGGCATCTTCTCGATCTCTGAGCCATTATCCCTGTACCTCCGGCAGAACATCGCCGAGGTCGCTACTCCATTTACTTTGTGGTTCCCAAAAAGGAGGGAACCTTCAGGCCCATTCTCAATTTAAAGCGGGTCAACAGATGTCTTCGGATTCCACGCATGGAGATATTATGGTCGGTGATTGCTTCAGTACGGCAGGGGGAGTTTCTATCATCCTTGGATCTGACGGAGGCATATTTGCATGTCGGGATGAGAGCCGATCACCAGAAGTTCCTGCGCTTTTCCGTTCTGGGGCAGCATTACCAATTTCAGGCTATGCCTTTCAGTCTTGCCATCATGCCCAGAGTGTTTACCAAGATCATGGTGGTGGTTGCTGCACAGCTACGCAGGGAAGGATATTTGGTGCATCTGTATTTGGACGATTGGTTGATTCGTGCGAAGTCGGAGGCACTCTGCCAGGAGGTGATAGACCGGGTCCTTCAACTGCTGGGTGCACTCGGTTGGGTGGTCAACCGGTCCAAGAGTCATCTTCTTCCCTCCCAATCCCTGGAGTTTTTGGGAGCTTTGTTCGACACCCAGCAGGCAGAGTCTTCCTCACGGCGGACCGCATCATCAAATTACAAGGACAGGTAAGAGCCTTGTCCAAATATCCCCCGAAGGTTTGGAATTACTTGCAAGTTCTGGGGTCCATGACTTCGACCCTGGAGCTGGTTCCATGGGCCTTCGCTCACATGCAGCTATTGCAATCGGCCTTGCTTTCTTGCTGGAATCTGGTTTCCGAACAATTTTATTTGCTGTTACCATTGCCGGACGCAGCCAAGGCTAGTTTGGATTGGTGGCTCCGTTCGGACATAAGAACATAAGAAATTGCCATGCTGAGTCAGACTAAGGGTCCATCAAGCCCAGCATCCTGTTTCCAACAGAGGCCAAACCAGGCCACAAGAACCTGGCAATTACCCAAACACTAAGAAGATCCCATGCCACTGATGCAATTAATAGCCGTGGCTATTCCCTAAGTAAACTTGATTAATAGCCGTTAATGGACTTCTCCTTCAAGAACTTATCCAAACCTTTTTTTAACCCAGCTACACTAACTGCACTAACCACTTGAGCCGTGGAGTTCCCTTGGTTGTCCCAGACTTGGACGGTGGTGACTATGGATGCCAGTCTCTCCGGTTGGGGAGCGGTTTGTCTACGTCAATCGGTTCAAGGACAATGGTCCCAAGAGGAGTCACAATGGTCCATCAATCATCTGGAGACCAGGGCGTTGTGACTGGCATTGCAGGCCTTTCTCCCACTCATCAGGGGGAAGTCGGTCAGAATTCTATCAGACAATGCGACCAGGGTAGCCTACATCAATTGCCAGGATGGAACCAAGAGTCAGCCGGTGGCATTAGATGCTCATCTACTGCCAGCTAGGCAGAACAGTACCTGGTCAGTATTGCATCGTCCCACATAGCGGGGGTCGACAACGTTCATGCGGATTTTCTGAGCTGACATTGTCTTGATCCCGGGGAGTGGGAACTGGCTGAGGTGGCTTTTCAACTCATCTGCAACACGTGGGGAATGCCCTGCATGGATTTGATGGCGACATTCCGGAATTCCAAAGCCCCACGATTCTTTGCTCGCCGCAGGGACACAAGTGCGGAAGGCGTAGAAGCTCTAGTACTTCCCTGGCCGATGGGGGTATTGCTGTATGTCTTCCCGCCTTGGCCTCTAATCGGAAAGGTACTCCGAAGAATAGAGCTGCACCCGTTCGAAGTGATCCTAGTGGCTCCCGAGTGGCTCCGTCGTCCATGGTTTGCAGATCTGGTCAATCTCACCGTGCAGGTTCCTCTGCGGTTTCCGGATCTTCCGGACCTGCTTCATCAGGGTCTGTTTCGACCAGGTCGATCGCTTTTGTCTAGCAGCAAGGCTTTTGAGAGGTGGCGTCTGAAGAGCAAGGGCTATTCCGACATGGTGGTATCAATGCTCTTGAGTTCACGTAAGGCTTCTACGTCTCTGTCTTATGTACGTGTACGGAAGGTGGTTAAGAATTGGTGCATGGATAGGGAGATTCTGCCTACATGAGCGTCCAAGCCAGATATTTTGTGTTTCCTTCAAGCTGGCTTGGCTAAGGGGTTATCGTGTAGTTCCTTGCAGGTACAGGTTGCAGTGCTAGGTTGTTTACACAGCAACATTTAGGGAGTTCCATTAGCTGTGCATCTGGATGTTTCTCATTTTCGCGGAGCAAAGCATTTGCATTCATATAGAAACATAGAAACATAGAAATGACGGCAGAAGAAGACCAAATGGCCCATCCAGTCTGCCCAGCAAGCTTCCCTCATTTCTTCTCTCATACTTATCTGTTTCTCTTAGCTCTTGGTTCTAATTCCCTTCCACCCCCACCATTAATGTAGAGAGCGGTGATGGAGCTGCATCCAAGTGAAATATCTAGCTTGAGTAGTTAGAGGTAGTAGGGGTAGTAACCGCCGCAATAAGCAAGCTACACCCATGCTTATTTGTTTTTACCCAGATTATGTTATACAGCCCTTATTGGTTGTTTATCTTCTCCCCTGCCGTTGAAGCAGGGAGCTATGCTGGATATGCGTGAGGTATCAGTTTTTTTCTTCTCCCCTGCCGTTGAAGCAGAGAGCTATGCTGGATATGCATTGAAAGTGAAGTATCAGGCACATTTGGTTTGGGGTAGTAACCGCCGTAACAAGCCAGCTACTCCCCGCTTTGTGAGTGTGAATCCTTTTTTCTTCTCCCCTGCCGTTTAAGCAGAGAGCTCTGCTGGATGTGTGAAGTAACAGTTTTTCTTTTCCCCTGCTGTTGAAGCAGAGAAACTATGCTGGATATGCATTGAAGTGAAGTATAAGAATGGAGTGATCAAGCTAGTTGAAAGGCATCAGGAATAGAGGAAGGTGGAGGTAGTAATTTGGATATTTGGTTTGGGGTAGTAACCGCCGTAACAAGCCAGCTACTCCCGTCTTTGTGAGTGCAAATCCTTTTTTCCACATTTCCTCTTGCTGTTGAAGCTTAGAGTGATGTTGGAGTCACAGTAACCATGTGTATGTTTATTGAATAAGGGTATTGTCTCCAGGCAGTAGCCATCATTCTGGCGAGTCACCCACTCTTCATTGGTGGCCTCTTGACTTTATGGATCCACAGTGTTTATCCCACGCCCCTTTGAAGTCCTTCACAGTTCTGGTCTTCACCACTTCCTCCGGAAGGGCATTCCAGGCATCCACCACCCTCTCCGTGAAGAAATACTTCCTGACATTGGTTCTGAATCTTCCTCCCTGGAGCTTCAAATCGTGACCCCTGGTTCTGCTGATTTTTTTTCTTATGGTAAAGGTTTGTCGTTGCCTTTGGATCATTAAAACCTTTCAAGTATCTGAAAGTCTGTATCATATCACCTCTGCTCCTCCTTTCCTCCAGGGTGTACATATTTAGATTCTTCAATCTCTCCTCGTACGTCATGCGATGAAGATCCTCCACCTTCCTGGTCGCCCTTCTCTGTACCGCTTCCATCTTGTCTTTGTCTTTTTGTAGATACGGTCTCCAGAACTGAACACAGTACTCCAGGTGAGGCCTCACATTCACCTGTGAGATCTCCTTCTCCATCTTGGAATTTGACTTTGGTACTTTCGGCCTTGTGTACTGCGCCGTTTGAACCTTTAAAAAGGGCAAAGTTGAAGAATCTCACGTTGAAAGTAGTGTTTTTGGTGGCAATTTCATCCGCTCGACGGGTGTCTGAGCTTCAGGCTTTGTCATGCCGGGAACCCTTTCTGAGGATTTCGGATTCTGGTGTATCCTTGCGAACAATCCCTTCCTTCCTTCCGAAGGTAGTCTCCTCCTTTCATTTGAATCAATCGGTGGAGCTTCCCTTTTTTTCGGACTTGGATAGGGCAGATCCTCTTTACAGAGACTTAAAGAAATTGGATTTTCAACGGTCTTTGCTGCGTTATCTGGAGATTACTAATGGTTTTCTAGTCTCGGATCATCTCTTTGTACTCTGGAGTGGCCCTAAAAGAGGTAACGTAGCATCAAAGGCCACTATCGCCCGATGGTTGAAGGAGGCATTCCATTCAGCATACTTGATGAAGGGCAAATCCTTGCCTGTTGGGCTGCGGGCACATTCCACTCGTGCTCAAGCGGCGTCGTGGGCAGAATGTCAGCAAATTTCGCCACAGGAGATTTGCAGAGCGGCTTCCTGGAAATCGTTACATACCTTTGCCAGATACTATTGGTTGAATGTCCAGGACCCAGGTGCGGGTGGATTTGGAGAAGGTGTTCTGAGAGCGGGCCTCTCCGGATCCCATCCCAGGTAAGGTAGCTCTGGTACATCCCAGGAGACTGGACTAATCCGGGTACATACAGGGAAAGGAAAATTAGTTTCTTACCTGATAATTTTTGTTCCTGCATTACCATGGATCAGTCCAGAGTCCCACCCATTTGGCGTTCGCAGGTCATGGAGAGTCCGCTCGTTTCAGTTGTTATCTTTAATTGGAGATGCAGATCTTTGGTTTCCCGTATCTTACGGGTTCTGTTCCCACTTGGGGGTTAGTGATCCAGGTTAAGTTGTTAGGTTACTGTATATAGTTAGTTTGGTTTTGTACCATTCTGCTTTGTGACTGAGTAATACTGACGGACTGTAGGTGGCATCCTGGTATTTATGGCAGAGTCCATCAAAATTTCTCTGTCTCCATCTGCTGGAGGGGAGGCAAAACCCAGGAGTCTGGACTGATCCGTGGTACTACAGGAACGAAAATTATCAGGTAAGAAACTAATTTTCCTGTACATGCAAAGTACCATTCATGACAGGCAATTACAGAAAATAAGAAGTGAATAAAATAAAACATGAAAAAAACTTAAACATGAAGGAACAGTCCATAAATGGGGAGATGGATGATATCTGATTAGTAAGTAAGTACAATATAGTATAATCGATACATCCTTCAAAAAAGAAAAAAAATACTGCTCTTTCTCTTACCTTACTTTATCATCCAAAAATCTTTTTCATTGAGCAGGTTCATAGAAAATTAATTTGTTCCCCTGGTAAATTATAATACATTTACAGGAGAACTTGAGGAAGAAAGAGGCCCCCAGTTCAAGAAATTGAGATTTTAATTGAAGGAAAGATTTCCTCTTATCCTGGGTCTACTCAGAAAGATTAGGAAAAACATTAACTTTCCTTCCATGAAAGGGGGATGATCTATTATGAAAAAACAACTTTAAAATTAAATCCCTACCCATTTCTAGAGCAAAAGTGACAATTTCTTTTGACAAAATATCTTCCTGGGAGTTTTCTAATAATGCTGAAACATCTAACCCAGGGGTCGGGAACCCATGGCTCGCGAGCCAGATATGGCTCTTTTGAGGGCTGCATCTGGCTCGCGGACAAATGTCGCCACACTTTGCGGTTCCCCGCTGACCCAGCTGCTCCCCGGTCCTCCGCCGCCCGGGCTTAAAATGCTGTCAGCCCGGGCGGAACGCGGCAGGACTGCTGGAGTCAGCGGCACCGGCGTGCTCTCTTCTCCCCCCCCCCCCCCCCCCGCGGCCCGGAAGAGGAAGTGGAGAGCATCGGGTGCCTGCGCGGGAAGAAGAGACCAGTGTGGTCTCTTCTTCCCGCGCAGGCACCCGATGCTCTCCACTTCCTCTTCCGGGCCGCGGGGGGGGGGGGGGGGGAGGAGAAGAGAGAGTCAGCGGCACGACTGGAGTCAGCCGGGTGCCTGCGCGGGAGTCATCGGGGGTCAGCCGGCTGCCAGCGCTGGAGTCATCGGGTGCCTGCGCGGGAGTCTTCCCGCGCAGGCACACGATGCTCACCACTTCCTCTACCGGGCCGCAGGAAGAAGAGAGCACGCCGGTGCGCTCTCTTCTTCCCGCGGCCCGGAAGAGGAAGTGGTGAGCATCGGGTGCCTGCACGGGAAGAAGAGGCCACGCTAATGTCCGACGGGAAGAAGACTGCAGCGCGGCTCGGAGGAAAATTAAGAGTTTCAACCGCGACCGATGGGACTCCGCCTTCGCCTCCTCGAGGGCTGAAAATGAAGGAGGTTAGCGTTGGGAGGAGGCTGCTGCTGCCGCGAGTTCCCGGGGTGGGGGTGGGGGAGAGAGAGAGTGAATGAGCGAGCAAGCATGTGTGTTTGAGATCCTGTGTGTGTGAGTGAGAGATTGCATGTATGTGAATGATTGAGAGCCTGTACATGTGAAAGAGAGTATGTCTGTGATTGAGAGCCTGCCTGTGAGAGAGAGAGCATGAATGTAAGTTTACCATTGGGAACCTGTATGTGTAAGTTTGTGATTGAAAACCTGTTTGTGTGAAAGAGTATGTGTGTATGATTGAGATCCTTTGTGTGTGAGAGAAATCATGTGTATGTATGATTAAGAGCCTGTGTGTACAAGTAAGATAGATATCATGTGTGTCTGTGTCTGATTGACAGCTGGTTTAGGTGATGGAGTATGTGATTGAGAGCCTGTGTTTCAATGAGAGAGAGAGACCATGTGTGTCTGTGTGTGATTGAGAGCTGATTTAGGTGAGGGAGCATGTGAGTATGTGATTGAGAGCCTGTGTGTAAATGAGAGAAAGAGAGGACATGTTTGTAAGCATGTGAATGAGAGTCTGTGTGTGAGAGAAAAAGACAGCATGTATTTATGTGATTGAAAGCCTGTGTGTGTCTGTAAGCGTGAAAAGATAGACAGCATATGTGTAAATGTGTAATTAAGAGCTTATATGAGAGAGAAAAAACATGTGTATATGTGAGTACTGAGAGCATGTGTGTATAGGTGTGTCATTGAGAGCCAGTGTGAGAGAGAGTGCTGGTATGTGACTGAGAGAGGAGAAAGTTCCAAGCAAACCACCCCACCTCCTGCTAATTCAGAACAATCTCAGGACACCTGGATATCAAACGTTCCCAGGTATGCAGAGCAAAAAAATTTTTGTATCCTTATTATTTTTCATTACTGGATCTTTGTGTCTGCTATTTTGAAATATTTTGTTGGTATCTGGAAATGTTTTGTATGAGTTTTTAATTATTGGATATTCCACTCATCAGCTGTTTCGAAATATGTTCTTTTTGTTAGTACAGTTTTACTGCTGATGATTTTATATTTCTTGATTTGTTTTATAAGGATGGGTGATGTTTCTTTTTTCCTTTGTTACACTGCATACAGAGACTCTGGCTTGTTGCAGTTTCCAATTCAGTTTTTTCTGCATGCTTCTTGTTATGCGTTTTGGTCTCTTTATTCTATGTTAGGTGAGGGACAGCACGTGATTCAGGTGAGGTTTTCTGCTGGCGTGTTGTTTCTGTGTAGGACTCTATAGCAGCCTGACTTAGTTCGTTTTCCTAATAGGAGATGTATTGGTGTCTTAAGGCCTGGTGTAATATTTTCAGAGACTTATTGTACATTAAAAGTGTGATCTTACATAAAATGCACATATTTACTTGTATTTAGTTTTAAACATATTGTATGGCTCTCATGGAATTACATTTTAAAATATGTGGCGTTTATGGCTCTCTCAGCCAAAAAGGTTCCTGACCCCTGATCTAACCTATGAGAAGAAGTCAAAACATCTAACTCTCCTTCTTGAGATACAGCAGTATGTTTCTGAGAGGAAATATAATACACAGTGGGGTAGATTTTTAAAGAAGCATGCGTCCATGTGAGCGTGCTACCCGGCGCGCACACATGGATGCGCCATTTTTATAACATGTGCGTGCTGGATTTTGTAATTCGCGCATGCAGGGGGGGTAGATTAAAGCAAATTTTGTGCGGCGACGCATCCCGGCCTTCCCCAGTTCCCTCCCAGACCGCTTCAATTAAGGAGTGGACTGGGAGGGAATTTCCCTACCCTAACCTCCCTTCCCTTCCCCTCTCCTCTCCTCCCCACCCCCTAAACCCTTTCTCCTACCCTTTTTTTTTTTTAAATTTTATTTCGTTGATTCTCTGTTGGAGCAGTAGCAACTTGGACACGCCGGCAGTCCCTTCCCCGGTACAGTGGCAAATGGCTGCTATACCGGCTGCCTCCAGCTGCTCCCCTCCCTGCCCCCTGGACCGCCCCTTTATCTGGGCCCGGCACTTTGGTACGTAACGGGGGTTATGCACATGACCGGGCCCCTTTGAAGATGCTCGCAAGGCCCAGCCATGTGCATATCCCCCGTTTTTTACATGCATGGGGGATTAAAAATCAGGCCGTTTATGAATAGGAGTCATATTCTGAGGCAAAATTTTTAGAACCTCAGAAAAATATTGTTTAACCATTTCATATGGCGCGACAAACAAACTTTTAGGAAAATTTAGAAAGCACAAATTTCTATATCTAGTAAAATTTTAAACATCGCCACTGAAGCACAGAGACAGATAATTATCACATTTTCAAGAGAGTGACTATCAGAAACCTGAGTAGAGAGGGAACTCAATAGGGAGATGTGGCTGTCCAATAAGGATTGATGATAATCAATTTGGGCAGATGCATCAGCTGAAAAATACCCTCAAATACCCTCTAACTGCTGTAATGAAGAAGCAAGGTCATTTAAAGAAATATTTTGAGAGGAAATATTTGCACTCCTCTGAGGGTCAGAAAAAAATAACATGAGACAAAATCACTGACATTGGTCGAGATAGTGAGGAAACAGGCGACAAAATGTCACTTTCAGAGATTTTGGCCTCTCTGTTCAGATGCTGCTATACCGCTATATATACTGCTATAATAGGAGAGGATGGTGTTCTTCCCTCTACCACTTCCAGAGGGGACCTAATACTCAGTCTCTCCTGAGCCCAATCTCTCCTCTGCCCCTGAAAAACAAAGAGGGGCCAAAAGAAGAGAATCCACAGGGGATTCAACAATAATAAGCGGTTGAGAAGGAGGATTACGATACTCTGGGCTTAAGAGACACACACTACTTGGAGGAGACACGTACCTTCAAGAGCATCCCCGATACAGCTGGTGGATGGATTAACCCAAGAATCGAGAGTTCCAGAAGCAGCAATTGCTGCAGCAGATGACATGTTCTGGCCTTTCCTTTTCTTGCCCACAAGGGAGGTCAAACACAGACACTTACTTAATCCAGGAGGAAGGAATCAGCCTGCCAGAGTCTAATACCTGCTAGATCCCCGTGGGGCTCCCCTAGGGGTTCGCAAGTAGCAGGTTCCTTATACACGCTCCTTGGGCAACGCGCCGACAGTAGCGCGCCATAGACCTGCCAGTTCTTATGCAGTCAGACGCTGTGGTGACATTGGCGAGGAGGAGTCAGCAACATTCCCTGCACCCACCCGAGTTCAGCCATCTGAATGAGGGCAGTATCTCACCTCCTCGGGTCTCCCCTAGAGAGCAGATTTTAAAGCAGGAGTTCTTTCCAATATCTGCTGATATGAAAAATAAGCAAAGGTAAAAAGTATGGCGGGGTCCTAGTAAAGCATCTATTCATAGTTGGTGGTATATCCCTTGGGAGAACTCTTCACTGAGTTACAATGGGGCCAGAATCCAGTATCAAAAAGCCATATAAAGAATTATTACAACTTGATATTTGTTTTCTGTTTCATTTTTCTCAGGAGCAGCTCTGGTTCCATATGGGTTGCCTTGTATTCGAGAACTGTTCCGCTTCCTCATTTCCCTCATCAACCCTCATGACAGACACAATTCTGAAGTGATGATCCACATGGGGCTACAGTTGATCACTGTGGCACTGGAGTCAGCTCCAATTGCCAATTACCTTTCTCTTCTTGGACTTGTGAGGGATGAACTCTGTCGACACCTCTTCCAAGTAAGCCCTATATAATGCATACAAATTCAAGATGGAAGTAAATGGAACCCAAAAACAGACAATTGGTCAGTGAATTCCCTTTGGTTGTGTTTGGGTATGAAATACACATTTCAGAGCAAGTACTACATCAGGCTGCATCAGACATAACACCTGATAATTATTGTAAATTATGCATTGCACACATTGATGTGACACATGCTAAATCTGATGTGACAGAAAATATTAGTCAGTACCACCAAAGAAGCATCCAGACCTGCCAGCACTCTGACTGAAGAAATGTATAAGTAAGATAAGACTACCCTATTGAACAGATTAAATGAGTAACAGTGAATTGACAAGATGGCAACACGTTTATGGTGGAGGTCTCTCAGGTATTAAATATGGCTTTAAAATTACAAATGTGAAAGACATTGGTACCTGGAATAGACTATATGAGTTGTAGACAGTAGTTTTCTTTTTCATGGTTATTGATTTCTTTCCTCCAGCTATTAAGTGTTGAGCGGTTGAATTTGTATGCAGCTTCTCTCCAGGCCTGCTTCCTATTGTTTGAAAGCATGAGGGAACATCTAAAGTTTCAGCTGGAGGTAAGTTCTGAGTTTGTATGACTTATTTGGCCTTTTTGAAGGATATTCAATAACGGGGGGATTGTAAATCCCCGGCACGCACAAACCCCGGCAGATATGCGTGGAAGAGCTGGGGTTTAGAAAAGGGGTGGGGCGGGGGCCAGCGCAAAAAACTTACTACTGCTCCAAAGGAGCAGGTAAGTTCTTCAACAAAAAAAATTAGGATAGATAGGTAGGGTTTGGGGTCAGGGAGGAGAGGGGAAAAGGGAGGAAGGTGAGGTAGGGGGTTAGGGAAGTTCCCTTCCAATCCGCTCCTTTATTGGAGCACACATGGAGCACGCAGGGAGGGAACTGGGGATGTCCCGATTGTGTGGCCACATGCTTTTTAAGAAACCCCCCCCCCCCCTTATGTGCCTCACATGCGCACGCTGAAATAAAATCGGGCACATGAATGGTTTTATGACAACTAACATCAGGTTTTATGACAACTAACATCAGGTTTTATGACAACTAACCATCTTTGTCTCAAAATTTTCTGCATCTCGAGAGTACCATCTACCTCGGACCACCATTCTTTAGTTAGCTGCTGATCTTCCAAATCATTTTTTTCTTTATGCTAGTACTTTTCCTAGTCAAACCTTTTAATCAATTCATAAATTATTTTTTTGTGTTTCTGCATTGGTCTTTTTGGAGTCTTCCAAACCACATTAAACTAAGTCCACAAATTTGACATTTTCCTTCTCCTTTCTTTCTTTCTTTCTTTCTGTGGATATTAGTTGTCCTCCCAACTTCAACGTCTCCCTCTTTCTATATACACATCCAAAACACGGCTAAAAAGTGTAATCAATCCTTTCCTTTCTGAACACACTACCAAAAACTCTTATCCACATTCTCATCACCTTCCAATTAGATTACTGCAATCTGCTCTTCACAGGCCTCCCACTGAACTCTTTGCACTACAATCTATTCAAAATTCATCTGCATGACTTCCACCAATATCACTACACACACATAACCCCTCTTTTCAATCTATTTATTTATTTATTTATTTAAACCATTTCTATACTGTCTTTAACAATACAGGATTGACCAAAATGGTTTACAATAATTTCAAAAAATAAGCAGTAATTATAAATATGCTATAAAAATAAAATATAAATAAAACAGAACAAATAAAACGGTAAAATAACATAAAGACAGTAGGAGAGAAATAGTTTATATATTTTATTCTCTATACTTGTATAATACTATATTCCCTATACTTAAAATACCAAATATCAAGAACCAGCCATTGACTTCTTATCCACTTCTGCATACAGTTCAATCTTTTTACTCATCTACAAGAGCCTTTACTTTACAGCTCCTCACTATCTCTCCTCTTATCTCCTTATGCTCCTTCTGGGCAAATCACGCTTATCTGTATACCTTTTACCTCCATCACCATCTTCATACAGGTTCTATCTACCTTTCTGCTCCATATGTCTGAAATAGACTTCCTGAGTTAGTACGTCATGCTCCCACTCTGGCCTTATTCAAATGCAATCTAAAATCCCATCATGTTGACCCTGCTTCTAAATTGTAAATTCTGGTTCTCCTGCTCATACCCTTGTTAATTTTAAACATTTTCTATAACAAATGAAACTCCCTAAATCTCTTATTTGTCCTTTTGTCTGTTCTTGAATAGATTATAAAATCTGATATGTATGTGTATATATTGGTGTGTATAACTAGTAGCACTATGGAAATGATAATTAGTAGTAAGTTTTTTTTTGGAGATAGTGACAGTTCAGGCCAGTAGCTTCAAAAGTGGTACCCAGTATGGTGGAAAGATGTGAAAATCCCAGGTCTGGCCAGTGACCCAAGATGATCTCTCGTGTCATCTGTAACTCGAGATAACATGTTATGCTCACAAGAGTGGAGGCTCAAGAGGAGGAAGAGATTTACTTACAGTACAAGTTAAACATAGAAGAATTCTAAAACAAAAACCTAGCTGTATCCAAGCACTAGCTAATGCAGATGCAGTTCCTTCCATATCCTGTTAGCCCAAATGAAAACAAATTGTTTTTTCTCTGTTCAAGATTTCAGCAACAGAAATTGCAAAATACCTCTTCATTAGTAGCCTGGCTCAATAGAGTTATCACAGTCTATAAAGCTTTTCTTTTGACTTGGCTCTCCCTGCAGTTCTTGGTCAATACAGGGGTTAGAAATGCCAGGTTCTAACCCCTGTATTGACCAAGAACCTTCCGGCAGAGCACATTTCTTCCCCTCGGGTAGCTTGCAGCCTACATCTTTCCAGGCTGACGCTCTCCACTAGAAATCTGTTCCAGACAGGCTCTAGCAAAAATTTGTAAGAGGTTTGTTCACTGCAGTTTAGTCACTCTCTCAGATTTCCCAGAGTGACTCAGCAAAACTGTGGCCTGTCTATTAACAGATCCTCAGGCTCCTAAACATGGATCTTCCAGTCGGGAGGTATAATCCTTCACAGATATACCTCATGGGTCATCATGAAGACTCCTGATGTCTCAAGTCAAACCACAGTGTTATTGGATGCAATATCTGATCAAGTGTTGCCTTCAGCCCATAGCAGCCTAGAAAGAAAAAGCTTCATGCTTACTTAACCAAAAAGGGTAAACCTAAGTCAATGTGTTAAAAGTGGCTTTGATATATGTTCTAAACAATTATAAATAAAGAATTACAACACAAAAATTAAAAAAGGATAAGCTTAGCTTAGTTCCAAGCTAGTCTCATAGCCTTAGAGAAATACCATAGGATTCATAGAAAGTTCAGCTGGTGAGATAGCCCCATCTAAATATTCCTTAATTGCTTCAACAACACTCACAGGACAACTCACAGTAGAAAAGCATAAGACCTTGACCTGAGAGGTGTCAGTGTCCCAGTGCTTGGCCCTCAAAGCTCAGACATCTTCCAAGTATCTCATGTTTTGAGAGAGCCATACCTGGGAGTTCATTTGGCTTCCCAAGTTGGACTTTAGCCACCACAGACTCTAAATGACAATAAAACACATTTTCTGGAACTCATCCTTTAAGCACACTGCATTACCATGAGCCACCTATGAAGCAATACCTGGTTTTCTTTCAGGAACAGGGCTGTAAAGATAAAGCCAGGGCTTCTGATTTTCCTTTTTTTAGTTCAGTCTTTTTATTGAAAACCTTTTACAGTATAAAAGAGAAAAGAGAACATTACAATGTATTGAAAAAGTAAACACAACACAGAGTATCATCCGACAGCTTGTTTATTTTATTTTATTTATTTATTTATTTATTTATTTAAATGATTTTATATACAGTCCATATTTACATCACAACAGCTAACAGTCAAAATAAAAAGAGAGACCATAAAATACAACATTGAAAAAATACCTCTCAAACTCAAGCAGTCCCTCAGCTTTGTCAGTACTTCTCTGAGGCTTTGGCTAAATTTTCAGATCTTGATCAGAAGATTGAAGTTCTAGAATCGCAAGTAACATCATTCTCTGCCACAATCAGTACATTACAGCTTAATGCCACAGCTGCAATTAAAGATAATTTGAGGCTACATTTTAAATAAGAACTCTGTGAGAATAAGATTTCATCTAAAAATCTTCATCTTTTACATTTTCCCAATTTTATTTCAGGTTTAGAATTATTAAAAAAAAATGCATAGAAATATTGCAATTCTCGCCTGATAATTTTTTGCTTTCTAAATGCTATTGTATGCCAAGCTTCAGTAAAATTTATAGTATAGGTGAAGGGTCTGCTGTGTTGGCTCCTTTTGACAGTTCTGATATGTTTAATTTTCTTCAATCTTCAGATATTTTTTCTACACGTGCCACTCTTATTGTTTGCATTGGATTCTGAAAGAGATATTGTATTTCAACAGTTTTTCAACTATAAAAATGCCTTATTTTGTGGTCATAAGGTGTCAATCTTTCCTGACATCTGTAGGGAGACTTAAGGAAGAAGTTTTTGTCATTTAAACAGTGTGTTCTAGATATGGGAGCTTCTTTCTGTTTGAAATTTCCTTGCAAGTGCAAAATAGTTTTTCAGAAAAATTAATGTATTTTCTTTTATCCTCTTCATGTGGAGACCTTTGTGAGGTCTCATGGCTGGGGTGGTAGAGCCTGTCCCTCACCCTCAGCTGGGCCTATTCCAGGTATTTTCTTATACTGAAGAGAAGCGGGGGCTTGTGCCCCATTCTTGACCTCAGGGCGTTGAACAAGTTTATCTTAAAAGTTCAGGATGGTCTCTTTGGATATGCTGATACCTCTCCTTAGAAGAGGAAACTGGCTCTGCTCCCTCGATCTCAAGGAGACTTATGCTCACATCACAGTCTTCCCTGGCCACAGGAAATATCTCTGTTTCATGGTGGGGAAGGCTCGCTATTAGTACAAGGTCTTGTCTTTCAGGCTGGCTTCAACCCCTCATGTCTTCACCAAATATCTAGTGGTGGTGGCGGCGTACCTCCAACATCGTGCTGTATATGTCTTCCCGTACTAGATGACTGGTTGATCAAGAGCAACTCCCGCCCAGAGGCCCTGAGTGCTCTGGTTCTAACAGTGCAAATGCTGCAGTCTTTGGAGTTTGTGATCAACTACCCCAAGTCTCTACTCTGCCTGTCTCCTCAGCTGGACTTTATAGGGGCCAGGCTGGACATGGTGCAAGTCAAAGCATTTTTGCCATGCAACCGGGCCCTTTCCCTCATCTTGCTGGCAATCTTTCTGCACAGCATACAGCATGTGATTGCCCACCTCCTGCTCTGCTTGTTAGGCCACATGGTGGCCTCGGTCCATGTTAACCCCTCTCGCCTGCTTGCATATCAGTGGGGCACAGTGGCAACAGGCCTCTCAAGACCTCTCTCTGTCACTGAGCCTTTGAGGAGTCCCTGTCCTGGTAGGGGAACATCTCCAACCTCCAGCAGGGAGTTCCCTTCCAGACGACACCGCCTCAAGTGCTACTCACAACCGATGCGTCTCCTCAGGGCTGGGGAGCCCACATGGACGGCTTTCACACATAGGGTCTCTGGACCACCTGTGAAGCTCGCTACCAAATAAACTTCCTGAAGCTTTGGGCGATTCTCTATACTCTTTGGACGTTCAGGGACCAGTTGTCCCACAAGGAAGTCCTGATCAGGACGGACAACAGGTAGCAATGTGGTATATCAACAAACAGGGAGGCACAGGGTAGTTCTTCCTCTGTTTTGAGGCGGTGCAGGTGTGGTCCTGGGCTCTATCACAGGGGATTTCACTCCGGCGACATACCTGCCTGGGATGCTAAATGTGCTAGCGGACCTGCTGAGCTGCTCCTTTCAGCCACACGAGTGGTCCTTCAATCTCCGGGTGGCGGACAGAATCTTCTATCAGTGGAGTACCCCACATGGATCTCTCCGCCTGCCTGTACAACCACAAGGTGAGCAGTTTCTGCTCCCTGTCACCAAGGTGTGGACGTCTGGCCTGCGACACCTTCTCCCTTCACTGGTGGAAGGGTCTGCTGTATGCATACCCTCCTAGGACAGACCTATTAGTAAAAATTTGTAACCTATCATTAAAGTCATCCATTGTACCTGAAGACTGGAGGGTGGCTAATGTAACCCCAATATTTAAGAAGGGCTCCAGGGGCGATCCGGGAAACTACAGATCAGTTAGCCTGACTTCAGTGCCAGGAAAAATAGTGGAAAGTATTCTAAATATCAAAATCACAGACATGGTTTAATGGAACAAAGTCAGCATGACTTTACCCAAGGCAAGTCTTGCCTCACAAATCTGCTTCACTTTTTTGAAGGAGTTAATAAACAAGTAGATAAAGGTGAATCGGTAGATGTAGTATATTTGGATTTTCAGAAGGTGTTTGACAAAGTTCCTCATGAGAGCTTCTAGGAAAAGTAACAAGTCATGGGATAGGTGGCGATGTCCTTTCGTGGATTACAAACTAGCTAAAAGACAGGAAACAGAGAGAGTAGGATTAAATGGACAATTTTCTCAGTGGAAGGGAGTGGGCAGTGGAGTGCCTCAGGGATGTGTATTGGGACCTGTACTTTTCAATATATTTATAAATGATCTGGAAAGAAATACGAGTGAGGTAATCAAATTTGCAGATGATACAAAATTGTTCAGAGTAGTTAAATCCAAGCAGATTGTGATAAATTGCAGGAAGACCTTGTGAGACTGGAAAATTGGGCATCGAAACGGCAGATGAAATTTAATGTTGATAAGTGCAAGGTGATGCATATAGGGAAAAATAACCCATGCTATAGTTATACAATGTTAGGTTCCTTATTAGGAGCTACCACCCAAGAAAGAGATCTAGGCATCATAGTGGATAACACATTGAAATCATCAGTTCAGTGTGCTGCGGCAGTCAAAAAAGCAAAAAAGGTGTGGAATTATTAGAAAGGGAATGATGAATAAAACGGAAAATGTCACCAGTGGAAGGGAGTGGGCAGTGGAGTGCCTCAGGGATCTGTATTGGGACCCTTACTTTTCAATATATTTATAAATGATCTGGAAAGAAATACGACGAGTGAGATAATCAAATTTGCAGATGATACAAAATTGTTCAGAGTAGTTAAATCCAAGCAGATTGTGATAAATTGCAGGAAGACCTTGTGAGACTGGAAAATTGGGCATCCAAATGGCAGATGAAATTTAATGTGGATAAGTGCAAGGTGATGCATATAGGGAAAAATAACCCATGCTATAATTACACAATGTTGGGTTCCATATTAAGTGCTACAACCCAAGAAAGAGATCATAAGAACATAAGAACATAAGAAAATGCCATACTGGGTCAGACCAAGGGTCCATCAAGCCCAGCATCCTGTTTCCAACAGTGGCCAATCCAGGCCATAAGAACCTGGCAAGTACCCAAAAACTAAGTCTATTCCATGTAACCATTGCTAATGTTAGTGGCTATTCTCTAAGTGAACTTAATAGCAGGTAATGGACTTCTCCTCCAAGAACTTATCCAATCCTTTTTTAAACACAGCTATACTAACTGCACGAACCACATTCTCTGGCAACAAATTCCAGAGTTTAATTGTGCGTTGAGTAAAAAAGAACTTTCTCCGATTAGTTTTAAATGTGCCCCATGCTAACTTCATGGAGTGTCCCCTAGTCCTTCTACTATCCGAAAGAGTAAATAACCGATTCACATCTACCCGTTCTAGACCTCTCATGATTTTAAACACCTCTATCATATCCCCCCTCAGTCGTCTCTTCTCCAAGCTGAAAAGTCCTAACCTCTTTAGTCTTTCCTCATAGGGGAGTTGTTCCATTCCCCTTATCATTTTGGTAGCCCTTCTCTGTACCTTCTCCATCGCAATTATATCTTTTTTGAGATGCGGCGACCAGAATTGTACACAGTATTCAAGGTGCGGTCTCACCATGGAGCGATACAGAGGCATTATGACATTTTCCGTTTTATTCATCATTCCTTTTCTAATAATTCCCAACATTCTGTTTGCTTTTTTGACTGCCGCCGCACACTGAACCGACGATTTCAATGTGTTATCCACTATGACACCTAGATCTCTTTCTTGGGTTGTAGCACCTAATATGGAACCCAACATCGTGTAATTATAGCATGGGTTATTTTTCCCTATATGCATCACCTTGCACTTATCCACATTAAATTTCATCTGCCATTTGGATGCCCAATTTTCCAGTCTCACAAGGTCTTCCTGCAATTTATCACAATCTGCTTGTGATTTAACTACTCTGCACAATTTTGTGTCATCTGCAAATTTGATTATCTCACTCGTCGTATTTCTTTCCAGATCATTTATAAATATATTGAACAGTAAGGGTCCCAATACAGATCCCTGAGGCACTCCACTGTCCACTCCCTTCCACTGAGAAAATTGCCCATTTAATCCTACTCTCTGTTTCCTGTCTTTTAGCCAGTTTGCAATCCACGAAAGGACATCGCCACCTATCCCATGACTTTTTACTTTTCCTAGAAGCCTCTCATGAGGAACTTTGTCAAACGCCTTCTGAAAATCCAAGTATACTATATCTACCGGTTCACCTTTATCCACATGTTTATTAACTCCTTCAAAAAAGATCTAGGCATCATAGTGGATAACACATTGAAATCGTCAGTTCAGTGTGCTGTGGCAGTCAAAAAAGCAAACAGAATTTTGGGAATTATTAGAAAGGGAATGGTGAATAAAACGGAAAATGTCAAATATGCCTCTGTATCGCTCCATGGTGAGACCGCACCTTGAATACTGTGTACAATTCTGGTCACCGCATCTCAAAAAAGATATAATTGCGATGGAGAAGGTACAGAGAAGGTCTACCAAAATAAGGGGAATGGAACAGCTCCCCTATGAGGAAAGACTAAAGAGGTTAGGACATTTCAGCTTGGAGAAGAGACGGCTGAGGGGGGATATGATAGAGATGTTTAAAATTATGAGAGGTCTAGAACGGGTAGATGTGAATCGGTTATTTACTCTTTCGGATAGTAGAAAGACTAGGGGGCACTCCATGAAGTTGGCATGGGACACATTTAAAACTAATCGGAGAATGTTCTTTTTTACTCAACGCACAATTAAACTCTGGAATTCGTTGCCAGAGGAAATGGTTAGTGCAGTTAGTATAGCGGTGTTTAAAAAAGGATTGCATAAGTTCTTGGAGGAGAAGTCCATTACCTGCTATTAATTAAGTTGACTTAGAAAATAACCACTGCTATTACTAGCAACAGTAACATGGAATAGACTTAGTTTTTGGGTACTTGCCAGGTTCTTATGGCCTGGATTGGCCACTGTTGGAAACAGAATGGTGGGCTTGATGGACCCTTGGTCTGACCCAGTATGGCATGTTCTTATGTTCCTGCTCCTCTTGAAGACCCTGCTGAAGCTTCAATAGGACAAGAGGGACCATGATCCTCATGGCGCCTTCTGGCCCCGAGAGGTCTGGTTCCCTCTCCTTCGGGATCTGTCTATTAGGGACCCCATTCGGCTGAGGGCTGCACCCAATCTGATAACTCAGAACCAGGGCGCCCTGCGCCACCCGAACCTCTGGGTGCTGGCCCTCACGGCATGGCTATTGAGAGCATAATTCTCTCAATATCCATAATTCTCTCAATATCCATATTCTGAACCTTTCGGCCAGTGTCTCCCAGGTCTGGTGGCCTCTAGAAAGTTTTTCACCAGGAAGTCCTACAGTTCAAAGTGGAGATGGTTCTCCGTCTGGTGTGCGGGGCATGCACTGGATCCTGCTTGTGGCACCTTTCAGAGTCTGGGCTCCAAACCAGCTTAGTCAGGATATATCTCAGCGCGGTTGGTGCACACAATCGAGGCATCGCTGGCACACCAATATCGGCGCAGCCCTTGGTGGGTCATTTTATGAGGGGCCTACTTCAGTTGAAATCCCCTCTTTGGCCCCCTTCTATGTCTTGGGACCTTAATGTTGTCCTGGCATGGCTCATGCGTCCTTCCTTCGAGCCTTTGCGTTCCTGCGATCCAAAGTTCTTTACCTGGAACATCATTTTCCTAGTGCCAATTACTTCGGCTCGTAGAGTCAGTGAGCTTCAGACCTTGGTTACGTACCTACCATGCACATGTTTGTTTCCATGATCGTATGGTCTTGCATATGCACCCGAAATTCCTGCCTAAGGTTCTGTCTGATTTCCACATCAATCAGTCCATTGTTCTGCCCACCTTCTTTTCCAGGCCTCATTCCCACCCAGGGGAACAGGACCTTGGCTTTTTACTTAGAACGCACAGCTGGGCACTGACAGTCCACCCAGCTCTTTGTGTCCTTTGACCCCAATAGGCTGGGCATGGCAGTGGGAAAGCAGACTTTGTCCAGCTGACTAGCAGATTGAATCGCCTTCTGCTATGTGCAGGTGGGCCTTCAGCTAACTGGCCACATCAAAGCTCACTCTGTGCGGGCCATGGCGACATTACTGGCTCATTTGTGAGCAGTTCCCGTTGTCAAAATTTGTCGGGCAGCAACATGGAGTTCTCTTCACACATTCGCGGCTCACTACTGCTTGGGCAAAGATGGGCGGCAGAACAGTGCATTTGATCAGTCCATCCTGCGCAATCTTTTCCACACCTGAACCCAGCTCTTCCAGCCTAGTGCCCTTGGTTGGTGCCAGGCAGTCTTCTACCAACCAGGAGAGCCGCAGTTGTGTTGTGCCTGTTGGCACCTTGTTCGGCATCTGTTGGTCTGTCCTATTCACAGAGACGGCCTGGAGCTTGGTATTCACCCACATGTGAGCACTACCATCCTGCTTGACCTAGGTGAAAGCAGGATGTAACAAGTATTCTCCTATTACAGCAGAATGTTAGTCCTCAGGAATCCCGCCCACCTCCCCATGGAGTTGGTTTCTCCTGCGTGGATGTGAGGATAGTGGCAGGCTGGTCATGCTCAGTGTGCAGGTCAAAGCTTCTAGAAACTTTGACAGACGTTTTCCGTGCCGGGCTCCATCTGATGATGTCACCCACACGTGAGGACTAACATCCTGCTGTCCTAGGAAAGCACCTGTTACAGGTAAGCAACTGTACTTTTTGCATTGAGCCTCATGCACCCGTAGCCTTTTGGTTCATCACATCACATAATCCTCCTGAATTTGACACAATACTCCAATGATTGAGCAAAGGTATTGTCATCTCCTTTTTTTTCTGCTGGTTATAGATATGTAATATCTGCACCCTAAAATCCTGCTCGCTTTCTCCAATGCTTTGTTACACTGTTTGGCAACCTTGGCATCATCAAATAGGATTATCTCCAGATTGTTCTCTTTGGTACTCTTCAATACCTTGTTCTACTTCAGTTACATATTGGTAGCCTTGGTTTCTTTATATAGAAAACATGATGATCTTTTTTTTTGCATTAAAACTGAGCTAATAGAGCCAAAATGGCATTGATTGTGTGAGATGCTCTGCTGAAATTCAAAAAATGTTTCTTTTTATTCATTGTTTTTCTCTATTACGAAAACAAAGGGTATGTCATGAGTTTACCCACACTTGGACTCTTTTCTATCCCATCCTTGGTCCAGTGGACCACTGTGTGACTTCTGAGAGCTGATAGTGGAACACTGTATGCAGCTGAATACCACAGGGCAATGTCTCATTCTTCAGATAAAACCTTGCTTAGCTTCACATTTTGTATGTCACCACCGCAGCCTTAGTCTACTGCAACAGGACAAGCTGCTTCTCTCATTTTGTCCAGCTTTCCATTCTCAGTATCACTTCCACTGCATATGAGCTTCCCAGTGGTGAAAGGAGGTGAAGGCTGTCATAGGGAAGAGCCTGGACCAGGTAGACCTGCTGGGATGAATACGATGTCATCTCCAAAACAAGATCCTCTGACCCTATTTTCTGTACAGGCAGGAGGGTCTACTTCAGGAATGACAAATATTAATTTGAAAGTTAGTGTCCTCCAAGATAACCAACATTACCTTTAAGGTGCTTATTTTGGATTTTATCTTTGCTGAACAGTCAAAATATGTGAATCTTTTTCCGATAAAATCCAGAAGCTTGAGAATCAAATGATGGCACTGCAAAAATGTAATTATTCACTGATTAAAGAATACTTGGCACTCAGTTGTAGGATGGAAAATATTGAGAATTTCAGTAAATCTTGGAGCATTGTGTGTTTAAGAGATTCTTCTGAGACATTACCTCTGAGAGAGTTAATAGTTTCAAATCCAGGGGCGCATTGGGATCATGATGCACAGAGGAAGGGAATGGTATGCTCCTTGAGAGTTAGTAAGTGTGGAGTGAAGGCTGCACATGCACTCACAGTGGCTCTGAGACAAACATTACTCAAACAAACAACTGTCTATTATTTAGGGAAAAATTTCTGTTTCCAAAGAATGATTTAATAAGAATGTTTGTTGTGCTTCCAGAATCTTCCTAAATTTCCTGAATATCCTAGATTTCTTGTCTGGCTCCAGTGCCAGTTTCCATTTTGCTAGCTCCATGTGGACTCTCTTCTGGATATGGGTTGGGTCCAGCATGCCTTCTGTTTGTATTCCTGACATTTATCTGTGGTGCCTTACTAATCCCTTCTTCATTGAATCCTGCACAAAAGTATTTGCTTAGTATTTCAGCTTTTATCTTGTTGCCCACCACACATTCATCCTTTTCACTTCTGTCTTATAATCCCACACTATACTTTCACCTTCCGCCAACATATCAGTAAAAAAAAAAAACAAAAACTGTTTTGTCACCCTAACCAGCTATTTTCTGTTCCAGTTGTACAGTGGTGTTGAATCTTTCCTCATTATCTTGCTCTTAAGGAAAATATACTAATTTTGGACAGTCTTTCAGCACACATCAATCTGTGTATCCCCTTTGGTAACTCTGTGGCTCTTTTTATGTTTCTAACAATTGGATATTCTTTTTCTTGACTTGTGCCCAAAATCGAAACTTATTTTCCAAAATTGGCCTAAAGAATGCTTCATATCGTAAAAGACATTTTTACTTCCACACTCAATATAATGCTCTGACTGCTATTGCTTGGTTTTATTAACTTATTTGTTAGCATTCCTAATTTTAAATCTTGTAATTCTTGAGCTCCATTTTTTTTTAACCATTCCTTAGTATCCCGCTATAGTTACACCTGGTAGATCAATTGGTGATGGATTTATGAAATCTGGTTTATATTTACCATAAAAGTACCATGTCACCCTAGCTACCATTAATCTAGACTACGGTAGGTTAAAATGCTTTCTGCAGGTGCATTGTACTACAATATAGGGATAACCATCCATGGTATAAGAAAATAACTTGCTAATAAAAAATGATTGCCTATAATTTTCATTTACTAGCTGCTTTCTGGGCATGTTAGAGAAGTTCATGCTTTACAGGGAAAATAACTTTTTCTCTACAAATAGTGTGCTACACTGTGTTTTTGTGCAGAACACTCAGTGATTGCCTAAGATACATCCAGTCTTCAAATTGCTTCTATACATACAGTTTGCTCAATCCTTGCTGGGCCTGAACTTTGGTTAACCTGTGTACATTGCTTTCAGCAAATCAGGTGCAAAAGGCAACCTTTAAGAAATTGTCTATACTCAGATCTGTGGAATAATTGGTATGTCTGTGTAAAGGTTTCCCTTTTGTTGCAATCCCCCCTCCCCCTTGCCTACCACCATTTTCAGGAAACTTAGTTGATACTAAAAATTGATATGTACTTAAGAAGGAAGAATCATGCTGGGTCAGACCAATGGTCCATCAAGCTCAGCATCCTGTCTCTGCCAGAATCCAGTTTATTTGGCAGTATCTGGCAGTTGCATTCCATGTTACTCATGTGCAAATTGGTCCTTAATTGCACATCAGGAGCTAATATGATCTAACATTTTCTTGAAAGCTTTATGCAATTAAAATCCTCCAAATAATTTGTTTTTGATACCTTTCAAAATTTGTCTCTTATGGATGTACAACTCTGCATCCAAGTTGTTCTACTATTGAAGTTGGGTGAACTTGGACACCTCTTACTTTTGTCTTGTTCTCTTATGGCTCAGCTAAGACCTTTAATGCTGTACAAATGTTAAGGTTCCTGTGCTGTTATGTAACCATGTGACCTGTTTTTCCACAGATGTATGTGAAAAAGTTGATGGATATTATTACTGTAGAGAACCCCAAGATGCCATATGAGATGAAGGAGATGGCTTTAGAAGCCATTGTACAACTCTGGAGAATCCCCAGCTTTGTCACCGAACTCTATATTAATTATGACTGTGACTACTATTGCTCCAACCTCTTTGAAGACCTCACCAAGCTTCTCTCAAAGGTCATTAGATGTTCTAGTAGCTAAAATCAACTAGAAAAATGAGAAGACCTAAGTAGTAAGCTTGACAGGAAACTTGGCAGTCAAGACAGAGGGACAACAGGAAACTAGACAAGGGAGAGAGGCAATGGGAAACTGGGTAAAGGAAAAGAAAATTAGGCTGGGGAAAAATGCAGCATAACAGTGTATTTTGTTGAAGAGAATGAGCACTATGGTAAGATTCTATGGTAAGAACTTTGCAAAGGTGACACTAAAATATGCATATATATGAGAGGGGAGATTAGCTGGAAGGCATTTGTAAATGGCATCCAAAGATATCTGGGGGGAATGAGGTGAGTAAATATGATACAAGGATTTTGAGGAATCTTATAGATCAGTAGTTCCCAACCTGTGGTCCGTGGATCCCTAGGGGTCTGTGGGAAGTGACCAGAGATAGAAGAAAGCCCGCGCCGCCAAAGGAGAGGCCCAATAGGCCGTCGGTCACCCCAGCCAGAGAAGACTGAGGAGGCAGCAGGGCCCCCGGGGCACCCATCCCACCAGCGGATGAAGATGGCAAGTGGTCTGACAGGCCACTAGCACATCCATCTAGTATTCCCTCTAAGTTGCACAACTGCGCAGCACAGCTTTTCCCTTCCAGTGCAGGAAAGCCGGCGGGGCCATGGTGGAGCTCATCCTTCTGCCTGAAGAGAAAGGAGAGAAACTGACTACTGGCCACCACCAGAGCGAGAAAAAAATGGAGAGACCCAGCTGAGGGTCGCCAGCGGGATAGAGGTGAAAAATAGAGACCCTTTTGCATGCCGGCGGTGCCAAAGTTTAAAAAATAAAAAGGGAAAGAGATCCGGTTAAGGGCTCCTGGCAGGGCCCAAGTGAAAAAATGCAGCTGCGGGCCACCGCAGATCCCAGGCCAACGGCACTGAAATAAATATGAGTAAGAGACCCAGCTGAGGGTACCAATGGTGCCGAAGTTAAAACAAAAAGGAAAGCGATCCATCTAAGGGCTGCCACGGGGAAAAAATAGAGACCCGGCAGTGGGCTGCTGTCTGAGCCCAAGCCAGCGGGGCAAAGAATGAGCAGAAGCACAATTGAGAGAGAGATTGGGAGCCTGCTTGTGTGTGTGCCTGTGAGAGCATTTGTGTTACATATAGGCTCTCACAGGCATGCACACAATGTGTCTAAGGGAGAGAGCCTGTGTATATGAGAGTATAGGCATGTATATTAGAGTGAGTGTGAGAGAATGAATGTGGTGTTGTGTGTATGTGTGAGGAAGAGAAGATAGCATTTGTGATGCCCTATTTCCACCAATCCACGACAATCTCAGGATGACTGGGATGAAAGATCTCAGGTATAGAGAGCAGGAGATTTTTTAATTCTTATTAGTTTTAATTATTGGGTATAATTTGATGTTTCTGCTGTTTTGAAATATTTTGTTTTTTTGTGGAAATATTAAACATTTTTTAACTATTGGATTTTTTTATTCTTCAGATGTTTTGAAATATTTTATTGGTGTTTGGGGAAATATTAGAAAACCGTATGCAAGTTTTTAAATTATTGGATGTTTGGCTGTTTTGACATTCTTGTTATTAGTACAGTTTTAATATTATGAATGATGTTTTATATCTCTTGATTTTATTCTTGATGTTTTGCGAGGAATGAAGATGTTTGTTTTTCTATTGTTCCACTGCATAATACAGTTGGGTTTGTGGTTTCCGGTATAGTTTTTGTTGACACACTTCTATTTATAACCTTATATGGCATATAACTGCAGGTAAAAAGAAAGGGAAGCATGTGGAGGTCTGTGAATAATTTGGAGGTTGAAAAGGGGTCCATACTCCCAAAAAGGTTGGGAACCCCTGTTATAGATAGGCTAGCTAAAATTAGTTGAAATTCCCTGGATGCTCTTATACAATGTTCTCCCCAGTCTGAACCGAACTTACATACCCTTTCACTCTTCCCAGCTCAACCCCAGGACTGCTCCCTCTTCTCCTTTTAAGGGACCAGCCCCAACACACTCTGACCCCCTCCTGCACACTCTGATCCCTCCTCCCCCGGCCTGATCCCTGCACACTCTGACCCCCATTCCTTAGCCTGATTGCAGCACGCTCTGTCCCTCTGACTCCAGCACACTGATCACCCCCTCCCCGCCACTCTGAACCCCCTCCCCAGCTCAACTCTCCTTCCCCTACCCTGACTTGCCCTCCCAACTGAATGTCTGTATATTGTGTCCACTGCTCTCACTGATTTTTCCCAGCACTCCTTTCCCCCCTTACTGGCCCAGCACTCTCTGCATCCCCCCCTCCCCCCCACTCAGATTAATCCCAGCACACTCTGCTTTCCTCCCAAAATCCAAAATGAAATAAAGTAAGAAAAAAAATCCAAAAAACAAACTAAATTCCCCTCATCCCACCAAACCTCTTTAAACAAAGCCCCCCCCCCCCCCAGCCCAGAGCTCCTCCCATTCCAACCCCTACTCTGTTGTGGGTCTATGGGTGTCCTAGGTCCCATGTACCACCCCAGGCATTAATCACAACTTTCTTTATAAGAAAAAAAAACAGTCCCAGTTCCAGCTCTCCTGACGATCAAACCTGCCAACCCCCAGGATACCTCTTACTTCCTCCTACCCTAGCCCTTTCCCCAATGAAGGTCTTGGTTTTACAGGGGCAGGAGCAATATCCTGTCTCTCCTGTCCTGCTGCTCTGGTATGTCAAAATGGCCGCTGGTCAACCCAAGGCCGGCACTATTATGTTATACTGTAACTGGATCTGGGTTTTTTTTTCCTTTTAAAGAAAGTGTTGCTGTGTGTTTGGTAGAGTGCATGGGACCCTGAACACCCATAGACCCATGATAGGTAACAGTTGCAGTGGGATGAGATCCAGGAGGATCTTAAGGACCAGAAAGGCCTATTTAAGTAGGTTTGGTCAATGGGGGAGCTGTTTTTAAGAAAATGATTGTCTGGTGGGATGCACTTGTACACCCCAACACTCAAAGCTTCAGAGGCTTCCACAAAAGTAGGATTTGTCTGTTGGGAACTGATTGGGTACAAATGCACACTGTACCGACACTGATAGACATCTGGCACATGCATATTGTATATATAGTTTGAGTAGGGTGGCAGAGTCTTAATAAGTTAGGAAATAGAATAAGTACATTTCTTCTCATAAAGAGATCTGTGGTCTCAAATTCCTATTTTACAACATCTTTTTTTATCTAATAAAATGTATAGCAACTTAGTGAAATTCTGGGAATAGAATGAGAGATGTATCTAATTTTGTGGGGTTGAACTGAGGCAAGGGACTGCTTGATATAAGCTAGATAAGTTAGAAGGAATATATTATGAGCTTGCAAGTAATATAGAAGCTGCCCATCTGGGGAAAAAGGAGGCAATTTGGGGAACAGAGATTTGCCTTTGGATGATTCTCAGTTGTTCCCTGAAAATAATTTAATTTAGCCTTCAGTTGTTACACAAAGCAGAGAAAGTGAAGATTAGCTGTATTTTCAAACTTTAGATCTTTCTATGGTTTTGTGCTTTTATTTCTGCAGAATGCCTTTCCAGTTTCCGGACAATTGTATACAACCCACCTGCTATCCCTTGAAGCATTGTTAACTGTCATTGATAGCACCGAAGCTCACTGCCAAGCCAAAGTCCTCAGCAACACAATGCAACAGGAAAAGGCAGCAATCAAAACTACTATGGATGTTTGTGATAGTGCCAAAGATCTCATCAGCAGTAAGACCCTGAAAGCTTTCTGTTAACCTTTTTGATAGAAATAAATTTAATCACAAAACAGAAAAATTAATATTTCTGTTTATTCGGTGAATAATTATAGCTAGAGCCTCTGGTTTCTCATGATTCTATATCAAGGGCTGCAACGTTTTGTTGCAGAATTGGCCAGCTCCTATGGTATCATATGAAACTGGGACTGAATACAGTAGTAGGGAGCCATTTTTGGTAGAAGGAAGATGTGACTGGCAGTCTTCTCATCTCCCTCTTCCCTCTTAACGATTCTCTTACTCTGGTTAATCCCCTCTCTCGCCCCCTCCATCTACCAATATCCCCACCTACAGAGTGGTAGATAGCAGGAAGAGCATGGAAAAGCCTTGGGCCGCATCCTCCTTGTATGTGCTGAGATCAGAATGTAGAATCTAGAAGACTATAGATCTCTTCAGTGTCCCTCACAGTTCATACTATTTGTCTGTCCTCAAGCACCAGACGAGGAGAACACCGCCTAAGGCATCAATATTTTCCTCCTTCTGTTGGCCAGCTTGATGGATGGGGATCATTGTGTAGAGTGGGAAGAGGAAGAGATCAGGGTTGAATAGAGGAGGAAAAAAGATCAGGGTGGGAGAGGTTAAGGGAGATCAGCTGGAGAAGGGGAGACTAAACATACCACAGAAATTAACATTGTCTTCTTTGGAAACTAACATTTCCTCTTCCTTTTTCTTTGACAATAAAGACAATGAAAGACCTTTGACGGAAGAGAAAGTACCTGATGTAAACTTGGAGCCATCGGGGGCCTGTCCTCCTACTAGTGGGCATCTAATGGCTGATAAAATGAAACTAGGGCATCAGGATTTGGAAGAAGTTACTGAAGCAGGTAAAACAGCTGGAATATATTTTAAATCTTTACTCTTACTTTTTTTTAGTTTGACCTGGCTGATAGATCTGTATGTGAAAACTAATCTTTGAATGAAGATTTGCTTTTGTTCAATGTAGAAAGTAATTGTCCTGTTTTCAATTAATAATTTTTAAAAAAGGGGGCAAAAGGTGTCTCTCTGAATGTGTTTATCTGTGTTATCTTTATTTTTTTTAGTTATGTCTACTCACATTGTCCACCAGGACTGTTATTTCCCTATGCATCATACTCCACTGAGGGTTTGCCCCTCCCACCAACCTCCAAAGGGAAAGGTGGTAATCCTTTAGCATAATAATGACACTTTAAAGTTTTCTTTCAGTATGTATCATATGTCAGAGTATGACATAATATTGTTATTGTATTAGACATCTAATATGCATACACACCATTGAGGTACTTGAAATGTCCATGCTTGCAACATAATGTGATTGACATTGTACATATTAATGTCTGGGTGGAGTTTGTTTCACTAATGTCTTATGCCACAAATCTCAGATATATGACAAATATGTATTGTATTCACTTCTTTATTGCTTGTGAAACCATGAAAGCATTGCTTACTCATTATATGTGCTGTCTGTATTTTGTTATATTTCATTTGCGAGAAAGGTATTATATTCTTGCACATAATCGGTTCTCTGTCGACAGACAGGCATGAATTAGCCATTACGTGTGGGTGAGGTCATCTAATGGCGCCAATATGGACCCATCTCTCAGAGTTTAGTAAAACATTTACTGAGCATGTGTGGGAGCTCTCATCAATCTTGCTTCAGTCTTTCTGCATGGATGTGTCCCAGTATAAGCAGCAGCCATACTCCACAGTTTTCAAGATCTATAAGTCTGTGATGGTACAAAGCCATTCCAGAGATTGTAAGGTGGTTTCAATATCATTAAAAACTGGTCCTGGGTTTAGGCTGCATCTGCTGCTAATCCTTTGGCTGATACCTTTCCCTCTGACAACCTTGGGTGGGCAGCAACTGCTGCTGCTGAAGACTGGGAAGGATCTTAATGATGCTGAATAGAGTGGAAAGGGTGTCTATGGAAGAATGAATGCTTGGAAGGAAAATACTAGTGTCTGGCAAGAGCTAGTTGATCCTCTATCACAGCTGATAGTGACTGAAAGGTGGATTGATGTTCTTTAATCAGAGCTATCGTCTCTTGAACTTTGTCATCTAACAAACTGTCCTCTGTACAAGGCATATCCAGAAGACAATCATGCATATCTTCCAATAAGGCTGGGGGTTCTGTTCCAGATAGTTCTTAATCCCTCAAGAGGTTTGCGGGGGATTAAGATCTATACTGGACTGAACAAACAGTTGGTACAGGAGAGGTTCAAGATGAGATCCCTCTAGACAATTCTCTATTAAATTCAATCGAAGGATTGGATGTGTGCTGTAGATCTGAAGGCTGCTTATGCCCAATCCCCATTCACCTTACCAATCGAAAGTTCCTCAGGTTTGTAGTAAACGACATGCACTACCAGTACTTGTTGTTTCCTTTCCACCTGTCTGCAGCTTCAAGGGTCTTCACAAAATATCTGGTGGTAGTGGTTGCACAGCTGCAACAACAGGGAAACTGTGCATTCCCTTACCTGGATGATTGACTGGTGATGGATCTATCTCCAACAGGAGTTCTAGAGTCCCCAAAGACTCCTTCAGTCCTCAATAGGATCAACTCTATTAGCCTTTGTCTCACCAAATCTTTGACCCCAGGACGAGAGCATCCCTTCAGAGGTGGATAACACATCGAAATCATTGGTTCAGTATGCTGCGGCAGTCAAAAAAGCAAACAGAATGTTGGGAATTATTAGGAAGGGAATGGTGAATAAAACGGAAAATGTCATAATGCCTCTGTATCGCTCCATGGTGAGACTGCACCTTGAATACTGTGTACAATTCTGGTCGCCGCATCTCAAAAAATATATAATTGTGATGGAGAAGGTACAGAGAAGGGCGACCAAAATGATAAAGGGAATGGAACAGCTCCCCTATGAGGAAAGACTAAAGAGGTTAGGACTTTTCAGCTTGGAAAAGAGACGGTTGAGGGGGGGATATGATAGAGGTGTTTAAAATCATGAGAGGTCTAGAACGGTTAGATGTGAATCGGTTATTTAGTCTTTCAGATAATAGAAAGACTAGGGGGCACTCCATGAAGTTAGCATGTGGCACATTTAAATCTAATCTGAGAAAATTCTTCTTCACTCAAGGCACAATTAAACTCTGGAATTTGTTGCCAGAGGATGTGGTTAGTGCAGTTAGTATAGCTGTGTTTAATAAAGGATTGAATACATTTTTGGAGGAGAAGTCCATTACCTGCTATTAATTAAATTGACTTAGAAAATAGCCACTGCTATTACTAGCAATGGTAACATGAAATAGACTTAGTTTTTGGGTACTTGCCAGGTTCTTATGGCCTGGATTGGCCACTGTTGGAAACAGGATGCTGGGCTTGATGGACCCTTGGTCTGACCCAGTATGTCATGTTCTTATGATGTTAAGTTCTGAAGGTGGGCCTTGTGTTGCGTGTTCCACCGTTATCAAATTACATTGTTTACCAATGCCTCCACCAAAGAGTTCGGAGCATACACTGAAGCAGTGTGAACCCAAAGATTGTGGTCCTCACTGGAGGTTGTCAGCATATCAACAGCATTCTCTCACCTTTTGGGAAAGAGAATCTTGATCCAGATAAACAGCTAGGTGTCTATATTGTGCATAAATAGGTAGGGAGATATGGGCATGCCCTCTGCCAGGAAGCTCTCCAAATCTGGTCATGGATGAGACATCACAATGCCTATCTTCAGGTACCTTCAAGGAATCTGGAACCTGTTGAACAGTCTCAGCTGGGTGTTATAACTGCATGAGTGGTCTGTGGATCAGGGAGTTGTGGACAACTTGTTCAGTCATAGGAGAAAGCTGGTAATCAAACTGTTCACCTCTGAAGACAACAGAAAGGTTGAGAAGATCTGTTCCATGTACCTGAGCAGGTACAGACCGGCTCTCATTTCTTTACTGCTAGAGTGGGGTGTTGATCTTCTCTGTGTACCCATCAATTCCTCTCATTGCCAGGACCATATAGGAAGTTCTTTAGGGTAAAGCGAGTTAGTTCTTGTAGCACTAGCCCAGCCATGGCAAGTGTGGTATCCATATCTTGTCCATCTCTCAGTTCATTCTCAAGTTCCTTTGGGAATGTCCTTGACTCTCATTACACAGGAGGAAGGCAGGTTCTGCCATCCAAACCTGCCATCACTGGCACTCATGGCATGGATGTTGAATGCAAAGTAGTCTCCTCCTTGTTCCTTCTCAAAGAGGTAGAGGATGCTGTGATTTCTGCCAGCAAACCTTTAACCAGAAGTTCATATGGTTTCAAATGGAAGATGTTCTCGACAGCTGGGTCCCTTCTTCTATGGCCCAAGGGACTTGTTTCAGTTTAGTGGAACCAGGGGTAACGATTTGAAACTCCAGGGAGGAAGACTTAGAACCAATGTCAGGAAATATTTCTTCACTGAGAGGGTGGTGGATGTCTGGAATGCCCTTCTGGAGGAAGTGGTGAAGACTAAAACTGTGAAGGATTTCAAAGGGGCAAGGGATAAACACTGTGGATCCCTAAAAGGCTAGAGGATGGGAATAAATAAAAAAGCTTAACCGGCATGGAGCGGCAGTTACTACCTTGGGAAGCTTGCTGGGTAGACTAGATGGACCATTTTGGTCTTTTTCTGCCGTCATTACTATGTTACTATCTATTCTGCCTATCATCCTTAGCATTTCTTCAAAGTTTATCTCTGTATTGTTGCAGTGTTGCCTCTGCAGGTGGAAGGGGCTATGACCTTTCACTGTCCTTGGGTATCAAAATTTATGAAAGGACTGTAGCATTCCAAGCTTCCGGTCAATAAAAACTTCCAGTACCTTAGGGCCTCAACATGTTCCTAACTGAACTTATAAAATCTCCTTTTGAACCACTCAAGTCAGTGGACTTGAGGTTTCTCACTTAAAAAGTAACTTTAGTATGAAGAGTAAGTGAACCACAGTCTCTGGTTTCATATTTACCATACTTAAAATTTTTTCACAACAGGGTGATTCTATGAATTCACCTCAGGTTTCTTCTGAAAGTGAGATCTGTATTTAACATATATAGTAACAGTAGCAGAAAAAGGCCAGTCTGCCCAGCAAGTTTCTTATGGTAGTAACTGCAGCTCCTTGCAGGTTATCCCCAAGCCTTATGTTAAGAGTAGTAGTAATTACATATCAAAACCAAGCAACTGTCAAACCCATAATAAAATTACTGCTAGCAACATTTTTATGGGGTGAGCAGCCTTCTTGATAATTCAGACAATGCTGCTTGAATGTGCTTTGCTTTTGAGACTTGCCCACAGAAGCAGTCCTGTGCTTTTTCCCTAATGTCTGCGTTTAGGTACCCCAGACTATAAAAGTCGATCCCAGCATTGGCTGTTGTCTGAATCCAATTCCCCATTTTCTCCCCGCCATTGAAGCAAAGAGTGATATTGCCGTTGTGTCAAGAGCATCAAGGTAATTGGTTAAGGGTAGTAATCTCCATGCCTTCTGTTAAGGGTAGTAACTGCTGCTCTGTGCAGGTTACTCCCATGCGCCCTTTTCTTCATTTTCAACCTCTAGCTTTTAGGGATCTGCCGTGTTTATCCAATGCCCTTCTGAATTCGTTTGTTTTCATTCTCACCACCTGTTCTGGAGGTGCATTTGAAGCATCCACCACTCTCTCTTTGAAGAAATGTTTTCTCATGTTGGTTCTCAGTCGACCCCCTTGGAGTTTCAAATTGTGACCCCTAGTTCTACAGTCTTCTTTCAAATATAAAAGATTTAATGTCTGTGCATTATTAAAGCCTTTCAGGTATATGAAGGTCTGTATCATATCTCCCTGCACCTCTTCTCCTCCAGGGGATACATACAGTATACCCTGGAGGGGTTAGATCCTGCATCCTCTTCTCATAGGTCTTCCAGCATAAACCCCTAACCATTTTGGTTGCCCTTCTTTGGACTGCCTCCATCCTGTCTCTATCCTTTTTGAGATACAGTCTCCAGAACTGAACACAGTACCCCAAGTGAGGCCTCACCTAAGGCCTGTATAAGGGCATTATCACCTTTTTTTTTCCTGCTGGTTATTCTTCTCTCTATGCAGCCCAGCATTCCTCTGGCTTTAGCTACCACCTTGTCACATTGCTTTATTGCCTTCAGATCTCCAGACACTATCACCCCAAGATCCCTTTCACAGTCTGTGCACATAAATAGTGCACCCCTTATTGCATATGGTTCAATTGGATTACTGCACTCCAAGCTCATGTCTTTGCACTTCTTGGCATTGAAAGCTGGTTGCCAAACCTTGACAACGCTTCAGATATTTCTAAATGTATTTATTTATTACAATATTTATTATCCACCTATAACACAAATGTGCTAAGTGGATTACAAAAAAATATAATCCATCATTTAAAATAAAAATACAATAAAACATACTATAAACAAGACTAAAACAATAACCTCATCCATCCAAATAATTAGATGAAAGCTTTTCATTCTCTATACTCCTTCAGCTGTGTCCACTCTGTTGCAGATCTTAGTTTCATCAGCAAAAAGACAAACTTTTCCCTCTAACCCCTCTGCAATGTCACTCATGAAGACATTGAACAGAGCCAGTCCCAGAACTGATCCCTAAGGGACTCCACATAACAATATTCTGTATTCGTAGTAGATTCTGTTTACCATTACCCACTGTCTTCTGTCTGTCCACCAACTTGTAATTCATTCCACCACGTTGACACCCATTCCTAGGCTGCTGCTTTTATTTATGAGCCGCCTATGCTACCTACATTTTTTCCAAGACCACGTGCACAAGGGAGAGCGGGCTCTTCACTCCTTGGATTGTATTACCTAGAGAGGACTCAACTTCACCATCAAGCTTTTCAGCTGTTTGTGTCTTTTGTTTCTTATAGGACATGGTTGGCTACAGACTGTATATCACTGGCTGACTTATAGATTACAGGCTCTCAAGAATTATCAAGTGAGAGCCATGACGACTTTGGCATATCTCAAGGCCAATTCTGTTGAACACTTTTGCAAAGCTACTATTTAATTGTCTCTTCACACCTTCATGTCCCAATATTGTCTAGACAGTATTTTCCGAATAGATAGTAATTTTACATAAGCTCTTCTTCACAGTCTGTACTCCCAGTAGTCCACGCTCCACTTGGTAGGGCTGGCTTGTCTTGTGCTTATGCTGTGCAATCCTCAGCTTTAGACTCCCCACTTGTAATGGCTGATAAGGGTGTGCTGTGTTTTTTGTCATCATTGTTTCATGTCATATGTTTGATTTCATTTTTAAAAGTTGCTTGGTGTGTGCTTATTACAGGTTTTCCTAATTTCAGAGTTAGTGCGCATTAATAGATCTTAGCGTGCACTAACTGAAAATGTTATCCGTAAGTTAAAAAGTGTCAAATAGGGGAGCAGTTTGTTAGCTAGAGGTATAGTTCTACATTCCCATAGGCTGTCTCTTTAGTTACTTGTTTGGATTGCCAAGGTTGCAAGATGGTGTTTGGGGAGGATGGCCAGTGCTTGATCACAAGTATAAACAAACAAGTGATGAAATAATAGCATCAAGTTCTAGAAAGTAAAAGTAAGTAATGTAAATGCATATTTTGAATTCGCCAGTCCCTTTGTATTTTAGGAAAGGGACCCCTGTATTTTGGGATATGCATACTTTGCATTCCCCTGGTGTATTGGGGGACTTGGCTTTAGAAGCAGTCCTATGCTTTTTCCCTAATGTCTGCGTATCAGTACCCTGAACTTTAAAAGTCAGGGCCCAGCATTGACTGTCGTCTAAATCTAATTCCCCTTTTTCTGGTGAGAGGGGAAGGGACTGTGCTGACTTGTATGGGGTGACAGGTGGGAGAGAGACTGGTTGGGGTGGTGGCTGGTGAGAGAATGCAGCCTGGTGTGTGTGGGGGATGTGACCTGTCACTTACCCTCTCATCAGTCACTCCACACACACCAGGCTGCCTGTTTCTCACCAGTCACCACTTCATCCAGTCTATCACCCCCATACAGTTACCCCACTCACCGGGAGGCAGGCGTAACTTCAACAAAGGTAAAGGGGGGTTCTAGGTAGGGCTGAGGGGCGGGTTAGGTAGGGGAAGGGAGGGGAAGGTGCAGGGGGAGGCAGGAGGGGAAGGTGCGGGGGGGTGGAAGGAAAGTTCCCTTCGAGGCCGCTCCAATTTCGGAGCGGCCTTGGAGGGAACGAAGGCAGGCTGCGCGGCTCAGCGCACGCAAGTTGCACAATTGTGCACTCCCTTGCACGCGTGCTGACCCTGGATTTTATAACATGCGCACAGCTGCACGCGCATGTTATAAAATCAGGCGTAGATTTGTTCGCGCCGGGTTGTGCGAACAAATCTGCGCCCACACGCAGGTTTTAAAATCTGCCCCTTATTATTTTGTTTTGCGGTGCTCCCAAAATGAGACAAAATAGACTGTTTCATTGCAATTGTCTATTTCATTTAAAACAATTGCACACCCCTAATGCCTCATGCATACTTGCTTGTAGATGGAGAAAGCAAGTAAATATGCTTCTCCGTAGACTGGAGGATGAATTAACCATTCTTAATATGTGCCTATCTCCCTGGAGAGTCAACTAGCTCACAAAAACTTAAGCTTTGGAAGGGTTAATGATGCAGCCTGTGCACGCAGAAACTCCTGTGCATGCTCCCTAAAATTCTGAGCTCTTGAATGCTGAAGTCCGTATGTGCACCATTGGAAGATGTCACTTATGCATAATGGCTAATTCATCCTGCCTTATATGGAGAACCTTGTTTACAGGTCAGCAAACTTGCTTTCTTATTTTTCAGTTGATTGAGGCTGGGATTGTTGCTAGAGTAAAACTTTGTAGCCCTAAAAATTTATTTTGTGACCAGTCAGAGTGGCACAAGGAGAATGATGTAGGGCCAGTACAAATTTTTGCAGTCCTTGAAAAATAATTCACTCCCCACCCTTCTCTTGTTGGCAGGGGAAGGAAGAGAGAGAGGTGCCCAAGAACAGTGGCAGCGCCTAAAGCTAGTGTAATGCCACCACCCTCAACAACAGCATATATTCTTTTCCAGACCTCCATGCATACACAATTAGTGCCTCCAGCCCACCACGACAAATGTTTTTTTCTTCCTAATGTCATTCAGTTGCACACCCCTAGGAACATTTGCATGTGGAGTGCCTCTTCCATTTATTAGGATTAGGCTGGGGCTTCTTTTCTGTCCAAATAGGATTGAAGCCCTGGGGCCTTTCCTCCTCCAATGCAGGGTTAGCAGTGCTCCCTGTACTCTGAAGTGGAAGGCTGATGGCAATACAGTAATGTCTCTCCTGACTTGATGACTGAGTGACGGCCAGAGGAGAGGAAAAAGAGCAGGTGACAAGGATGGCTTTTACTCCAGCCCTGACAAGAAGTGGATCATAGAACTGAGCACAAGAAGTGATTGAGGAGGGAGCATAAAAGTCAATGATCATAATAATGTAACTCTGAGTTAAGTTTTTGAAACTTTTTTTGGTAATACTACCACTCTAAATCTTTTTCTAGGGCACTGAGAGGTCCATATTCAGTAGCATTTTTCAGCTAAGTTCAGACTTTGATAGACAAATGACACTGTTTGAAAATCTAGCCACACTCAATGACCAGCACTTATCTAGCTTTTTATCAACTAAAAAGTTAGCCGGATAAGTTGGGGGCAAGGGAGGGGGTGTTCAAGGCAGACTTAGCTATCCACCTACCTTAGTCAGATAAATGCTAATATTCAGCGCTAAGTGGTTGTTATCCAGATAACTTTGGGAGTGCATGAAAGCAAGTCTTAAAGTTAGCTGGATAAACAAATCCATCTGTATTGAGAGGCACAGACGTGCACTGCTCAATATCTGAGCAAAGTTTGCCGGATAACTTTATCCGGCTAACTTTACAATCCAGCCAGCAGCTAAATATGGATCACTGAATGTTTGCGGATGTATAGTTTGAAGGGGTTTTCTTGCGATAAGTTGTAATGAATATTGTGAAATCAGAATTGGAATGATATGCCCATGCTACTTATATGGGAGAGAATTGCTGGTTTGTTTACATTTCCTATCCTCTTTCTACCCAATTCTGGGTGTTGAGGATTAAGTAATCATGACTCCACTATGGTGTCTGTAACTCTTTGTTTTTTTTCTGGGCAGAATATTGCAGAGTTTTGCCACTGCCTTCTGCACCCAGTCTCCCTAGGTGCCTCCCATCCAGTTTGTAGCCAAGCCTGACCCTGCTTACCTTCTAAGTTCTAGTGAGTTCAGACTCTCCCAGACTTGTCAGGCAGGGAAGAAGAAGGTAGCTGAATGGATAGCAGTGTGCCTGCTGTAGGATTTGCAAGCAAGAAGACTCCCTGTAGTTTCTGTATTTAGATTTTGTAGTCTAGAACCTGCTAACATATAGTTCTCTTTGCTTACACCTACCTTTTTATTTTATAGCTGAGAAGATAGTGCCAAAGAAACCTCTGCGTTTTTCCTGCTTCCTGCCAACTGTTCAGGAACTGAATGATATTAAAAACAAAAAGAAGGTAAAATAGAGGCCCACTATGTCTTATGATTATGAGACCTGAAGTTTTACCTTAGAAGTCAAAATAATCAGCAGCACTTCTGTCTCTCTTTCTGCCTATCTTTCATGCCTCTGCCTTGTCTCCCTAAAACCAAAGAGAATTTTGCTTACTAGAATAATGGAAAAGCATGATTTCAGGATTGCACAGAGCCCTGCCTTCCTTAGTCCAGTCAGACCTTTGGTGCCTGTTCTGCCTTTGCAGTTGATCAGTAAACCCTGTTTTAGCTATATCTGAACTGAGATATATTCTGGCTAGAATACATAGATGTTAAATTAATGCTGTTTTTTTAATTTATGCTTTTTTATTTGTTTTTTTTATATACCGTCGTTCCAACAGAAGATCACAACAGTTCACATAAATTGCATTTGATTGCATTGTATAATATTGTATTAACAGGTTCTTATTTAAAGTAATTATATCTATTTTAATACTATTGAATAATCAAAACATTCAAAGTTAAAAATCTAATATTGATATTTACTGTTTTAGTTGTGAATAGATTTTAGTCAATTATTTGCTGTGCTGAGAAGTAATATTTCTGGAAAAATAATGTTCATTAAGTGGTTTATTTGATATTTCTTTACATAAGTTCATAGGCATAAGTTCTTGTTTGAATTTATTTTTTTCAGTTAACAGTCTTATTGATTCGGGTAGTTCGTTCCATACTTTGGGTCCTACTATTGTAAACATTCATTCTCTTATTTGGGTTAGATGAGTGTTCAGATTTGAAGGAACTGTAAGAAGATTTTTGTTTTGAGATCTGAGATCTTTGCGGTCTGTAGCTTTTTATTGTTATTCCTGGAGGAGGTGGATGATAGTTGTTTATAATATTAAAGATGAGGGATAATACTTTGTAATGGATTTTGAACTTTATTGGAAGCCAGTGAAGGTTGATTAGAAAAGGGATAATATGATCACATTTTCTAGTTCCTGTAAGGAGTCTTGCTGAAGCATTTTGGAGAAGGTGTAGTGGTTTAATAGTGCTTGCGGGAAGGCCCAACAGAAGTGAGTTGCAGATGGTTGCAAAGTGAGGTTCAAAAATATTAAAGTTTGTTGGACTGTGCAGAATGTATTTTAGTTGTATTTGAATTGGGATGCAGTCTGGCTACTGTACAGAGTTGTTGATAAATCAGAAGCTTAGTTTGTGCTGTTCAGATATGGTGGTGTGGGAGGTTTGCAGTTATACAATGCTTTAATAAATCAGTCTTTTAAGGGGACTTAAATCATTGCTGACTTTAAAGGAAACAAAATTAGAAACAGTTTGGCAAGTAGTATTTTGACTCAGTCAAGGCAATTCTCAGTCTGAACTAGTATTTAACCAATACTCAAGCACTGTTCTGTATAGGTTTGATGTCTTCATATGAGATGTTCAGTCAAGGTCTTATCTACCATGTGGACAATGAAGATTGCAGGAATAAGGATGTTACTGGTGTTATCTGGTGGTATAAATGGTGGTGTGGCAGAAGTCTAACATAGGCTATTCAGTGTGGTCTTACAAAATTCATTTGTAGAAGAAACCAAACTAGTCTTTAAAAAAAAAAAAAAAAGTCTGTGCCTCATTCTGTTATGTGTATCCTTTGCCAATCTGAACCCGACAAGAACTGTAGAAATAAATATTAATGTTAATTGAACTAGTGTTTTTAATTTCAAAAATGTGAAAATTGATTCTTGCGTGTGTAAGTCCAGGTAGTATGCAAGCCTTTTCATATATGCCAGAATATTATTGGGGAAAAGCAAAAATGAAAAGAATAAATTGGTTTCTGTATGCAATGCAAAATATAAAAATGAAAAATACCAAAACAAAGCAGAATGCCATAAAAGACAAAAATAATTTGAATTAAAATATCATAAAAGTGCCTTAGAATCCACTGAACTGTAAACAACTCTGACCATACATCACTTATATCTAATCATCGACTACTATTTTTGGTTTGTCTTAATATTCTTGTTTTATTTTTCATACTCTGATTCAAAGTCTACTGTGTAGGGTGAACCCTTAGAGAAAAGTGACTCTTTTCAACACAGTTCTATCCACTTATAATCACTAATCAGTTCAAAAACCATGTATACTCAAAATAAACTAAATATGCCTTTCTTTATCATCCATGCCAGACCAGTCTAGACAAGTGGGTTATTTCCCCCTGCCAGCAGATGGGGGGGACATAACCCACTTGTCTGGATTGGTCTGGCAGGATTAAAGGAAATGAAATAACAGGTAAATTTGTTTCACCATCTTGTCGCTTCTCTTTTAATCCAGAGTAGGTATGTTATGTGATCTACTGATACTGACTCAAGAGTATGCTGACCACAGCTGGATGACCCAACACTGGTGTTTTTTCACAATGCTAGCTTATGACAAAGCTGTAGTGAAAAAAATATGAATAATAATAAAATATTGTCAAACTAAATCTTCAGGCCAGTCTTTTTGCAGAAGACTTCTAGCCAATAGATACAATTGGTGGGAAATTCAGTTGCAGTGAATGGAACAAAGTCCTGTTAGTCACAAGAACACAGATCATTCAATTTCTCTTGAGTACTGATAGACAAACAGTATTTAAACATAAATGCATTTTTGTCTTCTGTAGAAAGAGCTTATTAAAATCATCCTGTGTATATTGGGTTAAGATTTCTCTAGAGCTGAAAATTTAAAGTCCTCAAAAGAATGTTATAGGGACTTACAGTTTTGAACAAGTGGAGCTTCAGTTCATCCTCTCCTCAAACAACTCAAATGTTCTAAAATGTGTATGTGTGACTGCTCCTAGAGGTTTTCCCCAATATACACCAGGTTGCAAGAACACCAGATCACATAAAACTTCCACACTTTTATGCATAGTGTAAAAGAGAGATTTCACTACACATAAAAGTGTGGGAGTTATTCATGTGCTCTGGTGTATATTGGGGAAAACCTCTAGGAGCCTTCACAAGCATTTTAGTTGTTTGAAGAGAGGTCGAACTAAAGTTCAGTCTTTATAACATTCTTTTGATGACCTTAAATTTGTGGTTATAGGGAAACCTCAACCTAATATATGTGGGGGGGATTTTAATAAGCTCTTCCTACAGAAAGAACAAAAATGAATTTGTTTTAAACACTTTGCCCCATCAGGACTCAACAGAGAAATTAATTGATCTGTGTTCTTGTGACTTACAGGACTTGGTTCCATTCACTGCGATTGAATTTCTCACTGAGTGTATCTATTGGCTAGAAGGCTTCTGCAATATGATTGGCTATATGGGCTATTCTTTACACATTACTGCCTGGTATTAGTTGTTCAACAGAGATATTCTTGCTCTTATGCCCCTGTTTCAGATTTTGTCCTTACCCATGGATAGCGTCAAGTTTAATGATATCATTGTAAGCTTGACCAAAGCCTGAAGATTTAGTTAGTTTGATGATATTTTAATATTATTTTTTCATTATAGCTTTGACATAAGGACTCCTGAGGCAGGCATTGTGCCGAAATACCGGTGTTGGGGCATCCGGCTGTTGGTGAGTGTGCTCTTTTGAGTCAGCACCAGTAGATCATATAACATATCTGCTCTGGATTAAAAAAGAACAACAAGATAAGTGTAATTTAATTTGTTTTGAATATACATGGTTTTTGAAGTGATTGGCAGTTACCGGTATATATGGACAATATTGTGTTGAAAGGAGTCATGTTTCTCTAAGGCATCACCCTATACAATGGATGTTGAATCATAATATGAAACATAGATAAGACTATTAAGATAGAAATAAATATGATTAGATACAAGTGCAGTATGGGTAGAGCTGTTTACAGTTCACGGATTCTAAGGCACTTTTATCTGATACCATTTTTAATTCAAATTATTTTTCCTCTATCATCAGTCAGACCCAGGCCAGACCAGTGGGTTATGCATGCCCAACCAGCAGATGGAGACAGAAATCAAAAGGCTTGCTGATGTCACCTCCTTATGTACCTCCATTCTGACAGCCTACCAGTATTCTTTGTCTAGCAGATGGTGGTAAGCAGTCCATGCTGTGGATTTTGGCCTAGGTAGAGGTGGGTGAACAGGAATGCAGATTGAGGATGGCTTCTGGGCTGAAGAGATATTCCTCCCTCTCTCAGTTGAGAATAGCCATAGTTTGATTTGGCTGCCATGCTTCATACTCCCAGGGTGACAGTCTCAGTTCCCTCCTTGGTTAAGCAGAGACCTGGAATTGTAAGACAGCGGATGGCAGCTCCTGAGGGTGACTGTATGGATCCCTCCTTCTTGGGGCACAGTCTGGGCAAGTGGGAGACCTACCAGTGGGTAAGTGTTTGGTCATCCCTCGCCTTCCCCAATTCACACCTTCCTCCTGCTGGCCTCTTTAAACTTTTTTTTTTTTTTTTTTAGTTTCCTTTTACTGTATCTTTTGCCTCTATGTTGAAAACGGCAAGAAAAAAAAAAGCCAGCGAAGGGAAGCATTGCAGGTTTGTTCTGAAGCAGCTAGCAGACTTGGAGCATGGTGGGACTGCAGGGTGAGACAGGGGGGAGTTTTTCCCTAAGCTGTGGACCCAACAGTGAATCTTTAGTGCAGCAGAAGCAATGACTTACGGGGCACGTGGGCAGCACGGCGCTCGGACCATTTCCATGTGCATCTTCAGCAGCAAAGAGGCAGCCAGTTTTGTAGTGTTGGTGGCTGGCTGTGGGACAGTTTGGAGCTTTGGTAGGATTGCTTGGCCAAGTGCAGTAGATTGCTCTGCAATCAACTCGGTCAGCCACATTCTAGTTCCCGCCAGTGGGATTGGCAGCCATGTTTCGTCAAGGAGAAGTCGCAGGGCTCTCCCTTGCTCTATCCTGTGTAGTGTGGTGCAATTATATTGGATCTGTGTGAGACTGCGGATGGCTTCCCACTTTAGCTGTAAAGTACCTTTCCAATCTGGCAAAGGTCCTTTCTTCTTCTTCTTCTTTATTGGTTTCCAAGTGTGTGGAGGAAATTGGGAAGGAAGGAGAATTCCCTCCAAAGGAGAGGATATCATTTTCCTTTATTGGGAAGCCATTACCTTCTAATGTTTAAAAAACATGGCTTTTTAAACAGGCATTTTTACAAGGAGACGGGAAAATAGAAATTATTCAGGAATAAGCAGATAAACACCGACACACAGTACTTATGACAATACAGTAGAGTAGTCTATGAACCCCACATCACAACTAGCATATTGATAACACTATGTATAACAAATTTACCCGTAAAAGTACTTTCAGTCCACTCGGTCATGACCCACTTCTCTAAAAATTATTTTGTCTAATGATATATTGTAACTGAACCTTTGACGGCACCTGTTAGAATGTACTATAGTACACTTTTACTTACATTAAATGTGCCTACATGTAAACCGTTGCGATGGTATATAACTTAGCGATGGTATAGAAAAGAGTTTAAATAAATAAATAAATAAATAATGTCACCTGGAATAGCAGATAAAATGATGACCAGGGCCTACTAGGACCTCTCCTGTATATGGCAATGTTAGCTTTGAAAAAGAAAAGAAAAGACCGCTTCCGATGGAGGGTTCCTATGGCTTGATGCAGGATCCCCAGGTCCTGAGCACCTGGGATCACAGATTTGACCCCCACTGCTCCTTGTCACTCCATGGAGGATGTTGCAGGGAGAGGAGACCAGCATCTCCATGTTGAGGGGTATATCTGGCCATGGCTGCTTCCTTAAGAAGGAGGTGACATCTGTGGTATTTCCATTTTCCCTGTACGTACCCAGATCAGTCCAGACTCTTGGGGTTTTCCTCCCTTCCAGCAGATGGAGACAGAGAAAGTTTTACTGACACTGCTACTTAATCACACGTGCTACCTGCAGTTCCTCAGTATTTCTCTGTCTCCAGCAGATGGTAGATGGGTGCAAAACCTGCAGTTCTGCAGTCTGGGCAATTTTTTTCTTTTTGAGCCTTCCTTCTGAGAGTTTTTGAATCCTGGTAGGTTCTTCCCTGTCCGGTTGAGGCAAGCAAGCTGGGGTTTGGTGACCCTTGTGTGTGCTCGTACTGTGTGCCCGTGGGGTGTAAATCTGGTGGTCGAGATCCCTCCCCTTCAAGAGGCTGCTCAGGCGGATGCTGGCTCCACACATCCCTTTGTTTCTGAGGCAGTCTTTTCTTTTTAGACTGCCTCAGTTTTGAGTGCTGAGTAAAGTTTAAAAAAAAACAAAAGGCAAGTAACTGAAGGCAGGTGCACGGCTATGCTGTGCAGGAGGCTTCCTCCTCAGCTGAAGTAGGTTAATTTTTTAATCTTGTTTTTTTCTTCGGCTTCAGTGACAGGCAGCAGGCAGCTTCTATCCGGGTACGATGGGCCACGGCCCAGCATGGTCACGGCTTAGTCGACTTGGGCTGTGCGCCAGGTGCTCCGAGGGCGGGGAGGGTTCATCCGCTCATCCCCCTGCTGTGAAGCAGCATCGGAAGTCCCCCACTCCTGCTTCAGCGTCGCTCCGGGGGCCTGACCAAGGTGCTGATCCTTTCCCAAGCAGTGTGGGAATGGTGGCCATCTTGGATTCGCTGTCTGCTGTTCCCGTACTGCCAGGGGGAAGGGGATGCTCCCTGTGCTTGGCTCCAGCTCATTCGGTCTCCAGCAGCGATCAGGGGCATTTTGAGGGGGAAGAGGGCCTTATGCTGCAGGTTTCTAGCTCCTTCCCTGCGGGGTCTGGGGCTTTCAGGCCTTTCTCTACAGATTTTGTGCTGCTGCTGAATGAAGCTTATCTAGCCAAGCAGCTTGTGCGGCAAGGGATTCGTGGTCCCGGCCGGCCCAGCTAACTGAGGGGCATATACGGTATGCCCGAGACAACGGATTTCTCCAGTGGCAGAGGTTGCTGGGTCCCCCATTGGGTTTCTGGCCCAGGGGAAGATGGTCCGATGTGTCTGGCGAGCTCTCGTGAGGGCAGAGAAGGTTCCAGTCCTGGATGTTTCCATATATCTGATGGACACGGTGGCTGGAAGTGCGGGTCAAGACAATGATCCGTTAGTCCCAGTTCCTGAAGGGTATGACCAAAGGTAGTTTGTCTTTTTAGAAGAGAAGAGGCTTGATGCCTTGCTACCTTTCACTTTTCAGGTTCTGGGGTTAAGATCCACAGGAGGACCCTGATTTGGAGGGGGAAGATTCGGTCCTGGATGGGATGTGGGTGTTCCCCGATGGCCTTCCCATATCACAAGTCAGTAAAGAAGCTGGTGGAAGCATAATGGGGAGTCCCCAATTCTCGATTAAAGGTGGGAAGAGCCATGGCGAAGCTTTATCCATTGGCCTGAGCAGGCACTGGACTGTTTGCTCTTCCTAAAGGTTGATGCTGCGGTTACTAAGAGGATGAAAATCCCTGTGTTAGGCTCGCGACATTAAAGGACATTTAGGATTACAAGTTGGAGGTGCACCTCAAGAGGATTTTTGAGGTTTCAGCTCTGGTTTGCATGCGGCTATTTGTACCAGTGTTATGCAACGTGCTTGTCTCCGCTGGGTGCAGCAGATGAAAGAAGACCTGCCCAACTAGGGCAAAAAGGCAGACAGGGCTGGGAGAGTTGAGGTGGTTGTGGTTTACGGAGCGGATGATCTGTATGATTTTGGTTCGTATTTCCTCTCAGATTATGGCATCTGCAGTTTCCACCAGAAGGTTGCTTTGGCTGCATAACTGGGCGGCGGATGTCTCCTCCAAGGGGTGACTAGGCTCGCTGCCTTTCAAGGGTCAACTCTTATTTGGTGAGGACCTTGAGCATTTGATGCCATAGGATAAGCCTTAAGGACAAGAGGTTTTTTCAGGTTCATTCCTGTTTTCAGGGTAGATAGGACTCGTCTTCCAAGAGCGGTGGCTGGCCTTCAAAGACAGTTTCCCTTTTGGGGACAGTCCTGGAATCAATCCTTTTGGGGGGGCCGAAAACCATTCCGAGGGTGCCATATGGGGGAATGCATCCGGGCGTAAGTCTTTCGCAACGATGCGAGGCTGGTCCACTCCATCGTACCTATTATAGAAGGTCGCCTGTCGTGGTTTTACGAGGACTGGGCCAGAATTACTCAGTACTAGTGGGTTCTCAGTGTGGTAAAGGACGGCTACACTTTAGAATTTGCTCGACCCGACCGCGATTTGTTTCTAGTTTCCCCATGCGGTTCCTTGGCCAAGCAGCTTGTGCGGCAAGGGATTCGTGGTCCTGGCTGGCCCAGATAACTGAGGGGCATATACGGTAGGCCCGAAACAGATTTGCTCTGGGGGACAACGATTTCTCCAGTGCAGAGGGAGACGCTGGACCGGCTGCGCCACCTGGGGCGATGATTTTGGTACCCAGCAAAGAAGATATTCCATTTATTTTGTGGTCCCAAAGAAAGAAGGGGCTTTCTGGCCAATTTTTAGATTTAAAGAAAGTAAATGCAGCTCTAAAGGTTCTGCGTTTTCAGAGGGAAACCTTAAGGTCAGTGATTATGGTGGTTCGCAAAGGAGAGTTTCTGGCATCTCTGGATCTCTGAGGCCTATCTGCACATCCCCATTCATCAAGACTCTCAGCGTTTCCTACAATTCATGATTCTGGGGCAACATTTTCAATTTCAGGCAATTCCTTTCAGATTGGCCACGGTGCCACACACCTTCACCAAGGTGATGGTGGTGGCAGCAGTGCTCCGGAAAGAAGGAATTTTGGTGCATCCGTATCTGGTTGACTGGCTTATCAGGGCAAAGTCAGAGGTTCTTTGTCGCCAGTCAGTTCAAAAGATTGTTTGCATCCTCCAGTCGCTAGGTTGGGTAGTGAATGTGGCGAAGAGTCGCCTGTTACCGACGCAGTCCCTGGAGTATCTCTGGGCTCGGTTCGACACTCTAGTCGGCAAAGTGTACCTCTCAGAGGAGCACGTTCTGACACTGCAGGGACAGATTCGGCGGTAGTTGCAGGTGCCCAAAGTATGGGATTATTTGCAAGTTTTGGGCTCTATGGCCTTGACCCTGGAGTTAGTGCTGTAGGCCTTTACTTACATGAGACTGTTGCAGAGGATACTTTAGGCTTGATGGAATCCGATCTTGGAGGAGTTTCAGCTCCTATTGCCACTCAAGGGCGTTGCACAGGAGAGCCTTTCCTGGTGGCTTCTAACTTCCAATCTTCGGGGTGTGGCTTTCGAAGTTCCGGATTGGGTGCTAGTTACTACCGATGCTAGACTCTCTGGTTGGAGAGCAGTGTGTCAACACAAATCAGCTCAGGGTGTCTGGTCTGTGAAAGAGTCTGTGTAGTCTATCAACCGGCTAGAGACCAGAGCGGTTCGCTTAGCCTTGCAGGAATTTCTATATTGGTGAGAGGTCGGTCGGTGAGGATTCTCTCTGACAATGCGATGATGGTGGCTTATATCAGTCATCAGGGCGGAACCAAGATTCAAACAGTAGCCCGGGAGGCACAAGAGTTAATTCTTTGGGCAGAGCAGCACCTAGAGCAGATAGCAGCATCCCACATAGCCAGGGTTGAAAATGATCAAGCGGATTACTTGAGTCAGACGGTGTTGGATCCGGGCGAGTGGGAATTGTTGGAGTCTGTGGTGCAGCTAATTTGTGAGTTTTGGGGCTCTCCCTATGTGGACTTAATGCCATTTCTTCTGAATGCTAAGGCCTTTCGCTTTTTCAGTCAGAGGCGAGAGCACAGGGCCGAGGGCGTCAATGCTCTGGTTCTGCCCTTGGCCGCGGGTGGTCCTACTTTCTTTCCTCCCTGGCCATTTGTGGGCAAAGTGTTATGTTGCATAGAAAAGCATCAGGGACGTCGTGGCTCCAAAATGGCCACGACGTCCGTGGTTCAAGGATCTGGTCATCTTGGCTGTGGATGGGCCAATTCGGTTTGGTCATCTGAAGAGCTTCTCCGTCAAGGATCCATATTTTCCGACCAGGCTGCTCTCTTTTGTCTAGCAGCATGGCTTTTGAGAGGTGGCGTTTGAGACATAGCGGTTACCCAGAGGTGGTCATTACTACTTTGTTGCAAGCCAGAAGATCTACTAATATTTCCTGTGTAAATGAATGGAAGGTTTTTGACTCCTGGTGCTCCACAAAAGGCGTTCATCCTCTCAGGTCTTCAGTCGCTGACATTTTGTCCTTCCTGCAAAAAGGCTTTGCCAAAGGCTTGTTTCTTAGGTCTCTTAAAGTTCAAGTGGCAACAGTAGGTTGTCTTCATGGCAAGATTTATGCACAGCTGGACGTTATTCGATTCCTTAGTGGGACAGAATTTGCGACCTCCGCTTCGGCGGGTTTGTCCATCCTGGAATTTTAATCTTGTCCTCAGGGATTTATGTGAGGCTCCTTTTGAACCATTCTGGAGAGCGACGCTGAAGGACTTGACTCTTAAGGTTGTTTTTCTGGTGGCCATATGTTCGGCTAGGATGATTTCGGAGTTACAGGCTCCGTCATGTCGTGACCCATTCCTTCAAATTTCAGATTCAAGGGTCTCGTTGAGGGCAGTACCTTCCTTTTTGCCAAAAGTGGTGTCAGCGTTTCATGTCAATCATACAGTGGAGCTTCCAGCCTTTCCTACATTGGACGTGACCACACTTCATGAGAGGGAGCTCATGTTCTTAGATGTGAGAAGAGTTTTGCTGAGCTATCTCAAAGTAATGAATGACTTCAGGAGGTCAGACCACCTTTTTGTTCTGTGGAGAGGACCAAAGAGAGGCTTTCAGGCTTCTAAGGCTACTATTGCTCGTTGGCTTAAGGAGGATATTTGTTCCACTTACATTATTCGTGGTCGTCCGATTCCAGATGGATTGCATACTCATTCTAAGCGTTCTCAAGCAGCCTCGTGGGTGAAGGCTCAGCTTGTTTCTCCACAGGAGATCTGCAACCCAGCAACTTGGAAGCTGCTACATACTTTTGGTAGACACTATCATCTGGATGTGGGAGATACGGGCTCCCCATTTTTGGCAAAAGTGTTCTGCGAGTGGAACTCTCCAGGTCCCACCCTGAATAGGGAGCTTTGGTACATCCCAGGAGTCTGGACTGATCTGGGTATGTATAGGGAAAGGAAAATTGGTTCTTACCTGCTAATTTTTTATTCCTGTAGTTGCACAGATCAGCCCAGAACCCGCCCATTCTGTTGAGGGGGGAAGAGTCATCCGCTCATTCTATTTGTTATGGCAGAGTATATTTCATAGTTTGTAAGTTTTGAAAGTTTAGACAATTTTGAAATTTTGTTGTGATTGGCTTGGGCATAAATTAATACTGAGGAACTGCAGGTAGCACATGTGATTAAGTAGCAGTGCCAGTAAAACTTTCTCTGTCTCCATCTGCTGGAAGGGAGGAAAAACCCAGGAGTGGACTGATCTGTGGTACTACAGGAATGAAAATTAGCAGGTAAGAACCGATTTTCCTTTTGGCATACTCTGTGACAGGCTGAGGACAAGGAAGGAAAATCGTCCATCTCAGCGGTGGCCCCTTTGGATTGTATTCAAAATCCTTACAGCTGCTTCCCACTGCTACATCCACAGGCCTTGAGAGACCTGCAGTGGTTATTGCCAGATGCTCTAATTTGAGGGAGGCCACTTGCTAGCTACATTCTACTCTTAGCTTCTCAGGAAAGGAGTCAGAATCCATTTCCTATTGTGGGTCAGTGTTGCTGAGTTGTCTGGGTGCTGGCTTTGCTAATTCCACCCTGTGGGCCTCATAACATGAGGGTGACAGTTTCATCTACCTCATTGCAATGGATGTAGGAAGTTCAGCAGGGCCAGGTGGTTCCGGCCAGGTCAGAGCTCATCGGAACAGAGGTCCAGACCTGTTTCTAGAGTTTTTTCATTCCATGGATAGACAGAACTGTAGGTTCCAGCTCCTCTAGAGTGGCACAATGAGTCTCTGTGGATTCTGCCTCTGGTGTGGGAGGTGGGCAGTGAGCTTGATGTCTGTCTTCCTCTCTTTTGCAGCAGATGTGGTCCCAGATCCTGGTGGATCAGTGGGTCTTAGGTGATGATAAAAAAAAAAAAAAAAAAAAGGTTGGGGGTTGGGGGGGCTATTCTGTGGCTCTGTGCATTAGACATCAACCCCAGAACAGGCAGAACCCAGTTAAAGGCCAGCCTAAACAGTTTACTGGCGTTTATTTATCCTGGTTTCGACACTGGTATAGTGTTTTCTAGTCTCTGGGCTGTAAACAGAGAGACTGAGTTCTACTCTGCAGAAGCTTCTCAGCTCGGCGATCCTTTTGGTGCCAGTACTCCAGCAGGATTAAGGTCACTTCTTTATTCATTCATGGTCCCAAGAGAGAATAGGTCCGTTTGCTACGAGATAGGACTGAAGTAGGCCAATAATGCTTGGCGAATAGCCTACTTGAAGATGGAAACTTCCAGGTTGGTTATCATGGCAGTTCTGGAAGGAATCATTTCTGGCATCTCAGAGCTAGTGGGAGCTTATCTCCCCAATTTCATACGGGAGAATTCTTAGCATCTTCTGTGATGACGATGCTAAGTCACCTTTATAGTTCAGGTTCTGCCCTCTGGGTTTGCACGCAGCCCCGAGAACGTGTGTGACAGTGATGGTGTTGGTGCAAGCCGTGCCACGTGAGGACTGTAGTTAGGAACACCCCTTTTTGGTTGATCGCCTGCTTTGGCGAAGCCCTGTCAAGGGCTTCACCAAAGCAGGCGATCAACCAAAAAGGTTGAGTTCACTAATGAGATAAGTAGAATGAGTCCAATGGAACTAGAGTTCAGCAGTCATTTGGTTCCAACATTGGCCCAGACCAGGAAACCAGTGGTGTTGTCCTGCCTCCGGGTGTTTGTCACGATTGAGGGTCCAGCTAGAGCTGGGAAACCCCCCACAGAGGGCACCAAAGGACTGCCTTGGAGAGAATCCTCTGCCTGTACCAGCCACCTTGAGTTCTAGTGGCCGGCAGGACTTAGGCTGAGGCTGGAATTAAGGTGCAGGTTGGAATTTGGAGAGACAGGTTGGAGATAAGGACTGGAGGTTGAGGCAAAGCAGGACTGGAAACAAGGACTGGGGACACGTGGAACTAGGCTAGACAGGCTGGGCAGACTGGGACAAGGCAAGGCAGTGAGCAGTACAGGGTATGGATACCAAGGACAGGACTAGGCCAGACAAGACGGAACAGAATAAAGAACACAGAGGCCTGAAGACAGCAGTTCAGAAGGCCTGCAAGCCACCAATCATAAGCCCTGGAGGCCAGACAGGGAGATCCTAGGAGGCCCTGGAGGCCACAGTCTAGGCAAGGTGGAACTAGAAGGCCCAGAGGCCACAGGACTAGGCAAGACAGAGCTGGAAGGCCCAGAGGCCACAGGACTAGGCAAGACAGAGCTGGATGGCCCGGAGGCCACAGGACTAGCCAAGGCTGAGCTGGAAGGACCGGAGGCCACAGAGTAATACAAGGTAGAACAGAGCCAAGCAGGGAGCTGAGTAGATTAGATGACAAGGCATCAAGTATTGCAAGAGGCAGAGCTAAATAGGCCAAGCCCTGCCAATTAATGAGCCCATGGAGACTATGGCTGGAGTGAGAGCAGGTGTAACTCCATGGGGACTTCCAATGGCAGGGAGGCTGTATAGTAAGCTGGATCCTAACAGCATTCAGTTCTTTGCAGCCGCTGGGATCTAGTGCTGTGGATGCAGGGCCATATGCATCCCTTTCCAAGAGGAATCCTGATTGCACAGCTTCCCAGTTACAAAACCTTTGGTTTTCAGGTGCAATTCCTGTTCCAAAGCTTTTCTGGGCAAAGAACACCAACATAGTTGTTGGACCTTGCTTGTCTTGGGGGGTTTGCTGGCAGGCTCTTGAAATGGAGAGAGTATTTAATGACGTATGCCTGGGTCATGATGCCAGTTGACGAGGCTGGGAGAGTGCATTGGCCTGTTGGCTCAGGGACTCTAGACGTCCTGCAGTTCAGCAGATTTCTGTGACCTTGTGTCCCATTAGTGGAGACGTCAGCAGGGCTAGCATCCGACAGTATCATGGCAGGAAGCTACATAGTTCATTCGGGGAGGGTTTGGGCTCCTCAGTTGTTATTGGAGATAGGTTTATTTCCTTCTGGGGAGGCCTCGAGCATGGGAGCCTGGTTAGCATCCCTTTTGGCAGACGCAGAAGCTAGCTTGCAAAGTCTTGGCCCTGGGGACATGGTTCCTTTTCCGGGGGGCATTTGCACTGACTTTTCATTGATAAGCAGGGCTGAATTAGCCATAGTCTGTGGGTGATGTTATCTGGCAGCACTGAACAGATATTTCTCTCCGAGACAGAATGGAGAAACCTCGTGCACAGCCAGTAGGTGGGTACTTAGAAATTTATGGGAAAAGACAGATGCCTGTTTGTTTGGGAGCAGTACCCTAGGTCAGGTTTGATTGTTAAAGGGGAATATATATTTTTTCCCTTCGCGAGGGGCTTCCTGCTTCAGGAAGTTGTAGAGAGTCCAGTGCTGCTACTGATTGTTCCAGTCTGGCCGCATTAGCATTAATATGAGCTTTTCTTACTTCACCTGGTGGCTGTTCTCTAGGGCTCCTTCTCCATAGGAATAATTCTCACAGGACAAGCAGGATGGTAGTCCTCACATATGGGTGACATCACAGGATAAAGCCCAATCACGGAAAACTTCTGTCAAAGTTTCCAGAACTTTGACTGGCCCCTACTGGGCATGCCCAGCATGGCACTAACCCTGCAGCCAGCAGGGGTCCCCCTTCAGTCTTATTTTTTCCGCGCAGCAGTTGCCTCGCAGTTAAGGAGTTCTGCAGAGATTCCTGACAGGAAGTTTCCTCACAGAATTCCTGAAAGTTAATTTGCCCACAGGGGTACCTCCTCGAACTTTTTCAAGCCACGGTACTCCGGTAAGTTTTTACCCATTTTCCGTTGATTACCGTCGCATTTGGCCCTCGCGGCCTACTGGCCGTCGACCGTAACGCGGCTCGATTTTTTTTCCATGGCCATGGCTTCGGGGTTCTGTCGGTGCCCGGACTGTAATCGCACCATGTCTATCACAGACCCCCATAAAGTCTGTGTAATGTGTCTTGGACTAGAGCACGATGTCTTGACCTGCACTAAATGTGCCCTTATGACACCAAAAGGTCGCAAGGCCAGAATGGAGAAGATGGAACTTCTCTTCCGCGCTCAAACCCCGACTCCGTCCATTGCATCGACGTCGTCAGAACTGGCACCGTCAACTTCGCGCCGGCATCGACGACATCTCGGCCTCCGACACCCTCTACTCCCCCTCAGGACCGAGGGGATCGTAGAGACAAACATCTCCACAGGCATAGAAAGTCTCGGACCATCGAGGGAGCGAAATCATGGACCTCGCCATCGTCCGAGCTGCCGTCGAAGAAACCCCGTCCAGAAAACGCACCGACCTTTTTGGCGACCGGGTCACCGAGGCAACCCTCCCCTGATAGGGCATCAGGAGCCGCAACTCTGCCTTTAATGGTGGTCCCTCCGGCTATGCCTTTGCTTCCTTATTCTGTTCCGGAGCCAGGGCTGCTTGCTCCAGGTCTTTGAGAAGAACTGGACCGGATGGTTCAGGAGGCCATCGAGAAGGCGATGCAACGACTCCAGGTTCCTCCTGCACTGACACTGGTACCGACTGTGGAACCGATCACCGACCCAATTCCAGCAGCTTTGGCACTGCTGCTCTCCAGGATGGAGAGCAGCAGTGCCAAAGCCGATGGACCCTGGGTCACCGATGGTGCCGGTGCCCTCCCCGCTCACTTTGTCATCGGGAGGAGAAACACCGTTTCGCATTCCTCCTTCAGGAGTTCTGCCTCAGCCATCGATGCCGATACGTCCATCACCACCGATCCAACTATCGGTGCAGATACGCCCGTCGGCGCCACCGAGCACCCATCAATGCCCTTGATGGTGCCTTCGATGCCTTCATCGGTGCCTCCGATTATTCCTTCGATTCCTTCGGAGCCTAGACCAGGACCTTCAGGTATCCCACCATCCCGTCCCTCTCTACATCCTAGAGGTGCAGGTGCTGATTCCTATGATACCTGGACTGATGATTCCTCACCAGACACCGATGATTTGCCTTCACCACCTTCACCCACTGAAAGTAGAAAGCATTCTCCTCTAGAGGACCTTTCCTTTATAAATTTTGTGAAGGAAATTTATTTATTTATTTATTTATTGTTTTTGTTATACCGAGTTTCATGATAGGCATCACATCAACCCGGTTTACAAATAACAAGGAGTGTAAAGCATAACGTAATGTAAAAAACAATATTTTCAATAAGAACCTTGAACTTTAAATACAGTGAATCAGAAAAAGGGAGAGGGAAAGTTACAAAAAACAAGGAAAATAAACTTGGGATGGAAGGGGAGAAATTGAACAGCACAATATTTACATTGTCTGAATTGGTCTGAATTGGTTCCCTTCCAATTACAGACTGAACAGGATGATAAACATCAGATGATGGAGTTGCTCCAGTTCCTGGATGCTCCCAAAGTAATAACCTCCATCCCTATCCACCAGGTTCCCTTCTGGATCTCCTGAAGAAGAACTGGGAACATCCTGGCTCCATTGCTCCAGTCCACAGAAAAGCTGATACTACCTATTTGGTGCTGTCAGCTCCGGGCTTTCAGAAACCACAATTGGATCACCAATTTGTAGTGGTAGAATCTGCACAGAAAAGAGCAAAGAGGTCAAAGCCTCACACTTCCTTTCCCCCTGGCAAGGAACAGAAGTTTGTAGATGCCATTGGTCGCCGAGTCTTCCAAGGATCAATGCTTATCTCCCGAATTGCCGCTTATCAGCTCTATATGACCCAATATAACAGGGTCATTTTTAAGCAGATACAAGACTTGATGGACTCCCTGCCTCAGCAATATCAAGATCAGCTCCAAACCCTAGTAAACAAGGGTTTTGAGGCAGGCAAGCATGAGATCAGATCATCTTGTGATATCTTTGATACTGCCACTAGGGTATCTGCAGCTGCTATTTCAGCGAGAAGGTGGGCCTGGCTCAAGTCTTCTGACCTTCGCCCTGAGGTACAAGACAGGTTATCCGACCTACCCTGTGTAGGAGATAATCTGTTTGGAGAACAGATTCAACGGACAGTGGCGGAACTTAAGGATCATCATGAGACCCTAAGACAGCTCTCTCTGATGCCTTCTGACTATTCTTCTAAACAGCCCTTCAGAAAGGACTCTAAAAAGTCATTCTTCCGCCCGAAGAAGTCCTACCCGCCACCAACCAGATCCTGTGCCACAAGACCTTTTCAAAAAGCACAGTCTCGTCAAACACGTAAAAAGAAACCGCAAGCAGCTCCTCAACCAGGGCCTGCTTCAAGTTTTTGACTTCCACCTAGAGAGCAGCAGCCAGATTCCACTGCCTCACATACCAGTGGGAGGTCGATTGTGCCACTTCCACAACATATGGCACTCAAATTACCTCAGACCAATGGGTACTAGCGATAATTGCTCATGGTTACCATCTGAACTTTCTCTCCGTTCCACTGGACTCCCCACCTCTACTGACGAGGAGAACATCCGATCACTCCATCCTTCTGGAAGAGGAGGTCTCCCTCCTCCTCCAGTCCAAGGCAATAGAACCAGTACCCTACTCTCAGCACGGCCTAGGGTTATATTCCCGGTACTTTCTAATCCCCAAAAAATTGGGAGGCGTTCATCCTATTCTGGACCTACGGGCCCTCAACAAGTACCTCCAGCGAGAGAAGTTCAAGATGGTAACCTTAGGCTCGCTTCTTCCTCTTCTACGAAGAGGAGACTGGCTCTGCTCTCTGGACCTCCAGGACGTGTACACTCATTTTGCGATAACTCCATCTCATCGCAAATACCTGAGGTTTCTAGTAGGCCCCAAGCACTATAAATACAGAGTGCTTCCATTCGGCCTAGCATCTGTGCCACGAGTCTTCACAAAATGCCTCATAGTAGTTGCAGCCTTTCTCAGGACCCAAGGTGCTCACGTCTACCCCTATCGGGACGACTGGTTAATCAGGGCTCTCACTCAGCAAGCTGCTCTGTCGTCCCTCAATCTAACCTTACACACTCTAATTTCATTAGGATTTCTCGTCAACTACGACAAATCCTACCTACTTGGTCCTATCTCAAACCTTGTCGTTCATTGGGGCAGACTTGGACACCTTCCAGGCAAAGGCTTTTTTGCCTCGACAGCGAGCTCTCACTCTCATGTCTCTTGCACACCAGCTGCAGTCTCAGCACTCCGCGACTGCACACCACTTTCTCATCCTGGACACATGGCGTCCTCAGTTCAGGTCACACCAATGGCCCGTTTGGCCATGAGAGTCATGCAGTGGACTCTAAGGTCTCAATGGACTCAAAGCATTCAGCCCCTGTCGACCGTTGTCCATGTAACCGACTCTCTCCGTCAGTCTCTAGCCTGGTGGAAGAATCAGATCAATCTCCTCCAAGACTTGCTCTTTCAGGCTTCAAACCCTCAATTAATTCCAACCTCGGATGGGGAGCCCATGTGGCCGATCTGCAGACACAAGGCTCTTGGTCTCCAGAGGAAGCCAAACACCAAATAAATTTCCTGGAGCTTCGAGCAATCAGATATGCTCTCAGGGCATTTCAGGATTGCCTCTCAAATCAAGTTATCCTGATCCAGATGGACAACCAGGTGGCCATTGGAATGGGGCACCTTGTGCAGGAAGCTGCAGAGATTTGGGCGGAAGCTCTCTCCCATTTGATGTACCTCAGGGCTACCTACTTGCAGGGAGTGGACAATGTGTTGGCAGACAAGCTGAGTCGCATCTTTCAATCGCACGAGTGGTCTCTCAACCCCTCGGTGGCGAACTCCATCTTCCAACAATGGGGATATCCTCAGATAGACCTCTTTACGTCTCCTCAAAACCGCAGAGTAGAGAAAGAAATTCTGCTCTCTCATTCGCAGCAAACACTCTCAGCCCAAAAACGCATTCTCCCTCTCGTGGGCAACCGGTCTACTCTACGCATACCCTCCACTTCCTCTTCTCTTGAAGACTCTCGTGAAGTTAGTCAGGACAAGGGAACCATGATCCTGATAGCACCTCACTGGCCACGCCAAGTATGGTTTCCAATACTGCAGGATCTCTCCATTCGCAGGCGCATTCCCTTGGGAAAGAACATAAGAACATGCCATACTGGGTCAGACCAAGGACCCGCTTCTGATCACTCAAAATGACGGGTGCCTCCGCCATCCCAATCTTCACGCCTTGTCCCTGACGGCATGGATGTTGAAAGGTTAATCCTTCAGCCACTTAACATTTCTGAACCAATTTCCCGTGTCTTGATTGCTTCACGGAAGCCTTCCAGAAGAAAATCTTACTCTTACAAATGGAAAAGGTTCACGTCATGGTGCTCTTCTCAGTCCCTTGACCCCTGTTCCTGTCCAATCACAAAGGTTTTGGACTATCTCTGGCATTTATCAGAGTCAGGTCTAAAGACTTCTTCTATCAGAATGCATGTCAGTGCGGTAGCCGCCTTCCATAAAGGTATCGGGGATGTTCCTATATCAGTACAACCCCTTGTAACACGTTTTCTGAAAGGCTTGCTTCACCTCAAGCCTCCACTTCATCCTCCGGCCCTTTCTTGGGACCTCAACCTGGTTTTGGGTCGAATCACCATTCGAGCCTCTTCACTCTTGTGAACTTCGATATCTCACATGGAAAGTGATTTTCCTTCTGGCGATTACTTCAGCTCGCAGAGTTAGTGAATTACAGGCCCTAGTTACCTATCCGCCTTATACTAAACTTCTGCAGGACCGGGCGGTACTCCGCACTCACCCTAAGTTCTTTCCTAAGGTAGTATCGGAGTTTCACATTAATCAATCCATTATACTACCTACATTCTTTCCCAGGCCCCATTCCAATCCAGGAGAACAGGCTCTGCATAACCTTGACTGTAAACGGGCTCTAGTATTCTAGCTAGACCGTACAGCTGCCCACAGGGAAAGCACTCAATTGTTTGTCTCTTTCCACCCTCACAAGTTAGGGAAGCCTGTGGGTAAGCAGACTCTCTCCTCCTGGTTGGCAGACTGCATATCCTTTTACTATAAGCAAGCGGGCATTCCATTTCAAGACCGTGTTAAAGCACACTCTGTAAGGGCCATGGCAACTTCAGTAGCACACCTACGATCGGTGCCGCTTCCTGACATTTGCAGGGCTACCACCTGGAGTTCTCTCCACACTTTTGCAGCCCACTATTGCTTGGACAAAGCCGGAAGACAAGATTCCATCTTCGGCCAGTCTGTCCTTCGTAACCTATTTACAATGTGATGTACCAACACCCTTCCGCCTGCCCGGTGGGGTTCAGGATGCCCTCTACCAAATTCCACCCCAGTTGTTGTGCCTGTTGCACGCCTTTGGGTACATTTGGTGCATGTTCAGACATCCTCAGCTCGGTACTCACCCATGTGTGAGGACTACCATCCTGCTTGTCCTGTGAGAAAGCAAATGTTGCTTACCTGTAACAGGTGTTCTCACAGGACAGCAGGATGTTAGTCCTCATGAAACCCGCCCGCCGCCCCACGGTGTAGGGTTCTTAACGGCCGCCCCACGGTGTAGGGTTCTTAACGTTTTATTATTTTATTTTTCAGCACTGCTTGTAGCTTTTAAATAAGACTGAAGGGGGACCCCTGCTAGCTGCAGGGTTAGTGCCATGCTGGGCATGCCCAGTAGGGGCCAGTCAAAGTTCTGGAAACTTTGACAGAAGTTTTCCATAATTGGGCTCCATCCTGTGATGTCACCCATATGTGAGGACTAACATCCTGCTGTCCTGTGAGAACACCTGTTACAGGTAAGCAACATGTGCTTTATCTGGTGTTCAATGTTTTCATGAGGACTTAGATCAAATTAGTGTCACACGCTGATCCTTGCAGGAATATGATTAATGTTATCCTTGGGCAGTGCAGGCTGCTTTCCTGTTGGAGGGGATATTTCCCATTTCTTAAGCTTAGGGGCAGTCTTGGAGATTTTTTTATGAATATTCTTCCAAGGAGCTTGGCTTTTACTTCTTTGGAGTTCAAATGGCAGCCCTCAAGCTATTGGAGTCATATTCAAGGTAGTCCACCATCTTCTCATCCAGATGTGTTTCGATTCTAGAGGGCCATTAGGAATAGTTACCACTGGAGGCCAGTTCCACCTTGGGAGCTGTTTCATTTTTTCATCCTCGATGGAACTGCAGTTCTTTTCTCTACGGGTACTGTTTCTAGTCTAAAGGAGTGTTAGGAATAGTTACCTCTGGAAACTGATTCCACCTTGGGACCCAACCTTCGTTTTGTCCTTTGTGGGACTCCAGTTTGCTCCTCTAGGGATTATTGTTTTTCTAATGTCTGTTTGACTCGGAGAATAGCAAAGTAGCTACCAAGTTTGTGGAAGGAGCCTTGTGCTTGTTTGCATTGGAAGGATCCATTTTTGTACAATGTTCTTTCTGCCAGCGATAGTGTCATAGCTTTTTTATATTGTGCAGTCCTTGCCTCCATTTAGCAAATGGGTGGATTCTAAGGGCTACACCTTTATCTTGCCCTTTCAATCAATCAAAGTCATCTGAAGATGTCTTGTGATTTTTTGGTGCCTTACGTGAGCTTATTATCCTGTTGGTCCTATGATGCACCACTTACTGGTGAGGTGGCTTCTGGATCCATGGTGATATGCTGGATCCAGTAGTACTTACCACATCTTATACGGATTCATGCATTCCCTTGCCAAATCATGTATGGACTCATTCTGTGAAGCTGCAGGTGGTTCTGAAGCAGTATTGTGATTGGATCCACCTTGCAGATCTGTAGAGCAGCGCACAGTTCGTTTTGCATACTTTACTCTTCCCATTATTATCTGGTTGTCAGAGTTTAAGAGGAGGCTTCCTGCACCTCAACAGTATTGTGAGATCCAGGGGCAGCATCTCGCCCTATAAGGGAGTAGCTTGGATACATCCCACTGGTCTGACTGGATGGAGAGGAAGGTGAAATTACTACTTACCTGATAATTTCCTTTCCTCCAAGATAGTCCAACCAGGAAAGGTCCCATCCCTATGCTACGGGTGCCCTTGAGGTGTTTGGTATCTTTGTCATTTTACTTTACTCTCCGTATTACAAGAGGTGTTTTTGCAGACAGGTAAGAGAAGTTGGGAGGCACAGTGGGGGTCTCTGCTGCGCTGCGGGAGTGTGTTTGTTTTTGTCAATTGCTTGCTTCCTGATTATTGTGGAAGTCCACTAGTTTAAAAAAAAAAAGTTAAAAGTCCTTATAATAATAATAAATACTGGTTGACTGGTTGATTGCTAATGCTGTCCACAGTTAGCTTGTTACAGGAATTCTGGCAGGCTGGTGTCAGAAGGAAGGTATATAAGGAATAACATCAGCGAGCCTTTGGATTTCTTCTTCATCTGCTGGTTGGCGTACATAACCCATTGGTCTGGTGTGGTCTGACTGTCTTAGAGGAAAGGAAATGATCAGGTAAATAGTAATTTCACCTTATATGGCATTTGGTTTTATTCTGGTATTTTTCATTTTTAGAATATTATTGGGCACATAGTTTGGAATGGATGCCCTGCAGAATAAGGGCAAGCTCAGCAGGGCCATGGGCAATCTACCAAGGCTTTAAATGAGACCAGACAGGATGGGAGAGTTGCATTTCTCTATTCTAGTTCCAGAATTGAAAACTCTCTTCACCTGCCTACCTAAGCCTAACTTTATGGGGGTAATTTTATAACATCCCATGTAAGTTAGCTGGCAAATATGTGCATAAGTTACACTAATTTTGAAAGAGAAAGTGTGCACATAATTTCCTTTTGAAAATTATCCCATTGAAACTGCATACAATTTCACCTGCTGGAAATGACTCCACCAATTTTCTGAGGAAATCAACGCACATACTTTGGAAAATCCTAAAGTATGCAAATAAGAGTAATCCCCTCCCCACCTGGCCACGGTAAAGCCTTGACACACACTCCAAGTAAACTCACAAGTGAACAATACATCTACATGTAATTTTATCTGCACATTGGGTGGGCAATTTCGTAAAAGACCATTCTGCACATAAACCACTGTTTTAGCTGTGGAAATACCTTTGATAATTACCATCCCTATTCACAGTATCATGCTTTTGACTGGTACTTTTATGTGTCATTGTACCCAAATGATTAACCACTTATATCTCCCATCTTCTTCAGCTTCTCATTACTGGTACAGAGCAGTTCAATCAGAAGCCAAAGAAAGGGGTGCAGTTCCTGCAGGAAAAGAACCTGCTGGCAACCCCCATGGACAACAATGAAGTGGCTCAGTGGCTGCGAGAAAACCCCCGTCTAGATAAGAAGATGATTGGCGAGTTTGTGAGTGACCGTAAGAACATGGATCTGCTGGAGAGTTTTGTTGGGTGAGTGTTTCTTTCATTTCTAGTGCTTACTGCTTTCACCACTACTGTGGTGAGACATAACAGTTGATGAGGCAGAATGTTAGGCAGGGCCATCAGAAGGGGCTGGTGAGGTGGATGACCAGGATGCCATTGTGCGTCATCAGGAGGTAGAGAGCCAGTACTTCATGCCACTGATCTAGTAGCAATATCTTTCCAGATCTTACACTGTTGCAGCAATGCAGCTGCACCATCCAAGGGAGCACTGCCCTCCTGTTTCCTGCTCTGCTCCCTAGACTGCCAGGGTGCTTCTTAGCCCAGTGACTCGGCTGATCCAGAGGTTTTATTTTTAGACATCCCATTTTCTTTCTTCTTCTGAAATATGTTTGCTTCATGTTATTTAGGGCATCCTGCTACCCAAGAACTGGAAAATAATCTTTCTTTGATATAAAATCATTCAATGCTGTTCATTTTCCAGAAAGGGTTGTCCCTCACATAAGTCAGTTATATCAAAAAGGTACACAATGGGTTAAAAAAAAAAATCCACCTGCCTGATCCCCACACCACCACCCAGTGAAACACATGTTGGCCATTGCGGCCAGTCTCCAAAGTATTCAAAAAAATGTAGGAGCCTATAGCCCCAAAAGCCTCTCTTCCCCCCTCCCCTCAAATGTGGGCTGCCATCACGTGCATAGGCCTTGTTTTGCAGTGCAAGTTTTTGTTGTGCGTTTTCCCACGATAAAAAATCATGCCACAAGACCACCGTGGTATTTTATTGGGGAGGGGAAAAATATCACATGAACACCCCCCCCCCAAACAATATTTGATTCTTACCACAATAAAATATCACAGCTTAGTTAATGACTCCTGAGTTTGTACCTGATGTAATGGAGGGTGAAGTGACTTGCACAAGAATCAGCAGCAGGATTTGAACCTTGGTTTTCTTGGTTTTTGTAGCCTACTGCAACTCGGCCTTCCTTTTGCATACTTATTCAAAGCAGTATTGTCTCAACCTTTGAGCCACAGAAGAGGCTTCCTTTGGTTCAACAGTTTTGAGAGTGGGCTTGGCAGTGTCCCTCTCTTGCATTGGACTAAGGATGGATGAAAAGGAAGGAGAAATTTGTTTCCTATTCTTACTCAGATCAGTCCAAACAAGTGGTCTTATGCATACCTACCAGCAGATGAAGGCAGAGAACAAAAACTTTGAGGCACTAACCTAGCGTGCCACCTGCAGTCCCTCATTATTTCTCTGACTCTAGCAGATGGTAGAGGTGCAAACCTGCAGACTGTTTGTTAAAAAAAAAAAAAAAAAAAAAATTAGTACAGATAAGGGAAAAGAAGATCTGGAGCTCCCAGAGGAGTTAGGTACCTTCGTGGGCCATCCCTCTTATTGAGCAGGGAGAACAGGGGGTTGGATATCCGCAGCCAGACTCGACCCTGGATTCCAGGGGGAGGGAAAGCCAGGGGTCCTGGTTCCCTCACTCCCCCTGAGGGCCTTCCACCGAAGCCGGCCTGTGGAAGCGTCCTGGAACCCCAGAAGTAGGAGAGTATCCTTTTCTTTCCCTTTCTGTCCTTCCTTGAGGGGCTGGGGAGGCTGGGTGCCTTTCAGGGACATCTGTGCAGCAATCTTTTCCCTTGCTTGTAGCTCTGTCAGCTCAGCGTTGTGGGGAAGCGAGGCTTGCATAGCTTGTGTTCTCCGTTCAGTACCCAGAGCCCAGACAGTGGCGCGGCTGTGGTGGCTTTATTTTTTCTCCTTCTCAGTTTATTTTTAGCCGTGTGCGCCATGCCAACTCCTGCTGAGCGCAGGAAATCCTGTCAGGCCTGCGGGGGGGAGGCACTATCACCTCATCGCGGCCCTTCTCTGCCCAAACTGTGTCTCTGGAAGTGATGGAGCCTCGACAAAGACTCCCAGGGGCAGACACTGCACTTGGGCAGCATGCCCTGTGCAGGAGGCCCTGGTGGCAGGGGGGGTGGGGCGCACAGAGCCAGTGGCCATTTTAGCGCCACATGACAAAAACCCTTCCTTGGATGAGAATGGCAGGGATTCTTCTCCCCTGCTTTCTCCTGTAGTTCAGGGATCAGATGAGGGTGGAGATGTGCCAACGAGTGCAGGAAAGGACTTGGAGACTGCGGAGCGGGTGACCCATGGTGGATTTTCTGCAGATTTCATTTTGCTGATGCACAGGGCGTATCTCACCAGGCAGTAGCTGGCGACTAAGCGGTCAGCCTCTCAGCCAGTCCGGGTTGGCCTTAAGAGGCCTCGGGCTGAGGTGCCTCTGCAAAAGGGGGCATTTTGCGCCTGTTGGGTCTCAAGCGTTCCGACGAGGATTCCAAGAATGCTGATCTGACAGGCAATGATCCACAGGAGCTGCAAGTGAACCAGGGTGCTGGTCAGGGCACGGATCCAAGGGTTCGGTCACTGAGGGATCTGGATACGGACGAGGCCCCTTTGACGGAAGGGGATAATTCTAGGGTGATTAGGTTGTTTTTGCAAGGTTGAATTGCAACCGCTTATCCCTCAAGTTCTGGAGGAATTGGGGATTAAGATGATGCAGGAGTACTTCGACACGGAGGGGGTGAACCCTGTGTTGGAGAGTCTGCGTGGACCACCAAGGGCATTCCCCTTGGCGAAGCAGGTGAAGAAGTTGATTGACCAGGAGTGGGATTCCCCAGAAGCCAGTTTGAAGGTGGCCAGGGCTATGGCCAGGTTGTACCCCCTGCTTGAGAGCAGCTTGGAAATGTGGAAGCTGCCGAAGGTGGATGCGGTGGTATCGGCGGTGACTAAGATACTACCTTTCCTGTAGAAGGGTTGGCGGCTTTGAAGGATGTCAAGGATCAGAAGCGATCCTGTTGAAGAGGCTATTTGAGGTTTCGACTCTGAGCCTGAGGACTACAGTCTGCACCAGCTGTGGTGTGTGCAGAAGGCGCAGGATACCAATGGGAGGTACCCCTGCGGCTGCTGACCAGGATGCTTGCCTGGAAGCGGGTGTGACTTATGTGGCAGATGCCCTCTTTGATTTGCTTCACACTTCGGCTAGGATATAGTGTTCGCTTTGGTCATTTAAAGGACAGTTATTGTTTGGTGAGGACCTGGAGAAGCTGATGAATCATCTGGCAGACTCTAAGGGGAGTAGGTTGCCCGAGAATAAAAAGGGCACTAAAAAGGTCGTTCTATCTCACTCTTGCTTCCGTGAGATAAGGAGATTTCATTCCAGCAGAAGTCCGTCCAGTTGTTCACAGAAGCAGGGTTCAGGATGGCAGCAGTGCTTTCAGGGGACCTGCAGACCAGACAGGGTTCTGGACAGGGGTCCGGAGGTGCCAAGCCCACTCAATGAAGACAGGCTGGTCCATTTCTCCCTCATGGCTGTTGGAGGAAGTTTGTCCCGTCTTTACAAGGAGTGGACCAGAATTACCTCGGATCAGTGGGTGCTGGATGTAATAAGAGATGGCTATGCATTAGAATTTTCTCTACCCGTCATGGAAGCCTTCGTAGTGTCCCGTTGGGCTTCGCCCGCCAAGCCAAGTGGTGGTGCGGGACACTGCTACACCTGCAGTGATTGAAGCCATTCTCTCAGTTCTTCTCCAGGAGCATGGTCAGGGAAGGTATTCTGTGTACTTCGTGGTTCCCAAGAAGGAGGACTCATTTCGGCCCATTCTGGATCTGCAAAGGATCAATGCAACATTGTGTGTCCCACAATTTCAGATGGAGATGTTGCGAATAGTGATTGAGGCGGCACGCAAGGGGGGAGTTCTTGGCCTCTCTTGATCTGACAGAGGCATATCTCCACATTCCCATCAGGGTGGGTCATTAGAGATTTCTGCAATTCACTGTGCTAGGAGAGCATTTTCAATTTCAAGCCTTGCTCTTCAGATTGGCTATGGCACCGAGAACATTCACAAAGGTAATGGTGGTAGCGACGGTGGCCCTCAGAATAAAGGGGATACTGGTTCATCCTTATCTCGATGATTGGCTTTTCGGGCAATGTCGGAAGTGGAATGCTTCGCCTCCATTCAGCAAGTGACTGAGCACCTGGAGTCCCAAGGCTGGGTGATAAACTGGGCAAAGAGTCAGCTGGTCTCATCTCAGTCCTTGGACTATCTGGGTGCGAGATTCAGCACCCTGGTGGGCAAGGTGTTCCTCACCCTGAAAAGGATTCTCAAGTTGCAGTCACAAGTAGTTCGTCTGAGAGACCTGCTGGTCCCCAAGGTCTGGGATATTTGCAGGTCCTAGGATCCATGGCTTCTACACTAGATCTGGTGCCATGGGCTTTTGCGCACAGGCGTCCTTTACAGAAAGCTCTCTTATCCCATTGGAATCCAATGTCAGAGGAGTTTCAAGTGCCGTTGCCGCTACAGGAGGAGGCCAGGTCCAGTCTTTCGTGGTGGCTGTCACGATTCAGTTCGGAGAAGGGAGGGATCTGGAGGTTCCGGACTGGGTGGTAGTGACCACGGATGCCAGTCTCAGCAGTTGGGGAGTGGTGTATCAAGGATCGGTGACCCAAGGGCAGTGGTTTCTGGTGGAAGTGTCCTGGTCGAACAACCGTCTGAAAACAAGGGTGGTGTGGAGGGGCTGCTGTTCTTTCTCCCTCGGATTCAGGGCCGGGGTAGTATGAGTGTTCTCGGACAATGCAACGACTGTGGCCTATATCAATGAGCAGGGCGGAACGAAGAGTCATTTGGTGGCTCAGGAGGTTCACAAGCTCTTTGCCTGAGCAGAGCTTCATCTAGCGGCTCTTGCAGCGTCTCACGTAGCAGGCGTGGACAATGTGCAGGGGGACTATCTTAGCAGGCAACAACTGGACCAAGGAGAATGAGAGGTGTCGGCGGAGGCCTTTGCGCTCCTTCTGCGCAGGTGGGGCAAACTCCAGTTTGATCTCATGGCACCAAGGAAGAATGCCAAGACAACCAAGTTTTTCAGCCACCAGAGGGATTTCAGCTCTGAAGGGATAGATGCCCTTGTCATCCGTGGCCAGTGAGGCTACTGCTATATGTCTTTACTCCATGGCTGCTTGTAGGTCGGGTACTACGTTGCATTGAGCAGCATAAGGGACGAGAGATCCTGGTAGTCCCGGAGTGGCCACGATGTTCATGGTGTGCAAATCTGATGCAGCTGGCGGTGGATGGGCCCATTCACTTAAGCCATCTGAGAGGTCTGCTGCATCAGACAGACACTCATCTTGTCAGAACAGGTGGATCGCTTCTGTCTAGTGGCTTGGCTTTTGAAAGGCGATGTTTCCGCTTGAAGGGATATTCTGAGCCAGTGATTTCTACTCTGCTTCAGGCTAGGAGATCCTCCACTTCTTTGTGTATATCAGAGTTTGGAGACTGTCTGAGGCCTGGCATGGGGTCCATGACACTGATCCCTTCAGGCAAATGTGGACCATGTTTTGGGCTTTTTGCAGGCGGGGCTGTCAAAAGGTTTGGCCTATAATTCTCTCAGAGTCCAGGTTGTAGCCTTAGGTTGTTTTAGAGGAAGGTTGCAGGGAAGACTTTTAGCTTCATATCAGGATGATATGTGTGTTTTGAAAGGAGCAAAGCATTTGTGCTCTCCAGTTGAGAGACTTTGTCCATCCTGGAATCTGAATTTGGTTCTGCAAGTCTTGTGTGACCCTCCTTTCAAGCCTTTACGCAGAACTTCTTTGAAGGCTCTTACGCTAAAGGCGGTTTTTCTAGTGGTGATTTGCTCGGCGAGACAGATTTCTGCGCTCCAAGTCTTATCGTGCAGGGATCCCTTTTTGTGGATATCTGATGATGGGATCTCGGTGTGGGTGGTTCCTTCCTTTTTGCCCAAGGGTGGTGTCTGCTTTTCTTCTTAGCCAGACCAGGGAGTTACCTGGGTTTTCACATTTAGTGCCCGATACTCCCCATGCAAGGGAGCTTCATCTTTTGGATGTGCGTCTGTTCTCCTAAGATATCTCAAGGTGACTAATGAATTTTGGACCTTGGACCACCTTTTTGTGCTATTCAGTGGACCAAGGAAGGGTGGCAGGGTGACTAAGAGTATGATTTCTCATTGGTTGAAGGAGGTGACTGTTTTGGCCTGTATTTGTAAAGGTCGGCCGATCCCTGAGGGTTTGCGAGCGCATTCCACTAGGGCTCAGGCAGCCTCCTGGGAAGAGTGTCAGTTGGTGTTGCCGCAGGAGATCGTCTAGTAGTGATGTTTATTGAAATTGTGCAGAGAACCACATTACCATTTGGATGTCAGGGCCCCAGAGGAGGGCGCCTTTGGGGAAAATGTGCTGCATGCAGGTCTTTCGAGATTCCACCCAGTGTATAGGGGCTTGGGTACATTCCACTTGTCTGGACTGATCTGGATATGAACAGGAAAGGAAAATTGGTTCTTACCTGCTAATTTTCATTCCTGGAATGCCTGATGATGATTTCCTTTCCATAAGTCCAGCCAGACCAGTCTAGGACCCTCCCTGTTCTGCCAAGTGTGTTTTCCTGATTCATTTTCAGAATAACTGCCTGTGTGTGCTAGTCTGCAAGCTGCATGTTAAGGTAATAAACTGTGTCAAGGAATGCAGGTTATGTCTGTTCTGTTTCTTGTTTGTTTCTCCCTTAGAAGCCCTCTGGATTTTGCTTGGGGAAGAGGGAAAGATTAGTATAGTAAAAATATTTCTTAACTTGTTACATAGAATACTGGCAGGCGGGGGTCAGCACAGGAGCCTATAAAAGGTCATGTTAGCAAACTTTCTGGTTTGTGGAAAAGAAATTGTCATCTGGCAAGAACTAATTTCTCCATCATACCTCTCTACCCATCCCATTCCTCCCCTGTCTCTCCTCTCCTCTAAGGTATACATATAAATGTGAAGAGAGGGTCTAAGCTAGCATTGTAATTATTTAACATACTACAGTGTTCTGTGAGGGCAAGATGTGTCAAAAAAATGATTTAAAAAAAAAAAATAAAGATTCATTAATTAAGTGGTTAAGTACCTAGTGTTGTTGGTAATAATCAATTATAATATGGAATAAAGTCTTATGGTTTAATATAATTTCTATGACGCTGTATAGAGAAGTAACATTCCATTGACTGACAGAATAGCCATTACACATGCTGACTAAATGAAATAAGGCTTGATGCTTGCAGGGGGACCAGAATGATTGGGTGGATGCTTTCTGAAATGGGTATTTATAGTCAGGTGGCATTAATCGTAGTTCATCCGTGGACATAATTGGACCCCAATGGTGCTTACCAACAGGGGCAGTATTTCTGATTTTGTAGTGGATGATCATCTGGGAACCAGTGACCATCGGATTAGGGCGCAGGAGATGAAGGTTCATTCTAAGGTGAGAGTCCTAGACTTCAGGAAAACTAACTTTCTTAAAATGGGGAAGTTCCTCAAGGAGTCGTTAGCTGTATGGAAAAAATCTAGGGGACATAGAAGGGCAGTGGGCAAAACTAAAAGGAGATATATCATAAGGACAACTAATCTTTATTAGGAATATAAATAAAGGGAAGCAGAAAAAGAGCCCGTTATGGTTTCCTAAAGAAGTAGCTGAAAAGGGGACAAAAGGTTAGCATTCATAAACTACAAGAGATCGCAGTGTGGAAATGAGCAGCTATTCGCACAGGCCTGGAGACAAATTAGTCTGATTCCAGCCTCTCTTAAAACAGAATATCTTTATTACAGCTTCACACATACACAACAGTAGACTGTCTTTCCTTCAGAACAGTGTTCTCTTTTCACTTACAGTTCATTACTGCATCCCTCAATTCTCACAGTTCAGCTTCGTCTCAGCTCAGTGTTTGGACAGTGTTACATTACAGGATCTGCCTTCTTCCTAGAGACCCGAGCCTGGTCTGCTTATCCCCATCTGGATCCCAGCTCTTATCCCCCAGTCTCTGGTTATGCCCTCTGAGCCCCACCTGCTCCTCAGGAATCTGCCCATGGAGCATACTCTCCTTAAGGAATTTAAGGTGGACCAGATATCTAGCCTGGTCCTGCACAGGTAAATATGGGCACTGCCTCACATACCCCTCCCCTCAGCTTTGGCCCGTCAGGCCAAGCATCCCTACTCCCTCCTGGTTGCCATCCAGGAGAGTCCAAGACATCCCATTCCCCTTCCTCTGGCTTCCCACCAGCTATGCTTGGGAACGGGGTCCTAATGATATACTAATCCCCATCTCTTAAGGTTACTCTCAACAGCGTCCCACCTCCACCCAGTGTGCATTTCGTGCAATACACATCCTCAGTCTTTTAACTGAGTCCTTTGCTGGCTCCGGGTTTGAATTCCACCCCGATGGAGCTTTATGGACCGACTGGGGGACCACAAGTGCTGGTTCTTCTATAAGGCTTTATTTATTTAAGACTTTTCTTTACCAACATTCATCAGAGACATCATGCTGGTTTACAATGCAAAAACAGGGGGAAATAGAGAAAATCAGTTACAAAATATTATGGATCCGCAAAATGGGAGAAGAGAGTGTGCAAAGGATAGCGAGATAGTGCTAGATGCATAGAGAGGCAGGGATACATGTACATATAGGAGATCATAAATAACTAAAAAAAAGACAGCATTTTACAGTAGCAGTAGAGTTATGACTGTATAATCAATATAGGGGAGGAGGAATAGCCTAGTGGTTAGAGCAGTGGACTATGAACCAGGAGACCAGGGTTCGAGTCCTGCTGTCGCTCCTTGTGACCTTGGGCAAGTCACTTTACCCTCCACTTTACCCTCTGGGGATAGAGAAATACCTACAGTACCTGAATGTAAACCAATCTGATATCTCAATTGAGATTGAATGTCGGGATATAAAAATAATAAATAAGTTAAATATAACAATATAATAGTAGATTGTGTCAAAGTCTAAATTGGCATAGGGCGAGGCAGGTGAAAGGGTTAGATAGGGTGTTCAACACCTTATGTGTAGATAGGTTGTAAGGGGCAGGAAACATCCAGGGTGTGCAGGTGAGGTTATGTAGAGATGATCCAATGGACTTTAAGTTAGGGGTAGGCTTCTTTGAATAACCATGTTTTAAGTTTTTGGGTTTTTTTTATTTCTGTGTGCATTGCTCCAGTCTGAGTTCTGGAGGCATGGAGTTCCAGGTATAGGGACCAGCAATGGATATGGCCCACTCTTTGGATTTGAGGTGCAACAGTTTCGGAGAGGGAGTGTGAAGGGTACCTTTATATAATGATCTGGTCAGTCTATTGGATGTGTGGAAGTGTATCGTATCTTTCAACCAGTGCATATTCTGGTTGTGGAGTGTTTTATGTATGATGATGAGTGTTTTATAGGTTATGCGGTGGTGGATGGGGAGCCAATGCAGATCTTTGAGGATCGGGGTGATATGGTTGAATTTGCGTGAGTTGGTGAGTATTCTGGCATGGCATTCTAAAGGAGTTGAAGGGGTTTAATCGTGGCTTTGGGTAGACCAAGTAGTAGGGAATTGCAATAATCTATTTTGGACAGGATGGTGGCTTGTAGAACTGTTCGGAAGTCAGTAAAATGGAGTAGAGGTCTGAGTTTTTTTACAGTGTTGAGTTTAAAGTAACAGTCTTTCATGGTCGATGGTGACGCCTAAATCTCGTGCATGTTGTGAAAAAGAGCTTCACCCACGTCTTGGTATCTGGTATCTCTGATGTAGAGCCCCTTCTTGGCTCCTCTGCAGCCTCACTTGCTGGGGGTCTCCACAGCGCCACCTTCTGGGCTCTCCGCAGTCCCATCCTCTGGGATCTCCACAGCGCTACCCTTGGACTCTCCATGGTGTCTCTCGCTTGCCTTTCTGTACCTTTTCTAAATCTGGATTTCTTATTGGAGTTATCTACAGACTCCTGGTAGTGTTTGGGCATCCTACAGGGTCTTTAACAGGACCTCCGGAAGCATCGACTTCTCAATACTGCCCCCTCCTGGGCAGCCTGTGTGTCTCCCTTCCCAAGGCTCTCTTTGACCTTTCTCTCAAGGTTCTTCACAGCCCTCTTCTCATGGGAACAGTTTGTGGACCTGTAGTGCCAATCTCAGACTGTTGCCATGACTCAGTCAGCTCGCTGGACCCCTATGCCAGCCACTCATCCAGTTCCTCCATGAGCTGTTTGTACTCCTTGTCCAGCAGTCTATGCATTCACTCTCTTGCCTGGCCTGGACTATTGGGAGTTGGTTCCCTCGCTCGATTACCCTGGCTAGCCTTTCTAGCTGCCAAACTTTGAGCATCAGGTCCTCCTCCTGACCTGGCTCTTGATACTGGGGAACTCCCACTACTACACAGAAATACAAGCTGTTCTTTCCTTCCAACTCTTTCACCGCTTTTGCTTCACTGGTTGCTGCAATACTGCTCCATTCCAGGTTTTCCTGTGGCTGCACACCTCAAACTGTACAATAGCTTTCTTGCTGGAAGAGGGCCCCGCCCTGTTTCCATTCGCTGCACTCACAGCCCACCCTGGCAGCTTTTCCAGGGCCACACCCTGTTCAACACAGCCCTGCTGCACCAGTGTTCTTTCCTCATCTATTTTCAAGGCAGAAAAAAAGTGAAAAAATAAAAAAGCCTACATAATCAGCAATAACTGAATCACTTTTAATCCCTATCTACCTCCAACTGGGCTTCTCCTGTTAGCCAGTACAAACCTACCACTTCCTGGCAGTCCCTGCAACCAAGTCTGCTCAGTTTCCGCTCTACCTGAAACTTTTAAACTTTGGGGTTTTTTTCTTCAGTGCAGCTTCTGAGCAACACCCTTTCACAAGCTACCATGCTTTGTGCACCCCTGTGCTCTGTACTTTGTTTTAAAGCCACAAGCCCCCTATGTTTGTACTATATTTAGAACCACAGGTCCTCTTCATAACTCTTTCTGTACTCCAGACACTTTCTTGGAAGCTGTGGGGGGGGGGGGGGGGGGGGGGGGGGGGGGGGGGGTTCTGTGCAAAGCTTTAGAAAAAATCCCATGCATGACACCATATGTGGGAACGAGAAGTGATTTCCACAGGCCTGGAGACAAACTAATCTGATTCCAGCCTTCCTTAAAACATTATAGTTTTATTACAGCTTTTCACAAGTACAATAATAGATTGTCTTCCCTTCAGAACAGTGTACCCTCTTTATTTACAATTCAGTACCTCTTCCCTTAATACTCACAGTTCAGCTTCAGCTCAGTGTTTTGACAGTGTTACATTACACGAGCTGCCTTCCTCCTGGAGATCTAGGCCTGGTCTGCTTTATCCCCACTTGGATCCCAGCTCTTATTCCCCAGTCTCTGGTTACACCCTCTGAGCCCTGCTGTGTAGGATCCCACCCATAGAGCATACTGTCATTAAGGAATTTAAGGTGGATCAGGTGTCTAGCCTGGTCCTGCAAGGTAAATAGGAGAACACTAGGGACACTGCCTCACATGCAGAAAGAGGAAGACAAGTGACAATATCTGGGAAAATTAAGAGAAGCTGGGAAAGTAGTCAGGAATAATGAAAATTCAACTTGAAGGAAAAATAGCAAATACTGTAAAACAGCTTTTTTTTTTTTTTTAAAGATATATTAGTGATAGAATGCAATGCAAAAGTTGCATTGTGAGACTCAAAGATTAAGGGGAGGAATATGTAGAGGTTGATGATGGTAAAATTGCTTAACAAATATTGGTTGGTGTTTACTGTGGAAGGGCCTAGAGCAAGACCACATAAAACAAACCAAAATAAGATTGAAAGTGAGGTAAACCTCAATTGATTTAAGAACAGTGTGTTCATGAGAAGCTAATTAAATTTAAAGCAGATAAGGCGATGGGGCCGGATGGGATACATCTGAGGATACCAAGGGAACTTAAAGATGTCCTGGCAGCTCTCCTAGCTGACCTTTTCAATGCTTCTTTAGAGTCTGGAATTGTTCTGGAGGACTGGAAAAGGGCAGATGTTCCTGTTCATAAAAGTGGAAGTAAGGGGGAGGTTGGGAACTTAGTCTGAGATCTGTGGTGAGCAAACTAATGGAATTGCTGCTAAAACAGAGAATAGTGCAATTTTTGGAATACAATGGATTGCAAGATCTGAGGCAGCATGGATTTACCAGAATTTTGTCAGATGAATCTGATAAATGTCTTCGATTGAGTGACCAGAGAGTTGGATCAAGGAAGAGCGCTAGACAATAGTATATTTGTATTTTAGCAAGGCCTTTGACACAGTTCTGCACAGAAGACTTATAAATAAATTGTGCGCCCTTGGTATGGATCCTAGAGTGAATGACTGGGTTAGAAACCAGCTGAGAGACGACAAAGGATAGTGGTAAATGGAGTTTTCTCTGAGGAGGGGGTTGTTACTAGCGGTGTGCCTCACGGCTCGGTCCTTGGACTGGTTCTTTTCAACATTCTTATGAGCAATATAATGGAAGGCTTGTTCGGAAAGATTTGTCGTTTTCCGATGGTACTAAAATCTGTAACAGGGTAGACAGGAAGAAGTGGGAAAACATGAGGAGGGATCTAGCAAAGCTCAAGGATTGGTCTAAAGTCTAGCAGCTAAGATTTAATGCCAAAAAATGCAAGGTAATGCATTTAGGATGCAAAAACCCAAGAAAAGGTTTACAGTATTAGAGATGGAATTCTTCTAAGGACAAAGGAAGATCTGGATCTGGGAGTAATTGGCGACCTTAAGATCATCAGATACAAACAGGTGGATAAAGCGATGGTAAAAGCTAGAAAAATGCATGGCTGCAGAGGGAGAGGAATGGTCAGCAGAAAAAGGGAGGTGATCTTGCCCCCTGTATAGGTCCCTGGTGAGACCTTACTTAGAATACTGTGTACAATTCTGGAAACCACACCTTCAAAAGGATATAAACAGGATGGAGTCTGTCCAGAGGGTGGCTACTGAAAAGGTTACTGGTCTTCATTCTAAAGCATATGGGGACAGACTTACAGTTCTAAACATGTATACCCTAAAGCAAAGTTTCCCAAACCTGTCCTGGGGTACCCCCAGGTTTTCAGGATGTCCAAACTGAATATGTATGAGATAAAATTTGCATGCTATAGAGGCATAATATGCTAATCTATCTCATGCATATTCATTGTGAATATCCTGAAAACCCATCTGAATGGCGGTCCTCCAGGACAGGTTTAGGAACCACTGCCCTAGAGGAAAGATGAGATAGGGGAGATATGATAGAGATATTCAAATATCTCAAAGGTTTCCATGCATAGGAGGTTTGCCTCTTTCAACTGAAAGGAGGCTCTAGAACGAGGGATTACGGGATAAGGGTGAAGGGGACAGATTCAGGAGTAATCTTAGGAAATATTTCTTTACAAAGAGGGTGGTGGATGCATGGAATAGCCTCCCAGTAGAGGTGGTGGAGACAAAAACAGTATCTGAATTTTAAAAAGCATGGGATAAATACAAGGGATCTCTAAGGAAGTGATGGGCCCATATGGTCTTTTTCTGCTGTCATGTTTCTCTGTTTCTAAATGTGAGAGTTCACATTTCTCCTCTTCTTGTACTTTTTTTCTCAATTATTTCTTTTTCTTTATAGGACTTTCCAGTTCCAAGGCTTGAGAATTGATGAAGCTTTACGACTTTACCTGGAAGCATTCCGGTTACCAGGTGAAGCACCTGTGATTCATCGGCTGCTGGAGGCCTTCACTGAGCACTGGCGGGTGTGTATAATCTTGACAGAATGGCCTAACAGTACATCCACCAGCGTCATGTCCCCTGGGGGGCAATAACCTTGTTGCTATGACATTACTCTTACACTTAGCCCCTGGTTTTCTGTAGCAGATTTTTTAAGATTCTTCAGCAAGGGGTAGCAAAATCTAAGGAAGGGTTTTCAAAATTCTGAGGCAATTATGTATGAAATTTCCATAATTTTATATTGCCACTACTCTGACTCTCTCTCTCTCTCTCTCTCTCTCTCTCTCTATATATATATATATATTTATATATAAAAAGTCAAGGTTTTATTGAAAACATTTACATTTTTAAACAATATTTAAACTGTTACAAATATAAAACTCATTTACAAAAGTTAGCTATTCATCAATCCCAACATAAGTTGCAAACCTAACTGTGTACTATCACATAGTGCAGCCATTCTTTTTATATTTCCTGAGAAGGTCCTTGCCTTTTTGTATATATAAGCTTATGTGTGCTGAAGCTATGTTCAGCATCAAGCAAAATTTGCATTGCAGCATAATTTTGTATTGTTTTTATTGCTGTTGTCTCTGATAGGTAATTCTAAGTAAGAAAGACATTATTACGGAATTCCCTTAAAGTTTACTCTCTCTATCTTAGAATTCCATGTCACATAAAGTTAACACATCAGTACTCCTTAGAGATGCCGCATTTATGGAGCTCAGTTAGTTATTTATGAGATCAGAGCCACTCAATAACTCAGTCAGAGAGATATTCTTAAAGAAGAACAGAATTTTTATTTTACATGAGGAAAGTATTTAATTGATCAAGTGATGTTATAGATACAGGAAAATAAAAGATGTAAGATGGTTCTTACCAAATACGAGTTAAATAAGTCAGAGTCTTAGACATGCCATACTCTGGATAGAACAGCAGCTCCAAGCATCATATATCCTTTCTCTTGCTGACCTTTATGGCTTATACTAATTCTGTGTCAAAATAAGTCAAGTTAAACTATCTCATAATCATCTGGCCTCGTATTCTAATTACTAAACAATTATATATATGTCAGATTACATGTCCAGGAAAATTTAGCTATTAAATTCTTTGATCTTTACATCAGATGTGCTTTGTCAAGACACCTTTGTGCCTTTATCTTGCTTCATCAATCTATCTAATTGACAGAAGAGCACCTGAGTACAGATAAGAAATGTCAAAGTACCATACGAGCATCTAAAACTCCTAGTGATTAAATGTTAAATACTCTTTGAAATAGGCATATGTCTAAACTAATTGCAGCAGGTTAAGACATCATCGATCTAGAGTTCGGTGTTAATTAAGACACAAGCTCTGGGAACTTTGCCAAGCTAGAATACATCAATAATGAAGGTCATTCATGTTTCAAAGTGTAATTCATAATTCTCAGTTTGATTCAGGGCAGCAGCAGCACCACCAAGTATAGCAGTGGAAGGGAGTGGACAGTGGAGTGCCTCAGGGATCTGTATTGGGACCCTTACTTTTCAATATATTTATAAATGATCTGGAAAGAAATACGAGTGAGATAATCAAATTTACAGATGACACAAAATTGTTCAGAGTAGTTAAATCACAAGCAGATTGTGATAAATTGCAGGAAGACCTTGTGTGACTGGAAAATTGGGCATCCAAATGGCAGATGAAATTTAATGTGGATAAGTGCAAGGTGATGCATATAGGGAAAAATAACCCATGCTATAATTACACAATGTTGGGTTCCATATTAGGTGCTACAGCCCAAGAAAGAGATCTAGGCGTCATAGTGGATAACACATTGAAATCGTCGGTTCAGTGTGCTGCGGCAGTCAAAAAAGCAAACAGAATGTTGGGAATTATTAGAAAGGGAATGGTGAATAAAACGGAAAATGTCATAATGCCTCTGTATCGCACCTTGAATACTGTGTACAATTCTGGTCGCCGCATCTCAAAAAAGATATAATTGTGATGGAGAAGGTACAGAGAAGGGCTACCAAAATGATAAGGGGAATGGAACAACTCCCCTATGAGGAAAGACTAAAGAGGTTAGGACTTTTTAGCTTGGAGAAGAGATGACTGAGGGAGGGGATATGATAGAGGTGTTTAAAATCATGAGAGGTCTAGACCGGGTAGATGTGAACCGGTTATTTACTCTTTCGGATAGTAGAAAGACTAGGGGGCACTCCATGAAGTTAGCATGGGGCACATTTAAAACTAATCGTAGAAAGTTCTTTTTTACTCAACGCACAATTAAACTCTGGAATTTGTTGCCAGAGGATGTGGTTAGTGCAGTTAGTATAGCTGTGTTTAAAAAAGGATTGGATAAGTTCTTGGAGGAGAAGTCCATTACCTGCTATTAAGTTCACCGGAATAGACTTAGTTTTTGGGTACTTGCCAGGTTCTTGTGGCCTGGATTGGCCACTGTTGGAAGCAGGATGCTGGGCTTGATGGACCCTTGGTCTGACCCAGTATGGCATTTTCTTATGTTCTTATGTTCTTAGTGAGAGCAGATAATTCTATATCTTCATCAAATGTTGGCAGCAGCAATATGAATGCTGGGTCTGGACAGAGATCTGTTTCACCAGCTTGTGCCTGAATGAAAGCGAACAGCTTGCTGGTAACATCAATTGGCTATTAGTCAGTGAGCATATAGCTCTATCTTGTATGCTAAGGCAGAATAACCTTGAAGCAGCCCTGCAGATACTATTGTGCTTTGTTTAGGTAATTCAGAAACAGAGCAGGGGATTTTAGAAATTTGTTGAATATGCAGATATCTCATTTATGAGATAACAGACTAATTATGCAGCCACGGGAGCCTAAGGGCTCTGCTCATACACAGGCCAATGCAGAAAGGTGCTTTCACCTGAATGCACAGGTTTATTTGCTCTTGAACGCACATTTAATGAGGGTAAACCTTACTGCTGTTGCAGCAAGGAGTTTTACACTCACAAAATGAGATTAAAAAATGTATGGTCAGCTTGGCACCCTCACATGGAAATTCCTTGCAAATGAGGGCATTAAGCAATCCCTCCCAGTGCAGAGAGGTGCACTGGCTGAGTGCTCATTTTCTTAATGCTAGAAACTCCTGGTCAGAGGTGGAGTAAAGTTTCTAACACTGGATCCGCCAAAGGCGCTTGCCCCTACCCATGAGGACAAGCGGCAGAGGCTCGACAGTGCATTTATTTAAGTCTAACTGTGGCCAGGTAGCCAGCTAGGAGCACAACAAAAGATAAGCTTCTATATGCTTTTTCCCATTCAGCCCCTCTCCTCCCGAGTTAAAATGTAGCCAGCCTATGTTGACCGCACATTTTAACCCCTGATGCATTGCCATAATATTAGCTTACTGCATTGGGAGTCAAATTTAACCTAATTGTGAAAACTGCACTGAAATTCAGTATACAGGCTCTTAATGCATAGGTTATTGCATAGGGCAGATAGACTGATAAGGGACACGTGACTTAATTCAATAAAGTAAATATTTTCTGTCTCTTCCTGTACTGATTTTTCAGAAGGCCAACGGTACTCCTTTTGCACACAGTGATGCCTGCTTTGCCTTGGCCTATGCAGTCATTATGCTGAATACAGACCAACACAACCACAATGTCCGGAAACAGAATGTGCCAATGACCTTGGAGGTAAGGGTTGGATGATATTTTCTGCTATACTTTGGTATGATCTTAACAAATAACATATTTTACTTTAAGGAGGTTGTTATGTAAAATACTTTATTTAAACAAAAAAGAAAAAAAAAACTGTAACAGGAAGTTCCATTCGTACCCCAGATCAGTCCAGACAAGTGGGTTTATGCATCCCTACCAGCAGATGGAGACAGAGAACAAAACTTTGAGGCATTGCTACATAACCAAGGGTGCCACCTGCAGTCCCTCAGTATTTCTCTTTCTCCAGCAGATGGTAGAGATGCAAGTCTGGAGTTTAAAAAAAAAATATATATATATAAGGAAAATTCAGCTTTCCCGAGGCGTTATGTTCCTTCGTGGGCCATCCCTTGGATAGAGCAGGGGGTTGGAGATCCCTAGTTTGGCTCAGCCCTTGTCTTCAGGATGGGGTGAAAGCCAGGCATCCTGGTTCCCTCACCCCTTCTGGGTCCCTGGCACGCTCAGCCTCCTTCTGAAGCAGGGAAGTATTTAAGTTCTTTTCTTCCCTTCCCTAGCCCTGTGTGTTTTTTTTTTCTTATGTTAAGTTTCATTGAAAAAAAAAAAAAAGGAGCTGTTCACAGGAAGAAGAGGAGCAGGGCTGAGACAGTTTGAGCAGCTGGTTTTGTTCTCTGCCAGGAGGCAGGTAAGGGTGCGGGTGGAGGACGAATTTGTTCCTCGGTTGGGTCCAGTTGCTGCTTTTGCACCAGACAGCGCTGTTTTCTCCTCACGTCGGCAGGTGCTATTTTTAGTCCTGATGGCGCCAGCATGCTGCCTTCCATGCAGCACGGCAAACTTTGTCATGGTTGCAGTTCTCATCGAGCAGTCCTTGATTCGACCGCATTTTGTAGCGAATGTGTCTCTGGAGGAGCTGGAACCTCCGCAGGAATTCTGGGGACTGGCAGGAGCATGAGGTCAGCTGGGCCAGCTCCAGAGGCCCTGGGGGGGAGGGAGGGGTCTGAGGAGCCGGCAGTCATTTTGTCTACACATGCTGGGAGCCAGGCTGCTGTTTCAGAGCTTTGGGGCTCCCTTCCCAAGCTGTTTTCGTAGATGAAGGACAATGCTGGTGGCAGGGTAGGGAAACAGGCACAGGGGGACACAAACCCGGACCCTTCTTCTTCAGATCCGGAAGCTTTTTCACCGGATTTTGTCCTTTTGCTCCATAAGGCCTATTTGGCCAGGAAGGGAGCAGAGACCAAAAGGACTTTACCCAGTAAATCCCGGGTGGCCAAGAAGCCTAGGCAGGCGGAGTCCAGAAGGGATCCTGCGATTCTTGGGTCTCAAGAGGTCCGCGGTGGAAGAAGACGTGTCAGATGTGACGGATAATCTGGATCAGATACCAGGAAGGGCTGGTGGATCCGGGCAGGAACCCTGTTAGGTTGATGGATTTGATGCAGGATCCTGACCAAGATCTTGTTACTGCGTTGGGGATCCAATGTAGGACCCGGACGAGATTCCAATCGCGAACAGTGACAATCCTTGGGTGGTCCACCTGTTCTGCAGGGATGAGTTGGGCCTGCTTATTCCCCAGGTTCTAGAAGAGCTGGGGATTAAGGTTACTCAGGAGGATTCGGATAATGAGGGGGTAAACCCAGTACTGGAGGGATTATGGGGGCCCCCTAAAGCTTTTCTATTGCCTAAGATGGTGAAGAGGTTGGTGGATCAGGAGTGGGAATCTCCCAAGGCGGGCTTGAAGATAGCCAGGGCTATGGCAAAATTATATCCCTTGCCAGAACAGACGGAGTCATGGAAGATTCTCAAGGTGGATGCTGCGTTTTCCGTGGTTTCCAAGATGATGACCATCCAGGTGGCAGGTGCTGCTGCTCTGAAGGATATCCATGTTCAGAAACTGGAAATCCTCCTTAAGAGGCTGTTTGAAGTTTCGTCTCTGAGCCTGCTTGCGGTGATCTGTGGAAGTCTGATGCAGAGAGCCTGCTTGTGCTGGGTGCAGAAGGAGCACGATAAGCATTCAGGAACGACTGTTGAGATGACTCAGGCTGTCCACTTGGAAGCGGGAGTGGCCTATGTGGCAAATGCCCTGTATGACATGATCCGGACTTCCGCCAGAAGTATGGTCTCAGTGGTAGCTGCAAGGAGACTCCTATGGCTACACAATTTGTCCATGGATGTGTGGTCTAAAGCCCAGCTGTCTAACCTCCTCTTTAAGGGAAAGCTGCTATTTGGTGAGGATTTGGAACAGCTCATGAAACAATTAGGTGAGTCAAAGGGTAATCAGTTGCCTAAGGACAAGAAAACCCCCAAGAAGTTTTTTCCTCCGCAAGATCAATTCTGAGAAGCGAGGAAGTTTCGCACTGGCAAGAGCTCTGGGTCGGCGGCACAAAAAGAGTTCTGGCAGATAGCAGTCCTTTTGAGCCCAATGCAGGCCTCCGAGGGATGGTGGCCCTAAAGTGGGAGGCGGAAGTAAGATTGGTCAATGAAGGCAGACTGGTCCGCTCCTCTCCAGAGGCTATTGGAGGGAGATTGTCCCTCTTTTATGAGGAGTGGACCAAGATCACGTCAGACCAGTGGGTCCTGGCGGTTGTGAGAGGAAGGCTATGCCTTTGAATTTTTGCAGCCGCTCAGGGACACCTTTGTAATCTCCCGCTGCATCTACCGGGGCAAGCGAGTGGTGGTGCAGGAGACGTTGCAACTGCTACAGCTTCTGCGCACCATTGTTCCAGTTGTTCCAGGATCAATACTCTGTATACTTCATGGTGCCCAAAAAGGAGGAGACTTTTCAGCCCATTCTCGATCTGCAGAAGATCAATTCTGCCCTCCGGTTGCGGTGGTTTCGGATGGAGACGTTGCACAAGGTGATAGTGGCAGTGCGCAAAGTGGAGTTCCTGGCGTCATTGGACTTGACAGAAGCCTATTTCCATATCCCCATTCAGGCCAAGTACTTGAAAGTTCCTGAGGTTCTTGGTCCTGGGGGAACTTTTCCAGTTTCAGGCCCTTCCCTTTGGTTTAGCAACAGCACTACACACATTCACAAAGGTGAGGGTGGTAGTGGCGGCAGCACTCAGGAAGGAAGGTTTTCTGGTGCACCCAAACCTGGATGAGTAGCAGTATGGACAAAATCAGAAGTGGAGTGTTGTCACTCAGTTCAGCAGATCCTGCAGCTCCTGGATTTGTTATCTGGGTGATGAATCTGGCAAAGAGTCATTTGAAGCCAGCGCAGTCATTGGAATATCTGGGGGCACGCTTTGATACCCAGTTAGGGAAGGTGTTTCTGACTACAGAAAGGGTAGTCAAATTGCAGAGTCAGGTCCTTCGGCTGCTGCGACTGTCGGTTCCCAGGGTCTGGGATTATTTACAGGTTCTGGGTTCCATGGCTTCTGCACTGGCATGAATTCCATGGGCCTTTGCTCACATGCATCCTCTGCAGAGGGCTCTGTTGTCCCGTTGGAATCCACTTTCGGAGGAATTTCAGCTTCTTTTGTTGTTTGTGGAGGAGGCCAGATCCAGTCGCTTGTGGTGGCTGTCTCGGCACAATCTGCAGAAAGGGATGGACCTAGAGGTGCCCGACTGGGTGGTGGTGACCATGGATGCCAGCCTCTCGGGCTGGGGAATGATTTGTCAAGGGAAATCAGCCCAGGGTCAGCGGTCATCATCAGAGGCAACCTGGTCCATCAGTCAGCTGGAAACTGGGGCAGTGCGTAAAGCCTTACTGGCATTTCTCACCGCTCATTCAGGGCAAGTCGGTGCAAGTGTTTTCGGACAATGCAATGACAGTGGCATACATCAGCCACCAGGGCAAAATGAGGAGTCTTCTAGTAGTGCTGGAGGCACAAGAACTGTTTGTTTGGGTGGAGAAACATCTTGTAAGGATAGCTGCTTCCCATATGGCCGGAGTGGACAACATGCAGGCAGATTTCCTCAGCAAACAGTGTCTGGATCCAGGGGAGTAGGAGTTGTTGGCGGAGTCCTTTGCCTTGATTCAAGCCCAGTGGGGCAGACCAGCGGTAGACCTCATGACAACTCCAGGAAATGCGAAGACGGATCGGTTTTTCAGTCGCAGAAGAGAGAGGTCAGATTGGAGGGCATAGACGCTCTCGTTCAACTATGGCCAACGCACCTGTTGCTGTACGTATTTCCACCGTGGCCTTTCATAGGTCGAGTGCTGTGGCACATCGAGCTTCATCCGGGCAGGATGATTCTGGTGGCTCCCGAGTGGCTTGGAATCTGAACTTATTTCTTCCGGTGCTGTGTGGTCCTCCCTTTGAACTGGTTAGGAGGACTTCTTTAAAGGTTTTAACCCTGAAGGCTGTTTTCCTGATGGCTGTACAGATAGAAGGATTTCCGAGCTGCAAGCTTTGTTGTGTAGAGACCCTTTCCTGTGTGGTTAGGAGGAAGGGGTTTCTTTACGTACAGTTCCTTCTTTTTAGTCTAAAGTGGTTTCCTCCTTTCACCTTAACCAGGTGCTTGAGTTACCAGCCTTTCCAAATTTGTCTGCGGATGCTCCTATGGTGAGAGAGCTTCACTTACTGGATGTGTGCAGAATTCTTTTGCATATTTTAAGGTGACAAATGTGTTTCGGAGATCTGATCAACTGTTTGTCCTGTGCAGTGGTGTTATGAAAGGAAATAAGGCTTCCAAGGGCACTATTGCATGATGGCTGAAAGAGACGATAGCTTCGGTTTACATTTGTAAGGGCCAGTTGGTGCTGGAGCGGTTGAGAGTGCATTTCACTAGGGCACAAGCAACCTCGTGGGTGGAGTGTCAACTACTTTCTCCACTGGAGATTGTCATGTGGCGACGTGGTCTTTGCTTCACATTTTTTTACCAAACATTACTGCTTGGATGTGCGGGTTCTGGAAGGAGGCATCTTTTGGGGAATGTGTGTTGTATGTGGGTCTTTCAAGTTCCCTCCCAGAATAGAGAGGCTTGGGTACACATCACTTGTCTGGATTGTTCTGGGGTATGAACCGGAAAAGATAATTGGTTGTTACCTACTAAATTTAACTCCTGAAGTACCATGGTTCAATCCAGAGACCCATCCCCATCTTTCGAAAGACTTCCTTGCTTCTGGATGTTGCTGAGTTGATATGTGATATATTCAGAGTAAAGTGTACATAGTTTCAGATGTGTGTTCTGTCAGGTTAAGAGGGCCTAGGTTTTTCAGGGGGCTCAACATTTAAGTATCTGTTTGCCCCAGGTTTATTGGGATTTGTTAAAGTGGCTTGGGTACAGGTCAATACTGAGGGGCTGCAGGTGGCACTCTTGGTTATATAGCAGTGCCTCAAAGTTTTGTTCTCTGCCTCCATCTGCTGGTAGGGATGCATAAACCCACTTGTCTGGACTGATCCGTGGTACTTCAGGAATGAAAATTAGCAGGTAAGAACCAATTTTCCTTTATTTAAATCAAAATTATTATATAGTATTTTTTTTGTCTGACTTCTCATGAATGATAAAGGGGATGGAACAGCTCCCCTATGAGGAAAGACTAAAGAGGTTAGGACTGTTCAGCTTGGAGAAGAGAGAGCTGAGGGAGGATATGATAGAGGTGTTTAAAATCATGAGAGGTCGAGAACGGGTAAATGTGAATCAGTTATTTACTCTTTCGAATAATAGAAGGACCAGGGGGCATTCCATGAAGTTAGCATTTGGCACATTTAAAACTAATCGGAGAAAGTTCTTTTTCACTCAATGCACAATTAAATGTGGTTAGTGCAGTTAGTATAGCTGGGTTTAAAAAAGGATTGGATAAGTTCTTGGAGGAGAAGTCCATTACCTGCTATTAATTAAGGTGACTTAAAAAATAGCCACTGCTATTACTAGCAACAGTAGCATGGGATAGACTTTTGGGTACTTGCCAGGTTCTTATGGCCTGGATTGGCCACTGTTGGAAACAGGATGCTGGGCTTGATGGACCCTTGGTCTGACCCAGTATGGCATGTTCTTATGAATCCCCCTATTGTGGATTTGAGCCTAATTATTGTTTGTTTTTATTGCTTTTTATCTCTTTATATTTAAAACTTTTGCAATTAATTATGTTTGACATGATTGCAAACATTTTTTCATAAATTGTTTATTAAAAAAAAATAAACTGTAGAGTTTATGCATTAAAAATAAATGAATATTAATTATAAAAGCAGCAGTGCCACATACACACATTCCCTGGAAATTTGTGTAGTTTATATAGGTTATCTGATTTTAGGGTTAAACATGGAAACAAACATGGTTAACTTAATTCAATTCTAATATTTTAAAAAGTCAATTTTATCCCATCCTTTGGCATACTGACCTTACACACAAGACCATTTAATGTTTACATTTTTTTTTTAATTGCATTAAACACTCTTTTTTTTTTTTTTTAGCAGTTTGCAGTTGTGTGTTTGATCAAATTAGTGTTTAAAAAAAGAGACATTTTAAAAATCAAATGGGTGGAAATGATACAATGTAAACATATTGACAAACTTGGTCATGTTGATGATGTGTTCCTTTCCAAAACAGAAGTTGGAAGATTTTGGTTTTTCTTATGAAACTGGGTACTGTGTAGTAATGTTTATAAAATTAACTGAAAATTGTTTGTTTTGTGGGAGGAGAGAATTGTGTTTACAATATTTGTTTTTGGCTTGGCAGCTTCTTCCTTTTTGGGCTTCCTGTTAAATCAGAGCCATCATGAGTCTTCGTTCGCAAATATGTGCCATTCCCACCCTCATCCTTCAGTCTGGACTAACAAATGCAGTGACAGTTTTTTTCAGTAGGGGCTTCTGGATCCCTGCATGCATGCATACCAAATCTGATTGTTAGCTATCACCAATGTATGATTCCTGAGACTCCCATGCTCTCCAGGGCTATGATAGCTGTTTATGCAGCATCCTGGGTCCTAGATTGCATGCTGAGCAGAAGATGGGCTTGGAAATCAAACCCTGATCACTTGCATAGCAGTATATAGCACTGCTCCTAAACCATCTGGCAAGCCCTTGAGAGTAAGGTTTGTAGTTTTTGTTTTTTTTTATAATCCCCAGCAGAAAATTTCAAAAAGAAAGTGATCAAAAAGATAGTGTTACAAAGGCAACCCGAGCCTTATATTTCCCTCCTTTATAACATGTTTAAATATCTGCCTACACAACCGTAAGTGCTCTTCATTACCATATATAAAATACCACATCCTACAATCAATTTCACTATATCATAAAAGTATAAGGCAACAAAATAGTAAAAATCACTATTTTAACAATTTGAAAAAGTGCACACTTGCAGCATGGTATAAGGGTGCTTTTCTGCTCCTGCAAATTCTGGCATGGCCCAGCTCTCCTGGTACATCTGTTAGGGATGCTCTCTGGACAGGCTGGAATGAAATTGTGTAGAAGAGCTGAAACGTCAGTGAGAAACTCTTTCCAAATTTCAGCCAAATCATTCCACGGAAAGGGTCTCTGATAGAAACAGACATGGTATTGGCAATAGGTGCTTTGTACTGATGAAACGCACCTAAAAAATCTAGTAAGCATCAGTTAATTGCCCCAAATATAAATTATTAAAGGAAAAAATTTTAAAGGGAGACTGAAGTTATTGTTGCTGTGATTCAGAGCTTAGCATATGTCAGGAGTATCTTTGTCCCCTCACAGATGACACCCTCTTGTCATCTGTGGCATAATGGCAGATAGAATAAGAAGCAAGCACCAGATCATTGAGAAAATAACTTTTAATTTGTGAATAGAGCAGAGAGAGGTTCCCAAACCTGTCCTGGAGGTCCCAAAGCCAGTCAGGTTTTCAGGATATCCACAACAAATATGCAGGAGATAAGCTTGTTGCATGCAAATTTTGAAACTTGTGAGCAGTAGCACCAAATCTCCAGAGCTTTAACCCTAGTTACTGTCATAAGAACATAAGAAATTGCCATGCTGGGTCAGACCAAGGGTCCATCAAGCCCAGCATCCTGTTTCCAACAGAGGCCAAACCAGGCCACAAGAACCTGGCAATTACCCAAACACTAAGAAGATCCCATGCTACTGATGCAATTAATAGCAGTGGCTATTCCCTAAGTAAACTTGATTAATAGGCGTTAATGGACTTCTCCTCCAAGAACTTATCCAAACCTTTTTTGAACCCGGCTACACTAACTGCACTAACCACATCCTCTGGCAACAAATTCCAGAGTTTAATTGTGCATTGAGTGAAAAAGAATTTTCTCCGATTAGTCTTAAATGTGTTACTTGCTAACTTCATGGAATGCCCCCTAGTCCTTCTGTTATTTGAAAGTGTAAATAACCGAGTCACATCTACTCATTCAAGACCTCTCATGATCTTAAAGACCTCTATCATATACCCCCTCAGCCGTCTCTTCTCCAAGCTAAACAGCCCTAACCTGTCCATTTACATAACATTCATAATTCGGTTATCTCAAAAAATACAAGAAGTTCCACCCAGAACAAAAGCTTAGTTTCTGGGACATGCGCTTGTGCAGTTCATGGATATCTATGGATCCCCCCCAAAATCCACCTCTGTCAGAATCCTCTAGCTCAGTGGTTCTCAACCTTTTTCCCATCATGACACACCTGACAGACCATGCTCATGTGTGACACTGCTCATTACAATTCACGGTGGAAATAAAAAAAAAAAAACAAAGGCCCAGTATTATTTTTATTAAGAAAGACACAAGGGAAATATAAGTACTCTGTCTAAACAGAAATTGCATAAATAAATAAATCCCATACCAAAACAGCACCAATTTCCAGCACTCAAACAGTAACCACCTAACCTAAGAAAAGGCAACACTGAAAATATTACACCAGGCCTTAAGATGCCAATACACCTCCTATTAGAAAAATGGATCAAGCCAGGCTGCTATAGAGCCCTACATGCCAGCAGAAAACCTCACCTCAGTCACATGTGCAGACCCTCACCTAACAAAGAATAAAGAGACCATAAAGCATAACTAGAAACATGCAGACAAAAACTGAACTGGAAACCGCAACAAGCCAGAGAGACTGTATGCAGTGTAACAAAGGAGTCCTCAAATCAAGAAATATAAAATCAATAGCAGCAAATCCATACTAACAGAAAGAATAGATTATTTCAAAACAGCTGATGAATGGAAAAATCCAATAATGAAAAACTCATATAAAAAATTTCTAGATACCAAAAAAAAATTTAAAAATAGCAGACACAAAGACCCAATAATGAAAAATAAGGATAAAAAAAATGCTTTGCTCTGCATACCTGGGAACATTTGATATCCAGGTGCCCTGAGATTGTTTTGAATTAGCAGGAGGAGGGATGGTTTGCTTGCAACTTTCTCCTCTCTCTCAGTCACACACAAGCTCTCTCTCACACTGGCTTTCAGTCACACACATATACACATGCTCTCTCACTTACATAGGTTCTCAGTCACACACATATACCACATGCTTTTTCTCTCTTATATAAGCTCTTAATCACACATTTACACATATGCTGTCTGTCTTTTCACACCTACACACCCACAGACTTTCAGTCACACACTTACATACATGCTGTCTCTCTCTCACACACATAGACTCTCATTCACACACTTAAACACATGCTCTCTCTCTTTCTCTCACTTGCACAGGGGCTCTCAATCACATACTCACATGCTCTCTCACCCGCACAAGCTCTGTCTCACACAGACACACATGCTCTCTCTTATTTATACAAATGTGCTTTTAATCATACATACATATGATCTCTCTCACACACAAAGGATCTCAGTCACAAACACATACTCTTTCACACAAACAGGTTCTCAATCATACACTTACATTCATGCTATCTCTCTCACACACAGGCTCTCAATCACACACACGTACTCTCCTTCACAAACAAGTTCTCAATCACACATTTACATACATGTTGTCTCACACACATACCCACACACACACAGAGGATCTCAAACACATATGCTTGCTCACTCACTCACTCACTTTCTCTCTCCCCCCCACTGAACTAGTGACAGCAGCAGCCTCCTCCATTTCCGGCCTTAGAGGCGGCAGCAGCCTCCTCCACTTCCAGCCTTCGCGGCCTCGAGAAAGGACTCCCATCTGCTGGGGGGCTGACGTTGCTCCTCTTTTGCTCCGCACCATGCTAGTCTTCTTCAGGCCGCACCGCACGTCTTCGGGCCAATGCTGCACGCACTAGCATGGTCTCTTCCTCTTTGTTCACGCGGCTGCTACATACCACTTCCTCTTCTGGGGGGGGGGGGGGGGGCGGGAAGAAGATACTATTCTGGTGCCACTGACTCCAGCTCTCCTGACACATTCTGCCTGGGATATCAGCATTTTAAACCCGGGCGGAGGACCTATTTTGCCGTGGCAGGGGTAGCAGCGGGGGACTGCCAAGTGTGGCAACACACCTGCGTGTGCTTGGCGACAGACTGGTGTGTCGCGACACACCTTTTGAGAATCACTGCTCTAATTCATAAGCCTTCTCTGTCCCTTCAGAAAGTAGGCTAAGAATCTATTAAAAAAAAAAAAAAGTATATCTTAAATGCACACATCTTATGCTTGAATTACAAAGGGCAGTGTATTCTGACTACAATTTCTTCAGAGACTCCTTTGGAAATTTTAAAATCATAGGAACAGGTTTCTGTAGAAATCTGAAAATAACCCCATACAAAACCCCATGACATTTCATGAGGGCACTTATGAATTGCTCGCATGAAACCTTTTAGCAGTGTGCATCCCAAATCTCAGAGAGTGAGCCAGCAACTCAGGATAATGGAAAAGACAGTATTGAGTAGTGTTCATAAAACTTGAGTAAACTTTTCTTAATCTTTTTGTGTGTTTATCCAGTGGTGTAGCTAGTGCTGCATCTCTTTCACCATTCTGTCTTCAAGGAATATGACTGACCTACAAAGGACATCTTACAGGGTGGAAATTTTCTCAATCTATAAGATTTGTTTCTCTCTACATAAACATAACAGATACTATTCTATGCATCAGTGCATTTCTCATATTTCTTTGTCATATCCAGGAGTTCTGGAAAAACTTGAAGGGAGTAAACGGAGGCAAGGACTTTGATCAGGACATGCTGGAGGACATTTACCATGCAGTCAAGTGAGTGTTGAGCATTTGTCATCACTTTGATAATTAGACAATCTAACTGGGCTAATCTGTCTTGTTCAGACACTGACGCTATTGGGAGTAAGATTAGAGACACATTTGATACACATTCCCCTAGCAAATTTAGGACCCTTGAACAGGTCTATTGATTGTACTGGAAACTGAAATCCTCTGATTATCCACAAAATAAGTAAAGTATGAGCAACAGCAGTAGCATGCCTTGTCGACATTCCTCAACCCTCTTCTGCATTGACCACTGTTAGGAATGAGAGTGTAATTATTTCTATTTCCATACAATCCCTTTTTTCTGTTGAGGATGATGGTGTGTTGGTCCTTTTTAATGATATGGATACATGGACACCTATACACTGGAAACTGGACTGAGGCATTCTAGGATTATTCTTACAAGTTGGAGAGTTCTCAAATAAACAGGCCTCCCATCAGATTCCTCACCTCCACAAGCAAGGAATAAGTCCCCTATGGAGACCTGTCCTTTTCTTATTTTGTACAGGTAATGGTGTGAAGGTCTGAAGGCCTTTACCATGTATGTGTGGGAGTTCTCATACTACCACAATCCCTAGACTTCCCTCAATTTTTTTTTTTTTTTTTTTTGCGAGATACAGTACATATTAGTTGTGCAAGTTTCAGTAGCTTGCTTATTCTCCTAGGACAAGCAGGATGGTAGTCCTTATATATGAGTGACATCATTCGATGGAGCCCGGCACACAATACTTTTGTCAAAGTTTCTAGAAGCTTTGACCAGCACACACTGAGCATGCCCAGCATGCTGCTATCCGCACATCCATGCGAGGTGCCCCTTCAGTCTCTTCTTTTCCGCGGTGCAGTTGCCTCGCAGTCAGTGGAGCTCTTCAGTTTCCTTGTTTTTCTCAATATTTTTCGAGTGTTTTTCCTGAATTCCTCATCGGGTCCCCCTTCGCGGTCGGTGCCTCCTCGATATCTTAGGTTGTTTCCTTGCCCTTTTTTCCAACTTTGCGGTCAATTCACGACTTCTGGCCTCATGGTGACTGCTGGTCATCAACTGCACGCCAGTTGTTTTTATGGCATCAACCGATTTTCGTCGGTGCCTGCGGACAATGTCCATCATGGACCCGCATGAGGTTTACATTCTCTGCCTGGGGGCCTCCCACAATGTCCGCAGGTGCTGTCTGTGCAACCAGATGACACCCAAAGGGCATCAGGCGTGCCTCGATAAGATGGAGAAACCTTTTGGGGCCCCGAAGTCTACCGTCTCTACACCTGTGTTGGTTCCATCGACGCTGAGAGATCGTGGGGAGCCGTCCGATATGCTTCACCTAGCGGTCCCTCTCGCCAGTACTTCCAAGAATCGAGGGGATAGGGATAGATCCTTGATGATCTCCCCGCTTTCCAGGATATTGGAATCGTCATCTTCCTCTGCACCAGGGAAATACCAGGCCGAGCACCAGAGGAGATCCCGCAAGCATCGACACCGGTCAGTGTCGACACATGGTTCCAGTTCTGGAGTGGCATCAGCGGCAGCCAAGCCGCCATCGAAGCGGCACCAACCATCAGAGGTCCCATCCTCCGATGCCCTCGGTAGCCCTCGGCATTCCCCACAGACACCGGTGCTGGGCACCATGCCACCTCAGAGACCCGAGGAAGAGCCGGTGACGCCTTGTCCCCCTACATCAGTCCTGGCCACTTTGGATTTTCAGGAGGAGTTGGACCACAGGATGCAATCAGTGGTGCTCAAAGCGCTCCAAAGCATTGAACTACCAGTGCCACCAGTCCCCATACCAATGCCCAAGCCTCCGTTATTGGTGTTAGCACCACTGCTAGAGCATCTGGATGTCCTCTTGGGCGCCCTTCCAATGCAGCAGGTGCCCGAAGGACCTTTGGTTCCCCAACAGCCACTGATGCCTTCCACCGGAGCGATCCCAATTCTCAGGTCCTCCGAGGAGGAAGATGCGGCCGGTACAGTGGTTCCCCGAGCCTTCGCCGGGTCCCTTCATCTTACCGCAGCCTCTGGTCTCCTCGATGCCAGGGGAACCATTGAAGCCTACAGCACCCTCAAGGCCGTTGGAGCCCAGGGTTGATGCCCCTCACGGACCTTACCTGTGCTGGACCCAGTGAGGAGGAGGGGCCTTAAGACCTTTGGGGTGACGACTCCATGGACTTCTACTCAGACGACCCCCTCTCGGAGCCTTCTCCACTGGAGGAACAGCGCCGATCATCACTCAAGGACTTGTCCTTTGCGGGGTTTGTCAGGGCCGTGGTGGAAGCCATTCCCTTTCAGCTGCTTATAGAGGAGGATGCGCAACATAAGAAGTTGGAAGTGCTCCACTTTGTTGACACTCCTAAGGAAATCGTGGCTGCCACTAGCCACGATATTTTTAAGGACCACCTCTTCCACATGTGGGAGCACCCCATTTCCATCTCCCCCGTTAACAGAAAGGCCAACGCCACCTACTTGGTGCAACAGGCCATGGGTTTTCGAAAAACGTCACCTCCCCCACCAGTCGGTGGTAGTGGAGTCTGCTCTGAAAAAGGCTCAGTGCTCCCATACTCATGCCTCCACCCCGTTTGAAGCCCTGGGCAGAAAAGTCTTCCAAGGCGCCATGCTGGTTGCCCGCATTGCTACCTGTCAGCTTTATATGACTCAATATAACCGCAATCTCTGGAAACAAGTCCAGGACTTTGCGGAAGGCCTGCCGCAACAGCAGCAAAAGGCCCTCTCGGCCATTGGCCGAGAGGGCCTTTTGCCGAGAGGGCCTTTTGCCGAGAGGGCCCAGAACGGCAATGGCCCTCTCGGCCATTGCCGTTCTGGGCCTCGAAGGTCTCCTAGGTCCTGGTAGTATCTCGAAAGCCTTCTACCAGGAAGTCCTATAGCTTAAAGTGGAAAATGTTTTCTGTTTGGTGCGAGGGCCATGATTTGGACCCTTTCTCATGCTCCCTTCCCCGGCTGTTGGACTACCTGTGGCATCTGCCCATTTCGGTCCATCCCTTAGTGGGTCGCTTCATACGAGCCTCCTCCAACTGAAAGCCCTGCTGTGGCCTCCGGTTATATCCTGGAACCTTGACGTGGTCCTGGAGCGGCTTATGCGCCCTCCTTTTGAACCACTGCAGTCCTGCGACCTGAAGTTCCTCATCTGGAAATTCATATTCCTGGTGGCGATCACTTCGTCTCGTAGGGTCAGTGAGCTTCAGGCGCTGGTCACATACGCACCGTACATGAAGTTCTTTCACGATCGTGTGGTCCTACATACACATCCTAAGTTTCTGCCCAAAGTCGAGACTGATTTCCATCTCAATCAGCCCATCGTCTTACCCACCTTCTTTTTAAGGCCACATTCCCACCCAGCGGAACGAGCTGTCCATACCTTGGACTGTAAAAGGGCCTTAGCCTTCTATTTGGATCGCATTGCAGGCCACAGGCAGTCTACTTAGCTCTTCATGTCCTTTGATTCCAACAGGCTGGGAGTGGCAGTGGGTAAACAGACCTGTCCAACTGACTGGCGGATTGCATTGCGTTTTGTTACACGCAGGCAGGCCTCCTGCTGGCCAGCAGAATAAAGGCTCACTCTGTACGGACTATGGTGACTTTGGTGGCACACTTACATGCAGTCCCCATCCTCGAAATTTGTCGGGCCGCCACCTGGAGTTCTTGCCACACGTTTGTGGCCCACTACTGTCTGGACAAAGATGGACGTCGGGACAGTGCCTTCAGTCAATTCATCCTTCGCAACCTGTTCCAGTCCTGAAATCACCTTTTCGTGCTTCTATGGGAACCAGACAGTCCCCTAATGGCCTCAGTTGTGTTGCTCCTGTTGGCACCTTGTTCAGTCACTGCCAGTATCTCCAGTTCATGGGGGACAGTCTGGTGCTTGGTATTCACAGTTTCTTTCCTATAACAGGTGTTCTCCTAGGACAGCATGAAGTTAGTCCTCAGGAATCCTGCTCGCCTCCCCACAGGGTGGGTTCTCCTTCGGTTTGTTTTATTTTTTTCGCTCGTTGTTTTGCTATGTTATGAGACTGAAGTGGTCCTTGCATGGACGCGCAGATAGCAGCATGCTGGGCATGCTCAGTGTGCTGGACAAAGCTTCTAGAAACTGTGATAAAAGTTTTCCTTGCCGGGATCCATCGGATGATGTCGCCCATATGTGAGGACTAAGGTCCTGCTGTCCTAAGAGAACACCTGTTACAGGTAAGCAACTGAGCTTTATGGTTTCTTCACACTTTTATTTCATTCTAAAAACTTTAAGCAGGATTTTTGGCATTACATTTTTTTCTTCATAGCACTGCTTTCTAACACACAGGATATATATTTTCTTCCCCCGTTGCAGACTGTAAGCAGCCCATTTCAGCCATTTGTCAAGCTTTTCTCTGGTTGTCTAACTTCTTGTAGATTTCTTCTTCTTTTGATTAAACTGCATCTGTTTTTCTAAAGAAGTCATAAAAGCAGACCGGCAGCTTTAAGTTCTCTCCAAGTGTAAACAGATGTCCATCATTGAATAACACAAGGTTTGCTACAAATGTCTGGGGCAAGACTACAAAGCCATGAGCTTCAGTATCTGTACAAGGATACCACCTCATGCAGTTTGAACCTAGAAGGTCAGGCTTCTTGCCTATCTTACCGATAAGAAAAGGTCCGGTACTATTAAGCTGGTACTTAAGGCTCAATACATAGGTCAAGAAACTGCACCAAGCACTGGTGCCAAGGCCATGCCAAAGGAGGCCATCAACTTCTTTGTCTCTTTGATCCAAAGACAGGTCCAGGAGCTGAGACAGGTCTGATTACCTCCTGTCAAGTTCAGACAAGTACTGTAGTAACTCAGGCACAAAGCTTAAAGGCCAATGTCAAGCAGAAGTTCCAGAGCATGGCATTGAGAGCATGAATTTAGAGGTGCAGGAGGCTTCACAATGTCCTAACAAACCACACATAAATATGAAAAGGCATCATTGCATTGGTCTTCAGAGATCCACTCAAGCCTTCAGCACTGACTTCCAAAGAGCTATGGGGGACGTCAGTTCCCCTACTAAGCTGACCCAGCACTGCCACCTACAGTATTTAAGGCAGAGTTGAGCAGGAGGTTTGAAGATACACTCATTCATGTATCAAGCATCCTGAAGTTAGGACGTCAGCGAGTTCCATGCCTCTTGGTGCATCAAATAATTTGCACTTCAGAGTCTCAATCTCAGAACCCAGCATGTCAATGCCAATTCAGTTTTGGCACTCAGTCTGTTTTTGGTGCAGTCTGTGCTGAGTCATAGCTATGGGAATTTGGAGTGAGAAGCCTTTGCTGCCCCTCACTGTCTTCCAGTCCAGGACCCCAGGACCTGTAAGCCTCATTGGTCCTTGGCTCCAGCATCCACATCCTTTCAGACTTTTGTTCACTATGTCATTTCTGAATCAGTCTGAAGAATCCTTTGGTCTTGCTCACATGTCTAAATGTTTCTGTTCCAACGAGGAGTATTATTGTGACCTCGCCTCAGGGCCTTCACCACCACAGTCAGGGAACTGTGATCTGCACTTCCCTACTTTTATTCCAGAAATGGTTAAGACCGTTTCTTTTGAGTTCCAGATTGAAGGTGATCCCAGAGGACCTCTTCTCAGCCTCCTGAAGTACCTGGATGCCCCAAGAGTTGGTGGCAGTGCTTATCCATGCGCTCTTTTGGGATGTACAAAAGAGGGTGCAGGAAACCACACATAAACACAAAGTGTTTCTTATTGGTAAAAAGGTGCATACTAAGGGGGTCATTCATCAGATCACATTAGGGCGTTATCACGGATGTTGGGGCCCTAACACCCGTGATAAGGCCATAACACATGTGATAAATATCGCATCGCAAAATGTGTTTGGAAATTTGAAATATATATTCAAGTGGGAGGAGTTTGGGTGGAGTAAATGGAAATGAGGGCTGTTTAACGTTGTGTGCGAAAACGTAACACACGCTATCGCAGAATTTTAATGCCGGAAATAACTACACCTTTTTTCATGGTGTTATGCCTGCGATAGCTGTGCATTACGGCCGAAATGAGATTTATTGCAAATTCCATTTCTGGAGGGAGAGGGGAGGAGAAGAGAGAGAGAGCCTCTGTGGAGGTCCACTGATTTTTGAACTCTTTATACAGCTTTAAGAGGGGGCATTAAAAACTCAGGGGTGAGGTTTGTGGGGTGAGTTGGAGTTTACAGGGCAGTTTTACATGCACAGTCTTACATATGAACAGCACAGTTACCATCAGTGAAGATTTAATGTGATTTGGAGGGATGAAAGTGAGAAATCGAGCCATATCTATCGCTGGTCCAAATTTATGGAACTCACTACCACAAAAACTGAGCTCACAAAGTAACACTAAATCTTTCAAAAAAGAGCTCAAAACTTGAATATTCAGTCAAACATTCAAAGACGGTATCGGTTAAGTTCACAGATCAAGTTCACAGATCACATCGAATATATCGAATATATTTAACTCTGAGACTTACCTTTACCTCTCCTGGTTGACAATATCACCCCTAAAACTATGACTCCAGTCATTATAAACAAGACATATTTGATAATTCTTGACATTTCCATTATTACTGACCCTCTTACCTTGTTGACCCAACTGACAGACCCTGTTTAAAATATTACGATTTATTGCAACAAGTTTTTTTTATCTGACTCAGTTACTGTTAAATGTTTTACTGTCAAATGTAATTGGTTGTTGTACATGTAAACCGGGGTGAAGGATTCTAGCCATACCTCGGTATAAAAAAACCTTTAAATAAATAAAATAAATAAATGAAAGGTGAAAGAAGAGTAGATTCATTCCATGTTCTCTCTACCTAGCTTGGTGCACTCTCCTACACTCTGTAAAGAATTCTACCAGATCTATGTAATGCATTGCACACCATTTTGAAATTCACCCAATTTCTTCTTGAGCAGACACAGGTGAAATTCTTCAACTTATTAGAAACTGGTGAGGTACAGCAAAAGCAAATAGTCCTTATGACTAGTGACGCTTTCGAGATTACATTGAAAATATCTGCTATGCGAAATGATGCACACAGATTCTTATGGTTGCAATTTTTAAGCTTCAGAGGACATGTGCAAGAAAGGCTCACTGACATGAAATGCAGTAGTGGTAATCTGTTCTGAGATAAGATCAAGAGGCAATGAGTCTTATAAAAGGCCACCACTGCCATTTCTGAATCACCCTCTACATCCCAAAAGTTCCACAGCAGAACATCTCATAAGCAATTTGTTATACACAAAAAATACTTCCCTGGCACCACAGACAGCAGGGCTCAAGACCTCACATGATCAGAGAAGCTGTAAATCCTAAACAGCCATTCAATCAAAACCAAGAATGGATTTTTGACTGAGAACAAAGCAGATAACCAAAGTTAAGTCTAGGTTCCAGATGACCCATCTGTAGAAGGGAGATTGAGTTTTATTTGTAAACCATTTAAAATCAGGCAGTTGAATCCTCCAGATAAGGAACAATTAAATTACATCCATAGGAAATCTCTGCAAATTACCATTCAAAAAAAAAGCTTTAGTGTGCAGTCAGCAACAGGACCTTCTCAGATCAGAGCATCTGAGCCTGTCCCATAGCAAGAGAAACAGGGAATTTACTTCAGGTATTTCTTGGTCCGCAAAAAAGTGGGAGATTCTGTCCCACCTTAGACCTAATGGCCTTGCACAAATTCCTGAGCAAGAAAGCCAGAATGTCAGTGAAGGGACCTATCATTGGTCTTTTCACTTGGAGTGAAATAAATTAATACTAATGTGCCAGGAGTTGTCAGCTCTATTACACTTAATAATCAGCCAAGGAGCCATTTTTAGGGATGGAGGCTGGGGATTTAGCCAACATCTTTTTATTTTTTTTTTAAGTAGGGGATTGGAGGGGGGCATGGTGGGCTGCAGATCACCTGCTGAGCACACTATTTTAACATTTTAATTATCTGGCTAAATTTAAGATATGAGTTTTTCTGATCAGAGTTAGCCAGATAACTTTATCCAGTTAGTGTTGAATATTGGTGCTAGTACTTGACTAAAATTTAAGCAGTGAATGAGCAGATATTTTTAAATTTTGTGTTTTGCCTGGCTGACTTCAAATGTTAGAGCAAACATTTAAATAGCAACCTCTACATGTCTTGCTATCATTGCAGCATTTTTATGCACAATGGGGGTTCATGCATTTCCCTGCTTGTACGATTGATTGGTCATGAACACATCTTAGACAGAAGTGGATAAATCTATGTGGAACAATCACCAGGTGCCGTAGTTACTAGTGCATCATCAACTACCCCATATCCCTTTTGATCCTGACATCACAGTTGAAGTTTGTAAGGACTCTGCTAAATGTGTCACGGGCTAAGGCCTTTCTCCCTACCAAAAGTTTTCATGGTATAGTGGTTGCAGTGGAAAGAATAATTAAAGTCAGCAGACAGCTTGGTCTGTGTTGAGAATATAAGAGCTCATGTTTTCCACGGTTCATGTCACACCCTTGGCATGTGAGATAAGTCCAATGTATTTTAAAATGCCAATAAAATCAAGCCATTCAGGGACTACAGGAGAGCATGTGGGCACATAAGAGTTCAGACTACCCTGACTTGGTGACTCTCCCATTCCAATTTGATTTAGAGTTTACACTTTCAAATTCCTGTTCAACAGATTGTTCTAACTACAGATGTCTCCAGCCTGGGCTAGAGAGATCATGTTCAAGCTCATTGCATCCAGGGCTCTAGGTCTTTCCAAGAGAAAAGTTTGTCGGTCAGCCTTCTAGAGTTACAAGCAGTTCTCAATACACTAAAGGCTTTCAGAAATCAAGTGTCCAGCAAAATGTCCTCGCTCAAATAATTAGGTGGTTATGTCCTACCTGAATCAAGTAGGAAGAAACAGACTCCATGGAGAATGCCAAAGTATGGAATGGGTGAGGAAAGCTAGCCTGATGATGATTGGTGGTATGTTTTTGATGGAGGACCTTGATTTGGAGGGTGGAGTCTGCTGCTTGTATGGGTGAGTATGCCTGGGTTAGGAAAATTAAATCACCTGTACGAACTAGCCCTTTCACTTTAAGTCAATTAGCACAGAGGATTTCAAGATGCAGTATGCACATGGAATTTGCATGTCCACTTAAGAGGTTTCATTTTAATGGGCAAGCATCTACGAAGAAGAGTAGAGAACCAAGGAGGAAGGAAACAAAAATTGACTGGCTAAGGCATGATATCCTACAGGTGGTTATGTATTTATGGCTGGTAGCTGGGTTACATCCTTGCAATGTAGACATAAATAATTGAACACCATCCTTTCTCTGTAGACAAGCAGGACTGAATTCAGCCACACAAGTATATGACAACACTGTATAGAACCGACACAGAACTTGCTCTCATATAAAAATCTTTCTGAGCATACAGATATTCCCATGCACCAAAGTGAAAGGATGGGTTTTTTTGGGGTTTTTTTTTTTTTTTTTGCTCTTTCCCTCTACTTAATTGCATGTCATTTTTTCACTTTTTATTCTAGGTCTGAGTGTTTTTTCATTTGAGTCTCCTAAGGAAAAAAAATAGATTAGGTCTTTTCCTCAGAGATTCTGGTACCAAAATAGGTGGAGTGCTTTTCCCTGTTGAAAATTTGGCTCCGGTATCCCCATTCCAAATTAATGTGTTTGACGCCGAAATCTTTGACACTGTAGCAGTAGTTGTTAATGGTGCTGTAATCTTTAGAGCTGTACCAAAGTAATAAATGTGTGTTGTGTTAACATGCAAGTGGATGCGTACAAACAACCATTGTTATTAAACAATTGAGAGCAGGTCATTGAGATATAAAGAGTCCTTTTAATCAGGGATAAGTCCAAATTACATTCCTTGAAAAACAATAACCAAAACCAGTTATCTGTAATTTGCACTTATCCCTGATTAAAAGGACTCTTTATATCTCAATGAGTAGCTTTCAGTTGTTTAATAACAATGGTTGTTTGTACGCATCCATTTGAATGTTAACGCAGCACACATATATTACTTTGGTTTTTCCCATTGGTATGAGTTCTGCTCATTGGTCCACTTGCTTTTGTGGTATTTATATTTAGTGCTCTGACAGCAGATGTGGCTGGTGCTGACATACTGGTATCAAATGTTTTTCACACCAATGGAGTGTCAGCACCGTGCTTCATGTGGACAATACAGGAAAAATAATCTTTCAGTCAGCAATGTGGCAAAGTAGGATTTCAGCCCATCAATTCCAAATGGTCCATTATCTTTATAATAATCTTGAGAAGATAAGATGCCTCATCCTGTCTTCCTAAAGACATACAACAGTTCAAGTCTAGTCTAAATGAAGCTGAAGAATGTGCCAAGCATCTCATCAAATCTTATGCTGTTTTTGACACCATTTGGGTAGAAGCCAGAAGACTTGTTTGACTGAGAGCATCAGGTTTATGGGAAGATGTAAATAACAAATTAGTGGATGCCCCAGAAATAGTTGGCTTCATAAGGATCACTGTGCAATCTTCCAAATGTTACCTCTGAACCAGCTGTTGGTTCACAGAAGATACCAACAGCAATCCTGCAGAAGGCAACATTCTTATCCTTGCAGAAAATATCAGCTATATTCATTCTAAAGGCAATGCTTCCAGCAGTAACAACAACAAAGCAGTCCATGTCTCAGAAAAAGGGCTCAGCCAAGAGTTACTCAACAGTCTTTCCAGAAATCTGTCCTTAATTTTTGACAGCAAGATTTCTCATATCCATATCTCCCTTGATGCCCTTCTAATAGAGGCAGTCTTCTGTTGTTTCATTCCCAATGGTTTTTCATTACCTCAGATTGCTGAATCCTTAAGATAATTCTCAGAAGCTATTGCCCAAACCTTCAAGATTGATCTCCCCTCACTCTGTCAATATCTCATTCGACTTTCTTGGAGCCACTTTATATTCTTAAACATGAAGTAACCTTGCTGTTGGCAGCAAATGCAATAGATCAGATCCCAAGATTGGAAAAAAGCAAAGGATTTTACGCAAGATATTTTCTGATCCAGAAGTCAGGAGGCCTTTGCCAATTCCAGACTTGAGAAACCTAAATAAATATCTCGAGAGAGAAACATTCATGATGCATTCTCTTGGCATAGTCCATCCACACCTGGAATCAATGATTGGCTTACTACCTTGGATCTGAAAGATCTTTACACTTGCATTTCCATTCACATCAATCACAGGACGTTATCTACGCTTCACTGTTTAAAAAAATAAATAAATAAAATAAAGAACATTACTATTTATTCACACCATTTTATCATCCGCTATTTCCACATTGTTTAACATGGAGTACAATAATTAATACCAAGTATTTCTGTTTGGTCTAGCTGCAGCTCCAAGGGTATTCACTATGTGCCTAGCAGTTGTAGCTACCTATGTCAAGAAAAACAATATTTTAGTTTTTTCTTATTTAGACAACTAGATTATATTGAGCAGGTCCTCCCAAAGAGGTGAAGTTAACCACTTCTACATGCTCCACACCCTTCTGTCAATAGGATTTATCATCAACTTCCACAAATCCAATCTGACTCCAGACTCATTAATTGACTAGGTGCAAACTTCAATACCAAGAAGGGAAGAGCTTTTCTTCCACTTCAAAGAATGCTAACCTTGACCCACAAAGTATGCTATTTTCTCAGCGGCACATCAGTAACAGTCATGGCTTTCATGAAAATGTTAGGTCACATGGCAGGCACAGTACACTTCACACTTTTTGCATGTCTCCATATGGGAAAACCTTAATGGCATTTAAACTTCAATAGAACTAACATTTTCAACCAGTGTCTCACAAGATATGTCTCTCTAAACTTCTCACAGGTTTGTTGAAGTGGTGGACTTAACCTTTAAATCTTCATTATGGTCAACTTTTAAATATTCTTTGTGGTCTGCCTTTTCATCCTGCACAGGCTCAGCAAATATTAACTCTGGATGCTTCCATTCAAGATTGAGGAGCACATCTGAAGGCAGTTTGCTCTCAAGAAACTTGGACTGTACAAGAGCAAGTTAAACCTTACATAAACCTTCTGGAATTAAAAGCCATATTTAAGGCACTTCAGATATTCGAGCCATGATTAAAAGAGACAGTATTTCATATACAGACAGACAATCAAATAGCCATGTACTGCATCAACAAACAAGGAGGAACAGGATCAGCAAAACTATGCAGAGAAACATTCAAAATATGAAATTGATCAAGCTATCAAAACATATTTCTCAATGCCATTCTTCTCTAAGGTAAAGACAATGTCTTAGCGGACTCATTGAATCATTGCTTTCATCTTCATGAATGATCGCCACATCCCTACACTGCAATTTCTGTTTTGTCTCTGGGCGATTCCACAAAGAGATCACTGCATGTCTATTCAACAACAAGTTCCCTCTCTCCTACTCAAAGACCGATGACTGATTCTTTAGCATTGGATATTTTCTCCATTCCATGGAATCAAGTTCTAATGTACGGTTTTCCACCTATACTGCTCATATCAAAACAATCTTCAAGTTGAGAAAGGACAAAGATAAAATATTAATAGCTCCTCTTTGACCACATCAGATATGGTTCTCATGGCTTCAATGCCTAGCCATTGCTCAACCAGTGTGTTTACAAATGTTCCCAAATCTCTTATCACTATACAATGGGAAATTTCTGCACTGCAGTTTTTGGTCTATAGTCCTTATAGCATGGATGTGGGAAGCAGGATAGTGGAAGCTATGTCTCTACCTCTAAAAGTTAAAGTAGATATTCTCACAGCAACAAGATATCCACCACCCATTCCTACAATTTTAAATGGAGAAGACTTTCCATTGCTCTATGTTGCAGAAAGAGGTTTAGCTGCTCAGCCCTCCTTCAGTATCTGCTGTCTCTCCAAATCGGGATTGAAGACTAATTCTGTCACTGGTCCCCTTAAGTGCAATTATGGCATACCATCAAAGATGGGCTTCCAATATCTTGCCACCTGCTAATAGCCAAATTTATAAAAGGCTTATACCATCTTCATCCTCTCATAAAGGTCCCTCCTACACAGTGGGATCTGAACATTGTACTTTCTCAACTAATGAATCCTCCCTTTTGAACCATTATTATTGGTGGAGTTCAAATTTCTTTCTTGGAAAGTGTTTTTAATCACTTACCTCAGCACACAGACTAAGTGAGCTACAAGTCCTAGTTGTTTATGCCCTCTCTGTACAAATTTTTAAGGACATAGTAGTAGAAACTCATTTATTTATTTATTTATTTATTTATTTATTTATTTATTTAAAGGCTTTTATATACCGGAGTTCATGCACTAGTGCATACCACTTCGGTTTACACGGAACAAGGAACAGAAAATTACATCAAACAGATTGAACAATTAAACAAATATACAATTACATCCAACAATTGGGTATAAATAACATGGCTAACTTAGTAGGAACTTAGAGTTAGAGGTGAAGGAGAGAAATAGTACCAAGTGGTAATGGAACAATGTTAATAGCTAAATAATAAATATAAATAGTAAATACAAGTTCTTATAATAAATACAGGTGTTTACAGATTACAGTCTTCATGAAAAGTTTACGTCTACAGAATAGGGTTAAGTAAATAAGAACTGGCGGTTATTTCTATAGGAGTGAAGACTTCAAAAACTAAGGTTACATCTGGATTAAGAGGTAACTCATCCAAAATATGTATCTGAAGTGGTTTCCCAATTTCTTTCCAAAACCTCATTCCAACAAAAGTGAGAAAGTTTTCCACACCTTAAACTAAAGAATAACTTTATCAGAAGCTTACAGAAAATCCCCTCAACCTATTGTGTATTTTGACTCAGTTTAAAATGACTTGCCAATTAAGAAACAAACATTATCTATTTGTCTCTATTTCCTTTTTCTATGTTAAATCTGGACTATAATTTAATAGCAAAGTAAATGCTCAACAAATGCAAATGACTTCCACTTCTTTAGGCTATATAATCACGCAGAAGGACTCGGCAATATATAATGCCAAAAATTTATTATACATACAATTTTTCTTCAATATAATTTACATACTTTTTATACAAGTCCCGCTATGTGTCTCAGTAACCTCCCTACCTTAAAAACAATCCCATTCATACTATACCCTCCATTCACTCCATTCATACTACTCATACCACGTAAAATCACTAAATCTCATAAACTTGCATGCTTAATACTGCTACATATCACATTTAACAGTTACATGAAAATGCATATTTCATACAAATATACCTCTTATATTGGACTTATAATGCTTTTAACAATCACAGTTCACATTATAGATCATATTTTACATTATTTTGACGAATACAAAATTAATCCACTTCTTTAGCACATCTTTGCTCTACTTCAATTCAAGAAAATTGCAAATTGGTAACACAGTCATCTATCCACATTTTTGTTAAACATTATTGCCTTGAATATGATTCCTGCAGAGATAGCAACTTTGGTAGGGCAGTACTTAAAAGCTTATTTAACTAATTGCTTCAATTTTCCCTCCTTTTCTACTGCAGGGTTGCAGTCAAACAATAACTACACAAAGAAATATTACACTGTAATCCTCAGCTTAGGAGTCTTCACTTGTGTGAAGTCCTGCTTGTTCACAAGAAAAGCGAAGTTGCTAACTATGGCAGGTGTTCTCCATAGACAGCAGGACAGTTTAGCTGCACAGTCCTACCATCCTCCCCATAGCATTTAAGTTTAGCTTGTGATATGACTGAGGAGACTTACACAGTAGCAGCTGTGCAGGAATATTTGTGCATGCTAGATCTTTCTGAGGTCTGGATAAGTAGTGATAGTCTTCTAGAATCACTTCTGAAGGAAAGGATAGTGAACTATCTGTAGTGCAATGGTTGCATGATCCTGGACAGCATATTTTTATCAGAGGAAGATCATGTTAGACAAACCTGATTGACTTTTTTGATTGAGTGACTAGAGAAGTAGATCAAGGAAGCGTGCACAATGTGATTTATCTGGATTTCAACAAAGCTTTTGATACTGTACATAAGAACATAAGAACATAAGAAAATGCCATACTGGGTCAGACCAAGGGTCCATCAAGCCCAGCATCCTGTTTCCAACAGTGGCCAATCCAGGCCATAAGAACCTGGCAAGTACCCAAAAACTAAGTCTATTCCATGTAACCATTGTTAATGGCAGTGGCTATTCTCTAAGTGAACTTAATAGCAGGTAATGGACTTCTCCTCCAAGAACTTATCCAATCCTTTTTTAAACACAGCTATACTAACTGCACAAACCAAATTCTCTGGCAACAAATTCCAGAGTTTAATTGTGCGTTGAGTAAAAAAGAACTTTCTCCGATTAGTTTTAAATGTGCCCCATGCTAACTTCATGGAGTGTCCCCTAGTCCTTCTACTATCCGAAAGAGTAAATAACCGATTCACATCTACCCGTTCTAGACCTCTCATGATTTTAAACACCTCTATCATATCCCCCCTCAGTCGTCTCTTCTCCAAGCTGAAAAGTCCTAACCTCTTTAGTCTTTCCTCATAGGGGAGTTGTTCCATTCCCCTTATCATTTTGGTAGCCCTTCTCTGTACCTTCTCCATCGCAATTATATCTTTTTTGAGATGCGGCGACCAGAATTGTACACAGTATTCAAGGTGCGGTCTCACCATGGAGCGATACAGAGGCATTATGACATTTTCCGTTTTATTCATCATTCCTTTTCTAATAATTCCCAACATTCTGTTTGCTTTTTTGACTGCTGCAGCACACTGAACCGACGATTTCAATGTGTTATCCACTATGACACCTAGATCTCTTTCTTGGGTTGTAGCACCTAATATGGAACCCAACATCGTGTAATTATAGCATGGGTTATTTTTCCCTATATGCATCACCTTGCACTTATCCACATTAAATTTCATCTGCCATTTGGATGCCCAATTTTCCAGTCTCACAAGGTCTTCCTGCAATTTATCACAATCTGCTTGTGATTTAACTACTCTGCACAATTTTGTGTCATCTGCAAATTTGATTATCTCACTCGTCGTATTTCTTTCCAGATCATTTATAAATATATTGAACAGTAAGGGTCCCAATACAGATCCCTGAGGCACTCCACTGTCCACTCCCTTCCACTGAGAAAATTGCCCATTTAATCCTACTCTCTGTTTCCTGTCTTTTAGCCAGTTTGCAATCCACGAAAGGACATCACCACCTATCCCATGACTTTTTACTTTTCCTAGAAGCCTCTCATGAGGAACTTTGTCAAACGCCTTCTGAAAATCCAAGTATACTATATCTACCGGTTCACCTTTATCCACATGTTTATTAACTCCTTCAAAAAAGTGAAGCAGATTTGTGAGGCAAGACTTGCCCTGGGTAAAGCCATGCTGACTTTGTTCCATTAAACCATGTCTTTCTATATGTTCTGTGATTTTGATGTTTAGAACACTTTCCACTATTTTTCCTGGCACTGAAGTCAGGCTAACCGGTCTGTAGTTTCCCGGATCGCCCCTGGAGCCCTTTTTAAATATTGGGGTTACATTTGCTATCCTCCAGTCTTCAGGTACAATGGATGATTTTAATGATAAGTTACAAATTTTTACTAATAGGTCTGAAATTTCATTTTTTAGTTCCTTCAGAACTCTGGGGTATATACCATCCGGTCCAGGTGATTTACTACTCTTCAGTTTGTCAATCAGGCCTACCACATCTTCTAGGTTCACCGTGATTTGATTCAGTCCATCTGAATCATTACCCATGAAAACCTTCTCCATTACGGGTACCTCCCCAACATCCTCTTCAGTAAACACCGAAGCAAAGAAATCATTTAATCTTTCCGCGATGGCCTTATCTTCTCTAAGTGCCCCTTTAACCCCTCGATCATCTAACGGTCCAACTGACTCCCTCACAGGCTTTCTGCTTCGGATATATTTAAAAAAGTTTTTACTGTGAGTTTTTGCCTCTACAGCCAACTTCTTTTCAAATTCTCTCTTAGCCTGTCTTATCAATGTCTTACATTTAACTTGCCAATGTTTATGCTTTATCCTATTTTCTTCTGTTGGATCCTTCTTCCAATTTTTGAATGAAGATCTTTTGGCTAAAATAGCTTCTTTCACCTCCCCTTTTAACCATGCCGGTAATCGTTTTGCCTTCTTTCCACTGGAGGCTGATGAGCAAATTTGAAAAGCCTGGGAATGAGTCCCAAGGTGATGAAATAGATCAGAAATTGGTTGACTAGCAGATGACAGTGAGTAGTCATAAATGGGACCTACTTTGAGGGGCAGTATAAGTGGAGCGCTTCGGGGATCAGTTCTGGGACCAGTTGTGTTGAATATCTTTGTGAGAGATTATTGCAGAAAGGTAAGAAGGAAAAGTTTCTTTTTGCAGATGCCACAAAGATCTGCAACACAGTGGACACACCTGAAGGAGTAGAGAAAATGACAAGTGATCTGAGAAAACTTGAGCAGTAGGTGAGGGTTTGGCAGCTGAGATTCAGTGCCAAGAAGTGTCATGTATTTGAGGCACAGAAATCCAAAGGAGCTGTGTACACAAAGGGAATGTACCCGCCCTCCTTTTGACCAGGGACCCTCTCTGAGTCACACTCCTCTTCCAGAAACCCATAAACAAACCTCCAGCATCCATCACTCGGTCTACACTCAACCTCCAGCTTCCTTCACTCTGACTACACTCAACCTCCAGCTTCCTTCACTCGGAATACACTCAACCTCCAGCTTCCTTCACTCGGACTACACTCAACCTACAGCTTCCTTCACTCGAACCGCACTCAACCTCATCCTCTACCATCCATCACTCGGACTACACTCAAACTCCAGCTTCCTTCACTCGGTCCACTCTCAACCTCAACCTCCAGCATCCATCACTCGGACCGCCCCTTTGTGCAGCCCCTGAGAACAGAACCTGCTTCATTGGCCACGTCTTTCTCCTTTCATATCTTGAAAAGAACTCAGCGTTTCACCCTCAAAACTTTAGGTTTACATAGGCAACAAGAGTCAAGACAGCTGAGTCAACATCAACAATCAACATGCTAACTGGTTTCCCAATCCCCTTACATCACCATTTTTGCCATGGTTCATACTCCATTCCAATCATCAGGAAACAACACAATCATCAAACTAAACCTCTACCACAACATTACAACCGTCAACAAAGGCTAATTCCAATAATGATTTCACCAATCACACAATTCCTGGGCCTTTCTCTTCTATCCCTAACACTTTTCAACGCACAATCGCTTTCGAAAAAAACACACATCTTAAATGATTACCTTACAGAAGTAAACCCAGATATCTGTGCAATCACAGAAACATGGCTTAAACCCACAGATATAGCTCTATTAAACCAACTACCTACTCAACTTTACAATTTTTTCTCCATCCCTAGACTCAAAAGAAAGGGAGGAGGTCTGTTCCTAGCATCCAAGAAAGAGCTAGGTTTAACTTTACAATATTCAAATATCACATCGAACATAGAGTTTGCAGTTTTTAAATCCGAGCATCTACAAATTGGCCGAATCTACGCTCCTCCTGGAACTATAGACTCTGACCCCTCTCCGGTCATTGAACTTACCGCCAAATATTTCAACCCAGATAAACCTGCCATTTTATTGGGAGACTTCAACATACATGTCGACGCTTCACCACAAACAACAAACTGTGTTACCCTACTCTCATCACTCAGCTATATGGGTTTCACACAAATAATAAAAAGCCCAACCCACAAAGCAGGCCACACGTTGGACCTTATTTTCATTAATCAGTGTATCTTGCCCTCCGATTCACTCTCTTGTTTTCCTGTCCCTTGGGCGGACCATCAAATTATCAACACGACACTCAAGCTCTCAGGACATCCTCCCACTTCATTCCCAAAAACCACTATTCAATTCAGGAAACCCTGTTCCACAGACCTTCTCAGCAACCATCTCTATAATGAATTATCTCAACTTGATCTCTCCAACGCTTCTACAGCCATATCTTCATGGTGCAACATCACCAATAAAATCGCAGATCTAACCTGTCCTTCAATCACCAAAGTAGTACAACCTTCGCCTGACAACAGGAAACCCTGGTTCACCACTGAACTGAAGCTGCTTAAACAAGAACTAAGAAATAAAGAACATACATGGAGAAAAAACCCATCCCCCACAACATTAGCTGGATACAAAACCACTCTCAATGCCTACAGGATCAACATTCTTAAAACAAAGAGAGATTTTTTCTCTAAAAAAATACATCATTTCATCTTTGATTCGAATGCACTCTTCTCCTACGTTTCTGCCCTCACTAAACCATCCCCTCCTACCATCCCAGATGATCAAGCTCTCAACAAAGCCTCTGAACTAGCTGAATACTTCAAGGAAAAAATTGATAAATTGACTGTCTCTTTCTCTTCTAGTTCTTCTCCTCCATCTCCACCCAATACTCCACCTAAACTAAATACGACTCTAGAAACTTTCGAAACCACATCAGCTCTTGAGATCGAAAATATTCTCAAGAAAATGAAACCATCCTCTCATCCCTTAGACACAATTCCAAACAATCTCCTCATCGCTATAAGGAATACCATTTCAAAGCCAATTGCCGATATCATTAATTGCTCTCTTTCCCAAGGTCTAGTTCCTGACCAACTTAAGCTAGCAATTCTTAAACCTCTTCTTAAAAAACCGAATCTTCCGGCTACAGATCCAGCTAACTTCCGCCCAATAGCCAATTTGCCAATGATCGCCAAAATTATGGAAAAGATAGTCAATAGACAACTATCCGAGTACCTGGAAGAAAACTACATTCTTGCACCTTCCCAGTACGGTTTTCGTAAATTGTTAAGCACTGAATCCCTACTTATCTCTCTCACCGACAATATTCTAACTAATATGGATAAAAAACAACCTCACCTCCTTATTCTTTTAGATCTCTCTGCGGCCTTTGACACTGTCAACCATTCATCTTTATTACAAGGTCTGATAGACATAGACATTAAGGAAACAGTACTCAGCTGGTTCAAGTCCTTCCTGGTTAATAGACAATTCAAGGTAAAGATAAACAACAAAGAATCACACCCGGTCCCAGCAAATCAAGGAGTCCCTCAAGGTTCCTCCCTCTCTCCAACCCTTTTCAACATTTACCTTCTCCCTCTCTGTCGACTTCTTAATAATCTAAATCTAACACACTACATTTACGCGGATGACATCCAAATACTCATCCCAATCTCAGAATCCCTACACAAAACCTTGATTCACTGGAATAATTGCTTGCAACTAATCAATCATCTTCTCTCCAGTCTCAGCCTCATTCTTAACAACAACAAAACCGAGATCTTAATTATCAATCATGACGTTAATAACAATCTAATATACCCAGCTGTCCCACTCATTTCTACCACTCCTATAATTAATCACTCACCATATGTACGTGATTTAGGCGTCATGATCAGCTTAACTTCAAAAAATTTATAAGCACCACCACTAAAGACTGCTTCTATAAACTTCTTGTCCTGAGAAAATTGAAACCACTTCTCCACTTCAATGATTTTCGGATGGTTCTACAAGCCATTATACTAACAAAAATTGACTATTGCAACTCGCTCCTTTTTGGCCTCCCAACCTCATCCATCAAACCACTCCAGATGATTCAAAACTCTGCAGCTAGAATCCTTACCAATACGAATAAAAGAGACCACATAACCCCCATACTAAAACTCCTCCACTGGCTGCCTATTAAGCAAAGGATTCTCTATAAAGTATACACAGCAATTCATAAATCTATTTACAACATATCCCCACTCCACTTAAGCACCCAACTACGTTTTCACTCTTCAACTAGACCTATCAGAGGAGCTTATAAAGGCACACTCTATGTACCTTCAACAATATCCTTACTTCAGAAACGTACCATTTCTTTAGCAGGACCCGTCCAATGGAACATGCTCCCGCCAGACATCCGCCTTGAGATCTGCTTCGCTTCCTTCAAAAAGAAAATTAAAACCTGGATCTTTAGCCAAGCTTTTCCAGAACTATGATTATTTTTTCACCTCCAGCTATCAAGATTTTCTCACCATCGCAATCCCTTCTGCAGATCACATTTAACTTAGACAATTACGCCTTATTTTATGATTTGGTTTCTCAAAGAGACTTTACAATTTTCTCAATGTTATTTTTCGAATCTGTTTTCCCTGTTTTCCAAGTTCTATAACCTTGTTATATGTACCGCCTCTTGGCGTAATTTTTATGTTTCAATGTAAACCGATGTGATCTGTATTTTAATACAGGAACACCGGTATATAAAAATCTAAAAATAAATAAATAAATAAATACACAGACTGGAAGAGAGACCTCAGAGTGATAATGTCTGAGAATATGAAGGTGATGAAGCAATGTAACAAGACAGGAGCTAAGGCCAGAAGGATACTGGGCTGCATAAAGAGAGGCATAATCAGCAGGAAAAGGTCATGATAATGCCCTTGTACAGGTCATTGGTTAGGTTTCATCTAGAGTACCGTGTTCAGTTCTGGAGACTGTATCTCAAAAAGGATAGAGATGGGATAGAAGCAGTCCAGAGAAAGGCAACAAAATGGTGTTGGGTTTGCACCAGAAGAGTTATGAGTTGAGACTGATGGACCCAAATATATATATACTCTGGAGGAGAGAAGAAACAAGGTATTAATAATGCACAGAAATCAAACCTTTTTTGATAGAAAGAAAACTGTATAAAATAGAACTTAGCCAACTAGACCAAATCTTTTCCAAACTGACTGGACTAATTGGCTAAATAAGGTTCCTAACTTTCACTAAATGGCTGACTTTAGCAAGCCAAATTCTGAGTGGTCCTTGGGGCAGAGTTTGATCAGGGGGCGAAAGTTAGGTGGTTAGCACTGTCTACCTTTGGCCACTCAAATCTAAATGCTGCCTAAATCTGACCAGCCAAGGCTTTCCTACCTCCCGCTCAAGTTTAACATCAGGTCAAACCCAACTGACCCTGCCTGCGATCCGTCCTCCCACTTCAGAGTTAGTTGTGCCTTGGATAGGGAAATTCCTACAACTTCCCATGCAAGCCCCCCACCTAAATGTTATGCAATGATCCAATACCGCCTGTGGGTGTTCTCTTCCTTTACAGTGGAAACTAGGTGGTGTTGGTAGTCTGAAAGCCCATACCCAACTTTTCTTACCTTCCACAAGCCCCCAAACTTTTCCATGCCAAATGGAGGAAGATGTACCTTTATCTCCTCCCAGCTTGGTGTCTATGGTTGATTTGACATTCTGGGTGGCTTTGTCAAAGCAGCAAAACCAGTAGGAGGTAAGGATACATCCTTCTTCAGGATCATCTTGGGGAAGGTTTTGGAGGGAGGTAAGAAGGTTTGGGAGTGAGGGGCTGTCAGACCCCCTCACCATTTTTTACTTTCAGCTAGGAGGGAGGATGCCCTCTGCATCTTTCAACTGGGAAGGAAGGGGGATCCCATGGGGGAACTGTAGGCCCTCAATGCATTTTTTACTTTTAGGTGGAAAGGAGAGAGAACAGCAGAGGGGTTTGGGGGGAGATTTAATGTCTGGCAATCCTGATTGAGTTCCCTAAATTTAGCAAGCTAATTTAGAATTTTTAGCTGAAAATCTAGTCAGTTACGTTCAACTGAAAATTTCCCTAAAAATAACTAGCTAAAATTAACTAGCTAAATGGCCTCTTAAAGTAGGACATTTAAGTGAAACAAGAAACCGGGCATTCTCGATAATGGGTCCCACTTTGTGGAACTCTTTACCAGAGCCATTACATTTTCTAGAAAATCTGGGAGCCTTTCAGAAACAGTTAAAGGCTTTTCTGTCTCACGAATATTTCTCTCATATCAGTTAACTGGGTCTCATGTGTGATTGTTATTTTAGTTGGAATAGTTGTTGTTAATATTTTTAATGTTTTATAAGTATGAAATATAATTATGTATTGTTCACTGCTTAGCTCAGAGTGATCTGCTATAAACGGTTAGCAAATGTTTTTAAATACATTAAATTAAATGGTTATCTTAGCCACTCAAAGGCTTTTTGTAAATTGACCTATTAGATTGTAAACTATGTAGGGAAGGGAATCATTGTACCTCTATGTAATTTATTGTAGTTTTAGAGTTCTATTTGAATACAGAAATAATATTGTGCATGATAACATAAGTAATTTCCAGCAAACTCCATACAATATACCCTGATACACTAAGAAATGTTATTTCTTGATTTTTCTAGTGAACACTGTTAATATGCCTTCTAATGAGTAGGGGGCTCCTTGTCTTATTTTTCCTGTTTCCATTAGGAATGATGAGATTGTAATGCCTGAAGAGCAGACTGGACTGGTGAGAGAGAATTACCTGTGGAATGTTTTATTACATCGTGGTGCTACCCCTGAAGGAATCTTTTTGTATGTCGTGCCTGGGAGCTATGACCATGATCTCTTTACCATGACATGGGGGCCAACCATTGCTGCTCTGTCCTATGTGTTTGACAAGAGCTTGGAGGAGACTATCATCCAGAAGGCTATATCTGGTTTCAGGTATTGGATATCTAGGGAATGAAATATCTATTTATCTGTTATCTGACAACAGTGGTATTTTAAGAAAGGGAACATTGCTCTGTTCCTCACTTCTCAGAACTGAGGATTTCGTTTACTTGTTTGAGATGTTCAAGAACTGCTTCCAAGAACTGTCAAATGAAAATCATCAAGAAAGCTATTGTAAAACTTAGCGTATCAAATTAAACAGAAGCAGCAAACCCCCCCCCCCCCCCCCCCACACACACACACACACAATATCAATATCAGTGATTGGATACATGAAAATAAATATTCTTAAAAAATAATATTATCAGAATGTGTTCATAATTAAAATATCAAAATTACACAAATGCAAACTTCACAAATATAAAAAATAGGAAGTATCACATAGGCAAAAAATGTATTTTTCTTTTAGCTAGCACTAATATAATCAGAAAACCTCCTTGAAATTCTAGAAACTTTTGTTTTTCAAATGCAAAGTCTCAAGTCCAAAACTAATATGCTAAAAATACTTGAAAATATTTTTCCCTGTATGTACCCAGATCAGTCTTAGACTCCTGAGTTTTGCCTCCCTTCCAGCAGATAGAGACAGAGAAAGGTTTACTGACACTGCTACTTAACCACACATGCTACCTGCAGTTCCTCAGTATTTCTCTGTCTCCAGTAAATGGTAGATGGGTGCAAAACCTGCAGTTCTGCAGCTGAGACAATATTTTTCTTTTCCTAGCATGTAGCCAGATGGACTCAGGACCAATGGATATAGTGCTCTTCTGCCAGCAGATGGGAGACGGAGTCAGATTTCAAAGCTGACGTCACTCTAGATATACCCCTGCAGTAACCTCAGCTCTTCAGTATCTCTCCGTCTCCTAGCAGATGCGGACACTATCCCACACACTAGAATAGTATTAAGAATGACAGCAAAGAAGAAACAAATTTACCTTAAAGAAGATCGAGGCCCGCTCTCCTGGGGTGGATACCTAAGGGTCTCTCCCCCAGTCAAGAATTCCTGAGGTGATCTCCGATATCCCTTAGAGGTGTGCCTTGGTCCGGTAGCCGGTTTCCGGCATGGACTTAGCCCCCAGTGTGGCTGAAAGGCAGCGGGTGCAGAAACGAGCGCGGCGGTGAAGGTAATTCCCTTTGCCCCCACAGCTGGAGACTGTCCGGCACACGATCAGTAAGCGCCGAGACCAGGTAAGAAAAAATCTTTAAATTCAGGCCTCTGGTCTCCAGAGCTCGGATTGCCATACCAAATTCTTCTCCGGCGAGATTAAAAGGGAGCACCGATCAGGTTGAGTAGCCTTGGTTGGGCTAGGCCCCAATCCGGTGCAAGGGTCCACACACGTGGAGACCCTCCGGGGGCGCCATCTTATGCACAGGGGTCGGCGCCATCTTCCCTTCTCGACCGGCGGTACACGCGGGGCAGGCCGGGTAGCCGATGTGCCTAACTTGCGCGCGTCCAATAAAGATGCGCTCATAGCTGCGCGCACAGAGGTGCGCACAACTGAGATGCATAGAACAGCGCACCCGACGCACACAACTGAGTGCACCTGTGCGCATAACTACACGCACATCCGCATTTGCAACTTCATGCACCCAAACACATAGAGACAATGGCACCGGTACCCAAAAAGGCCAGAAGGCACTCTTTGTACAGCCTGTCACATAAGAGCTGCGCAGCCTGAATTGGAGTCCTGTCTGTGTCAACATTGTGAAGAAGCCCGGGGGAAACCAAAGCCTGGTCCCTTACTGTCAGGAGATGGTTCTGGAACTACTACGATAGCTCCCCAGATCTATGCATCTCCGAGATGGCTTTGCCAAAGGAGGGCACCTCTGGTGCTCCTACGCCAACTCCCCCTGGGATTAACATGGACCCAGGGAGCTTCTCCTGGTTGGAATTTTTCCAAGGGTAGCAAGCCTTCGTTCAAGCACAATCAGCTCCAGCTGCGCCCCAGGCTCAACCCCTGCTGGAAGCACAAGATCCTCCCTGCCCAGCTCGGATGCCTTGAGACGTGCCTTGCCTAACCAAGAACTTCCCTGACAGGGACCCAGACACCTCAGATGATGAGGGTGACTCCCTAGATGAAGGAGAAATCCCTCCAGGAATAGAACCATTCTGAACCATGCTTCGCTTCTTCCACAAGGATGAATTACCAGCCCTTGTTTCCCAGACTCTGAAAATGCTGGGTATTCCAGGCACGGACCTTATGGTGGAACCAAAGAAGAACCCCATCTTGGTGTCCCTTCGTAAGACCTCATGCTACTTTCCAATGATGGAAGCCATCCAGGAACTGATTGATCTGGAGTGGGATGCCCCGGAGGCCAGCTTCAAAGGAGGTCGGGCCTTGGAAGCCCTATATCCTCTAGAACCAGCGACCAAGGAATGCCTGTGTTTCCCAAAAGTGGACGCTATGGTCTGTGCCGTCTCAAAGTGAACGATTCCCGTTGAGGGAGGGGCTGCATTGAAGAATACTCAGGACAGACTATTGGAATCCATCCTTAAGCAGGCCTTCAACGCAACAGCAATGACACTGCAGATTGCTTCCTGCTGCGCACTGGTGGGCACATTCCTGCTTGCTCCTCTCAAGAGAGGCAAATAACTCCGGAACGTATACCGGTGAGACGATGGAACCAGCAGCAGCCTTCCTGACGGACGCAAGCTCAGATCTGGTGCGCACCTCAGCCAGGGGCGTTGCCTCGGTAGTGGCGGCCAGAAGACAACTATGGCTATGGAATTGGTCTGCGGAGTGACATCTAAAGCGAATCTCACAAGAATGCCCTTTAAAGGGTCACTCTTGTCTGGAATCAAATTGGAGAAGTTAGCCAGCAAATGGGGCGAATCCCCAGTGCCTCGGCTTCCGGAAGATAGGAGTAGAAGATCTTAGTGTCCCTCCCCCAGAAGAACCAAGGGCAGAGGATCGCAGCACTTTAGACCCTACAGGAACTCGCAGTTCCAGGCACCTCTTCCCTCCGGAAGGTCCCAGCCCTTTCGGAACCAACAGACCAAGAGGGGAGCAGGCCCGGGGGCAGGCTCCAGCCGTGCTCCACAATGAGAATGGGCCGACCCATCCACAGGAAGAGGAGAAAGGGGGTTGACTTGCCCTCTTCTACCAAAGATGGGTCGAGATAACGTCGGACAAATGGGTACTAAACCTCATTTGAGAAGGTTACTCTCTGGAGTTCCGCAGCATCCCTCGAGACAAATTCATGATGTCACTCTGCCACTCCCACACCAAGAAGACTGGCAGTAGAAAACACTCTAACCAGACTACTCAGCCTGAAGGCAATAACTCCGGTTCCCACGCCCCAACAAAATACGGGGCACTATTCCATCTATTTTATCGTTCCCAAGAAGGAAGGATCATTCCGGCCCATCCTGGGTCTCAAGAACATCAGCCATCATCTGCGGGTACTACACTTCTGCATGAAAACTCTTCACTCCGTAATAATGGCAGTACAACTGAGAGAGTTCCTAACTTCCCTGGACCTTTCCGAAGCCTACCTTCTCATCCCAGTCCATCAGGATCACCAGCGCTTCCTGCGCTTTGTGATACTGGGTCAACATTACCAGTTCCGAGCACTACCCTTCGGCCTAGCAACCACCTCCAGAACCTTCACCAAAATCATGGTGGTCGTGGTGGCAACACTGAGGAAGGAAGGGATCCTGGTACACCTTTACCTGGATGACTGGCTGATCAGGGCAAAGTCTTCAGAAGAGAGCCGGCAGGTGACCAGCAGAGTCAAGAGCCTACTGCAGGAACTCGGTTGGGTCGTGAACACAGGCAAGAGTAGTCTGCAGCCCTCTTAATTGCTAGAGTATCTGGGGGCCCATTTCGACTCCAAACAAACAGTCTTTCTCCCTCCTCCGAGGTGAGAGAAACTGATGGAACAATTACGACGATTGATGAACATTGCACGCGCCCCAAGGTTTGGGACTATCTTCAAGTCCTCTGCCTCATGGCATCAATCCTGGAGGTTGTCCCATGGGCAAGGGCCCATATGCGACCTCAGCTCCAGTGGTGGATACAGGAAGACCACCTAAGCAGAGGAGTAAGCCTGCGAGGGTGGGGAGCCCACTGTCAGGAACTGACGGCCCAGGGACAATGGAACAAGGAAGCGGTGGAATGGAACATATACTGCCTGGAAGCTCAAGCAGTCAGACTAGCATGCCTGCAATTCAGCCATAGATTCCAAGGCAAAGCAATTCGAGTAATGTCGGACAACGCGACAACGGTTACTTACATCAACCACCTGGGAGGAACCAGGAGCCAGCAGGTGTCTCTGGAGATAGACCCTCTCATGGCATGGGCGGAGATAAATCTACAAGGGATCTTGGCCTCCCACATCGCAGGAAAAGACAATGTCTCAGCAGACTTATTCAGCAGAGAGAGCCTGGACCCGGGAGAATGGACGCTGTCGACCACAGCCTTCCAATTGATAGTAAATAGCTGGGGCCTCCCAGCCATGGATCTACTGGCCACCCGTCTCAGTGCCAAAGTCCCCAGGTTCTTCAGCCGCACACGAGAGCCACACTCCCAAGGAATCGAGTCTCTCATCCAGACTTGGCTAGAGGAAGACTTACTGTACGCCTTCCCCCCCCCCCCCCCCCCCCCATGGCTACAACTGGGCAAGGTCATCCGCAAGATAGAACATCACAGGGTACTAGTTCTACTAGTGGCCCCGGATTGGCCAAGACGACCATGGTACGCAGACATGCAAAGACTCCTTGCGGGGATCCCTCTGTACCTACCTCCACACAGGGACCTTCTCCGGCAGGGCCCGATTCTCCATGAAGATCCGTCTCGATTCTCTCTTACGATCTGGCTCTTGAGAGGACTCGCCTGAAGAAGCGCAGTTACTCAAAGGCCATGATTGACACCCTGCTACGAGCTCGCAAATTCCCCATATCCCTTTCATACATGCAGATCTGGAGAGTATTCGAAGCCTGGTGTGAGGACTGCGAGATACTCCCGCGGACAGCCAAGATTCCCATGATTCTGGAGTTCCTACGGAACGGTATGAAGAAGGGGTTGTCACTCAACTCCCTCAAGGTCCAAGTAACTGCAATGGCCTGCTTCAGAGCCGAAGTAGACAGTATCCGGCTATCAACCCATCTGGACTTGTCCTGCTTCCTGAAAGGGGTTAAACAACTCCAACCACTCCTAAAGTGGCCGGTGCCTCTATGGAATCTCAATCTAGTATTAGACTTCCTAGCTGGGGATTCCTTCAGACCAACACGCGGTCTATCACTACACCTCTTAACGTTGAAGATGGTATTCCTGGTGGCAATATGTTCAGCTCGTCGCATCTCCGAACTACAGGCACTATCCTGTTGGGAATTGTTCCTTAGGTTCACGCCTGGAACCATACAGCTGTGCACTGACCCCTCCTTCCTACCGAAAGTGGTTTCTGAGTTTCACTTGAACCAAACCATCTCACTACCATCTCTGGATGAACATAAGGACTCTGAAGACTCATGTCTTCTTCGCCTTTTAAATGTCAGCAGACTCCTAGTATGGTACCTGGAAAGATTGGAACTGGTGCGCAGAACGGATCGCATGTTCGTCCTTCACAGCGGAAAGAAACAAAGAGAAGCGGCTTCGCGAGCGACCATAGCCCACTGGATCAAAGAAGTAATCAAGGCAGCCTACATAGATGCAGATTAAGGCTCATTCTGCGAAGGCCCAGGCAGTTTCTTGGGCAGAAACCAAGCTACTGTCACCCGCCAAGATCTGTCGGGCGGCAACGTGGTCCTCCCTACACACCTTCTCTAGGTTATACTGCCTGGATGTTCAAGCCCGAGAAGACACAGCCTTCGCAAGGGGCTATGTCACTAAATGGGCCACGGGCAGCCTCCCACCCTGTCCAGGAGTAGCTTTTGTACATCCCATTGGTCCTGAGTCCATCTGGCTACACGCTAGGAAATGGAGAAATTACTTACCTGATAATTTTGTTTTCCTTAGTGTAGGCAGATGGACTCAGGATCCCGCCCACGGCTGCCCCAGAAAAAAAGAACCTCGGATAGCAAACCTCAAGACTAACCAAAAAGAGGTAAGCCGCAGCCTACCTCTAGTTCAGACACCCACAGTTTGTCCATTGTTGGCGTTAATTGGTTAAGTGCACTGGCGGTCTTCAGTTTGGAAAATTAGTTGAACCATTTCAAGTTTTAATCAAGTTATTTAAGCAAAGATATATCCACAATGGCTTTTCGAAAAGAATACTGAAGAGCTGAGGTTACTGCAGGGGTATATCTAGAGTGATGTCAGCTTTAAAATCTGACTCCGTCTCCTATCTGCTGGCAGAAAAGCACTATACCCATTGGTCCTGAGTCCATCTGTCTACACTAAGGAAATCGAAATTATCAGGTAAGTAATTTCTCCATTTTGAGCCTTCCTCCCGGGGGTTTTTGAATCCTGGTCGGTTCTTCCCTATCCGGTTGAGGTGGGCGAGCCGGGGGTTGGTAACCATGTGTGTACTGCGCCTGTGGAGTGTAAATCTAGTGGACCAGATCGCTCCCCTTCATGAGGCCGCTTAGGCGACTGCAGGCTCCAGGTAGGCTTTTGGTCTTAGGCGCCTTTTTTTTTTTTTGTAGGCTTTGTGTCTCAGTGAATTTTCAGTAAAGTTTAAAAAAAGAAAAGGATGTGAAGGCAGTTTCACAGCTCTGCTAGGTGAGCGGCTCCCTCTATTAAACAGCTGAAGTAGATTTATTTTTCTTTTATTTTCTCTTTTTCTTTTTGCTTTGCGTTTTTACCGCTGGTCGCTCAGGCAGTTTCTCTCCTTTTTCCAGTGGGCTGTGGTTCTGCATGCGTCATGTGTGGCTCCACGCAGTCACGGCTTAGTAGGCTCCGTCTTTGTGCCTGGAGTTCAGAAGGAGGGGAGAGCTCGTCCGATCATCCGCCAGCCGCGAAGCAGTGTCAGGATTCCTCCCAATCAGCAAGGGAATGGCAGCCATCTTGGATTTGCATTCGGCTGTTCCTGTGCTGCGGGGGGGGGGGGGGGGGGGGAGGAAAAGATGCTCCTCCATGTTTGGCTCCAGCCTCAATCAGGGGAACTTTGAGGAGGAAGTAAGCCCCATGCTACCGGTTTCTGGGTCTTTCCCTGCAGGGGCTGGAGCTGTTAGGCCTTTTTCTGCATACATTGTGCTGCTGCTGCATGAGGCTTACCTGGCCATGCAGCAGCCAGCTTTGTGCAGCCTGGAATTCACAGTCCCTCCCAGCCCAGCCTATGGAGGGGCGTATGACTGGCCCAAAACAAATTTTGTTCTGGGAAAAAAACGGGTTGCTCTGGTCCAGAGGTCATCGGGTCCCCTCTCGGGTTCTGGCCCGGGGGGGATGACGCCAATAAGTCTGTCGAGTCTCACATAGGGACAGAGGAGACTCAGGACCAGGATATTCTGATGGCTTGTCTCTCTGCTCACTTAAAGTTCAAGTGGCAGCTCTAGGTTTTCTTCGTGGCAAGATAGATGGGTCCTCTATTTCTGCACATCCAGATGTTATTCGGTTCCTTAAGGGCACAAAGAATTTGCATCCTCCACTTCAAAGGGTTTGTCTATCCTAGAATCTTAAACTTGTCCTCAGGGGGTTATGTGAGGCTTCTTTTGAACCACTCCGGAAATCAACACTGAAGGATTTGACTCTTAAGGTTGTTTTTCTGGTGGCCATATGTTCGGCTGGGAGGATTTCAGAGTTGCAGGCACTGTCGTGTCAGGACCCGTTCCTTCAGATTTCAAATTCGGGGATCTCATTGAGGACAGTACCTTCTTTTTTGCCCAAAGTGGTTTCTTCATTTCTTGTGAATCAGACCATGGAGCTACCAGCCTTTCCCATAGTGGACACATCTGCTCCTCATGCGAGGGAGCTCAAATTGTTAGTCGTAAGAAGAGCTTTATTGAGGTATCTCAAGGTAATGAATGACTTAAGGATGTCAGATTACCTTTTTGTTCTGTGGAGCGGTGCGAGGAGGGGCTTTCAGATTTCTAAGGCTTCTATTGCTAATTGGCTTAAGGAGGCTATTCGTGATCATCCGGTTCCAGAGGGATTGCGTGCTCATTCTACGCGTTTTCAGGCGGCCTCATAGGCGGAGGCTTAGCTTGTTTCTCCACAGGAGATTTGCAGAGCAGCGACTTGGAAGTTGCTACATACTTTTGCAAGACACTATTGTCTGGATGTGGGAGGTACGGGTTCCCCATGTTTAGGTGAAAGTGTTCTGCGAGTGGGACTCTCCAGGTCCCACCCTGAATAAGGGAGCTTTGGTACATCCCAGGAGTCTGGACTGATCTGGGTATGTACAGGGAAAGGAAAATGGGTTCTTATCTGCTAATTTTCATTCCTGTAGTACTACAGATCAGTTCAGAACCCTCCCATTCTGTTGAGGGGGAAAGTCGTCCGTTCATTCTGTTTGTTATGGCAGAGTATATTTTCATAGTTTGTAAGTTTTGAAAGTTTGGCTGCTTTTGAAATTTTGTGGTGATTGGCTTGAGTATAGATTAATACTGAGGAACTGCAGGTAGCACATGTGATTAAGTAGCAGTGTCAGTAAAACTTTCTTTGTCTCCATCTGCTGGAAGGAAAGAAAAACCCAGGAGTCTGGACTGATCTGTGGTACTACAGGAATGAAAATTAGCAGGTAAGAACCATTTTTCCTTTAAGCATCTCTTTATCAAATACAATGTCCCAGGTCAAAAATAGTGTTAAGAATATAAGATTTACCATACCTGGTCAGACCGAGAGTCCATCAAGCCCAGTATCCTGTTTCCAATCCACTGAAAACATTGGAAAACCTTTCTAAGCAAACTTGGTTTGTCAAAAACAGTCTCATTTTTATCTATCAGACATACATTACATAATATCACAATAATTCTTGGAAAAAGGTATAAATTTCCCCTTAAAGATGGCACACAATTTCCACCATCCACTCTGAAACAGATTTATTTCAAAACAAAAATAGTCATTCTTGATGGCATTAAAGCACAATATGCACACACAGGAAGAAAGTATCTAGAAATGATTCTCTACATCATTACTGCTTGCCTCTCAAATTTACCTCTCAGCTCTGTTCTACAATCTATATTTTTATAAACTGACATTCCCCTCCACCCCAGAACCCATGGATAGGGAAGGGTATTAGATACCATAGGCAAACCTTAGTCTTGCACACATGCCACCCCCCCCCCCCCACACACACACACACACACATCCTTTACCGACACACACAATTAAATTATGCATTTATAATAAATTTTCATGAAAAAGAACATTCAAAAGTACAGTCTGCTGAGGCTAAAATAACACAACATGCATATTATATTTACATGCACTCCTGTGATGCAAACTAGAAAACTCTGCAAAAAAGACACTTGGAACTTCTATGGAATTAGACTTTTTATAATGCGCATTGGGTGTGAGCTTAGCCCTCAGAAAGCGATGAACAAACAGAATTACCATTACAGTATAGTAAACTTCCCATACCAAAGTAACCCTAACAACCGTATCTATGAAAAGTCAACACTGCACACATTATACCAGGCCCTAGAACACCAATAAAACTGTTATTTGGAAACCAGACTGCTATAGATCCCTTCACAGAAATTATATGCCAGCAAAATACACCTCGATCACATATCAAGAACACAGACAGACCCTTACCAAATACAGAATAAAAAGATCAAAAAGTATAAATAGAAATGTGCTGAAAACTGAACTGGAACCCACAACAAGCCAGTTGTTACATGCAGAGCAACAATGGAAAAACAAACGTTACCATTCTTCATAAAAACATTAAATAGTAAAATAAAGAAATATAAAAATCATAATAGTAAAATCATATTCTAAAAAGAATAAATATTTCACAATTAATGTATAGAACATACAAAATTTTCCAAACACCAATAAAATATTTAAAAACATCTGATGAATAAAAAATCCAATAATTAAAAAATGTTCTATTCCCACCCCACCAAAAATTAAATATTTCAAACAAGCAGAATTTTCAGATTACCCCCAATAATTAAAACTAATAAGGGTTTAAATAAATCTCCTGCTCTCCATACCTGTGATCTTCTGATTTCCATTCACCCTGAGATTGTCATGGATTGAGGGAGGAGGGACGCCCAAATTTTATCTTCTCCTTCACATGCATGCATAACACATTCATTCTATTACACACTTCCTCTCGCTAACATACACAGGCTCCCTCTCCCTCACAGATACAATATGGGCCAGATTTTAAAACTTAGCGTGGGTGTAGATTTGTGCGCGCAACCCGGCGCGCACAAATCTACACCCGATTTTATAACATGCGCGTGCAGCCACGCATATTATAAAATCCGGGGTCAGCGCGCACAAGGGGGTGCACACTGAGCCCTAGGGGAGCCCCGATGGCTTTCCCCGTTCCCCCCCCCCCCCCCACCTTCCCCTACCTAACCCACCCCCCCCCCAGCCCCTCTCACCTTTGTTGGTGGCAGGCATAGGTTGCGCGCGCCAGCGACGACCGGCCCGCGATCCGGGCACAGCAGCAAATGGCCGCTGTGCCTGGAGGCTCCGGCCCTGCCCTGCCCCTTTTTCAAGCCCCGGGACATATTCGCATCCCGAGGCTTGCGCGCGTCACCGAACCTATGCAAAATAGACTCTGCGCTCGCAGGAGCGGGTTTTCGGGGTTATGCGCGTAACCCTTTGAAAATCCGCCCCTATGTATGTGTGTGTGTACCTGTGAGAGCCTATGTGTGACACATGGGCTCTCACAGACACACAAACATACAGGCTCTCACACAGACACACACACACATATGCACAAACACACAGGATCTCAGATACATAACATGCTCTCTCTCTCACACATAAACACACACCCACTCCCCCACACTGCCCCCCACACATAAACACACTCACTCACACACGCTGACTCACTCACATACTCTCTCTCATGCACACAGACATGCATGCTTGTTCACATACTCTCTCAAGTTCACACACAAGCACACTCACATGCTGTCTCTAATTCACACACACATGCAAGCTCATTCACTAATTCACTAGCATTCTCACTCATTTTTTTATCCCCTTGGCCACTGAATACATTTTTTTTTAATTCTTTTACTTACACTGATCAGGAGGGATGCAAGCAGGGCTGCTGTTGATAATCCGGGTGGTGCCCCATAGTGTGGGAAGAGGAGGGCTGGGGTAAGGACCCCCGATGGTTGGGGTAAGGACCTAAGTTTTTTTTTAAGTGGCTGAGTGACCTGCTGGTATAGGAAGAGAGAGGCAGACAGGAAGCTGTAAGAGTGCTTCCCGCCGTCCCGGTGCTTTAGGGGGGAGGAGCCTCTGAGGCGAACAGGCACAGGCCCGTGCTACCACTATCATGGTTGGGGAAGAGAGCGGGCAACCGGCCGATGTTGCCATGGTTCTGGTTGGGGAGTGGGAAGGAGAGTGGGGAGTGGGAAGGAGAGTGGGAAGCCAGCCCATGCTGCCGTTGCCGTGCTGCCACAGTAAGCATTAGAAGGCAGTCCACGAGCCTCGGGGGAAACTCCGGCTGCCTGAGAAGAGCTATTGCAGGGCTGGTATTGGTCGCAGCAATTCCATGAGCTGTGACCAACACCAACCCATGTGATTGGCCAGATTGGCCCACCGGGACAAGCCCAAAGCGCCCCAATAGGCCAGTCCTTCCCTGGCCCCACAGGTCTCCTTACGTCTTCAGGCCGTGGCGGGATGAGCTCCAGCCCGGCCCCACAGGCCTTCCTGATTCGGGGGAGGGGGGGGTGGAAGCTGTGCACGTGTGAACAGTACACGGCCTCTCCGACAGCTGCCGGCAGCTTGTAGTCTTTCTCCATATTTAGCTGCCGGCTGCCCCGCGGCCTCTCCTGCTGCATCCGGCTCACCACCTCCCCTGGGTGTGCTGCCCCATTCAAATGCACAGTATGCACACCCGGTCGCGCCAGGCCTGCCTCTGTCTCCTTAGACAAAAAATTGCTAAGTGGTTAGATTTCATTGGAAGGTGCAAGAATGGCAGCAAGGACTATACTGGGTATGTTGGTGAGGATAATTAAATAGGTGGAAAATGCACAGATGGTTGCGAATTGAGATTCACAGCGCCAGGATCCCAGCACTGATTCTGATTGAGCCAGAGGTCCATGAGAGCAGGTGATGACCTGTAGTGATGTGGATTTAAGAACATAAGAAATTGCCATGCTGGGTCAGACCAAGGGTCCATCAAGCCCAGCATCCTGTTTCCAACAGAGGCCAAAACCAGGCCACAAGAACCTGACAATTACCCAAACACAAAGAAGATCCCATGCTACTGATGCAATTAATAGCAGTGGCTATTCCCTAAATAAACTTGATTAATAGCCATTAATGGACTTCTCCTCCAAGAACTTATCCAAACCTTTTTTGAACCCAGCTACACTAACTGCACTAACCACATCCTCTGGCGGCAAATTCCAGAGCTTTATTATGCGTTGAGTGAAAAAGAATTTTCTCCGATTAGTCTTAAATGTTTTAGTTTTCGTAGAAGCCTCTCATGAGGGACTTTGTCAAACGCCTTCTGAAAATCCAAATGCACTACATCTACCGGTTCACCTTTATCCACATGTTTATTAACCCCTTAAAAAAAATGAAGCAGATTTGTTAGGCAAGACTTCCCTGTTGACTGTGTCCCATTAAACCATGTCTTTCTATATGCTCTACGATTTTGATCTTGAGAATAGTTTCCACTATTTTTCCCGGCACTGAAGTCAGGCTCACTGGTCTATAGTTACCCGGATCGCCCCTGGAGCCTTTTTTTACATATAGGGGTTACATTAGCCACCCTCCAGTCTTCAGGTACAATGGATGATTTTAATGATAGGTTACAAATTTTAACTAATAGATCAGAAATTTCATTTTTGAAGGAACCTAGGGTTCATTTTTTAGTTCATTCAGAACATCCGGTCCAGGTGAATTGCTACTCTTTAGTTTGTCAATCTGGCCTACTACATCTTCCAGGTTCACAATGATTTCGTTCAGTTCGTCTGACTCATCACCCCTGAAACCATCTCCGGAATGGTTAAATTTGGATCAGTGTCTGCCCCTGTCTTGCCAATTCGGGACCTTGTCAGCATTTTTCATACAGTCAGTGTTCATCTTAGTAGAACATTTTTCAGTTCACTATTCACCTCAATGCAAGTATTAGCTGAAACATTGGCCGATGTTGGGGCTGTGTTAATTTGTATTGCAGACACTGTGGCAGAAACTTTCAGATCTGGCTAAGTACCTATGGCTAAGTACAATCACTGCAACAGTGGCAAAGGATTGTCATCTTGAGACTTGTTTGAAGAATTACTGTAAATGTTATGTAATGGACGTCTTAGATGGATGAAAGTGAAATTCTTTTTGACCATGAATAGATTTTCTTGGGGATTTTTGTTTTTTATTGCTTACATTTAACATTATACATGAACCATTAACTTGACTAAGTAAACCAGTAAAAAGAATGCAAATCAGTACTAAACCAGAATAGAAATAAACAGTTATATGCAGAGTCGCCAAATTTTAGAAAATCATTGGAAGCCACTGAAAAACCAAAAAAGAAAACTAGCATCAACAAAGCTAGTCAAGCCCCCATTTTAACTCAAGACCATTATAGCACATCATCTCTATATATTCTCATGTATTTCCGGAATCCTGGCTCCCAGGTTTTAACAAGTCTAAAAAGTAGCACAACTGAAAAGATTTAAAAAATATATGCTTGGCATCAGCTAATCTAAGTAAATATTTATATGGAAATTTAATAAGAAAAGAAGCACCAAAATATATAACCTCTTGGCAACAGCAATAAACTTGTTGAGCTGGTCATATGTTGCCTTACACAAGTCCGGAAGGACCCATACTTTCTGTCTCAAAAGTATGGTCCCTCACTCTGCCCTTGCATTTCCCCATGACTGGATGAAATTAACAGGCAGAAGCTCCTGACTAAGCCACTATCTTAAGCTGGCTTCCATTTTTCACTGTTTTCAGCTGAGTTGGTTACAATACTGTTTGTTTATTTTTTTATCTGGGACATTTCATTTGATAGAGTTTCCTAAAAATATTTTTCAGAGTTTTTAACTAATTGGGTTACAATACTGCTGAATTTGAAACTTTGCATTGGAAGAACTGAAAACATGTTTTTTTAATTTTCAAAAAAGGTATATGATTACAGTAGTTCTGGCTATAAGAAAAAAGAAAAGATTTTTTCATCTTTTCCTTTATAGTGTGCCCCTACTTTGTAAACTACTTTCTTTAATATTATGGGAGCAGTTTTCATAATCCCTTCTGAGATTACAGCTCTTACATGCAAGTTCTTTTTCACTGGGAAACCACTCACGGAGATTCCCTTTGAAAATCAGAACTGCCAATTGCAATGATACAAAAGTACCCAGTGGACATGGCACCTGCCATGTGTGGGTCAGATGCATGGAGAAAAGTACACACAGAGATTTAGAACTCAAATCTCCATGCATTCTGTAATCTTTTACTCCCCCAACCTCCCCCAGAACACTCCCTTTCCCTGTGGGTAATAGTACACACAGTAAAACTGGGCAGGTTTCAAAAGCCTGCATAAAACCTCTTGAAAATTAACCTCCTTGTGCCTGTGAAGTGTACTTGGGTATAATTTTGAGAGGGTCACGTGATGCTGTGAAAGGAGCCAGACACAGTTCTGCTCTTTTCCTTGGACATTCCCGCCATTCACCTCGTTTGCAGCCCATCTTGTTTTTATAACTATCAATTTGGACCTGAGTATGATTTTCGTACTTTAACACATTCTGATAATTTAATTATTTTCATTCAAGGATTTATTTTCATGTACTCTTTTTGACATTGATGGTAAAAACTGGACCATTTAGTATGATTGAGGAAAGCATTGCAGTGAACTTGGATTATTGCATCTAGTCAGCTACAGCATTTTAAAATTTAGAATAATTTTTTATTGTTAAATAAGCAGGTTTTAGCAAGCTGCTCAGTTTTTCTGTATTGATGCTTCTCACTTAACTCCTTTCAGAAAATGTGCAATGATTTCTGCTCACTATGGACTAAGTGATGTGTTCGACAACCTCATCATTTCTCTCTGCAAATTCACAGCTCTCAGCAGTGAAGTAAGTTTTTCCTTTGCCATCTTCCATGTATTGGTCTTACTGAAGAAACAAGCATGTTCAAAATACTGAGGAATAATTTGGAAAATAAAAAGTTGCTGTCTGAGTTGCATATCTCCAGTTTGCTTTTCTTTTATTTTTCTATTCCAGTCTTCTATTCCAGGTGACAGCATGACTCTTGGATATTATAAATTAGGGTTGGAACCAGTTCCCAGTGTCATCCCTTACATTTTGGGGTCAAATATCTGAAAATAGGAGAAAAATGTCTAGTGTACTCAAGAATAGCACATAGCAACAATAAGCATGATATCTGAACAAAAAAAATCAGAATTGAACCTAGTAAAATAATCCACATATTTACCAACTCATAATTAATTTGTATTCATTTGGGAAAAACTATATGTCTGATTTGCAATGTTGGAAACCAAGCTCAATTTGGTTACTAATGGCAAGTTTACTAATTCAGTCCAGTAGCTGATATCTGTGATCCTCCTATGTTTATTGAGATTATTGACAAAATGACATGATTTTAAGCACCGGGGTGCAGAGAGTTCTATAGCCACACAACTAAATGACTGATCTGGCATCTCTGTGTATATTTCAGCTATAACCATGAACAAAAAGAGCAAAGCATTGTAGGCACTAGGTTGGAAGTGTAATTGTTTGAGCCAAAGCAATCAAGACAAAATTCCCCACCTGTCTGTCAAAAAAGAGAGAGGAAAGTAAAGAGCAGTCTGGGTAGATGACATTTAAAATGTGGTTAGCATCTAGAAACATAGATGTTTTTAAGGCTAAGCCCAGAGAACCGCACACCAGATCTTCAGATCATACCTACGACTTGATGATAAAGCATTGTCTGTTTCCTAGCGTGTAGCCAGATGGACTCAGGACCAATGGGTATTGTGCTCTCCTGATAGCAGATGGGAAATGGAGTGAGATTTCAAAGCTGACGTCAGCCTAAATATACCCGTGCAGCGTGCTTAGCTCTTCAGTATTTCTCAGTCTCCCATAGCAGATGCGGACACTATCCAAAAGAATAGTATAACATTTACAAAAAAAGAAGAAAGAACAAAATTTACCTTTAAGAAGAGAGCCCCACTTCTCCTGCGGTGAAACCTAATGGTCCTTCCCCCAGTCGAGACTTTCCTGAGGTCGATTCGATTTCCCTCAGAGGTGAGCCTTAGTCCGCCGGCCAATTCCTGGCATGGACGTTGCCCCCAGGGTGGCTGAAAGGCAGCGAGTGCAGATTTGAGCACGGCGGTGAAGGTATTTCCCTCTTCCCCCTGCAGCTGGAGATTGCCCAGCACGCGACCGGTAAGCGCCAAGACCAGGGTAAGGTAGAAACCTTTTCTTCTAAGTCTCCGGTCTCCAAGGCTCAAATAGCCGTACCGACCTTCCTCCGAGGTTTAAATCAGGTTGAGCAGCCGCCTTCTGGCTAGGCCCCGATCTGGTCGAGGGTCCACACACGTGGATACCCTCCGGGGGGGGGGGGGGGGGGGAGTCGCCATCTTGTTGCCAGGGTCGTCGGCGCCATCTTCCCCCCTCGCCGTTGGTACACGCGAAGCAGGCCACAGGCCCGAGGCGCATAACTTGAGCGCGTCCGTAGGGATACACGCTTAACTGCGCGCACATCTGGGTTGTGCCACGTGCACAAAATCTTCCGCCTGTACACATAACTTGTGCTTACATACTGTGCATATCTTCTGCGCTCCTGACGCGCACAACTAAGAGCATCCGCGTGCATAACTCTCGCACAGATGAATTTTTAAGCCCTACACGCACACAAACAATGGCACCACCATCCAAGAAGGCCAAGAGACCCTTCCTTTGCCCAGCCTGCCACTTGAGAGCTGCGCAGCCTAAATTAGAATCCCTTCTGTGCCAGCAGTGCAAACAGAACCAGGGAGAGCCCAATCAAAACCTTCCACAGCCAGGAGCGGGATCTGGAACCACTGATGATGGCACCCCGGACCTAACTATGTCCAACTCGGCACCCCCACAGGAAAGTTCCTCCGGGGCTACCACTACATTCCCTCCTGGCATCAACATGGACCCAGTAACCTTCTCCTGTGTGGAATTTTTCAAAGGGCTGCAAACCTTTGTCCAGGAGCAACCAGCCCCAGTTGTCCACTTGCCTCAAACTCTGCCGGAAGCACAAGCACTTCCCAGCACCTCCTGAGGCTCTAGAGACATGCCTCTCCTATCCAAGATCATCCCGGATGGGGAGCCAGACACCTCAGAGGAGGAAACTGACTCCCTGGAAGAAGGGGAAATCCCCCCAGGGATGGAGCCATACCGGACCATGCTCAGATTCTTCCACAAAGACGAATTACCAGCCCTCGTGTCCCAAACTATGAAGACACTGGATCTCCCAGGCACGGACCCTACATTGGAACCTAAAAAGAATCCCATGTTGGTGTACCTCTGTAAAGCCTCATGCTATTTTCCTATGTTGGAGCCCATCAAGGAACTGATTGACCTGGAATGGAATGCTCCAGAGGCCAGTTTTAAAGGGGGACGGGCACTAGAAGCCCTATACCCGCTGGAACCCACGGCCAAGGAACTTCTACACTTCCCTAAAGTGGATGCTGTGATCTGCGATGTCTCAAAATGCACCACAATCCCTGTGGAGGGAGGAGTGGCACTGAAGGATGCCCAAGACAGAAGACAGGAAGCCATCTTTAAGCAGTCCTTTGATGTCTCAGCAATGACACTACAAATTGCCTCCTGCTGCGCCTTGGTGGCACATTCCTGTTTGATCCTCTTCAGAGACGTTACCACGCCCGGAGAAGCGATGGAACCTGCGGTCTCCTTTTTCACCGATGCTACCGCTGACCTCAGGCACACATCATACAGGGGTGTCGCCGCCACAGTGGCGGCCAGAAGACAATTATGGCTCCGAAACTGGTTGGCTGACGTGACTTCTAAGGCAAATCTCACAAAAATACCTTTTAAAGGATCTTTCCTGTTCAGAAGCGAACTGAAGAAGTTAGCCAACAAATGGGGCGAATCCCCACTACCACGATTACCTGAAGACAGGAACAAAAGAACATATCAGCGCTCTCCCCCTCCCCCGAAGAACCAAGGGTAGAAGATTGCAGCGTTTTAAACCTATCAGAAACACATAGTCCCAAGCACCTCGAACTTCAAGAAGGTTTCAGTCCTTTCGGAACAAGCACATTAAGAGAGGAGCAAGCTCAGGGGCAGGCTCTGGCCATGCCCCACAATGAGAAGGCGCAGACCCATCCACAGGAAGAAGACATAGGGGGCAGACATATCCTCTTCTACCAAAGATGGGTCGAAGTAACATCGGACAAGTGGGTCCTAACTATCATTCGAGAGAGTTACACCCTGGAATTCCAAAGTATCCCCCAGACAAATTTATGAGATCACTGTGCCACTCCCACTCCAAGAGACTGGCAGTGGAAACTACGCTAGCAAGACTACTCAGCTTGAAGGCAATAACTCCGGTGCCTATGTCTTAACAAAATACTGGTCACTATTCCATCTATTTTATCGTGCCCAAGAAAAAAGGAACACTTCCGCATGGGAACCCTACGCTCCGTTATAATGGCAGTGCAACCGGGAGAATTCTTAACCTCCCTGGACCTATCTGAAGCCTACCGTCACATCCCGGTCCATCCAGGACCACCAGGGCTTTCTGCGCTTTGCGATACTGGGCAATCTTTACCAATTTCAAGTGCTACCTTTTGGATTAGCCACCGCTCCCAGAACCTTCACCAAAATTATGGAGGTAGTAGCGGCTGCACTGAGGAAAGAAGGAGTTCTGGTACATCCTTACTTGGACGATTGGCTGATCAGAGCAAAGTCTCTGGAAGAGAGTCGCCACGCGACCACCAGAGTCAAGAACTTACTACAAGAACTCAAGTGGGTCGGGAACACAGCCAAGAGCTGTCTACAGCCCTACCAGTCACTAGAATACCTGGGAGTCCGGTTCGATACCAAGATGGACAAGGTCTACCTTCCCCCTCCAAGGAGAAGGAAACTGATGGGACAATTACGAAACCTGTTGAACTCTGTTCGCCCCAAGGTATGGGACTACCTTCAAGTCCTCAGCCTAATGACCTCAACTCTGGAAGTTGTTCCGTGGGCAAGGGCCCATATGCGACCACTACAACGCTCCCTATTGTCACAATGGAATCCAGTGTCCCAGAACTACTCAATTCGCCTCCAGCTACCGACAGAGGTTCGGCATCAGCTTCAATGGTGGCTACAAGAAGAACACCACGGACGCAACTCTGCGAGGGTGGGGAGCCCACTGTCAGGAACTAACAGCCCAGGGACAATGGAACAAAGAAGAGACAGAATGGAACATAAACCGCCTGGAAGCTTGAGCGGTCAGACTAGCCTGCCTGCAATTCAGCCACAGACTCAGAGTCATAAGAACATAAGAAACATAAGAAATTGCCATGCTGGGTCAGACCAAGGGTCCATCAAGCCCAGCATCCTGTTTCCAACAGAGGCCAAAACCAGGCCACAAGAACCTGGCAATTACCCAAACACTAAGAAGATCCCATGCTACTGATGCAATTAATAGCAGTGGCTATTCCCTAAGTAAAATTGATTAATAGCCATTAATGGACTTCTCCTCCAAGAACTTATCCAAACCTTTTTTGAACCCAGCTACACTAACTGCACTAACCACATCCTCTGGCAACAAATTCCAGAGCTTTATTGTGCGTTGAGTGAAAAAGAATTTTCTCCGATTAGTCTTAAATGTGCTACTTGCTAACTTCATGGAATGCCCCCTAGTCCTTTTATTATTCGAAAGTGAAAAATAACCGAGTCACATCTACTCGTTCAAGACCTCTCATGATCTTAAAGACCTCTATCATATCCCCCCTCAGCCGTCTCTTCTCCAAGCTGAACAGCCCTAATCTCTTCAGCCTTTCCTCAAAGGGAAGCTGTTCCATCCCCTTTATCATTTTGGTTGCCCTTCTCTGTACCTTCTCCATCGCAACTATATCTTTTTTGAGATGCGGCGACCAGAATTGTACACAGTATTCAAGGTGTGGTCTCACCATGGAGCGATACAGAGGCATTATGACATTTTCCGTTCTATTAACCATTCCCTTCCTAATAATTCCTAACATTCTATTTGCTTTTTTGACTGCTGCAGCACACTGAGCTGATGATTTTAAAGTATTATCCACTATGATGCCTAGATCTTTTTCCTGGGTGGTAGCTCCTAATATGGAACCTAACATCGTGTAACTACAGCAACGGTTATTTTTCCCTATATGCAACACCTTGCACTTGTCCACATTAAATTTCATCTGCCATTTGGATGCCCAATCTTCAAGTCTTGCAAGGTCCTCCTGCAATGTATCACAGTCTGCTTGTGATTTAACTACTCTAAATAATTTTGAATCATCTGCAAATTTGATAACCTCACTCGTCGTATTCCTTTCCAGATCATTTATATATATATTGAAAAGCACCGGTCCAAGTACAGATCCCTGAGGCACTCCACTGTTTACCCTTTTCCACTGAGAAAATTGACCATTTAATCCTACTCTCTGTTTCCTGTCTTTTAACCAGCTTGTAATCCACGAAAGGACATCGCCTCCTATCCCATGACGTTTTAGTTTACGTAGAAGCCTCTCATGAGGGAATTTGTCAAACGCCTTCTGAAAATCCAAATACACTACATCTACCGATTCACCTTTATCCACATGTTTATTAACCCCTTCAAAAAAATGAAGCAGATTTGTTAGGCAAGACTTCCCTTGGGTAAATCCATGTTGACTATGTTCCATTAAATCATGTCTTTCTATATGCTTTACAATTTTGTTCTTGAGAATAGTTTCCACTATTTTTCCCGGCACTGAAGTCAGGCTCACTGGTCTATAGTTACCTGGATCGCCCCTGGAGCCTTTTTTAAATATTGGGGTTACATTGGCCACTCTCCAGTCTTCAGGTACAATGGATGATTTTAATGATAGGTTACAAATCTTAACTAATAGATCAGAAATTTCATTTTTTAGTTCCTTCAGAACCCCAGGATGCATACCATCTGGTCCAGGTGATTTGCCACTCTCTAGTTTGTCAATCTGGCCTACTACATCTTCCAGGTTCACAGTGATTTCGTTCAGTTCGTCTGCCTCATCACCCCTGAAAACCATCTCCGGAACTGGTATCTCCCCAACATCCTCATTTGTAAACATGGAGGCAAAGAATTCATTTAGTCTTTCTGCAATGGCCTTATCTTCCCTAAGAGCCCCTTTAACCCCTCTGTCATCTAATGGTCCAACCGACTCCCTCACAGGTTTCTTGCTTTGGATATATTTAAAAAAGTTTTTATTATGAGTTTTTGCCTCTATGGCCAATTTCATTTCAAATTCTCTCTTCGCCTGTCTTATCAATGTTTTACACTTAGCTTGACAATGCTTATGTTTTATCCTATTTTCTTCAGATGGATCCTTCTTCCAGTTTTTGAAGGATGTTTTTTTTGGCTAAAATAGCCTCTTTCACCTCACCTTTTAACCATGACGGTAATCTTTTTTCCTTCCTTCCACCTTTCTTAATGTGCGGAATGCATATGGACTGCGCCTCTAGGATTGTATTTTTAAACAATGCCTGTTGAACACTTTTAACCTTTGCAGCTGCACCTTTCAGTTTTTTTCTAACTATTTTGATATAGGCCACAATCGTGGCCTATATCAAAATAGTTAGGCCACAATCGTGGCCTATATCAACAGCCAGGGAGGAACCAGGTCCCAGCAGGTGTCTCTAGAAATAGACCCTCTCATGGGGTGGGCAGAAACAAACCTCCAAGGGATTTCGGCCTCCCACATCACAGGAAAAGACATTTCCTCAGCGGATTATCTCAGCAGAGAGCGCCTAGACCCGGGGGAATGGTCGCTGGCGGACACAGCCTTCCAGATGATAGTGAATTGATGGGATCCCCCAGCCATGGACCTCCTAGCAACTCGTCACAATCCCCAAGTCCCCAGATTCTTCAGCTGCAGACGAGAACCACAGTCTCAAGGAATCAACGCTCTCGTCCAGAACTAGCCAGAGGAAGACCTCTTGTATGCCTTCCCACCCTGGCCGCTACTGGGCAGGGTCATTCACAAGATAGGACTAGTTACCTGTGGTGCTCTACTAGTTGCCCCGGATTGGCCAAGAAGGCCATGGTACGTGGACATGCGAAGACTATTGGCGGGGAATCCTCTGCGTCTACCGCCATAGAGGGACTTTCTTCAGCAGGGACCGATCTCCCACGAAGACCCGGATCGATTCTCTCTGACAGTATGTCCCTTGAGAGGACTAACCTAAAGAAGCGCGGCTACTCAAAAGCAGTGATTGACACCCTTCTCCGAGCATGCACGTTCTCCACATCTCTGTCTTACATACGGATCTGGAGAATATTTGAAGCCTGGTGTGAAGACAGCGCCCTCCTTCCGAGGACAGCCAAGATTCCCATGATCCTAGAATTCCTACAGGACAGCATGCAGAAGGGGTTGTCTCTCAACTCCCTCAAGGTTCAAGTCGCTGCACTGGCCTGTTTCAGGTCTGAAGCTGACGGCATCAGACTATCAACTCATCCTGATGTGTCTCGCTTCCTGAAAGGAGTTAAACAACTCCGGCCACCTCTAAAGTGGCCGGTGCCTCTATGGAACCTCAACCTAGTACTAGACTTCCTAGCAGGGGAGTCCTTCAGACCAACAAGTGGCCTGTCCCTAAGCCTCCTGACCTTAAAGACTGCATTCTTGATCGCAATATGCTCAGCTTGGCACAACTCCGAACTTCAAGCATTATCTGTCGAGAACTGTTCCTCAGGTTCTCCCCAGGCACCATACAGCTGCATATGGTTCCATCCTTCCTTCCGAATGTGGTTTCCCAGTTCCATATGAACCAGACCATATCCTTACCATCACCAGATGAACACAGAGATTCGGAAGATTCACGCCTCCTTCGCCAACTGAATGTTGGCAGAATCCTAGTCCGATACCTCAAGAGATCGGAATCCTTGCGCAAAACTGATCACCTGTTCATTCTTCACAGCGGGAAGAAACAAGGGGAAGTGGCATCGCGTGCAACCTTAGCCTGCTGGATCAAAGAAGTCCATTAATGCTGTCTACATAGAGGCAGGAAAACCACTACCTCTACAGATCAAGGCGCATTCTACAAGGGCCCAGGCAGTCTCCTGGGCTGAAACCAGGCTGCTTTCACCAGCCGAGATCTGTCGGGCGGCGACATGGTCCTCCCTACACACCTTCTCCAGATTCTACCGCCTGGATGTCCAGGCCAGGAGGATACAGCCTTCACAAGGGCAGCAATAAGTGGGCCACGGGCAGCCTCCCACCTGGTAGGGGAGTAGCTTTTGTACATCCCATTGGTCCTGAGTCCATCTGGCTACACGCTAGGAAATGGAGAAATTACTTACCTGATAATTTCATTTTCCTTAGTGTAGATAGATGGACTCAGCATCCCGCCCATGGCTGCTCCAGAAATAGAGAACCTCGGATATCAATCTCGAGACTGTACGGGTAAGTCTCGGCCTACCTTTATGTTAAGATACCTGCAGTTACCTAGTGTCGGCATTTATTGTTTCAGCGCACCGGCGGTCTCCAGTGCCAAAAACTTTTTATATATATAATCTGTTGAACCTGTTCAAAGTTAATCAAGTATACTCAAGTGTAATCAAGTATCAAGCAACATATATCCACACTGGCTTTTCGAGGAGAATACTGAAGAGCTAAGCATGCTGCACGGGTATATGTAGGCTGACGTCAGCTTTGAAATCTGACTCTGTCTCCCATCTGCTATCAGGAGAACACAATACCCATTGGTCCTGAGTCCATCTGTCTACACTAAGGAAAACGAAATTATCAGGTAAGTAATTTCTCTATTAGTACACAGTATATTTATGCAGGTCCATATTCAGCACCATTTTTCCAGCTAAGTTTGAACTTGCCCGAACAAATGGAAGGATTTGAAAATCCTGCCGCACTGAGCAAACCTGAGATAGCTGGATAACTGTTTATCCAGCTAAAAAGTTATTTGGCTAGCTCAGGGGTGGGGGCTTCCAGGGTAGAGCCAGCTAAATATCAATTTTCAGCATTATCTGGCTAATATAGCTGGATAAGTTTCTGACTTCCAAAGAGCAGTCCTAAAGTTAGCCAGTTAAACTTATTCAGCTAACTTTGACATAGCTGGGCATGCTGCTGAATATTGCAGCAAAGTTGGCCAGATAAGTCTGAATACGGATATTAATGTAAACATTGTTTTATAGAAAACCTTGGCAGCCATGCTGGTAAGAATCTGTATCTCAGCATGTGTAAGTTACTGTAATTTGAAAACTTTGTTACAGAAATGCCACCAACTTCCTTTGTCCATAGAAGTGTTAAACATTCTTGGCAGTGAAAAGGTTAATAAAGGACCAGGGAAGAGTTATTGAAAATGTTTGCTCTGATCATAAGTGCTTGGCCTTGGCTTTGTGGTTGTTCTTGTATTTCTGTCATAGCAACTGTGATGTTAGCACAAGATTTGCTGGGTCTAAAAATTAAACAAATGAGCACCTGAGCCACAACTAACTCTCACACAGCTGGTAATGGGATCCAGCTTGGATTAGAGAAAACCTGATCTCTCTAGATATGTTATACCAGTTACTGTGACAAACCTTACTGAAACCCAACCTCCATTTGTACACTAAGGTCACAGTGCAGTATGCACAGGGGACAGAACAACCTCCGAGATGTGTTAAATGTAGACATGGCTTGTATATACCTTTCTGTTCAGTTTTTTTTGTACAGCAGTAGCTTAAATGCTGTGTGTGCATTTTTCTTGTCAGGTGTGTTTTTGAGGCATGAGAGCAAATCTTGAACGACTTCTAACCCCTAGGCCCGTAAAAGCAATATTCAAAGTCCTCTCCATGGGTAAAAAAGTATTTTACCCATGGAAATTGGGACTTGAAAAATTGTCCAACCTGTTTGCAGGTAAGTCACTCATGGTTGAACAAAGTGCCTATTTTTACCTGGGGATAGGGAGAGGGCACACATAGGTTTGATTGGTACAAAATGCTCATAGTTTTGAATAAAAAAACTATACACAAAGAAAGCAGACACAAATCGCTACACATAATCTTTTTATTGTGCAGTATTCAAAGCAAAACTGCCAGCATAATTTTGCTTTGATTATTGGTGCAAACACTCAAGTGTAAAAGTACCCATGGAGTTTGCACCAGTACACCCACTTTTATTTACCTCATAAAGTTTAGAATGGTACATGACCTAAACTGATCTTAGAAAATTGATCTGAATTGATTTTTTTAAATAAATTATTTTATTGTTCCATTTTCTTTTAGTTTGACAGGTTTTGTAAAGCTTTGTGTTCCATGGTAGAACATAGTAAGATTAAAAAGTTTTAAGGTATAAAAAGCATGTTCATAAAACTGTGATTTCAGTACTACACTTCTAATCACTTGGATCAATTTCAGCATTCCATTTTTTTCATAAATTTATGTAAGCTGCATCTTCATTGTGCCTCTCAAAAGCAAGTTAGGCACTGTTCACTATTTTCTTTTTCAGACAAGCCACCTATATGTTTTAGAAGGATTTCAGAGAGATGTATTTGAATACTCACTCGTTTTCTAAAACTTTGATTAATAAAAACCGTCCTTGTGGCCCAGCGGCAGTGGTCCAGTGTGCCATATGGAGAATAACTAGCTATGTGTCTTAGGCCCAGCTTTACCCAGTGCACACATCCCCCCAGAGAAGTTGATTCTTGCCTTGTTCTGTAGGACACCTGCTGGACTTAGAATATGAGCCTGTAAATGGTTCCTGTGGAAACTGGTTCATACTATTCTTTGGACATTTTCCCCAGAAGGAAAGCCTTTGGTTTCTGCTTGAACATTGTGATACATGAATCAAATTATGGAAGAAAGGTGTGGAGCAAGGGTAGGCAACTCCAATCCTGGAGTGCCACAGACAGGTCTGGTTTTAAGGGTATCCACAATGAAATATGTATGAGGTATTTTCTGTGAGCAAGCAAGACAAAAACAGCCACAAGAGGCTGTGATGTCATCTGATGGTGCTGGCCTGAGCAAACCCTCTCAGAGCTCAAAAAAGAAGTCTATCTGAGCATGCATGGGAGTTTCCGCCCTCCAGCCCCATAAAAGTCTCCTCAGTTTTCTTTCTTCCGCAGTAGCGATAGGATGTTTTTCTCTCTCTCTCCTCACCAGCCTGCATTTTTTGATGAATGATTCTTGTTTGTTATTTTTCTTCATAGTTTTTGTTCTTTCTGCATGTTTTTGAATGTTCTTAAAAAAAAAAAAAAAAGTTTGTAGGAGGAGAATTTTTTTCTTTTTCTGCCATATCTAGCAAAAAAAACCCCCATTCAAGTTATGTAGGAAGTGTGACTGTAAGATGGCTTTAGTGGTCCTGCATATATTATAGCTCAAGTGTTTAGGACCATCTCATGACACCACAAACTGTGAAACATGTGCCAGAATATCTCCAAGGGCAAATCCATCTATGATCATTTTGACACTTCTTTTAGAGCTTCAGAAGTTGCTATCACAGCAAGGAAGTTAGTGTGGCCCAGAGCATCAAGGTTAAGAGAAGGTGTGTAAGATAAACTAGCAAATGCTGTATGTACTGGTGATCATCTTTTCAGTGACTAAAGTTATGGGGACCTTAAACATAATAAAAGACCAGACTACCACTCTGTAGTCTGACTACAGCTTAAATAGATCCAGCAGCCTCTTCGAGGAAATATCAAGCATAGAGAAGGCAGTTTTATTACTCCAGAAAGTATTATGCTCCTTATCAAAGGCAATGATAGCCTCAGCTCCAACAGCTGCAAGCTAGGGCATGCACTCAGGATAGGCTTCAGATAGAGACAGTTCCTGTATCAGTAGGGATCAAGAGGTTTTATTTGAAATATTTTCTTATCCCCCCAAAAAGAAACCATCCTTTCCTTGTCTTAAGAGCATTAAACAAATTTCTCAAAAAAGAAAAAATCAAAATGAACTCACTAACAACCATTCCTCTGCCATTAGACAAAACAATTGATCATACTAGATCTCAAGGATGCTTACATTCATATTCCCATTTATTCAGCTCACTGAAAGTATCTCAGGTTCACGGTACAAATCAAGCACTATCAGCTCCAATAGTGTTCAGCAAATGTCTAATACAATGAATCTATTCTTCACTCCAACTTCAATCTCTAGCATTAAAAGCATGTATGTTGAGCACCAGATCCTAAATGTCATGCTTCTTACTTCAGAAGCTAACAGTTCTTATGGCAGCAAGGAAACTGTCCACTAGATGTTCTTACATCTTCAAATGGCCGTCTACCGTACTGTGGCTCGATTTTTCTATGGCCATGGCGTCGGGGTTTCGTCGATGCCCAGACTGTACTCGCACCATGTCTATCACAGACCCTCATGGAGTCTGTGTAATGTGTTTAGGCCATGAGCATGATGTCCTGACTTACACCAAATGTGCCCTCATGACACCAAAAGGTCGCAAAGCCAGAATGGAGAAGATGGGACTCCTTTTCCGTGCTCACACCCCGACATCCATCGCATCGACGTCATCGGAACCGGCACCGTCGAAGTCACACCAGCATCGACAACCGTCCGGTGACCGCCCGCCATCGACGTCTTCACGGCCATCAACTCCCGTTTCTCCCCCTCAAGATCATAGGGAGAAACATCGCCATCGGCATCGTAAGTCTCGGATCATCGACCGAGCCACCGTCCAAGCCACCATCGAAGAAACCCCGTCCAGGACCGGCACAGACCATTCCTGCGACCAGGACATCGAGGCCACCCTCACCCGATCGGGGTTTGGGAGTCACGATTCCTCCTGTAAAGGTGGTCCCTCCGACTGTGCCTCAGCCTCCCTCTTCTGTCAAGGAGCCGGGGCTGATTGCCCCAGGTCTCCGGGAAGAACTAGACCGGCTGGTCCAGGAGTCCATCGACAAGGCGATGCAATGACTCCAGGTTCCTCCAGCACCGAGAGTGGAACAGGTCACGACCCGATTCCAGCAGTGCTGGCACAGCTGCTATCCCGGATGGAGGTGCTCATGACCACCCTTCCACCGGTGATTCCCGGGTCTCCGATGGCTCCGGTGCGCTCCCCGATGACAGCTTCATCGGGAGGAGAAACACCGTTCCGCATTCCTCCTTCGGGGGTATTGCCTCAGCCATCGATGCCATGTCGTCCCTCGCCACCAATTCATTCATCGGGGGTGATACGCACATCGGCGCCATCGATGCTGGCACCAATACCCCCCAGGGCGTCCACAGTGCCCCCGTTGATTCCTTCGATTTTCTCGGAGCCTCAGCCGGGCCCTTCGGGTATCCAACCCCCTTCTCGTCCTACAGGTCAGCCTGCTGATCCTTATGACACCTGGGGTGATGATACTTCCACAGACACCGATGACTTACCTTCACCTCCCTCTCCTACTGAAAGTAGAAAGCGTTCTCCTCCAGAGGACCTTTCTTTCATTAATTTTGTGAAGGAAATGTCGGAATTGGTCCCTTTTCAGCTTCAGAGTAAGATGATAGGCACCAGATGATGGAGCTTCTCCAGTTCCTGGATGCCCCTAAAGTGATCACTTCTATTCCCATTCATCAAGTTCTTCTTGACCTCCTCAAAAAGAACTGGGAAAACCCTGGATCCATTGCCCCAGTACACAGAAAGGCTGACACTACCTATCTAGTACAGTCAGCCCCTGGCTTTCAAAAATCTCAGCTCGATCACCACTCAGTTGTGGTAGAATCGGCTCAAAAGAAAGCAAAAAGGACAAAGCCTCACTCCTCTACCCCTCCTGTTAAGGAACACAAGTTCCTAGACAATATCGGTCGACGAGTGTTCCAAGGGGCCATGCTCATCTCCAGAATTGCTTCTTACCAGCTGTACATGACCCAATACAACAGGGTCATTTTCAAGCAAATACAGGACTTCTCTGAAACCCTGCCTGACCAATTCCAAGAAGATCTTCAAATCCTTGTGAACAAGGGCTTTGAGGCAGGAAAGCATGAGATAAGAACAGCTTACGATATCTTCGACACCTCCACTAGAGTATCTGCAACTGCCATTTCGGCAAGACGCTGGGCCTGGCTCAAATCTTCTGACCTTCGCCCAGAAGTACAAGACAGGCTCTCTGACCTGCCCTGTATAGGAGATAATCTGTTCGGTAAACAGATTCAGCAAATAGTGGCTGAATTAAAGGACCATCATGAGACCCTCAAACAGCTCTCATCAATACCTTCTAACTTCCCCTCTAGACAGCCCTTCAAGAAGGACTCTAAGAAGTCATTCTTCCGCCCAAGGAAGTACTATCCTCCACCAGCAAGGTCCCGAATTACGAGGCCTTATCAAAAATCTCAGCCTCGCCAGCCCCAGAAACAAAAGCCACAAGCAGCTCCCCAGCCGGGGCCTGCTTCAGGTTTTTGACTTTCCCTTGGAGAGCAGCAGCCTGATTCCTCTGCCAAGCATACCAGTGGGAGGTCGATTGTGCCGCTTTCACGGCATGTGGCAATCAATCACAACCGACCAATGGGTGCTAGCAATCATTGCTCAGGGTTACCACCTAAACTTTCTTGCTTTTCCACCGGACTCACCACCTCTACAAGCATGGAGAGTAACCGACCACTCTGTCCTTCTGGAGCAGGAGGTTTCCCTTCTTCTCCAGTTAAGAACAATAGAACCCATCCCTCTTTCGCAACAAGGCCTAGGGTTCTATTCCCGGTACTTTTTGATCCCCAAAAAATCCGGGGGGCTTCGTCCAATTCTGAACCTACGTGCCCTCAACAAGTACCTCCAGTGGGAAAAGTTAAGATAGTAACCTTGGGCTCGCTTCTACCTCTTCTACAAAGAGGAGACTGGCTCTGCTCTCTGGACCTCCAGGACGCATACACCCACATTGCAATATCTCCAGCTCATCGCAAGTACCTCAGGTTTTTAGTAGGCCCAAAGCACTATCAATACCGAGTGCTTCCATTCAGCCTAGCATCGGCACCACGAGTCTTTACCAAATGTTTTGTAGTTGTCACAGCTTTTCTCAGGAAAGAAGGTGTTCACGTCTACCTCTATCTAGACGACTGGTTAATCAGGGCTCCAACCCAGCAAGCCGCTCGATCGTCCCTGGATTTGACCCTACACACTCTAATTTCTCTAGGATTTCTCGTCAATTACGAGAAATCCTATTTAGTCCCATCTCAAACCTTGTCGTTCATTGGGGCAGACTTGGACACCTTGCAGGCAAAAGCCTTTCTACCTCAACAACGAGTGCAAACCCTTATGTCCCTTGCTCACCAGTTGCAGTCTCAGTATACAGCAACAGCTCGGCAATTCCTTGTCCTTCTCAGACACATGGCGTCCTCAGTCCATCTCACACCAATGGCCCGCCTGGCCATGAGGCTCATGCATTGGACTCTGAGGTCACAATGGATTCAAGCGACTCAGCCTCTGTCAACCATTGTCCACATCACCGACGCACTCCGTCTGTCTCTCGCCTGGTGGAAAGATCAGAACAATCTCCTCCAGGGACTGCCTTTTCACCTACCAGATCCTCAAGTCATTCTCACCACCGACGCTTCCAACCTCGGGTGGGGAGCTCATGTGAACGATCTATTGACACAAGGATCTTGGTCTCCAGAGGAAGCCAAACACCAGATAAATTTCCTGGAGCTTCAAGCAATGCGATATGCTCTCAGAGCTTTTCAGGATTGCCTATCAAATCTCGTCATCCTGATTCAGACGGACAACCAGGTGGCCATGTGGTACATCAACAAGCAGGGAGGCACAGGCTCCTTCCTTCTGTGTCAGGAGGCTGCGCAGATTTGGGCGGAAGCGCTCTCCCACTCGATGTACCTCAGGGCCACCTATTTGCCGGGAGTGCACAATGTCTTGGCAGACAAACTGAGTCATGTCTTCCAACCGCACGAGTGGTCTCTCAACCCCTCGGTGGCGACCTCTCTCTTCCAGCAATGGGGTTATCCCCAAATAGACCTCTTTGCGTCCCCTCAGAACCACAAAGTGGACAATTACTGCTCCCTCATTCGGAGCGAGCGCTCTCAACCCAGAGATGCATTCTCCCTCTCATGGGCAGCCGGTCTGCTTTATGCATTCCCTCCACTTCCTCTTCTCTCGAAGACTCTTGTGAAGCTCCGCCAGGACAAGGGAACCATGATCCTGATAGCACCTCACTGGCCATGCCAAGTGTGATTTCCCATACTCCAGGATCTCTCCATCCGCAGGCACATTCCCTTGGGAACGGACCCGCATCTGATCACTCAGAACGACGGATGTCTACGCCATCCCAATCTTCAGGCCTTGCCCCTGACGGTATGGATGTTGAAAGGTTAATCCTTCAACCACTTAACCTTTCAGATTCAGTTTCTCGTGTCCTGATTGCTTCACGGAAGCCTTCCACAAGAAAGTCTTATTCCTATAAATGGAAAAGGTATACATCATGGTGTTCTTTGCAATCCCTTGATCCCTTTTCCTGTCCAATCCCAAGGTTTTTGGACTATCTCTGGCATTTATCGGAATCAGGTCTAAAGACCTCTTTCATCAGAATGCATGTCAGTGCGGTAGCCGCCTTCCATAAAGGTATCGGGGATGTCCCTATATTGGTACAACCCCTCGTAACACGTTTTCTTAAAGGCTTGCTCCATATCAAGCCACCTTTACGTCCTCCGGCCCCTTCTTGGGACCTTAATCTGGTTCTCGGGCGACTCATGAAACCACCATTCGAACCTCTTCACTCCTGTGACCTAAAATATCTCACATGGAAAGTGATTTTCCTATTGGCTATCACTTCACTCGCAGGATTAGTGAGTTACAGGCCCTAGTTACCTAACCGCCTTACACTAAACTCCTGCAGGACCGGGCAGTACTCCGCACTCACCCTAAGTTTTTGCCTAAGGTAGTTTCAGAGTTTCACATTAATCAATCCATCATACTACCTATCTTCTTTCCCAGGACCCACTCCAACCCAGGGGAACAGGCTCTGCATACCCTTGACTGTAAACGGGCTCTAGCGTTCTACCTAGACCGTACAGTTGCGCACAGGAAGAGCACTCAGTTATTCGTCTTTTTCCATCCCAACAAATTAGGGCAACCTGTGGGTAAGCAGACTCTCCTCCTGGTTGGTGGACTGCATATCTTTTTGCTATCAGCAAGTAGGCATTCCTTTTCAAGTCCGTGTTAAAGCACACTCTGTGAGGGCCATGGCGACTTCAGTAGCACACCTACGATGTGCTGCTTCCTGACATTTGCAGGGCTGCCACCTGGAGTTCTCTCCACACTTTCGCAGCCCACTATTGCTTGGACAAAGCCGGAAGACAAGATTCCATCTTCGGCCAATCTGTCCTGCGTAACCTATTTCCAACGTGACGTACCAACACCCTTCCGCCTGCCCAGTGGGGTTCAGGATGCCCTCTACCAAATTCCACCCCAGTTGTTGTGCCTGTTGCACGCTGTTGGGTACATTTGGTGCATGTTCGGACATCCTCAGCTCGGTAATCACCCATATGTGAGGACTACCATCCTGCTTGTCCTGTGAGAAAGCAAGTGTTGCTTACCTGTAACAGGTGTTCTCGCAGGACAGCAGGATGTTAGTCCTCACGAAACCCACCCGCCACCCCGCGGTGTTGGGTTTGTAATGTTTTGTTGTTTTATTTTTTCGGCACTGCCTGTAGCTATCAAATAAGACTGAAGGGGGACCCCTGCTGGCTGCATGATTAGTGCCATGCTGGGCATGCCCAGTAGGGGCCAGTCAAAGTTCTGGAAACTTTGACAGAGGTTTTCTGTGATTGGGCTCCATCCTGATGATGTCACCCATATGTGAGGACTAACATCCTGCTGTCCTGTGAGAACACCTGTTACAGGTAAGCAACACTTGCTTTTACTTTTTCAAAAAATATGCAGACCACAGAACACTCCATGAAATTAGCACTTTTAAAACAAATCAACACACAATTAAGCTCTGGATTTCATTGCCAGAGGATGCGGTAAAGGCATATCACCATGGAGCGATACAGAGGCATTATTTATTTATTTAAAAACTCTTCTATACCATTGTTAAGTTAATTCACCATCACAATGGTTTACAGAAAGCACAATAAGGGAAAACTATAATTGGTATAGATTACAAATTATACATGTGCCAAAATAAAACAGTAACATATTTTAATAAGAGAAACTGGGTGTTTAATTAAGGCTTATATGCCGGTTGACATTTTCTGTTTTATTTTCTGTTAACATTTTCTGTTTTATTAACCATTCCCTTCCTCATAATTCCTAACATTCTGTTTGCTTTTTTGACTGCTGCAGCACACTGAGCTGATAATTTCAAAGTATTATCCACTATGATGCCTAGATCTTTTTCCTGGGTGGTAGCTCCTAATATGGAACCTAACATTGTGTAACTATAGCATGGGTTATTTTTCCCTATATGCAACACCTTGCACTTGTCCACATTAAAATTCATCTGCCATTTAGATGCCCAATCTTCCAGTCTTGCAAGGTCCTCCTGTAATGTATCCCAATCCACTTGTGATTTAACTACTCTGAATAGTTTTGTATCATCTGCAAATTTGATAACCTTACTCCTCGTATTCCTTTCCAGATCATTTATAAATATATTGAAAAGCACTGGTCTAAGTACAGATCCCTGAGGCACTCCACTGTTTACCCTTTTCCACTGAGAAAATTGACCATTTAATCCTACTCTGTTTCCTGTCTTTTAACCAGTTTTGTAATCCATGAAAGGACACCGCCTCCTATCCCATGACTTTTTAGTTTCATTAGAAGCCTCTCATGAGGGACTTTGTCAAACGCCTTCTAAAAATCCAAATACACTACATCTACCGGTTCACCTTTATCCACATGTTTATTAACCCCTTCAAAAAAATGAAGATTTGTTAGGCAAGACTTCCCTTGGGTAAGTCCATGTTGTACTTAGAGATTTGCACCTGGATACTTTTTCTGGCCAATGCACGCACAATTTTGAAAATGCAAAACTATGTGCATTGTTACCTCCCCTAGCCTAATTCCTCCCTGGGAATGCCTCCATGAACAAATAAAAGTATGCCCGTTGTGGCACAATGGTGGACAAGTTTTGAAAAAGCCATTTTCTATGGGTAAATACATTTTGAAAATTGCCCTCCCTATTTTGTTATATATTATGTAGTCAGGAACTTGACATGCAGCACGTGTCACTGTCTTATTAAATACAATCTTTGATTTTAAAAAAATGTGATAATTATCCCCATTCTACTTTCCTGCTTTAAGCATTGGGGGAGAGGATCTAGGGTACCATTGTACTTGAAAAGGGACAGCATTGATGCCTCAATTTCACTCCTCCTACTCCTCTCTTCTCTCATCTCCTAGTCTGTTGAGAACTTGCCTACTGTTTTTGGAAGCAACCCAAAAGCTCAAACTGCTGCCAGGACAGTATTTCACTTGGCCCATCGACATGGAGATATTTTACGGGAGGGCTGGAAAAACATCATGGATTCCATGCTGCAGCTATTTCGGGCCGAGCTGCTGCCAAAGGCCATGGTGGAGGTAATGACACACATCATACTTTTCAATAGAGAGAGTTAGAAACTGGTTGTTGCAAAAATGGGAAGGAGATAACAGATGGCTTGCTTAATGGAAAATGTTGAGAGTGGGCACAATCAAGAAGAAAGGTTATTGGCATCTCATTTTGTCATTTGATGATGGAAGGGGGACACTTATGATATAATCCTATTTTGTACCATTTGTGCATAAGGCAGAATTTAAAGCTCTTCTGTACAGAAGAGTTGGGATTAATATCTCTAGATTTCTCTTGTTTTAAATGTTTAGGGCAGATTCTTGCATTTTGTGCAGGTTATCTGACAGCGAATCACTGCCATAGTAGAGAACAGTGATGGGGAGAATAGGAAAGATAGGAAAACAGTGATGGTTTGCAAAATGGAGCACAGAGATCAGACCATGAGTATCTAATACAGTAGGGAATATGGTGATGGGAATGTACCGAAAAGGAGAAATTGGTAGGTGGAAGTGAAGCGTGCTCAAAAAGGTGTGTATTCTATTTTGTAGGTTGAAGATTTTGTGGACCCCAATGGCAAGATCTGTCTGCAACGTGAAGAAACACCTTCTAATCGGTAATAAGAAAGAGGAGATGGGAAATCAGCATGCTTTTGATTACACTCTGATAAGAAAGCTGGTTACTGAGCAAATTGGAAAGGCAACAGATTTTCCGAGGCATCTTGTACACCAAATAAAGGGGTCTTGGAAAACGAAAAAAGCCTTGCAGTGCTTTAGAGTCTGGGTCATATGAATGTATTGTCTACAATACTGGGAAAGATTTACAAAATCTCACATATTCTATAAGTACATTCATCGTGACTCCTCCGTATCTTTCTATTCTTGTTCACCATTACAATATTTCTTGCTCTTTCTCTTACACTCCTCACTACCCCTTGCACTAAGCAGTCATCCTCAGTCTTACTTGCATTCTGTCTCCTTGCAGCCCATCCTCTTGAATAGACTACATTCTGATTTCAAAGAAATTTCCAACAGTTTTCCTAGTTAAAAACCCACTTTTTTCAAACTCCCTTTTCCTGATGCCTAAACCCAGCTGTTCTTGCAATCTCATTCTATTTGTTTTGCTAAATTTGTACCAGTTTGTTATTCTGTATGACTCCGTCCCTGCACTGACTGTAAAGTGCCCTGAACAAGCTGCTATATAAAAGCTGAAATCAAATAAGACATAAGAATACAGTATATTTGACCAATACCCATATGAAGTTAGTTTTCCATCGTTGTCCACATGGAACCAAGGCATGGGAACATTTTAGACATATCCTTGGGAAATGAAGGCATTGAAGCATTTAATCTGGGTCTTTGATGAGTAGAGTATTGAAGAGTTTATTGAGTTCTATCAGATGCTGTAGACATATGATCAGTGCACTTAAAGTTTGAGTATTTGATCATTGTTCTCCAGAAGTCTCACAGTTTGATAGTAATCAATTTACACCATAAGGTTTACCCCATAGGGACATTTGGTTGAATTCCTTGAGGGATTTAGGATGGAGTACTCTTCTAGTGTCCATTGGATGTCGTCTTAATATATATTTTTTTAATTTGATTGTATATTCTGCCTTTTGTGACTTGTCAGCTACTTCAAAGTGGATTACATTCAGGAACAGTAGGTAATTCCATGCCTCAGAGGGTTTGCAATCTAAAAAGGTAATTTTCAAAAGGATTTTCGTGCATAAGAGGTTTGAAAATTGCTACTATTATGCATGTAATGCCTTTGAAATGTCACTGAATTTTCAAAAGGTTTTGTGTGTGTAAATGGGCTTTTGAAAATTGCATTGATATGTTACTTTTATGCACGTAAATCCTTTTGAAAATTACCTCCTAAGATTGTACCTGAGGCGATGGAAAGTGACATGACTAAGGAGAATTTGTGGAAGAAGAGGGAATTGATCCCTGGCTTCTCTGATTCAGCCTGCTGTTCTAACCAGTAGGCAGCTACTCCACTCCAACTCTTGTGCAGTTACATTGTGATTGCCCTTCGTGCATTACGGTATGAGATGTTCTCTTCCTTGTGGTAAAGGTGTAGTGGTTCTCTTTCATTATTCTTCTTGGACTGGAGTATAAGATGATCTGTGCTTTTAAATTCGTATGTAGAGTTATGGGTTACAGCCTCACTCTGGCATCTGAGATTCTCTGCCTTGTAGTTATTGCCCTTGTTAGATCCCAATCTCTTTCTCTGCCTTGTAGTTATTGCCCTTGTTAGATCCCAATCTGTTTCTCTTCTAGCAAATTTATCAAAATTACATTTTTTGCATTTTTTGGGGGTTTTACTTGTTTCAGCTTACCAACACATGAAAACCTTTCCCTGGCTTCAGTCTGCTGCTGAGTCACCACCTCCTTTCTCCCCTCTACCTCCTTTCTTCTCTTCTGGCCCTCATCTGCTTCCTCTCTCCCAGGCTCCAATTTGCTGCTGCTGCTGCCACTTCTTCCCTTTTTGCACTGATCTCAGACTGTCGAGGCAGCCTCCTATTTCTCCTTACTGGACCCATCATAGCGCACTGGTACCTTTACTTCCTGCCATCTTTATCCACCTCCCACCACCACCGTAATCTATTGATGCAATCTCCTCATTCTCTCCCTGGCTTCAGTCTGCCACAGGAGTTAATATCATTACATTGTAACAGCAGATGCTGGAAACTTTTGTGATTTATTGCGTTTGCAACAAAACTAGGTCCCTAGTTATGTCTCTCATTACTTTTTACCCTCCTTGAATGGTGGCATGAAATGTTTTCTCCATATTTGTTTCTAGTGGTGAGTCAACGGTGCTGAGCTTTGTTAGCTGGCTTACGCTTAGTGGCACAGAACAGTCCAGCCTGCGAGGACCATCTACAGAGAACCAGGAGGCAAAGCGTGTGGCTCTAGACTGTATAAAGGTAAAACATGAGGCTGAGAGGCAGTGTAGGGTGTACTATGTAAAAGATGGGGAAGGTTTACAGATATATCACAAAATATATGAGAATTATCATCATGATTATTATAGAACACAATAGGATGTACAGCTACATGGCTAGAGTGACTGATTCTCATCTATAAATGACTTTTACACCCCATGTTTTTTCTGCTTAGCTATGTGACCCTGAGAAGCTGATCACAGAGAGTAAATTTTTACAACTGGAATCCCTGCAGGAACTCATGAAGGTAATAATCACAGCCCCCAGTTTCCTGTAGTAGCTTGGGTAGGTTGTATAACACAAGAAAATTCTCACTTCTGTGGCAGTAAATAGGGAGCCATGGTGATAATTACCGGTAGGTTGTTTGGGCACATATTGAGAGCTGAATCCATTTTCTATTACAGTGGAATGTCCTGCAAAGCTGCTAACATATCAATGTCTGTTCCAAATACAGATTAGATTCTGAATCTGTCAGGAGTATTTGATTCTTTTATTTTATTTATTTATTTATTTAAAGTCTCTTTTATACCGATATCCGTTCGCACATCGCATCTGTTTACAAAAAACAGGAACTATGTTAGTGTCACAGGTCATCTCCTGGGCCTGCACAAACTAATGACAGTTGTGTGGAACACACAGCTCAGAACCAACCACTTGTAGTAAAAATCAGCTTTATTCCATGCATCAGTGTTCACTTCATACTTGTAGCTTTCATTTCCTGTCCTGAGACACCAGGATCATGCCAGTAAGATACATTGGTAGTCACCTGTAGGCCAGTCAAATTCCCTAGGACCAAATAGAACCTTCTTCTCAACTGTACCCTGTCAGATTCAGAATCCCTAACCAAAGGCTTTGTTTGGGCATCTCTGCATCTGGATCTGGATGAGCCCTGTGCCTCTGAAAAGTAGTATTCTCTCTCCCTTAAGAGACATGCTGATTCCCGGCAGTAGTTTATAATTAGCCTCAGCTGTCTCTCCCAATTATTACCACACCGTTTGGTGCATGCTTCCTTTATCCTAATTGTGTCTATGTTAAAAATGTCCAAACTACATTTTCCAGCAATCTTGTGCTTCCTGTTCTGGCTTTACAATCCCCTCGCTAACTCTTGTTCACTTTTCTTTCTGCCTTAAGGCAGTATTCTCCCAGGATTCCATTTAGAGAGCTCTCTGTCTTCTGGACAGTCTAACTGTCCTCTCTCTTCAAGCTGCTTCTGCCTGTGAGAAGCCCTGTTTCATTTCAGTTAAGGTATGGTTAATAAGTTGTTGCTCTATGTAGAGGATTAATGCTGATTGTTCACTCTTTCAGGCTTTGATCTCAGTGACTCCAGATGAAGAGACCTATGATGAAGAAGATGCTGCTTTCTGCCTGGAGATGCTACTGCGCATTGTACTAGAAAACAGGTGCTGTAAAATAACAATCCCGTTTCCTATGCTGACCTTAGTGCTGCTTAATAATCCCATTTTGTATGCTGACCTAAGTGTTGCTTTGATGGCCATAATCTCTACGTAATATCTGCTCAGATGTTATATTGTGTTAATTTATATTTCTAGATCTTCTTTCTTCTGCAGAACTACAACACAAAGCAATTTGCAAAGAAAAAATCTAGTACAATAAGCATACATCAATACATCATTAATACATCAGTAAAATAAATTAAGATATCAAAAATACATCAATAAAATAGTGAATATGGCATGTGCAAAAGTTTAAACACTTTTCCAGTTGATTCATTACTTATTAAAATTGCTGCTAAGCAAGGCATAAAGGTTTGATTAGTTAGGCCTTCAGTTAGGTGAAGACAATTCCAGGTTGAATGAATATTCTAAACCCTTCTAACCTCTTAGGTTGTGATTGTTCTACTTTCAACAACCATGGGTTTTTTTAAGCAGCAGCTGTCTAAGCATTTTAAATGAAGATAGTTCTCTCATATAAAGTAAGGAAAGGTTATTAAAAAAATCTCTAAATGCTTCCAGGTAACAATTTCAACTGTCAGAAACATTAAGAAATGGAAGTTATGTTGAACTGTTGAAGTCAAGGCAAGATATGGAAGATCAGGAAACATCTTTGATACATCTGCCTCAAAACTAGTTAGGTCTGCAGAACAGGATCTGCAGATCACTGCAGATTACCTGCTGAAAAGTTTAGCTGACACTAGAGTTGTTGTCCACATGTGAATGGTACATTGTTTACATAACACTGACCTGCATGGGAGAGATGTCATAGAAACCTTTTCTACAATCTCATCTAAAGGTCATTGTCTAAAATATGGCCTTCCAAACAGAAATGATTGAGGTGGTTTACAGTTAAAACATACACAATGTATTACAAAAAATATAAAAATACATTTTGTGTACTCTAAAACCATATGAGTGAACACAGAATCATTTGGTATCAAAAGCAACCCTGAAAAACCAAGTTATATGGGGTTTTTGAACATCTTAAAATCAGTCATTACTCTTAATGCCTCTGGCATTGAATTCCATAGTCTTGGGCTGGCGATGGATATTGCTCTGTCTCTTATTTCCCCTAGATGGGCCCAATGAAATGATAGGCCTTTGTCCACCAAGCACAAATTCCTATATGGAACATGCATATGAAGAGACACACCTAGCCAGTGTCAGGGTTTATAAGGATCTTATGAATCAGTGTCAATATTTTATACTGAATGTGATATTAAATTGGGAGCCAGTGTAAAGAGGATAGGATAGGTGTGATGTGATCGTATTTTTTTTTTCTGGGTCATTGCCTGTGCCTCCAAGATCTGTAACATCTGAAGTGATCTAAGAGTACTAGCTGGAAGACCCATAAAGAGGGAATTACAGTAGTTGTATTTGAGAATACTAGTAGGCCTCTGTTGCTTGAGACACAGCATCTGTTATGAACACCGCTCAGAAAGTTAATTAATTTCACTTTGATTTGTCCCTTAAGCAGTTGTGCAGATGGAATATCGGCTGATGTCGGTTATTTTTTGATGGTCATGGTATTTGAATATTGAGACATTTTGTTTGCAAAATATGAAATAATGTAAGAAGACTGTTATATGGGTGCGTGATTAAGAAGACTAGCGATGGCCTTTGAAGGTCACGTGTACTGGCTTGCTGACACCCTGAAAGCATAGTAATGCAAAATCTATGGTGTGTTAGTTTTTTATTTCTGTAGCTCTGCTTAACATTGTGTGGGATTGACTTGAGCTCAGTTTATGTGCTTCTCTTTACATGTGATGTTTACCTTTGTACCATGTAGAGGTTGTGTCAACTTCTATTCACTTAGAACAGTGTTTCCCAACTTTTTCACACCTAGAGCACACCTACATTAACAAGAATGTTGTGTGGCATACCACCCTCCAGACATAGAGATCTCATATGGGCAAAAGAAGAGCTAGAAAAGTACTTAAAGCCCTATTCATCTTGCTTCCGAATTTTTAAACAAATGGAGAGGGGGCGAGGACACATGAATCCATCATGATGGGCCTGCTCGCTCTATGTACAAGTGCATAAAGGAGATGTCAGTGTGGCACAGGCAGCCGACTCATTTTATTTCTTTGGTTGCTGCTTGCAGTTACTAGAGCTCCTTCATTGCTGCTGCTCTCAACACTCAAAGTGAACTACATCCAGTGCTCAGTGCACACCCTCTCCGTCTCATTCAGTCAAGGGATAAGACAGAGGCTGGAAGGGCTCAAAGTCAGGGAAGAAGAAGAGGTGCTGTGTGTAATGTGTGTGCTGCACAAAGCAAGGTCCAGCTGTCTGTGTCCTGCATGCCGCCCATTATTACCACACTCTGGGGCTTATATTATAATTAGGCTTGCATGATTACATATGTTCTCAGAAAGGAGCTCCTAAAACATCTAAGAACCACTGTTGGTGTGTCTTGTTGCTGCGAGATGCTGAGAGAAGAATCCCAAGTGCTAGCCTGGATTTGAGCATCAGGCAGTGGTGACTTTTACATGGCACACCTGATCAGTTCTGAAGGCTGTCACCACTGGGCTGTGGCACACTGGTTGGAAAACACAGACACAGAGATTCATTGAACATACAATTTGACCAGGGGTGCGTAAACCTTTGCACACAATGATATACATAATAACTAATAGTTATATTGTGAAAAAAAAAAGATAATACAAATAAAGGAACAACTGATACCACTACCCTGTGAGTTATCCAGTCTTGGGCCTTTCATTAAGTCTGGTTCTGTATAGGTGTTATCTTAGGAGTGGTTCATGTTGAGCAGCTAGACATCCTGGTTGGTAATAGTGGGTTGCAAAATGTTTAACTTAAGCATTTTGTTTTCTTTAATATACATGAAAAATATTACATTGTGGAATTTAGCATGTTGCTAACTCTCTTAACACAGTTTTCCTTTCTTTCTGTTGATCATGCACTTTCAGTTTAAAGTGTATTAATTTTCCAGCCAAAATTAATTTCTCATATTGCACTGCATGTACTTTGGGGCAAGGTTTCCCAGTCTTTCAGGGAACACTGGACCTCTCTCCAGCTTCAAAAAGTTTTATGTACCCTCTACACACACTTCTCTTTAATTTTTGCATGCCATGACAAAAGAAACAATTATATGCACTCCAGAATCATTCATAATGTGTACAACATTGATCTAAACTTGAATTGATAAGGAAGGGCAATTTCCAACGCTATTTAAAAATTGCCCTCCCATTTGAAAGTTGAGGTTATTCCATTTTCCAATCCAACAGCAATGGGGAAAAGGAAGCAAGTTCAAAAAAAGTTCCAGGTTGGCAGCCTGGCATGACCTGGCAGAAAATCAGCAATGATAGCTGCAGACCTGTAATCGACTTTTCATAGGGAACCTGCCCATGGTGTTTCCTTTTGAAAACTCAGACTGGCAGGAGAAAGCCAGTACTTTTGTTCCTGCATACTTTTCATCTGCTTTTAAAGCATTTGCAAAGTTCATGTGTGAAAATTTGCTCAAGGATATCAAAATTAAACCCCTTCATGTACTTTCCTTCCCTCAACCTAATCCTGTGACTTTTCCCCTCACAGGTAAAAAGTCTTTATGCTATTCACAGCACAGCTCCTTTTAACCTCATTGGCAAGGAATAGTAATTTTCAAAATAATCTTTTTATGTCAATAAAAGGTATTGTTAAATTTTTATTTATTTATATTCTACGGTTCGGCACATTGAAATGGATTACATTCAGGTACTGTATGTAATCCTGTAATACTGTAGGTATTTCCCTATCCCCAGAGGGCTTACAATCTAAGGCCTTGATTCATCTTTTCGCTATAATTATAGCAAAATGATCGCCTGTGAGAAAAAATGGAGTGGGGGGGGCAATAGTGAGCAGGCGGCCATGTGTTTTCGCCCACCGCGATTGTGGCCGCGCTGCACACTATCGCCCCTGTAGCACCAGTGAAATAGCTGTAGCTATTTCTGGCACTAATGTGGTCAATAATGTGCGATACATTATCGCCCACAGTGCTACATGCCCCTAAATTTCCTTAACCCTGCCCAAACTCTTCCCCTTTCCATCGGGTGAGGGATATATGGAAATCCCTGGGATTTTTGAATTACTTTGGGGGGGGGGGGGTGATTCGGGGCCATTGGCTCTTTAAGCTAGGTCCCCAGGAGCATCCTCATGTTCCTAGGGAAGTTAAATACAACTGCTGAGTTGTAGCTAACATCAAATCATATAATGCAGCTTGTGATTATTTAGGGAAGATGAGTTGAGTTGCACAATTAAGAGTATTAATGAGCTGATTACCATACATATGCATGTTAACCAGCTCATTTTAATACACACGGTGCCAGGGTCAGAATAACACAAGATATTTGTAGTACCCTGTGGTAAACAGTCTAATGCGGCTTAATGAATGAATCCCTTAAGCTAATATGACCTCTAAGTATATATTGTCAAAAGATGATGTTCTGATGATTGTCCTTGCTTTTGGATTAGATTATTGTAACTCCCTTTATGTTGGGCTGCCTAAGTCCTGGGTTAAGGCACTACTGACTTTGTAGAATGCTCTTGCCTGCCTTACCTTGGGCTCCTCCTTGAGGGATCATTAGATGCACACTTTGGACCACTGACAACCAGTGTAAACTTTCCAAAGAGCTACGTTTAAGATACTTTGCTTAGTTTTTAAGGCCAGTAAGGGAGATGGTCTGTCTTAACTGAATATATGCCTTCTTGTGCTTTACAGTCTGCCAAAAGACATCTAATTACTGCTCCCTCAAGGAGGGAAATATATCTACAGGAACTGTCAAGGGACTTTCACTGTCTTGTGAAATAGCCTACTAGTTGATCTTCTGTCATTAATAGATTATACTCATTGTCAAAAAGGGCAGATTGGCACTACTGTTTCAGGAAGCTTTTTGCAAGCCAGTGAGCAGTAGCTAAAGAAGATGAGAAATGGATAGTGTTGGGACTGTATAGCTGGGATGACAAGAACGTTTGTGTTTATATGTTTTGTGTAGATTTTTTTTTATATGTTGATATGTAATCTGCCTAGCACTGTTGGATCTGATATAGACGGAATATAAACATTTTAAAATAAATGCTACAGCCTGTACCCTGTGTTACCGGCACATTAGACTCTACCTAAACTATCCTGCAAAAGATGCAAAATATTAAAATTAATTCTAGTTAAATGAGAGATTTTTTAAATTTTACATCAGTCTGAAGGGAGACAACATTTTGGCATATGTCAAGGACATAGAATGCTCTATTGTCTATAGCAATGTATCTTAAAAATCTTTTCTTTAGCAAAATATGACTTTGAATAGAAATACTATAAACAGTCTGCTTGGATTTTCATGAAGTACTGGACCATAAAACAAAATCAATTACTATAGGCAGCAACATTGGTAGCACTGCAGACATCTTTATTGCATTTGCATATCATAAGCATCTTTGTTCAGTTTGGGAAGATGGAAATTAATAAAGAACCTTACATATTGAATTCTGAAAACTGTTAGAAATAGCAAAAATTAGAAGGAAAACACAGCCTTTTTGAAAATGCTACGGTTCTATCAGCACATCTATTGCAAAAATTGCAGGGTATTTCCTGCCTAATTTTGGATACCAAGAGATTTGTTTCCCAATGATTGATCATACTGGCCACTTTTTTGTAAACTCTGAAACATCACCAGCTTATATAACTAAGAAGCAGTAATGCAATTGCATGTAAAATAAAAATGTAAAACTACAGAAAAAATCAGTGCTCAAAAAGATTAAAACTTATCACCCCTCTAAGTCCAATATCTTTGCCAGGTCTTCTCATATTGATTAAATTTCTTCAAGCCTGCCAAAATTTGTTCCAGAACCGCAACTTTCACCACTTGACACCAACAATCTGAGGGACCATCTTCCAAAAATGGATGATAGTAAATCTAGGAGCATGAACTAGTGATAGCAATTTGCTTTGAAGAAGAGCAGCTGCCAAAAAGTCCCAATCCTTCAATAAGCATAAAGCAAGAGTTAAAGAGAACACCACTCCCACAATAGCAATACATTCAGTGTTCTAGCAGAAATCAAAAATTTGTACACGACGATATCACCACATATGAAAGTAGCTACCCTTGTGGAAGGGATGGAAGGTAAAGTTTGTCTATTTGCAGATGAAACTACTATCTGCAACAGAGTGGACACACCTGAAAGAGTAGAGAGAATGAAAAGTAATTTAAGAAAGCTTGAAGAGAGGTCGAAGATTTGGCAGCTGGGATTCAGTGCCAAGTAGTACGGAGTCATGCATTTGCGATGCGATAATCCAAGACAACTGTACGTGATGGGGGGGTGAAAGACTGATGGGTCTTGGGGTAATAGCTTCTGGAAATCTGAAGATGGCGAAGCAATGTGACAAGGCGATAGCTAAAGCTAAAAGAATGCTGGACTGCATAGAGAGGAATAACCAGTAAGAAAAAGGTGATAATATCCTTATACAGGACCTTGGTGAGATCTCACTTGGAGTACTGTATTCAGTTCTGGAGTCTGTATCTCAAAAGGGATAGAGACAGGATGGAGGCAGTGAAGAGAAGGGCGACCAAAATGATGTGGGGTCTGCATCAGAAGACTTATGGGAAAGGATGAAGAATCTAAATATGTATACCCTGGAGGAGAGGAGGTGCAGGAGTGATATGATAAAGACCTTCAGATACCGGAATGGTTTAAATGATGCGTGGACTTCAAATTTTTTCCGTTGGAAAAAACACAATAGAACTAGGGGTCACGAATTAAAACTCCAGGGAAGACGACTCAGAACTAACATCAGGAAATATTTCTTCACAGAGAGGGTGGCAGATGCCTAGAATGCCCTTCCGAAGGAGGTGGTGAAGACAAAAACATTCAAAGAATTCAAAGAGGCTAGAGGACGGAAATGAGAAAAGCATGCAAACGGGTAACTTGCTGGTATGGTGGTTACTACCCTTAACACAAGACATAGAGATTACTACCCTTAATCAATATGCCTTGATGATTCTAATGCAAGTACAGCTTTGCTCCCCGATTCAATGGCAGGGGAAAAGGGGAATAGGATACAGACAACAACCAAGAGGGCTCGATTTCTATGGTCTGGGTACTGATACACAGACATAAGGGAAAAAGCATAGGACTGATTCTACAGCCAAGTCCATTAGCAGAGCACATTCCAGTGGGAGCACTGAGAGGAGAGGATCACCTTGCTGGTGGCTGAAAGGAATCAGTAAGGTTTTGCTTGGGACATTGTCTTTTTCAAACGTATTGGGACAAAGTTAACTATTTGGAAATATTATTTAGTGTGTTTGTGCTTTTAATAGTCAGTAAGGCAGCGAATAAATAAGTTAGACTGTTTGTATTTTTAAATGGACAGTCAGTAAGGCAGCTAGTAAGCAGTAGTTAGTGTGTTTATTTTTAAAAGTCTGTAAGGCAACTAGTAAGCAGATCTGAGTGTTTGTATTTAAAAAAAAAAAAAAAAGCCAGAAGCTAGAAATAAGCTAGGAGCAGTGTATACCTAAGTAAAAAGGTTGAAAAGTTCAGTTCAGTTACTCACCTTGGAAAGGTGTTGACGTAGTGTGATTTGGTTTGATTAGGTACCAACATTTGATAATCAAGAGAGCAGTGAGTCACTCTGGCTGACTAACTGAAGTTAGACTGTTTGGATTTCCCAACCCTCCCACCCATCGCCCACCCACCCCTAGCTCATCCTTTAATTTATAGGCAGGTGCCACTTTCACAAAAAAAAACCACAAAAAAACTTTATTGAGAGTTTGATCAGTCCCTTGTAGCCCACTACCAGACATATAGTGAATTCACTAATACATTTAAAGGATGTTAATTAGACACATTCCTACTCCCATAGCAACCTAAAACTTAACTAGGAAATGATCAAAATTGAGATGAAGGCAGCAGTCCAGTAGCAAGAGGGGGGCTTCCCAGTCTTTTGAATCGAGTGTCACATGTATGATTTTTTTACCCGCCAGTGAGAAGTTGTACATGTGCATGCGATGCAAAGAGCTCCTGGCTCTCAGAGAATGAGTCCGATCTCTGGAGGCTAGAGTGGCAGACCTGGAGGAGCTGAGGCAGACAGAGGTATATAGATGAGACCTTCAGGGACATAGTAGCCAAGTCCCAACTTCAGACTGGCAGCCCTGTGCTGCCTTGGAGGAAGAAGGTCTCATGATTGGAGAGCATCAACCGGGTGCAGCAGGAAAGGATCCTGTAGCAAGGACCTGCTCTCCAGGTGATGCATTGTCCTTTCGCACCGAGGATATCTCACCAAGGCCTACTGCCCAGGAGGGAAGGGTTAGGTCAGCCGTCATAGTTGGTGATTCGATTATTAGGAATGTAGATAGCTGGGTGGCTGGTGGGTGTGAGGATCGCCTGGTAACATGCCTACCTGGTGCGAAGGTGGCGGACCTCACGCGTCACCTAGTTAGGATTTTAGACAGTGCTGGGGAGGAGCCGGCTGTCGTGGTACATGTGGGTACCAACGACATAGGAAAATGTGGGAGGGAGGTTCTGGAAGCCAAATTTAGGCTCTTAGGTAGAAAGCTTAAATCCAGAACCTCCAGGGTAGCATTCTCTGAAATGCTCCCTGTTCCACGCGCAGGTCACCAGAGGCAGGCAGAGCTCCGGAGTCTCAATGCGTGGATGAGACGATGGTGCAAGGAAGAGGGATTCAGTTTTGTTAGGAACTGGGGAACCTTTTGGGGAAGGGGGAGTCTCTTCTGAAGGGATGGGCTCCACCTTAACCAGGGTGGAACCAGACTGCTGGCGCTAACCTTTAAAAAGGAGATAGAGCAGCTTTTAAACTAGAACAAAGGGGAAAGCCGACAGTCGCTCAGCAGCGCATGGTTCGGAAAGAGGTATTTTCAAAGGATACTAATGATGCATTAGAATTAGGGCATCCCGACAGTGAGGTTCCAATAATAAGAAAAGTAGTCCAAGTGCCTGTAACTAAAAACTCACCTGAGCTAAAAAATTCTAACTTATCCTTATCAATTAAAAAGCAGAATGAAAATACAAACAAAAAAACAAACTTTGAAATGTTTGTATGCTAATGCCAGAAGTCTAAGAAGTAAGATGGGAGAATTAGAATGTATAGCAGTGAATGATGACACAGACTTAATTGGCATCTCAGAGACATGGTGGAAGGCGGATAACCAATGGGACAGTGGTGTGGCGCTTTATGTCCGGGATGGCATAGAGTCCAACAGGATAAACATCCTGCATGAGACTAAATGCAAAATTGAATCTTTATGGGTAGAAATCCCTTGTGTGTCGGGGAAGACTATAGTGATAGTATACTACCATCCACCTGGTCAAGATGGTGAGATGGACAGTGAAATGCTAAGAGAAATTAGGGAAGCTAACCAAATTGGTAGTGCGGTAATAATGGGAGACTTCAATTACCCCAGTATTGACTGGGTAAATGTATCATCAGGATACGCTACAGAGATAACGTTCCTGGATGGAATAAATGATAGCTTTATGGAGCAATTGGTTCAGGAACAGACGCGAGAGGGAGCAATTTTAGATCTAATTCTCAGTGGAGCACAGGATTTGGTGAGAGAGGTACCGGTGGTGGGGCCACTTGGCAATAGAGATCATAATATGATCAAATTTGAATTAATGACTGGAAGACGAACAGTATGCAAATCCACGGCTCTCGTGCTAAACTTTCAAAAGGGAAACTTTGATAAAATGAGAAAAATTGTTAGAAAAAAACTGAAAGGAGCAGCTACAAAAGTAAAAAGTGTGCAAGAGGCGTGGTCATTGTTAAAAAAAAAAAAAAAAAAAAACATTCTAGAAGCACAGTCCAGATGTATTCCACACATTAAGAAAGGTGGAAAGAAGGCAAAACGATTATCGGCATGGTTAAAAGGAGAGGTGAAAGAAGCTATTTTAGCCAAAAGTTCTTCATTCAAAAATTGGAAGAAAGATCCAACAGAAAAAAAATAGGATAATGCATAAACATTGGCAAGTTAAATGTAAGACATTGATAACACAGGCTAAGAGAGAATTTGAAAAGAAGTTGGCCGTAGAGGCAAAAACTCACAGTAAAAACTTTTTAAAATATATCCGAAGCAGAAAGCCTGTGAGGGAGTCAGTTGGACCGTTAGATGATCGAGGGGTTAAAGGGGCACTTAGAGAAGATAAGGCCATCGCGGAAAGATTAAATGATTTCTTTGCTTCGGTGTTTACTGAAGAGGATGTTGGAGAGGTACCCGTACTGGAGAAGGTTTTCATGGGTAATGATTCAGAGGGACTGAATCAAATCACGGTGAACCTAGAAGATGTGGTAGACCTGATTGACAAACTGAAGAGTAGTAAATCACCTGGACCAGATGGTATACACCCCAGAGTTCTGAAGAAACTAAAAAATGAAATTTCAGACCTATTAGTAAAAATTTGTAACCTATCATTAAAATCATCCATTGTACCTGAAGACTGGAGGATAGCTAATATAACCCCAATATTTAAAAAGGGCTCCAGGGGCGATCCGGGAAATTACAGACCGGTTAGCCTGACTTCAGTGCCAGGAAAAATAGTGGAAAGTGTTCTAAACATCAAAATCACAGAACATATAGAAAGACATGGTTTAATGGAACAAAGTCAGCATGGCTTTACCCAAAGCAAGTCTTGCCTCACAAATCTGCTTCACTTTTTTGAAGGAGTTAATAAACATGTGGATAAAGATGAACCGGTAGATGTATTATACTTGGATTTTCAGAAGGAGTTTGACAAAGTTCCTCATGAAAGGCTTCTAGAAAAAGTAAAAAGTCATGGGATAGGTGGCGATGTCCTTTCGTGGATTGCAAACTGGCTAAAAGACAGGAAACAGAGAGTAGGATTAAATGGACAATTTTCTCAGTGGAAGGGAGTGGGCAGTGGAGTGCCTCAGGGATCTGTATTGGGACCCTTACTTTTCAATATTTTTATAAATGATCTGGAAAGAAATACGACGAGTGCGATAATCAAATTTGCAGATGATACAAAATTGTTCAGAGTAGTTAAATCACAAGCAGATTGTGATAAATTGCAGGAAGACCTTGTGAGACTGGAAAATTGGGCATCAAAATGGCAGATGAAATTTAATGTGGATAAGTGCAAGGTGATGCATATAGGGAAAAATAACCCATGCTATAGTTACACAATGTTAGGTTCCATATAAGGTGCTACTACCCAAGAAAGAGATTTAGGTGTCATAGTGGATAACACATTGAAATCGGTTCAGTGTGCTGCGGCAGTCAAAAAAGCAAACAGAATGTTGGGAATTATTAGAAAGGGAATGGTGAACAAAACGGAAAATGTCATAATGCCTCTGTATCGCTCCATGGTGAGACCGCACCTTGAATACTGTGTACAGTTCTGGTCGCCGCATCTCAAAAAAGATATAATTGCGATGGAGAAGGTACAGAGAAGGGCTACCAAAATGATAAGGGGAATGGAATGGCTCCCCTATGAGGAAAGACTAAAAAGGTTAGGACTTTTCAGCTTGGAGAAGAGACGGCTGAGGGGGGATATGATAGAGGTGTTTAAAATCATGAGAGGTTTAGAACGGGTAGATGTGAATCGGTTATTTACTCTTTTGGATAATAGACTAGGGGGCACTCCATGAAGTTAGCATGTGGCACATTTAAAACTAATCGGAGAAAGTTCTTTTTTACTCAACACACAATTAAACTCTGGAATTTGTTGCCAGAGGATGTGGTTAGTGCAGTTAGTACAGCTGTGTTTAAAAAAGGATTGGATAAGTTCTTGGAGGAGAAGTCCATTACCTGCTATTAATTAAGTTGACTTAGAAAATAGCCACTGCTATTACTAGCAGCGGTAACATGGAATAGACTTAGATTTTGGGTACTTGCCAGGTTCTTATGGCCTGGATTGGCCACTGTTGGAAACAGGATGCTGGGCTTGATGGACCCTTGGTCTGACCCAGTATGGCATGTTCTTATGTTTTCCTAGTGGCAGTTACTTCTGCTCGCAGAGTCAGTGAGCTGCAGGCCCTAGTGATCTATTTGCCTTATATGAGGTTCTTCCACGACAGAGTAGTGTTGCGCACTCATCCTAAGTTCCTGCCTAAGGTGGTGACTGGCTTCCACCTGAATCAGTCCATCGTGTTGCCCACCTTTTTCCCGAGGCCGTACAGTCATCAAGGTGAGCAGGCTCTGCATACCTTAGATTGCAAGTGTGCTCTCGCTTTTTATCTGGAGCGCACCGCAGCCCACAGGCAGTCCACCCAACTCTTTGTCTCTTTTGACAAGAATAGACTCAGTAGCGCTGGGCAAGCAGACTGTCCAATTGGGCGGAGTGCCATCTGGTTTCTCCTCAAGAGATCTGTAGAGCTGCGGTCTGGTCCTCTCTGCATACCTTCTCCAAGCATTACCGCTTGGACATAAGGGCGCCGTAGGAATCCAATTTCGGGGAACGCGTTCTAAGAGTGGGTCTTTCAAGATCCCTCCCACAGTAGAGTGGCTTTGGTACATCCCACTGATCTGGGTATGTTCAGGAAAGGAAAATTGGTTCTTACCTGCTAATTTTCGTTCCTGTAGTACCACAGATCAGCCCAGAGGCCCGCCTAGACATGACTGCCGAAAGATAGGCTGACCTTTGGGTTATCCACTGTATTGAAGAATTCTGAAGGAAATAGTTTTGATGCCAATATTAACGAAGATCCGGGGTAGGGTTTCCTACTCTAGGGGAATTCAATCCTCCTGTTTTTTGATGTTCGCCTTGTTCGGGGTGAATAGTTGTTTAAGTTGGTTCCAGTGGTTTTTTTTGCTTGGGCATCGACCAATATTGAGGAGCTGCAGGTGGCACTAGTGGTATTTATAGCAGTGCCTCAAAGTTTTTTTTTCTCTGCCTCCATCTGCTGGTGGGAGTGCATAACCCACTGGTCTGGACTGATCTGTGGTATTACAGGAATGAAAATTAGCAGGTAATAACCAATTTTCCTATGTACATTCAAAGAGCTAACTTTTTCAAATTTGAGTTTACAAACTGGAACAGAATTAAAAGCAGAAATATCTTAGTACCCATGGTAGGAGAACCAAAACATTGAAACACAGGCAAAAATAAGATTCTGATTTGATGAAAAAAGTACATGGTACAACTGCAATTTTTCTTAATTTGGGTGAAGACCAGGAGCAGCTGTGAGGGCAGCAGGGTCTGCCCCTTCCACACTCAGTTTTTCTTCTCTACCTTGAGCAATTATTTCTCAGGAAACTTGCAAGATTTTGCTGGCATTTTAAAGGAGGGCAGGATACAGCCTCAGGGGCAGGGGTGGCTCAAGGCAATCTGCTGCCTGAGGAGAGGAATGAGATGGTGCCCCCCCCGTCCCCCCCCCCCCCTCCTTTTTCCACACGCACCCATACATGCATACACACATATACACTCCTTCATTTCTCTCCCTCTTCCATACACACATGCACTCTCATTGTCTCTTCTCACCTCGATTTTCATTAGCCACAGGAGCCTCCTCTTTCCCTAGGCCCGCGATCAAGCACTCTACTTCTTCCTTCTCCTCCTCCATTTTTCGGCAAATGGCCCCACTGTTGCTTCTTTTCCTGCATCTTCAGTTTCTTGTTTTCCGCGGAGGAGGGCAACGCTCCTGCTAGTCTTTCTTGCCGCGTAGCACTGGGCTTCACGTTATCTTCTGGGGCACAGGTGCTGATGCTCCTCCTCCTCCGAGTGCGTGCTGCTCCAGGCTCTTTCTCTTCTGGCCTTGTACAACAGGGCACCTGGAGTTTTCGGGTGTTGGCCCGGAGACCCAACAATTTGTTCAGAATTCCGGAGTCTCCGGGCCAAATCAGGACAGTTCCCAGGTATGAGTGTGAGCAGGGGCGGATTGCAGTAAAATATCAGCCCAGAGGGTATTTTTCAAAACCAGCCCACAGGATATCTGTGAGTCACTTGTGTGCTTTCTGTGCAGCACATATCTCAACAGCTCCAAAACCACACCGTCGATCCTTGAAAGATACAACATGTGACCTGGAGTCTGGCAGAACTGAGATAAGAATTCTCCAACAAATGTCATATTTTTCTAAACTACAGCACACCTTAGACCAGGGGTGAGCAAACTGAACTGCAGTCCCCCTTGTATCTCGACAAATTTTCCTGACAGTTGTCTGAAATCTCTCTTGGTCTACCTGACTGTGTCTTGGTATTAACAGAACCCATAATTTTCAACTTCTTGATCAAAGTTTGAACAGTACTGATTGGCAATTTCAAATCTTTGGATATCTTTTTATATCCTTTTCCTGATTTATAAAGTTGAACTACTTTTGCTCAGAAATCCTTTGACAATTCTTTTGCTTTCCCTGTGTTTAAGTAACCACCAGAGTCAGGGCAGCCCTGGCCCTGCATGAAATGTACAAGGGTTTCTCAAGAGCTTAGAAACTCATTGCCATAGTTTGTTTAATGATTGTGCTATTCTGTGGTGCATAATAATTTCCAATCCAGGCTAAACGTACCTGGCAAGTACCCAAACACTAAGTAGATCCCATGTTACTGATGCCAGTAATATCAGTGGCTATTCCTTAAGTCAACTTGATTAATAGCAGTTAATGGACTTCTCCTGCAAGAACTTATCCAAACTTTTTTCAACCAGCTACACTAATTGCACTAACCATATCCTTTGGCAGCAAATTCCAGAGCTTCTTTGTACGGTGAGTGAAAGAATTTTCTCCGATTAGTTTTAAATGTGCTACTTACTAACTTCACGGAGTGTCCCCCAGACCTTCTATTATCCGATAGAGTAAATAACTGATTCACATTTACCCATTCTAGACCTCTCAGGACTTTAAACATCTCTATCATATCCCCCCTCAGTCGTCTCTTCTCCAAGCTGAATAGTCCTAACCTCTTTAGCCTTTCCTCATAAGGGAGCTATGTTTTGTCTGATCACTTACATTTTCTTAAAATGCTATACATCTTACAAATTCTTTCAGGAGTTAGGAACATTTATAATCACAAATGTATATCTCACTTTAAGGGCTGCTAAATGAGATTAAGTTTTTTTAATTAGGTGTCTTTTAAAATCTGTTTTTTTAAATTTGGTATCTGGGTGATTAATGTTAGTGGCAGCAGCAGGACTAAAATTAGTCAATCACTGAAAATCAGGGTTAATTTAATGTTATTTTAAAATACTGACTTATTTTGAAGACTCTGTTCCTAGTTGGGATGATCTGTTTTGTTTTTTTTTTAAAATGAAACAAAGGTAGGAAGGTGTGAATCAAACTAGTATCTAGTTGCCCAGGAATCTGTATTTTCACCTTCTCAGATCAAGTAAATGACATTTGTAAACTTACAATTCAAATACTGGCAAAGAAATACTATCTTTTACTAGCTCAGAGAATCAACTTTATTTTCCCACAACACAAATTCTAACTCTGGCAAACAAATACTAACCTTAAAACTAGCAGACAATATAAAGAGCCAGTGATAATTTAACCCTCCAAATATTTTTATTTTTTTTTATTTTGTCTCAAATTTAAGCACTTATTCCTAGCAAGTCCAAACTTACCCCCAGCAGATGAAGGTTCCGCTGTCAGCATTCCGTTTGGAAAGCCTATTTTTACTTCATAGCCCATTTTTGCTTTTGAGAAAGGCAAAATTATCTGTGAATTTTTTTTTTTTGGGGGGGGGGGGGGGGGCTTTTTCATTTAAAATGTGGCAAAGAACCCCAAAAGCAGATGTTTAGCCATAACATCATTATCAGAGACTGTTTTCATGATTTCAAACATGATGAAATTGGCATACAGCACACCCTGTACTATTTGCAGTTGGAGGAGATAATTGTTTCTTATATGCATCACTAAATAACACGTGTTTGATTATAAGTTACAATAAAGAGTCTTTCTGGTTCATTTTATGAAAAATGAAGTGAGAAAAAGATAAAAATAACATGATTATTCCATATTCAGGGTTTTTTAATTGCATTGACTACATATGACACGCTTTTTTACAATTAAATATTTGAGTACGAGTTTTTTCATGCTGCCTTTCATGTTAATTGACAAAATTAAACATTTTTCTGCAATTTTCAATGCAATTTTAACAAATTGAAAATAATAAAACAGTACGCAAATGTTTGGATTCTCTTTCAACAGTTGATTCATTTCTACTTTATAAATAAATAAATACAAGTTGTTAAGGCTTCTCTAAGCAGGTATTTTGAGCATTTGAGAATGAAGATAACTCACTCTTTACAAAGCAGGGGAAGACCATATAAAATCTCTGCTCTTCCAGCTAGCAGTTTCAACTTTCAGAAACATTGTTAAGAAACGGAAGTTACTACATTATCTTGTGTGATTATGGCCAAACAATTCAATTTTCATTTTATCAGTCCAAAGCACTTTGTTCCAAAATGTTTCAGGCTTAACATGGGGGGGTTTTTTTTTTAATAACTTTAGAAGATTACTTTTTTGATGAGGTCGTAGAAAAGATTTCCTTTTGACAGTTCTTCCATGCAGATCATTGTTGTGATCCAGTGTCACTTAAACATTTCAGCAGGTCATTTGCAATGATCTGTGATATCTATTCTGCAGATATAGCCAGTTTTCAGGCAGTTGTTTCAAATATTTCTCTTGGTCTTTCAGTAATTGTCATGACTTCAACAGTTCTGTGTAACTTAAGTTTCTGATAACTTGAAGGCCTAACAAGTTAATTAAATTTATGGATTTTATTAACTTTTTTTAAAAAAATAGAATTGAATTAATTGTAAGAGTATCCACATTTTTGCACATGCCATATTTACAGAAGCATATCCATCCCCACATGAGGTAGGAAAGCCACAACCGGGGTGTGTTCAGGGATGAGGGATTTGATGGTGGATGAACCGGCAACCAAAAAAAAGAGTGGGCCAGTCTGCCAACCAGCCTTATTTTCTGCAGATATTCTACCCATCTATGGACCTCTCAGCTTGAGGGTGGTCTGAGTGCAGCATAGGACTGGCCTGCTCATCACCTAAAGCATTATGTTGCATATTCATAAGTGATTCCTGCTTTTATATGGACCAGGACATTGCTGCACTATAGAGAACATTTTACCTGGTAATCAAGAATCATATTGCAGGCCTGCATCCTGGACAGTGAAACATGTAAAGGGGTTTGGAATAGAATGGTTTGTGCTGCAGGGCCCAGCTTCAGATCAGAGGCTGTGGCTTACAGGCAAGTGCTGCTATGGGTCCTTCAAGAAAAAACAGGGTATGGCATACACTGAGGTCAGTGGCACAATAAGTTAAGCAAGAGCCCCATTGCTGCTTTTATCATGTCTGTGGTCTACAAAGAGCTGCCACTGTTAGCTACTCTTATAATCAGGAACAAGCGACTAGCCTAAAATTGAGAATAAGCGTATGAGTAGCTGGGCAGACAGGAGCAACGGACCACTTTGCCAAAGACTGGCTCTGTTTGACTGCTAAGTAAGCCAACAAACCATGCCAAGCCACCAAACTATCAGGTGCAATTTATGTTGTAAAATACTTTCTCCCAGGACAAACAGGATGGTAGTCCTCACGTATGGGTGATGTCACTGGACGGAGCCCTATCACGGAAAACTTTGTCAAAGTTTCTAGAACTTTTGACTGACACACTGAGCATGCCCAGCATGCCATGATCCCTCAAGCCACAGGGGTCGCCATTCAGTCTCTTTTTTTTTCCACGCTGCAGTTTGCCTTGTGATAGAAGCTCTTTGAGTATTCTCACATAAATTTCCTCATGGAAAAATCCTGAAATTTACTTCAGAAAAACATTCCCTCATAAGGATCTCCCATCGGGATATATTTTTCCATCATGGATTTACCCAAGGGAAGTCTTGCCTAACAAATCTGCTTCATTTTTTTGAAGGGGTTAATAAACATGTGGATAAAGATGGACCGGTAGATGTAGTGTATTTGGATTTTCAGAAGGCGTTTGACAAAGTCCCTCATGAGAGGCTTCTACGAAAACTAAAAAGTCATGGGATAGGAGGCGATGTCCTTTCGTGGATTACAAACTGGTTAAAAGACAGGAAACAGAGAGTAGGATTAAATGGTCAATATTCTCAGTGGAAAAGGGTAAACAGTGGAGTACCTCAGGGATCTGTATTGGGACCGGTGCTTTTCAATATATATATAAATGATCTGGAAAGGAATACAACGAGTGAGGTTATCAAATTTGCGGATGATACAAAATTATTCAGAGTAGTTAAATCACAGGCAGACTGTGATACATTACAGGAGGACCTTGCAAGACTGGAAGATTGGGTATCCAAATGTCAAATGAAATTTAATGTGGACAAGTGCAAGGTGTTGCACATAGGGAAAAATAACCCTTGCTGTAGTTACACGATGTTAGGTTCCATATTAGGAGCTACCACCCAGGAAAAAGATCTAGGCATCATAGTGGATAATACTTTAAAATTGTCGGCTCAGTGTGCTGCAGCAGTCAAAAAAGCAAATAGAATGTTAGGAATTATTAGGAAGGGAATGGTTAATAGAACGGAAAATGTCATAATGCCTCTGTATCGCTCCATGGTGAGACCGCACCTTGAATACTGTGTACAATTCTGGTCGCCACATCTCAAAAAAGATATAGTTGCGATGGAGAAGGTACAGAGAAGGGCAACCAAAATGATAAAGGGGATGGAACAGCTCCCCTATGAGGAAAGGCTGAAGAGGTTAGGGCTGTTCAGCTTGGAGAAGAGACGGCTGAGGGGGGATATGATAGAGGTCTTGAACGAGTAGATGTGACTCGGTTATTTACACTTTCGAATAATAGAAGGACTAGGGGGCATTCCATGAAGTTAGCAAGTAACACATTTAAGACTAATCGGAGAAAATTCTTTTTCACTCAACGCACAATAAAGCTCTGGAATTTGTTGCCAGAGAAGGTAGTTAGTGCAGTTAGTGTAGCTGGGTTCAAAAAAGGTTTGGATAAGTTCTTGGAGGAGAAGTCCATTAATGGCTATTAATCAATTATACTTAGGGAATAGCCACTGCTATTAATTGCATCAGTAGCATGGGTTCTTCTTAGTGTTTGGGTAATTGCCAGGTTCTTGTGGCCTGGTTTTTGGCCTCTGTTGGAAACAGGATACTGGGCTTGATGGACCCTTGGTCTGTCCCAGCATGGCAATTTCTTATGTTCTTATTCCTGGTCTGTGCCGCTCCCACCGTTTTTTCAGTATCCGCAGGCAGTCGACGGTTTTTGGGCCTCAACCTCTGCCATTATGGCAACAGGTTTCCGTAAATGTCTGGAATGCCCCCGAACCATGTCTATTACCGACCCACATGATGTCTGTGTGTTGTGCCTCAGCTCAACACACGACGTGTCTACCTGCCCAAGTTGTGCCCAGATGACTCCGAAGGGTAAGAACATAAGAAATTGCCATGCTGGGTCAGACCAAGGGTCCATCAAGCCCAGCATCCTGTTTCCAACAGAGGCCAAAACCAGGCCACAAGAACCTGGCAATTACCCAAACACTAAGAAGAACCCATGCTACTGATGCAATTAATAGCAGTGGCTATTCCCTAAGTATGATTGATTAATAGCCATTAATGGACTTCTCCTCCAAGAACTTATCCATACCTTTTTTGAACCCAGACTAACTGCACTAACCACCTCCTCTGGCAACAAATTCCAGAGCTTTATTGTGCGTTGAGTGAAAAAGAATTTTCTCCGATTAGTCTTAAATGTGTTACTTGCTAACTTCATGGAATGCCCCTAGTCCTTCTATAATTCGAAAGTGTAAATAACCGAGTCACATCTACTCGTTCAAGATGTGACTCGGTTATTTACACCTCAACAAGATGGAAACCCTGTTCAAATTACAACTGATTCCATCAACGTGTCCACCCAATCGTCACCGGCAGGAGCATCGAAAAAGTTGATCATTAAACCTCGCCAAGAACACCAGGGTAGTGGTGACCGTCTGTCACCGACTCCATCTAAGGCATCGACAGCATCTATCTCGGTGCTGGGGAAAGACCGGGCCGAGCACAGAGGGAAACACCGGCACTGACGCGCGTCTACTCCCGATGCCGGCACCGATACCGCATCGGCTTTGATGGCTATCGAGCTGCTTGCGAAGAGGACACGGGTAGAGGAGCTGTTTAACACCCTCTCCACCCAAACTCCCAAGGCGATCCCCACCGATATCTGTGCCAGGTACTGAGCCCCCACAGGTCCCTGTGGAGGTGCCAGTAGCGCCTAGCCTGCCACCCCCTGTAGCTGCTATATCAACACCAGCTTTCAGGGAGGAACTGGATGGTTTCATCCACCAGGCAGTTCTCAATGCTTTCCAAGACCTACAGCCACCAGTGCCAGCCCCCATACCGGCACCGACACTGGAGCCATCGATATTTGCACCGTTGCTAACCAGGCTGGATACACTCATCGGTGCCCTTCCAATGCAGCCTGCGCCACTGATACCGAAGCAACTTGCACAACCTCTGAAGACCCCGATACCCATTCCCGGGTCTTCAGACGATGAGGGCATAGATTCCAGTCCCTTTTCACCGATGCCTGAATCGATGCCTAGCCCATCGTTTTCCATTGATGCCTCCGGTGCCACCGAAACCTGCATCGAGGCCATCAAAGGATCCATCGGTGCCAATACATCCTACACCACCAACCTTCTTCCCTCCTTCAGGATCTCAACCTGTAACATGGGAAGATATAGATACCGGCACTTCCACTGAGGATATTTTGTCGGAACCATCTCCTCTGGAGGAAAGGAGAAAATCTCCCCAGAAGACCTCTCCTTTGCCAATTTTGTTATAAAGAGATGTCATAGACAATTCCCTTTGATCTCATTATGTAGGAGGGCCAAGACATTGGAAGTTCTCCAATTTGTCGATGCAATTCCAGTACACTAGGGTACTCGTGGATCTACAGCATCGTCTCTGGAACAACCGTGCGCTCTTCCACCAGTAAATAAAAGAACAGATGCAACTTATCTTGTCCAGCACATCCCTGGCTTCCAAAAACCACAATTACCACATCAGTCAGTGGTGGTTGAATGTGCACAAAAGAAATCCATGAGACTGAGACCACACTCTTCCACTCCTCCTTGCAAAGATCCCAAATTCCTGGACATATTAGGTCACAAAATGTTTCAAGGGTCTATGCTGGTGTCACGAATAGCTGCATACCACCTTTACATGACACAATACCAGAGGAATCTGTGGAAACAGGTTCAAGAAGTAGCTGACTCTCTTTTCCTCAACAACAGCAGGACACCCTCAATGCCATATTATATAAAGGCCTTGAGGCTGGAAATCATGAAGTTCATGCTGCTTACGATTCCTTTGAAACAGCTTCTCGTATGTCAGTAACAGGAATCAGTGCCAGGAGATGGGCCTGGCTAAAAGCCTCGGACCTGCGGCCTGAGATCCAGGACAGACTTGCAGATTTACCATGCACGGGCGAAAACCTGTTTGGTGACAAAATACAAGGCGCAGTGACTCAATTGAAAGACCACAATGAAACCCTGCGCCAGTTGTCAACAGTGACTACCGAGGTCCCTTCTTCTGCGAGAAAATCAACCAGAAGGTACCCTAAAAAGCCATTTTATCATCCACGCAGATACTACCCACCTGCATCTCGCATGAAGACAGCTAGGCCATCTCAAAGAGAGCATCCTCAACAGCCCACAACATCCAGACCTCAGCCTCCTCCACAAACAGGCTTTTGAAACCTTCCCAGAGAACAGCAGCCCCTCCACAAATCCTGTGGATAATGCTGTGGATAACAGAACCAGATTTGCCAGTAGGAGGTCGACTTCATCATTTTATAACCAATTGGCTCAACATTACCACAGACCAATGGGTTATTTCCATAATAACCCAGGGATAACGTCTAAACTTTCTCATGGTACCCCAGAATTTACTGCCCAGTCCTCTGTGGTTGCAAAAAGATCACGCAACTCTTTTAGAGTCAGAACTGTCCACCCTTCTGGACGCCAGGGCTGTGGAACCTGTACCCCAGTCACAGCAGGACAGAGGGTTCTACTCCTGCTATTTCCTTATTCCAAAGAAAACAGGCGGCCTCCACCCCATCTTAGACCTCCACAATCTCAACAAATTTCTACAAAAAAAAAATTCAGGATGGTGTCCTTGGACACCATGCTTCCCCTTCTGCAAAAAGGAGATTGGCTCTGTTCTCTGGACCTTCAAGATGCTTACATTCTAATATACCTACCTCACCGCAAGTGCCTGCGCTTCCTAGTGGGACATCAACACTAACAGTACCGGGTCCTACCTTTCAGACTGGACCACATCAGTCAGGCATTGATGTGTGTGTGCCTAGCAGTGGCTGCGACTCATTTACGCAAAAACCACATACATATCTTCTCTTACCTGGATGACTGGCTCATCAAGAGCCAATCCAAACAAAGAGCTCTTGATGCCCTCAAGCTCACCATCAATCTACTTCACTTGTTGGGATTTATCAACAACTACCAAAAATCTCACCTAATTTCATCTCACCACCTCACTTTCATCGGAGCAGCGTTGAACACCACAGTGGCAAAGGCCTTCCTGCCCAATGACCGCGCAGACACACTCTCCAGACTAGCTGTATCTCTGTGCACAAAGGAATCAGCCTCAGCACATCAATTCTTAATGTTGCTGTGCCACATGGCTTCCACATCCACGTCATTCCTATAGCCAGGCTGACCATGTGAATGACTCAATGACTCCAAGCCACTCAACCGCTCTCATCCCAGATCCAAGTAACCCACCAGTTACGTGTTTCACTTCTCTGGTGGACGAACAAAGCCAAATTGCTAACAGGTTTGCCTTTTCAGCAACCAGTTCCACAGATAACTTTGACCACGGATGCATCCAACTTGGATTGGGGAGCTCATGTGAACAATCTTCAAACTCAAGGTACTTGGACACAACTCGAAGCAACGATTCAGATCAACTTTCTAGAGCTTCGAGCTAGACATTATGCTCTCTATGCATTCAAGGACTGCCTTTCACACAAGACTGTTTTCATACAAACAGACAACACTATTTCAATTGGTATATGAACAAACAGGGAGGCACAGGCTCTTATCTCCTCTGCCAAGAAGCCGCGCAGATCTGGGACTGGGCCCTTGCACACTCCATGTATCTCTGGGCCAATTACCTGGCAGGCATACAGAACGTACTAGGAGATCACCTCAGCCAACAGTTCCATCCCCACGAGTGGTCTCTGGATCCTGTAGTATCGACCAGAATCTTCCAACGCTGGAGTCAACCAACAATAGACCTCTTTGCATCCCAACTGAATCACAAAGTGAACAGATTCTGCTCCCTATAAAGGCAACAAAACAGGTTAACCATGGACGCCTTCGCTGGCCCCTGGAACACAGGCCTTCTAAACGCGTATCCCCCGATACCGCTAATAGCCAAAACTCTACTGAAGCTACAACAGGACAAAGGGACAATGATACTCATAGCCCCGTATTGGCCTCGACAAGTATGGTTTCCCACTCTCATATCTCAGAACCAAGACTTGTTACGCATCCGAACCTTCAAATCCTATCCCTCACTGCCTAGATGTTGAAAGCTTGATCCTGCAACCGCTCAACCTTACAACTGATGTCTCTCAAGTGCTTGTAGCTTCACGAAAGCCTGCCATATAAAAATCCTATACTTCTAAATGGAAAAGATTTACCATGTGGTGCACGCAAAAAGGTATCGACTCTTTTTCCTGCACCACCCCATCTTTTTTAGACTACCTCTGGCACCTTTCAGAATCTGGTCTCCAGACTTCCTCAGTAGGGTACACCTGAGTGCTATCTCAGCGTACCCCAAAGGAATCGGGGATGCTCCGGTAACAGCGCAATCCCTTGTCAGTCGGTTTATGAGGGGCCTATTACAACTTAAGCCCCCGGCCATCAGTTACTGAATGGGATCTAAATGTAATACTTACAAGGCTTATGCGCTCCCCGTTTGAACCTTTGCACTCCTGCAATGTTAAATTTCTTACATGGAAAGTTCTCTTCCTGGTAACCATTATATCTGCTCGAAAGGTTAGTCACATACTCACCCTATACCAGGTTCCTACATGACCGAGTGGTCCTCCGTACTCACCCTAAATTTCTTCCCAAGGTGGTTACTGACTTCCACTTGAATCAGTCTGTAGTCTTGCCCACATTTTTCCCAAGGCCTCACTCACACCAGGGTGAGAGAGTTTTACACACCTTCGATTGTAAACGTGCACTTGCATTTTACCTAGACCGCACAGCAGTCCATAGGAAATCCACCCAACTCTGTTTCTTTTGACAGAAACAAACTGGGAGTTGCAGTGGGCAAACAAACTCTCTTCAACTTGCTAGCAGACTGTATCGAATTCTGCTATGAAAAAGCAGGCCTTCCTCTCCAGGGACAAGTGAAGGCGCACTCAGTGAGAGCCATGGCAACCTCAGTAGCACACTATCGTTCAGTACCGATTGCTGACATCTGTAAAGCTGTAACATGGAGCTCTCTTCGCACATTTGCAGCACATTACTGCCTAGACAACAGTGACTACCGAGGCCTTTGGCCAATCTGTCTTGAAGAACTTATTTCCAGTATAATCCCAATTCTTTCCACATCCAACCTGCTGTGATTTCAGGCTGCCTCATTTTTCCCAACAGTACACCAGTTGTTGTGCCTGTTGCACAAGTTGTACGCTGTTGGTCCAAATCAAACATGAGTCAGCCTGTAGCTTGTTAATCCACCATTATGTGAGGATTACCATCCTGCTGTCCTGGGAGAACTCCTGTTATAGGTAAGCAACTCTGCTTTCTCATTGTACCTGAAACAGAAGGGATTTACAGAGAACCCTATAGGTTTTGCAGACTCTTATCAGCAACAACAAAAGGTTGATTATCAGACTGAAGATTTCAGGTTCTCCTTATTTATATTATCCATTTATGGTATACCTTCATTTTTTCCTCCTGTGCAAAAGACAAAAAAGAGTAGAAATGATTTCTTCCTGATAATGGAAGATCTGTAATTTATCTATGTAGGCTATCAATATGGAATATTTTCTTCTAAACATCATTGTTGGTATTATAGCACTACTTTATATGCCAGTGAAGGATGTGTATGATACATATGTGTGTGTTTGCTCGTAATATAGCAATTAGCTTATTGCAATTTTTTCATTTAATAACAGAAGATCAGAGCTAGCTACACACTGCAATGAGAAAGACTCAAGTTTGTCAAGCCAGGTTTCTGTTCTCCATACCTGCTAATGCTGGGGATGCTGTGGAGAAAGTCCAGGGAAGAAGGAAGTCAGCCATCACTCAGCGACAATATTCAGTGACCAGACTTAAGGTCCATGTTAGCTAGGTTCCAGGAGGAGCCACAGTTTGTGGCTTCTGGGCAAGGACCATCACTTCTGTGACTGGACTGAGTTGAGAGGGGGTGGAAAAACTAGGGAATTGCAAATGGTGGCTCATGGCTGCATAGGCCATTTTTGAATGAGCTGGATTCGTAGAGGAGCAGGAAGAACCAAAAGAAAAAGTAGATTGCTTTACTTTCATTACCAGAAGGTTTCCTTGTGAATGGAATCATTGTTGCAGTGGTATATTATTTCACAAATGGCAATTTCTGAGGTCTTGAAAACAAAATTCATAACCATTGAAATGCAGAGATAGTGTGATTTCACTGAATTCTGGTCATTGGAGGCTGGGTAAGATCTGTTCCCACTGTCCTTGTATCTTATTAGCTCTTCTCTTCTGCTTACCAGGGATAGAGTGGCATGTGTCTGGCAGGCTGTGCGAGATCACCTGTACCATCTGTGTGTCCATGCTGTGGAGTTCTGTTTCCTGGTTGATCGGGCAGTGGTTGGGCTGCTGCGGCTTGCAATCCGGTTACTGCGTCGAGAGGAGATTAGTGCCCAGGTATGTAACAAACTATAAACGTTATGGGGCAGATTTTAAAAGCCCTGCGCGTGCCGAGCCTATTTTGCATAGGCTCAGTGATGCACGCATGTTCTGGAGCTTGAAAAAGGGGCAGGGGCGTGGCCAGAGGCCTCTGAAGGCCCGCTAGGCTGGGGGATCACGCACCGGCACTTGGTCGGCGCACGCAACCTATGCCTGCCTAGAGGCAGGTGCAACTTAAATAATAAAGGTTAGGGGGGGTTAGATAGGGCTGGAGGGCGGGGAAGGGAGGGGAAGTTGGGGGGGGTGGGCGCGGAAGGAAAGTTCCCTCCGAGGCTGCTCCAATTTCAGAGCAGCCTCGGAGGGGACAAGGAAAGCCATCGGGGCTCTCCTAGGGCTCTGCGCGCACAAGTTGCACAAGTGTGCACCCCCTTGCGTGTGTCAACCCCGGATTTTATAACATGCGAGCGGCTGCGCACACATGTTATAAAATCGGATATAGATTTGTGCGCGCCGGGTTGCGCGCACAATCTACTCCCACACGTAGGTCTTAAAATCTGGCCCTATGTTCTTTGACTGACTAATTTTCAGTTTATACAACTATTGAATTTACCATTTTGAACAATTAAAAGCACCTCTACTCTGTTCTTCTCCTCACTTATCAATATCCTCTTCTCAGTAATAGAAAATCTACAGTGTTAGCATTGGTTTATTGAAGAGAGATTCTCAACCATGCTAGTGTCAACCAAGGTACTACATTTTTCTGTGAAGCTAATTTCTAGGACATGCAATATGGTGCTTTGGTGTTTCTCGTGTTTCAGCTAAAAGTGTTGTATTTTGATGCAGTTTAGATATGATCAGCAAAAAAAAAATAACCAAACAAAATGGGATCCGTTTTAGCCCATCTTGAGTTAAGATTGGACAGTATTAGGGGTGGAAACCAGGAAATGATGGGAAATATTTTAAGCTAGGGCCATTCATAATTTTGATTAACATCCAGTTGAGGCTCACAAATCATTCAGGTATCATCTATGAACCTTTTATAAAGACCAGTGTTCAGCTGATTTAGTAAGTTATTTATTGTACAGTGCCTGGTTCACAAAAAGCCTTCAAGCTACTAAATTTGTTGAATGTGGCTTTTCAATATGAAATACCCCATTAATGTTAAGAAAACATTTGTAGCTTATTTATCCTCACCTGGATAATATGTTTGTAGATAATCTAGTTCAACCTGGTATGCTGATACATTTCACTTTATGGATCCTCATGATATCAGAAGTGTTCATTTTCATGCTGTAGTTCTTTCTCACTAAAAAAAATACATTACAGACAATATGTATTATAGAGAAATGCAGTATAAATTTCTCCGCAGGGCTTATGTGACTGTACAAGTAGCCTATCAATCAAAACTTATCTTCTCTGATCTTTGTACGAGATGTAATAGTGCAGTAGGCACGATATCTCATTCTTTTTGGGCATGCCCCCCTATTAGTTTTGGGGGCGCATTTCTTGATATCTCATGACATTATTAGCTCTTACTTTGCCCGTAACACCTATGACATTTTTGTTTGGCTGCTTACCAAAATTACCAGTGAGAAAAAGAGGGATTGGGTTATTCATTCTGAAGGCATGCTTGGTGGGGAAAAAGGTAATTTTGTTGCAGTGGAGGAGTACCGACCCTCCTTCGTTTTGGACTTGGAGAAATTATCTACATCATTTATTTATTTATTTATTTAAAATTCTTATATACCACACAATGGGTAGGGGACTATCCGTCTAGGCGGTTTACATATTTGCACATACACAATTGGTATTACACATTAACAAACAGGTCATAAAATCATATACAAACAAATTAGAATTTATAAAATAGACAGTTAAATTACCAATCATAATGTAGTGTAGTAAACTTAATATAATATAAATTGTATGCTTGGGTGAAGAGATGAGTTTTTAACAATTTCTTAAATTCTGTACGGTTGGCGGTCAGACGGATATGTTCCGGGATATGTTCCGGGAGTGAGTTCCACAGTAGTGGACCGGCGACAGAGAATGCTCGTTTGCGGGTCAGTGCCAAACTTACTGTAGAGTATGGAGGCAAGGAACACACTTGAGTCAGCTTTCATCGCAGGCAGGAAGAGAAGGGGAAGGGCTGAGCCCTCACGAGGCTCTTCTTTTTATTGTACATTCATACAAAGGCAGATGATGTGTCATTACATGATTGGCTACTTTCCCATAGCAACAGACGAGTCCCTACACTATTGGCTTTGGCTCAGGGGGTGTGCACGGATCATTTCATTGGCTGCTGAAATCTATACCTCCTGACTTTGTCCTGCCTCTGACTAGGGAACACCCAGCCCTACTTTCAGGCAAACAGGATTAATTATAAGCCAGAGAAATACATGAAGTCAGGTATCCTTTCCTTGGCAGAGAGGCTTAAGCACAAGTGATGCTTTTATTCAGGCAAGGCCAGGGAGAAGGGAAGATAATGTTTAAACCCTGATGAAATGGCTTGCTGGCAAGCGCATATTTCCCACATCTCACCCTTTCTGTTTTTGTTTAGGTAGCTCAGTAAAGCTTTAGACCCTTACTGAAATCTGTTATGTCTTGGTATGGGCTGGAAATAGGGGAAGGGGGATTATGGAGAGAAGAAAGCTAATTCGACGTGGTGTGCCAGCTGCCGATGAGCTCCTGAATCTCCATATCACCCAGAGCTGGTGCAGGTGGTGTGCCAACGCTGCAGGGCTCATGATTCCCTATTAGGCATCTTACAAGACATCTTTGTATCCGGGCTGAGAGCAAGGTTTCAATATGGATATGAGGGTTGGGTATGCACTGAATACAGCATCACAGGCAGATAATTAAGACAATTACAGTAATTATAATAGAAATCACCCTTTTGAGACCAGAAATATCAGGGAGCCAGGACCATAGCCAGTCCCATGGAGAAGTTGGTATTCTGTCTGAAAGTGGTGCATCAGCAACCATGGTTTCTATCTGCTCTATGGTATGTGTGAGGTTTGCTTTATAGTCTGATATGTACACACAGCAATGAGATCCAATTAATGCACAAACACCACCCTTTAAGCTAAAATGGTTTCTAAGGTATAGCTGTTCTGTAATGCTACTTCTCTAATCTGAGAGACTTCTGTTGTGAGTAGTTTTAATGCATGGACTGTCTGATTAAATATGGCAGCCGTCCGGTTAGCTAGGACGTGTAAGTCTCTGTAATTCATATCTGTCCCCATTGGGGGAAACAGGCTTCTAGCTATCTGAGTTTCTGTATACTTTCCTATGGGATTATTTATCGCCTCCCTTTTGTTACGGAGCCTTGCTTTGGGTAAATTTTTGACTGCATAGTATGAGGGGAGGATGGAGCCTAAAGTGCATCTGTCTCTCCATCTTGGGGAAATGTACATATATGCTCTACGCCCACATAACATCCATATGTTTCCTAACAGATTAGTGGACATGTCATTGGTTATCATTTGGGCTATATAACTACAAAAGGTAAATCCTTCATCCCCTCTATACTTTCTGTACCTGCTTGGGTCTCCCACTGCACATCCTGAAATCTGCCAATTGCATACATATGTGGTATAATTATGTAAGTGTTCAGTGATTAATACAAAAGTTCAGTTACAATATGGATATTTCCCACCTGAATCCTCTTCCCATCCCCTGTATCATAGTCCCAACAAAGAGCGGCAGTCTCTTGAATACAGCTACCAATGTGTAGTGTGGTATTATTAACTGGAGAGTTAATGAAAACCTCTCTGTAAAGGATAATTAGTCCATACTGTAAGGTTAAATGGTACAGCATGCATCAGTCGTTCTCCGCAGGCTTGGGTTGGCATGTGTGTGCAGATCCAACAGTCTGTTCGAATCAACAGGTGTGAAAAGTTCTGTGCATAAAGGATGAGGGTACAGAACACAATTGTTAATGAGTTGGCATTCAGGCAAGAAAAAGCGGCTAATAAGTTCTCTGGAGTTTTCTCAAGGCCTTGCTGTTCTAAGAGTTGTGCAGATTGGTTGGATAGGGCCTTGATCTGTCCCCAGGTCATGTGGTGCTGCTTTTTGCAAGGAGTCCGGTCTCTGTCCTTCTGAGGGCTGTGGAGGCTCAGGGAGAAGTTGGGGATCGGGTCCTGTAGACCTGGACACCTTTCCATCTTTCCACGGCTTGATACCTGTGGAAGCAAGCAGAGAAACATATCCTCGTCCCTTTGATAAGGGGACGGGACCGTACCAGACATTAAATATTCTATACAAAACTGATGGCTGTGGGTGACTAACCCTAGTCCCATAATGATTACTCATGGCTGTGGTCTTAAATTTGAAATGTTTGGATGATTTAAAGTGATTTAAAACAATACTTTGTTCTTGTTCAGCCAGTCCTTCTTAGGGGGAAATCCCTCCTTTTTCTTTTTGTTTGGTCCAGAGCTCTTAAGGGTATGATTGCTCTCTCCACAATGGCTTGCCCTGTGGTGTTGTAGGGGATGCCAAATAAGTATTTAATGTTCAATTATTGACAAAATTCATGCAAAGGAATGGCTGCAGTAAATAGAGCCATTATCAGTTTTCAGGACAGAGGGTAGCCCCATTATCAAGAAAGTTTTTATGCAGTGATCAATTTTCATTCAGTAAAATAGCAATAAGTGTAAATTAATCATTTAAAGGAAAAGTCATTTGCAGTAATCACAAATGACAAGTATATTAGACATTACATTAAACATATGTTACACAAGACTGACACATATTCATATGTCCTGCAAATATTCATTTACACAAAACTGACACATATTCATCCATTCTGCAAATATTCATTCATAGTCTTCTTGGCATCAAGACAGACAAAAGATAACACATAATTTAAGCTAAAAATCTTATCAAAAAGTTATCAAAAACAAAATTAGATCAAGGATCAAAAGTCAAAAGGCGTTAGAAAAATGTTAAAATAAACTGCAAAGTGTTCACCTTCACATCTCCTCATGGCAGGAAGGCTGTAAATCTGGAAAATATTAAAAACTGGCATACAGCAAAAAATTACTAAGGTAAGGATAAAAGTGAGCTTCTTACTTTTTTAACCTTGAAGAAATCAATTCTATTATTCAATTTAATAAAATCAATTTGGATTTGCAAGAATAGGCTTGGGAGGGATTGCTTTATATGTAGCAACCTCTGTCAGTAAAAATTATAAGGTTCAGAATTCTGTAAAAATTTGTGAAAGAAAATAAAACTGAAGTGTCCTCAATACAGAAGGTCTGTAGGTCTGAAAAATAAAAACTATTATACAACAGAATTATTAAAACAATAATATAATATAACTTGTAGAATAACATAGCGCCTCCTAGTGGAGACACCATCATTACTTTATAGAATGCAACTATTGTGCCAAGTTGCAATCAATAATACTCTGAGCTTACTTTCAATGTGGAATATCAGAATAGAATTTCTTCATATAATTATTAGAATAGGAAATTAAACACACTGTTTGCTCTGCTCTGTCTGCTGCACGCTAAAGTGACTGTAACTACTATTAATCTGTCTGAGTTATAACATATATAAACTAGAGAGAGAAACTGCAGTACTAAGTCCAGTTTTTTTTCTTTTCAAAAGTTCTCCCTCCCTCCCCCATGAGTGGCAAGCAAGAGTTAACAAAGACAGAAAAGGGGGGGAGGAGCAGTGTTTCTCAAAAGAAAAGAACTGCACCCAAGGAATTAATCCTTCAGTCAATAGGAACTTAAAGATAGCATTGTTTAACAATTGATAACATCGACCATAGACAATGGCTTGGCAAGGACTTGCTGATTCCTTGCAGACAGATACTATTTTTCTCCTATAGGGAAAATTGCAATAAGAATCTGTGCACTGGCAATTCAAGCAATTGCTTTAAACTTAAATCTCAGAGAAATGGAGTCATTTTAAATGTAAGCCAAATAAACTTTGCAAAAGGGAAACTTTCACATGTAATTTACACAGTAATTGTTCAAATTTCAGTACAGTTTTAACATAAGGCTATGCATACACTTTGTGGGGGAAAATACTCTCAAAGTATGCAGATTTTTTGTAACTGAATTCAAATACTAATAGAAACCATTTTTTCCAAATTTGTACTGTTTGTTGAGAGAAACGATTTTTTTTTCAAATCTGTACTGTTTGTTAAGAGAAACCCTTTTTTTTTTTTTTTCATAGTGATATTTTCTTTGCTTGTAACGCAGGAGTCTAATTAAATCCTTTTTTTCATATTGATATTTTCTTTGCTTGTAACGCAGGAGTGCAGCTGCCTGGCCCAAGGTCTTATACGCTGATTTCTTTGAAGACCTGGGGGCATAGCCACTGCTCATGGCACTCAACTCTATTGCTGCCACACCCAGCTCTTTAATCCCTTATGTAATAGGAGAGGCTTGAATCCCTTTCAATAATTCCTCTCTTGTGAGATTTCCATGTTCTAGATGAAATCCCATGCTGACCACGGCACATAAATTGTTACCGGGAGCAGTGGTTTGAGATGGTAATTTACCTGGACAAATTGGTGATGCAGAATCAATGACTGTCTCAGGCAATGGCAAATGAGGGTACAGGGAGTGGTTGGTGGGGGAAGGGTGTTGCAGGCAAGATGGAGGAAGGCTAGTTTTTCTGACCTCAGTGTTTTCTATTTCCTGGGGCCTTTTCTCTGAGGTGGACGCAGAGGAAGCCACAGGAGCCATGTGAGTGTGTGTCCCCAGATGTTCTATTTCATTTTCTGTCCCCCTTTGTTCATGGTTCTTTTCTGTGATGGGGAAGGCTTGAAGTCCTTCTAATAATTCTTCTTCTGTAAAGTTTTCTTTCTGCTGAAATTCAATGCTAATCGCCCCACCCAGGCCAGGTTGTGGCTCTATTGTTCTCAAGGGTTGCTTTTCTAAAGAAATGGGGAAGGTGTGAATGGGCTTGGGTGTGGGTATGGAGAGCTGATACAAAGAATTTGCTGTCTCTGAGGGAGACTGAGCATAAGATGGGGGAAGGGTATTCTGATTGAGTCTGCCTGCTGATGGCTAGAATGTGTTAAAAATTATCAAACTGCTCAGGATTCTATCTCCCTCAAGTTCATAACATTAAATAAATCAGTACAACTCTAAAGTTCAAACATACAGACAGTACAATAAAACATGGGCGCCAGTGGTATCAAGAATCTATTTTTATTGCCTTGTCTCTCTGTGAAAACTAGCATTTAAATAATTCCTCACTATACACAGGAAAATATATTGTAAAACCCTACTAGACTATAAATACACCTTTTGATATTTACTTCCATCACTGAATATCTGTAAAAGTACAGTTGCCCTTTTCTTGGGGACAGGGTGTCCAAATGGTTTTGTTTGCACATACCTTGACAGGAATGAATCTCATTCATAAACCAGAGTATGTTGGGAGCAATCTCAATTTCTAATGCCCTTCTCAATACTTGCATTGTGCTAAAGAGTGCCTCCTCCTGGAGTTCATAGAACATAATCTGTATAGGCAACATATCAAGGTGTGCTTGGAAATTCTTCTTAACCAGGCCAGTGGAGCTCAATACAAGTGGGACTATTTCTGTATCTTCTGCCATATTTATTTGGTCTCTGATTACATATTTTGGTACTTAAAGATCTTAACTTTCTCCATATGATACACACAATAGTTGCTGGGTACAGACACATGTATCAGCAACACCATTCTTGTGTTTTTCTCCTTTAGCATAATGGCTGGTTTTCTAGCATGGATCTTCTTAACGGTTGGAATGAGAATGCCTCAGGCGATCACAACTTCTTTATTCTCTTCAATTATTAGGTTTGTGCTCAGGGTGTTTTTCTGGTACATCAATAATGAGAAATTACTACTTATCTGATAATTTAATTTTCTCTAATGAAGACAGGTTAATCAACGATCAGTGGGTTACGCACCTCTACCAGCAGATGGAGATGGAGCAAAGCTGATGTCATGATATCCCTGCTCTGACATCAGCTCTCCAGTATTCTCTGGAAAAAAACCAACTGTGGACAAACTAACAATACTTGATTATAAGCAGTAACAGACAGCCACTCAAGCACTCAGCAACAGGAAACACTGAGCTTAGCCAAAGAGTGTAACATTGCTGATCTAGGGACTAAAACTGACACCAGTTATTCCCAGAATGCAGAAACTCAGGAGGACAATAGAACCATAAACTGGTAGCCAAGGGCAGGAAGGTGGATTAAACTGTTTTCATTAGTGAAAAGGAAATTATCAGGTAAGTAGAAATTTCTCATTTCTCAACATTCAGTCAGGTTAATCCACAACCAGTGGGATGTACCAAAGCTATTCCCAATATGGGCAGGAGGCTGCCCACAGTCCAAGCAACACCGCACTCACAGAGGATGCATCCTCCCAGGCCTGCATATCCAGACAGTAATACTTGGAAAAAATGCAGGAGCACGTCATAGCTTGGCAATCTCAATGGGAGACTACAATTGAAGCCACGCCCATGATGCTGCCTGAGCTCTAGTGGAATGAATCCTAACCTGTCTCCTGGATACAGAATGTCAGCATCCAATTATGGGGTCATGATAATCTCCCTAACCCAATTGGCTAATGTAGCCCGCTACGCCAACGCAGTCTGTTTGCCTCCACTGTGAAGATCAAACAGGTGGTCAACCTTCCTGAGAGGTTTTAATAACCTCCAGTACCGTATCAGATGCCCCTTGACTTCTAAGGTCCCCAACAGATGATATTCATCCATATCTCTCTCCCTGTCCAGCATTGGCAGGGACATTGATTGTTTCAATTGAAAATCCAATCAGAGGTCACTTTTGGAAAAAAGTCAGAAAAGTTGGAGTTGGACTGCCCCCAGAGACATCCTCAGGATCAGTTCGTGGCAAAAAAGGAGCCTGCAGCTTGGACCCAACACACGGAACAATTCACCACGAGAAACACAGTCTTCAAGACTTTAAACCTCAAGGAGAGGCTATGCAGAAGTCAAAAAATGGAATTTGCCAAAATTCTCAAACCAGATTAAAGCTCCATGAGGGCACCACAACTGCAAGGGAGGATAAAGAAGCCTCACTCCCTACAAAACCGGGCCACAAACAGGCAAGAACCATCACCTGTAACTTCAAGAATTTAAGAGCCACGCGCCCTTAAGGAACCTATCCTGAGAGAATTCCAAAATTAGCAGGATCTTAACCGAATGAGGAAGCATGCCTTGTTCCTCACACCAAGCCTCAAAACTCTCCAACCCGAACGTAATCTAAGGAGGGAAAGAAATGTTGTGCTCGAAATAAGGTGAAAAACACAACAGTAGCAATTCCACACTTCAGCAATCAAGTCCTTTCGAAGACCATACCGAAAGACAAAATCGAGATGGACCTACACGAAGAATAGGTCCCTGTCACAGCAGGTCCCTGTGGACCGGTAACTGAAAAGGAGAGTCCGTCAGGAGCCTCCGCAAATCTGCATACTACAGCCTCCTGGGCCAATCTGGAAATACCAGAAGCACCAGTCCCGTGCGTCCTTCGATCTTCCAATCACTCTGCCCAACATGGGCAGGGGAAAAGATATACTGATGCTGGTCTTCCAGCCACTTCTGCTCGAGCGCATCAATGTTCTAGGACTTCAGATAGCCCCTTCAATTGAAAAAGGTGAGGAAACTTCACATTAAATGATGTCGCCGGCAAGTCTATAAAAGGTAGGACCCAGGTGTCCACTATGAGCTGGAATGCTTTCCCTGATAATTCTCATTCTCCTGGATACAGACTGTCTGCTGAAAAATCAGTTCTTACATTGTCTTTTCTGCAATGTGGGAGGCGTAACTTTCCTGAAGATGTACTTCCACAATTCTAAGAGCTGGGCTATTTCCTGTGACACATGCTGGCTCTTGGTGCTTTCCTGGATATTGATGCATGCCTTTATTTTTGTTGCTTCTGCATTACTTGGACCGCTTGACCTTGCCAGCAGTCAACGAACCACAAGCATGCCAACTGTACGGCACATGCTTCCAGATGACTGATGCTCCAGAAAGACTTCTCTACAGTCCAGTGCCCCTGCACTATCAACTCCTGATAGTGAGCCTCCCAACCCTGGAGGAACCTAACATCATGTAACTTCTGCATGTGTTATTTTTCCCTATATGCAACACCTTGCACTTGTCCACATTAAATTTCATCTGCCATTTGGATGCCTAATCTTCCAGTCTTGCAAGGTCCTCCTGCAATTTATCACAATCCGCTTGTGATTTAACTACCCTGAATAATTTAGTATCGTCTGTAAATTTGATTACCTCACTCGTCGTATTCGTTTCCAGATCATTTATAAATATATTGAAAAGCAATGGTCCAAGTACAGATCTCTGAGGCACTCTACTGTTTACCCTTTTCCACTGAGAAAATTGACCATTTAATCCCACTCTGTTTCCTGTCTTTTAACCAGTTTTCTTGGAAGCCTCTCATGAGGGACTTTGTCAAACACCTTTTGAAAATCCAAATACACTACATCTACTGGTTCACCTTTATCCACGTTTATTGACCATTCAAAAAAATATGAAGCAGATCTGTGAGGCAAGTCTTCCGTTGGGTAAATCCATGTTGACTGTGTTCCATTAAAACATTACTTTCTATATGCTCTGTGATTTTGATCTTTAGAATGGTTTCCACTATTTTTCCCCGAGTACTGAAGTCAGGCTCACTGGTCTATAGTTTCCCAGATCGCCCCTGGACCCCTTTTTAAATATTGGGGTTACATTAGCCACCCTCTAGTCTTCAGGTACAATGGATGATTTTAATAATGTTATAAATTTTGACTAATAGTTCTGAAATGTCATTTTTGAGTTCCTTCAGAACCCTGGGATGCATACCATTCAGTCCAGGTGATTTGCTACTCTTTAGTTTGTCAATCTGACCTACTACATCTTCCAGGTTCACAGTGATTTGGTTCAGTTCATCTGAATCACCACCTTGAAAACCAACCCTGGAACCGGTATCTCCCCAATATCTTCATTAGTAAATTCAGAAGCAAAGAATTAATTTAGTCTTTCTGCAATGGCCTTATCTTCCCTTAGAGCCCCTTTAACCCCTCGGTCATCTAACAGTCCAACTGACTCCCTCACAGGTTTCTTGCTTCTGATACATTTAAAAAAAATTTTATTATGAGTTTTTGCCTCTAGGGCCAACTTCACTTCAAATTCTCTCTTAGCCTGTCTTATCAATGTTTTACACTTAACTTGGCAATGCTTATGCTTTTTCCTGTTTTCTTCATATGAATCCTTCTTCCAATTTGTGAAGGATGTTTTTTTTTTTTGGCTAAAATAGCTTCTTTCACCTCTCCTTTTAACCATGCCGGTAATCCTTTTGCCTTCCTTTCACCTTTCTTAATGCGTGGAATACATCTGGACTGCGCTTCTAAGATTGTATTTTTAAACAATGTCCACGCCTGTTGAACACTTAACTTTTGCAGCTGCACCTTTCAGTCTTTTTCTATTTTCCTCATGTTATCAAAGTTTCCCTTTAGAAAATGTAGTGTTAGAGCTGTAGGTTTACTTATTGTCCCCCTTTCAAGCGCAAGTTACCAGGGAGCAGCAAGAAGCTAACTGCATTTCATTGCCAACACCTCAAGGCCTGAGTAAGGATAGCCTCAAGTCTCCTATCCTGCACATTCTCCCAATGCTGCTCCCCCTTCTGCAGGAAGGTCATCTGCTTGGAGACTGCATACACCAGTGCATCCACTTTCGGAAAATGCAGCTGTTCTCTCACACTGTCTGATCTAGGGGGTACAGCCTTACCAAGGCTCAACCCCCCTTTAATAGTTTCTGGAGTGCACTATTCAAAGCCAATCAAGGCAGAAGGACGACAATCCTGGTACTGTTGGGAACAAAGGGAGAAAGCCTGAATCCGAACAAGTATGATGACACTGGAGATGGCCTATCTTCTGCCCCGCTCTCTTGCGAAGGCCCCGATGGAGGGGTGGACATCAACGGCATGTTCAAAGGTTCCCTGTGGCCTCTGGGTGTCGATGCTCCAGATGCCAGAGTCGATGGATAAGACTTTTTGGACTCAAAAAGCTTCTCCATCTTATCCAGGCAGGCACGACAGCCTTTGGGGGTCATTTGATCGCAAAACATGCACCCCTGGACGTCTTGTGATGCCCCCAGGCACAAGATGTAAATCTCATGTGGACATGGTCCACAGTCACTGGGGAAATGGCAAAAACCAGACACCATGAAAAACTGCCAACGAACAATCGATGACCGGCGGCCACCGAGGATCGACACACTGGGAATCGACCATGAGGAAGGTAAAACTTACCGCACCACCTTACTGGGACACCAACTGGGAAAAGAGGGACACGGCACAGAAAAAGGATGGTAACTGCCCAAGAAAAAAACTCTGAAAGAACTTTGAAAAGAGCAGAGCTCCACAACCATGAGGCAAACACTTCGCAGAAAGAAAGAGACTGAAGAGGGACCCCGCATGGATAGTGGCATGCTGGGCATGCGCAGTATGCCAGTCAAAGTTCTAGGAACTTTGATAGAAGTTTTCCGTGCCGGGCTCCATCTGATGATGTCACCCATATGTGAAGACTACCAACCTGCTTGTCCTAGGAGAAATCCAGACTTTTCTGCATAAGTTAGGGTATTTTATAATGGATGTGCATCCACATCATTGCCAGTTACACCAGTTTGCTCAGTTAAGAGCTAGATTCTCCAAATCCCACTGGGTTTGATAGCCTGCAATCCCTTAGTTACACAAGATCCTTTAAACCCAGTAGAGCTAGCTAATTTATTTTATTTTTTAAGTTACATATCTTCTTTAGCTGAAGTAAAGTTACACGGCAGTGGACTTGGGTGTGTGTTGAGGCATGAAGTATTTACAAACATCTCTTGGCCACACCCTATCCACACCATGTCCCTTTTTTAAAATCAAGTGAAATGTGAACGTAATGGGAAATACGCATGAATCTGTGCAGCTTTTAAAATTTGGTGGCTGTGCACGAGCCCAACTTGTGTGCACATCTTCTGATTTTGGCATGCACCGGGCTTTTAAAATTCACCTTTAAGAATTTTTCCAGCAGACACAAAATGGGGAAAACCATTTAGTATATAAGGACTTTGGACTCATTACTCCAAATATCAGTCTCCCTTGAATCAAAGTCAGTATTGACTATGAAGTTCTTAATTAAGAGGTTTTATTTCAAAACCTCCACATCCTATGTAGTTAAGGAGTAGTTTTGTGGGAACATATCTTGCCAAACTGTTTTGACAGGTGGCCATGCCCACTTCTGGGTTAAGCCTTGTCCCTTTTCCTCCTCTCAGCCAACCAGTATTCACTTCCGTGTTAGGCCATGCCCTTCCCCGCCCCTTTTTGACGACACTTCTGGACACGTCCCTGTCTGGCTCTTGTGGATGACGCAGACAGAAACCAGAAATAAGTTTCTCAAGATGGCGGCAGCTGCCTGGAGACAGGAAATGACGCGCATCCAAGATGGCAGCTGTTGTGGAGAGGCCAGAAATGATGTCACGGCCACGCATGAGCAGTAAAATCAAAACAAATTGCATTTGAATTGTGATGCTGTGAACCATGCTGCAGGCAGCCATCTTGGAATGATGTCAGAGGCCATGACATCAACACTGCACATGCTCAGACTTTTTGTTTACAAGGAGAGAGCATGGAGGGCAGCCATGTTGGAGTATGCTCAGTAAGCAGCTGGGGGGTTTGAAAGGGTAGTCAATAGCCATAAAAAGAAAATCCATCTGGGTTTTTTTTGCCACAAAGAACTTTGTATTGAGCACTCTCATTAATGAAAGTGGATGCAGTTCAGTCTCTCCTGCTTTTTGGAAATAGGTCCTTCCACTTTCTCTGTTTCCATACAAATGGTATCCTCACTTATATTGTCAGTAAGGTCAGAGTCCCTGCCCTTCCTTCTCTCAGGGACTCTACTCTCAGCCCCCATAAGTCCCCGAGGGTTCTAATCTCTTTGGGACATGATTTCTCTACTACTATTCTCTCTGTTCTGAGATTTATCCCATCAGTCTATCTATGAATCTCTTGTCCTAGATGCTAAATTTCTAGCAAATATTCTGTTTTCTGTATCCTGCTCTGACCTATATGAGGAGATAAATTCAGGTCTACAGACATACAACTGTGGCTCAGAGGAACCCTAACCTGATTCACTAGGAGGTCCACTCTTCTATGGAGAGGATCCCAACTCATCATAGTGACAAATCTATCATACTAGTCTGAAAGGAAGTAAAAAAAAGTACTGATCAGAGAAATTAACTAGATTGTTCTCTTTAACTACAACAAATTGAAAATTGAGCCATTACAAAAGCTGTGTAGAGAAATATACCTCAGGATTTACTTAACAAAAATTAGACTTTAGAGGCCATGACCAAAAGGGATGAGGGTGAACAGCTGAATCCCACATACCACTATTGGAAGAGGATTGGCATTCCTTATTATTTAAGCATGAAATGGATTAGAAGAGTTTCCAGTTGTGCAAGAGGATGAAAATCTAGAGGAGGATATAGAACAGTAGATAGTGCTGAAACCAGCCACAGCATCAGTAAAGTGACAGCAGATTATTAAACTAGACTGTGATCTTAGACAGGACTGAACTGTATGAGGATGCATTTTGATGGAAAGAAAATGTAGCTTGTAGCAAAGTAGCCATAACAGAGGATGAACGTGATCTTCAGCACAATTACAGTCGGAAACCAAGAATGAGATGAATAAGGAAAGAAACAGAGGAAATGGAAGTGAACTTGACAGAGGAACATGAGCTGGAAAGCACAGACACAAATTAAGACCAGCACATTTTGAACTTTGCATTTTTTAATTGTTCCCTGAGCGTTTAATGACTGTTATAAAGACAACTGCCCTACTATAATACATTTTGAAACTGTGTAGTTTGAACTATTCACTAGACACTCGGTACTCCACTTTAACAGGAGTGAGTAAAGAAAAAGAGGTAATCCAGCCCTTGTTTTAACTCTTACTCCTCTGACCACCACCTGATCTGGATCACCTTACAAAACACTAGTTGAACACCTATCACTCAAGCTTGTGACTTGCATCCAGTGACACCCTAAATCAGGAATGGCCAACTCTAGTCCTCGAGAGCCACAAACAGGCCTGGTTTTCAGGATATCCACAATAAATATGCATGAGATAGATTTGCAAGCACACACTATTATACAAAGTAGTAAAAACCTCATTCATGCACCTGTATCAGATTCGCCAACTATGGAACTATCTAGATAAAAACAATTTGGCTACAGTAATCCACATACTAATCACCAGCAGAATAGACTACTGCAATTCTTTATTCAATGTCATCTTCCTAAACAATTAAAATGCCTGCAGCAAGAGTCCTAGTAAGACCAAAGGCATCTGACCACATAAAACCTCTTCTATCTCGACTACATTGGCTACCAATAGAGAGCAAAATCAAATTCAAAACACTTTGCTTTGTCTTCAAGTGCACAAACAGGCCCCAAAATATCTTTCACAATTTCTCCTTTATGCCCCCAAGAGAGTACTCATATCTTCCCAACTGGCTCTACTTTCCACCCTGTCTCTGCTAGACTGTCCTTCCCAACTGGCTCTACTTTCCACCCTGCCTCTGCTAGACTGCCTCTGCTAGATTTCAGCCCTTTAGCTGTTACAAACCAAAGACCTGGAAACATTCTCTATATTTGGAACCCAGTTACCAAACCTTCAGGAAGAAGGCTAAAGCATGGCTTTTTAGCCAAACATTCCTAACTAATAGAGACTTCCTGTCCAGCAACCTAGTTGCCACATAAGTAATGTACAGAGGCCATCGAACACATAGGAGAAAAAAGTTCCAAGACAGCAGTTTCAAACCAGGCGCACATTCATTCATTCACTGCCGGTGGGGGCTGCCGGAGAGGCAGCCCCCACCGGCAGTGAATGAATTCATTCATCCAGGCGGAGGAGCCGGCTGCTTTCGCCACCGGCTCCTCCGCCTGGATGAATGAATGCGCGCCTGTGCGACCCCTGCGATTCGGCGCTCAAGGCAGTCACATGCCGTGATGTCATGCCTTGAGCGCCGAATCGCAGGGGTCGCACAGGCGCCTGTGCGGACCCGGCCTAGATGTAACACACGACCGCCCGCCGGTCGTCTCGAACTAACGTGTGTCCCCCCCGCTGCCGCCGCCGCCGCCTGGAACAGGCGCCCACCCGCCCGCGGCCTAGATTTAACACGCGACCACCCGACTCCCGCCGCCGCCGGCCGCCTGGACCCACGCGGCCATCTGAAACTAACGCGCGTCCCCCCGCCGCCCGGAACAAGCGCCCACCCGCCCGCGGCCTAGATTTAACACGCGACCACCGGCCCCCCGGATCCCGCCGGCCGCCTGGACCCACGCGGCCCTCCGACAAATTTTGATTTTTACACTTCCTGGTGCCTGTCATTTCAAATGTCATTTGAAATGACAGGTACCAGCGCACCCAGGTTACTGTATAGGCGCTGTATTAAGCGCCTATACAGTAAAATGGGTTACGCGGGCATAACCCTTCCCTACCGCTTTAAAGCCGCGGCATGCATTTGCATGCGATTAGAAGAGAGAATCGGGGAGTTAGTGAAGAGAACTGTGCGTGCGGGGAGGAAGGGTGCGCCTGACACTACCTCACTGTTTCTACCTCGACCTTACTGTATCGACCTGAAAGTCTGTCACACAGTCAACAAACTTGAAGCTCACCCCTGTTTGTTCAATCAACTGAAGGAAATAGTGCCTACAGGGCTGATTGAATAGTTTTTGGTGTTAACCCTTGCAATTAATCTCTCTGCTGACTATCCCACCCCCTCCCCTCCCAGGCAAATTGCAGGGAACAGGAGAGGGGTGAGGCTGGGGCTGATCAGAGCTAAGCCACTATGCTCCCTGATTCATTCCATCCTTTCCTGCTTTCCCCTCACCACTCCTCTCCTGAGGGAAACAAGAGAGGGAAGGGGTGAGGTTGGAGAGCACAGAGCAAGCAGTTAAAGTTTGATACCACAAAGAACTCTTTAATTCAAACCATAGACTATTTTGATATAATTCCTGTATGGAGTGATGTCCCTTTATAACAATTTTATATATGTATATATGTAGCTATATATATATATATATATATAGCTACAACCATTCTTGTATTTTCTTGATAAAGTCTTCATAATCTTTGCCATGCTGTTAATGGAAATTGTCTTCTCTGCCATCTGTGGAAAATGAATAGCTACAGATTTCCCAAATACTTCCACGTCTTTATCAACTAATCAATCTATGGTTGGCCACACATGCTAGTGTGGAGACTTTTGTGTGTGTGTATTTATTACTGCTAATGCCTTTCTCAATATTCGCATTGTGCTAAAGATTGCCTCCTCCTGGAGTTCATAGAGCGTAATCTGTATAAGCAACATATCAAGGTGTGCTTGAAAATTCTTCTTAATAAGGCCAGTGGAACTCAATATAACTGGGACTATTTCTGTGTCTTCTGCCATATTTATTTGGTCTCTGATTACATATTTTGGTACTTAAATCTTCACATTCTCCATATGATACACAGAATAGTTGATGGGTACAGACTATATTTTAAGACAAAGTGGCAGTACAGGTCATTGGTGAGTCCTCACCTGGAATACTGTGTTCAGTTCTGGAGGCTATATCTCAGAAAGGACAGAGGCCACCAAAATTGTTTGGGGACTGTGCCAAAAGCCATATGATATACAACTGAAGGACCTAAATATGTATATCCTAGAAGAGAGAAGAGACAGAAGGGATATTAAAGAGACATTTAAATACCTGAAACGTATTAATGGTGAACAAATGGCAAACCTTTTTCAAATGGAAGGGAAGTTGTAGAGCTGGGGGTCTTTATGTGAAACTCTGAGGGGGAAGACTAAGGAACAACATCAGGAAATATGTTTTCATAGAAAGGGCAGTAGGTATCTGGAAATATTGTTCCAGAGGATGTGGTATAAACAAAAAAAAGTAGCAATATTTTTAATAAAATGCATGAGATAAGCATAGAGGATCCATAGTTGCAAGAATATGGAGATGAAGTACATTGCGATAATCTGCATCCCAAAATAGCAATGGTACAATTGCATTAGGGCTCCAAAAAAAGTCTGGGTGTAACACTCGCAGAGTAGGAAACGATCACTATCAGTATTGTGCACGTCTGTGGTTTGGACTGGCAGCAGCTCCAAGGGTATTCACAAAATGTCTTGCAGCTGTGGTTGCACCTGTAAGGAAGAATAATATTCTAGTTTTTCCTTACTTGAATAATTGGCTCCTGTTAAGCAATATTTTCAAACAGGCAGAAACTTCTACCTACATCATGAGTCAAATTGTGCATCAGTGGGATTCATCATCAGTTTTCAAAAGTTCAATCTTATCCCTTCACAGCAGTTGGCATCTCTTGACACCATAGCAGGGAAAAAGCATTCCTGCCTCATCAAAGAATGGAAACCCTAGTTCATATAATTCACTGTCTTCCCAATCAGAAAAGGTCTTCTGCACATTGCTTCATAAGAATGGTGGGTCATATGGCAGCAACTGTTCATGTCACCCCACTGGCTCCTTTTCACATGGGTCAGGCTCAGTGGCTTTAAAATTCCAGTGGAATCAACATTTACAGGTGCATTCTCACAAAATCCATGTACCAAAAGCCTTCATCCAATTTCTGGATTGGTGGACTCTACCTCTACACTGCTTTCATAGTCAGCCCATTCACTCTCCTCAGATACAAGAATCTGAGGAGCGTGACCAATGACGACCAATGCTTCCACTTAAGGCTGGAGGGCATATTTCCACATTTCTTCTCATAGAACTTGGAGCATTCAAGAACAAAGTCTCCACATAAACTTATTAGAATTCGGAGCACTCTTCAAAGTATTCATAATGCCTCTGTATCACTCCATGGTGAGACCGCACCTTGAATACTGTGTACAATTCTGGTCGCCGCATCTCAAAAAAGATATAGTTGCGATGGAGAAGATACAGAGAAGGGCAACCAAAATGATAAAGGGGAAGGAGCAACTCCCCTATGAGGAAAGGCTGAAGAGGTTAGGGCTGTTCAGCTTGGAGAAGAGACAGCTGAGGGGGAGATATGATAGAGATCTTTAAAATCATGAGAGGTCTTGAACGAGTAGATGTGAATCGGTTATTTACACTTTCAGATAATAGAAGGACTAGAGGGCACTCCATGAAGTTAGCAAATAGCACATTTAAGACTAATCGGAGAAAATTATTTTTCATTCAACACACAATTAAGCTCTGGAATTTGTTGCTAGAGGATGTGGTTAGTACAGTTAGTGTAGCTGGGTTCAAAAAAGGTTTGGATAAGTTTTTGAAGAAGTCCATTAACTGCTATTAATAAAGTTGACTTGGAGAATAGCCTCTATTACTGGCATCAGTAGCATGGGATCTTCTTGGTGTTTGGGTACTTGCCAGGTCCTTGTGGCCTGGTTTTGGCCTCTGTTGGAAACAGGAATCTGGACTTGATGGACACTTGATCTGACCCAGCATGGCAATTTCTTATGTTCTTATTTCTTTTCATATCATGGATGATGGGGACAGTAGTACAGACTCAGATGCACAACCAATTTATTACATGTTCCTCTCCACTGTTCATCTTCCAGGTGAACAGAATCAGCAGACTCATTGAGCTGTCATCTACAATCTCATGAATAATCATTGGATGACGTTCTAGCTCTAAAGATTTTTCAACTCTAAGGAATCCTGAAAATAGATCTATTCACATCACCATTCAACAGCAGTTCCTAACTACTGTTGAAGAAGGTCAGCAATCAGCAACTCTAGTCTCTCATCCGACATATTTTCCAGGGAATGGAATCAAGGTCTACTTTATGCTTTTCCTCCAGTTACATTAATAGCCAGGATGCTCCTCAAGCTAAAAAGGGAAAAAGGTCTGATTTTAATAACCTTTTTTTTTTTTGGCCCCACTACATATGGTTTACCTGACTTCATTGCCTTTCTATTTGGCAACCCATTTACCTAAGAGAATCTCCAAAATTGGTCACGCAATACAACACTATCCTTCTCCATTGCACCTCCTCTCTGATTTTTATCTCTTGGATGTTGAGAACCACCTGCTTAATGGTCTGCATTTGCCTCCAGGTGTTGCTGAGGTTATTTTGGCAGCAAGAAAGCATTCTACAAGGAAATCCTACAAATATAAATGGAAGATATTTTTTCCATTTGGTGTCTAGAACAAGATGGAGATCCAATTGTGATTAAAATTTCTGTGTTCTTTCAATATCTTGTCTCCTTTTCTAATGCTGGTTTAAAATCCAATTCTCTCAAAGTTAATTTGAGTGTTAAAGCTTCATATTGCAAGCATTTTGAAGTTCTGCTTATATCTCAACAACCTTTAATGTCCAGATTTATGAAGAACCTTCATCTTCATCCCCCAATAAAGATTCTGCCTTCAGATTGCCAGACACTGTTACCCCCAAGGTCTCTCTCCCAGTCTGTGCACATTAGCCTTTCATTTCCCCATCACATACAGCATTTTTTGATTACTGCACCCCAGATGCTTGACTCTGCACTTCTTGGCATTGAATCCCAGCTGTCAAGTCTTTGACCACTCTTCAAGCTTTCTTAAATAACTTTTCATACTCTCTACTCCATCAGGCATATCCACTCTGTTGCAGATCTTAGTATCATCCGCAAATAGACAAACTTTACCTTCTATCCCTTCCGCAATGCTGCTCACAAAGATATTGAACAGAACTGGTCCCAACACCAATCCCTATGACACTCCACTTAACACTTTTCTCTCTTCAGAGTATATTCCATTTACCATTACATGCTGTCTCTTATCAACAAATTTGTAGCCCACCCTACCACCTTGATGCTGAGTCACAAGCTTCTCAATTTTATTCATGAGCCTCCTGTGTGGGACCATATCAAAACCTTTGCTGAAACCCAAATAAATCACATCATGTGGTGTTTCTTAATCCAATTCTCTAGTCACCCAATCAAAAAATCAATCTGATTTATCTGACACACTCTTTCTCTGGTGACTACATGCTGCCTTGGGTCCAGCAACCCACCAGATTATAGGTAGTTCACTAACCTTTCCTTCAGCAGCCTCTCCATTAATTTTTCCCATCACCGAGGTGAGGCTAACTGGCCTGTTTCCAGCCTCTCTCTGCTACTTCTCTTGTGAAGTGGGTACAGAAGGACAGGAAAACAAGCTAGACTCCAGCCTTTCCCACAAAAGGAAATTGCTTTTATTTACAAACAGAAAATAACCTGCTTATCTCAGCAGTTCTGTCTCAAAAGTAATTTTTAACACATATACAGTCATGTACTGTCTGCTGCTTTTTTCTCCTGTCCTGGTTCTCCAAGTTCTTCTCTGGGCCTGGGTATTTATTCCCTTCACTTGAGAAACATCCTGTAGGGTGAGTTCCCACTCTGAGTTTTAAAGTAGACCAGGTTAGATGTCTAGTCCTAGCCTTTTAAGCTGTTCTCTTCCAGGGTTTTAGAGTGTATACCCATTTTACATAGCCTTCCCCTAAGTTCAACCTTCCTGGTTAGAGTACCAGAAACAGAAGTCTGCATTTCTATTGTCCTTCTCTGCCCAGTGTTGTATGTACCCTGAAGGTGAAGAGTTATAAGGCCAAAAACCAATGCATCACCCCCCGGTTGAGGGGTTGATGTTCCATTACAAATGTGAATTTGTGACCCACCAAATAATACCTGAAGGCCCTCAAAACACACCTTACAACAAAGGCCTTCTTTTCAGTGGTAGAGTAGTGTTTCTTCCTGTGCAGTAGCTTTTTAGTAATGAAGGCCTTCTTTTTCTTGGAACAGCACTGCTCCTAGACTAGAGCCTTGCTAGAAGGCTAGTAATTTGCTCTCAGAGGATGGTAACAAGATCAAGATATTGTCTCCTGCTTGGAAGACTCTGGACAGTAGATTGTTTATAATCCTAAACTTGGGTAGCTTGGGCCTTCTCTAAACACAGGCCAGCTTCACCGGCCACCTGTAACCATTCCTGCATCTGTATCACATACTTGACCAAGTTTTGCCCTGAGCTTGGCTCCTCTTCCCAAATTTCCCAGGCCATGTATAGGATTCCTCAAGGTCTTCTCCCATACAGTAGTTCAAACGGGGAGAAGCTGGTCAAACTTTGGGTAACCTCCCTGATCACTAACAATATGAAAGGCAAAGAATACTTTGAGGGTGGTTAAAGTGTTCGATGAGACTGTCGGTTTGTGAGTGATAGACCAAGGTCTGTAAGGTTTCCACCCCAGTGAGATGTAAACTTGTTGCATTACTCTGGACACAAACAGATTTATTTGGTCAGTTAGCATCTCCTTGGGCATTTCGAAGCTGAGTAAACATCCATCAAGGCAGTTGCTACCATCTAGGGCTTCATATTTCATAAGGGTATGTGTAAACAATGGGCTAAGTAGGTGGGTATATTACATCATAGAACATACAACATAAACTGCTAAAAGCAAATATTTGGTTTACTGAATATTGTAAAATTTTAATAAGAATCAGCAAAGGTCAAATGTATCACAATGAATATCAGAAAAGGCAAACAGCATCACAGCAATATTGCATAAAGCAGTAAAAAGCAGACAGTGTAACAATAATAAAAGATACAGATTTATAAAGAGATAATAAAGCTTTATAAAGATGATATCTCCCTCACAAATCTCCTATTTTGCGAGCCAACTTATCTGTGAAGAAACCGGGAGATGCAGGCCTGGAGAACATAGTCGGGACAGTTAGCAGTGCTCTCCCTTCATATGATCTAAGGATGCAGTTTCATTACAATTAACTTTATACTATCCTTTTCTGGCTCTAATCCAGATGTTACAAATACAGTTGGTCTTATTTTACAAATTCAGTTGCTCTTATTTTGTACTCACAACTTCAGCAGATTTATGCCTTAATTGTGGCTTCTGCCAGCTGAAGACATCCTGCTACTGTATGAGTCTCCAGCAGTTCAGACACTAGCCCTTCTCAGCAGTTAGCAGTTGTTTCCTGTTCCTATTTCAACTGGTCACTTACTAACAGACTTAAGAGAAAGAGTATGTGAAACAAGCATGGTTTAGAAAGAATATCATGTTAAGTTCTTATGCAGTTAATATTGATTCACATTTTATTTATTGATTTATTTATTAATATTCCCACCTGCCGCGTAACAAAATTCTTCACGCAGTCTAAAAATAACTCCCTATCACTTCAACAATATGGCCTTTGGATACCAAGTGGCATAGTCCAGGATGACTAGGATATATTTATTTCCATGGGCGTACCTCTCCAAAAATACCACTAGGTCCATAGCAGTTCTTTCAGAGGAGGTCTCTATGATGGGCATTGAAATCAGGAGAGCTGTTTGAACCCCAGCAAGTTTGGTTAGCTGGTATTTAGAGCAGGATTGACAATAGCCCTGGACTTGCCTATACAAGCCAGGCTAATTGAACCAAGGCCAGGATTTTCTCCCAAGTTTTCTCTTCCTCTGTGTGGCCCCTAAGATGTAATTGTGGACTATTTGCATCACTTGTTGGCAGGAGAGCCAGGACAACAGAAGTTACTTGTAGGTTTCCCCTTCTAGATTCCCTTTGACTTCTCAATAAACTAAGTCCCTCCATATTATGAAGAAAGGTGGACCTGGGTTACAGGCCTCTGACCCAGAGACTGGCCTCCCATCTGTATATGTTACCAGGAAAACTCAAGTTACTCAACTTCACTTTGGGCACATCTAAAGTTGCCAGAGTTATCCTTTCTGTTCCATTATGCGGGAACAACTAATGGTTCCTGGAGTGCTTCAGGATCCTTCTCTATCCTGGGGACCTTATATATGGCAACTTCTAGATGTTTAGAATAGCTGAGCTGTTCCCAGCAGCATTTTATTTGGGGTTTAAGTGTCTTAAACTGCCTTACATATAAGTCTAGGTCCTCTAGTGAGAAGACCTAAGGGAATGACTACTCATTATTGGCTGAGCTGACTGGTTCAGTTGTAAGCTGGACCCAGGGAATCCCAAAGTCTGGAATATCATGTCCGAACATGACGAGATACAGGAGCCATGGGAGTACTCCTACTTCTAGTCAGGCCTGTCCAGCCAGAGTCTTCGGTGAGACCTGGATGATGGGATATTTATTTATTTATTTATTTATTTATTTATTTACATACTTTTAATATACCAACTTTCAAGAAAAAAGTCTTATCACACCGGTTTACATCAAACGTAACCTGGGAAAGTTACAAATAACCAGATGAGTAATCAAGATAATTAAGATGTTACAAATAACTGGTGGAGAAATCAAAAATAACTTAAGTAAACCTAGAGAAAAGGTAATTAGAAATTAGCTCCGAAATTAACTTAGCTTAGTTTTCTTAGGAAGGAGCGGGGCTGTCAGGTTAGTAGCTCTGAGCGGAAGAGGGGGAGGGTAGAAAAACTAAGAAGGGGGGGGGGGAGAGGATATGCATAGGTGTAGTGGAGGTGCTTGGGGCTTAATTACAGCGGATATTAAATCGTAATAGCGGCATATACAAGCCTGATAACAGCATGTTACTGAACCGAAGACAGAATCGAAGGTCGGTTTTAATGCCGCCTCGGATTAAGGAAAGGCTTGTTTGAAAAGCCAAGTCTTTAAGTTCTTCCTAAATGTAAGCGGGCATTGTTCCTGATGTAATTCTGTGGGTAGAGTGTTCCAATGATAAGGTCCAGCAGTGGAGAAGGTGCGTTTCATTATGGAGGGGTGGAGCGTGGACTTGGTGGAGGGGACTTGGAGGGTACCTTTATAGGCCTCTCTGGTAGGTCTCATGGAGGAGTGTAGGTGGAGCGGGATTTTTAGCTGGAGTGAGGACTGATTGTGGATGGTCTTGTGGATGATGGTCAGGGACTTTTAAAGGATTCTGTAGTTGATGGGAAGCCAGTGTAGATTCTTGAGAATAGGCGTAATATGTTCTCTTCGACTGGAATTGGTTAGTATCCTTGCGGCTACGTTCTGGAGCATCTGCAAAGGTTTGGTTGAAATTGCAGGGAGGCCAAGGAGTAGTGAGTTGCAGTAGTCTGTTTTTGAGAATAAGGTGGCTTGTAGAACTGTGTGGAAATCGTGAAAGTGCAGGAGTGGTCTTAGCCTTTTCAGGACCTGTAATTTATAGAAGCATTCCTTTGTGGTATTGTTAATGAATTTCTTAAAGTTCAGTCAGTTGTCTAGTATCGTGCCAAGATCTCCCACTTGGGTTGTAGCGGCTGAGGCTGTAGTGAGGTTGTTGAGGTGGGAGCTATGGTCGTTGGGGGAAATGAGGAGGAGTTCAGTTTTGTTGGTGTTTAGGACTAGGTTGAGGCTAGAGAGGAGTAGGTTGATGGAGTGTAAGCAGCTGTTCCAGAATTTGAGGGTTTTTGGGATGGATTCTGTTATGGGGATCAATATCTGAACATCGTCTGCATAAATGAAGTGTGTTTCAGATTTGCGAGGAACTGGCAGAGGGGGTAGCAGATATATGTTAAAGAGGGTGGGAGAGAGGGATGATCCTTGGGGTACTCCATGTGAAGAACTAAAGGGATGGGATTCTTTGTTGCTTATTTTGACCTTGTAGTTTCTATTGCTCAGGAAGGACTTGAACCAGTTGAGGACTGTACCCGCGATGCCAATGTCAGCAAGGCGGTTTATGAGAGTGGAATGATTTACCGTGCCAAACGCAGCTGAAATATCCAGTAGTGCCAGTAGGTATGATTGATCTTTGTCTAAGCCCATGAGGATATTGTCTGTGAGAGAGATAAGGAGGGATTCTGTTTTTAAGGATTTCTGGAATCCGTACTGAGCCGGGTAGAGAATCCTCTGATTATCCTCTAGATAGTCCGAGAGTTGTGAGTTGACCAGTTTCTCCATTAGTTTGGCGATAAAAGGAAGGTTAGCTATGGGGCGGAAGTTCGCTGGATCTACTGGGTCCAGGTTGGGTTTCTTAAGAAGTGGTTTAAGAGAGGCGAGTTTCAGAGGGTCAGGTACTGAGCCTTGTGTTAGGGAGCAGTTTATGATTTCTGCTAGCGGTTTGGAGATAGTGCTTGGGATGGTGAGTAAATGTTTAGTAGGGATGTGGTCTGAGGGGTGCGAGGAGGGTTTCATTTTCTTGAGGACAGATTCAATTTCTAGGGATGATGTGAGTTTGAAGGTATCGAAGTTTGTGTTTAGGCCATTGGAGGGGGGGGTGTAGGGAGGGGGAGGTTGGGTATTTGAGAGAATGAGCGGAGCTAGAAGATTGGAGATTTTTCTTTCGAAGAAAGTTGCCAGTTCGTTAGACTTAGATTGAGCTTTGTCATCTGGGATGGAGGGAAGGGAGGGTTTTGTAAGAGCTGAGACGTATGAGAACAGGGCCTTTGCATCGAAGAGGAAGTTGTGGATTTTGCTGGTGTAGAAATCTCTTTTAGTGCGGAGTATGATGTTCCTGTACAAGTGCATGGTGGCTTTGTAGACTGACAGCGAAGCGGTTGAAGGGTCCTTGCGTCATCTCAGTTCCTTTTTTTCTTAGCTCTTGTTTTAGTTTCTTCAGCTCTGGTGAGAACCATGGTTTTTTGTTTTTAAGAGCCGGGTTGATTTCTTTGGTGGTCATGGGACATAATTTGTTCGCCACTGAGTTAGTGATGCTGAGTCAAGACGTCATAGCAGAGTCTGCGTTAGAGAGATCAAGGTTTTGAAGGTCCTTAGAGAGTTGGGAACTGAGGTCATCCATGGAGCAGGGTTTTCTGAAGTGGATGTATGTTTTGAGGAAGGGGGGGGGTTTGATCTTTCTTTATCGAGAAGTCAGTAGTGATCATCTAATGGTCTGACAAGGGATAGGGGTGCAGGAGGGGGGGGGGATATGAGTGTGACAGTTGAGTTTATGAAAATGAGATCCAGGGTATGGCCAGCTTTGTGAGTGGGATTGTTGATGATTTGATTAAATCCCATTGCCTTGAGGGAGGATAGAAGGGCTTCGCAGTTGGAGGACATTGGAGTTTTGTCTACATGAATGTAGAAGTCCCCTAAGATAATAGCTGGGGAGTCTGCGTTGACTTGTTTGGCAATGAGCTCGATGAGAGGAGAGGGGTCTGATTCAAGGAGCCGGGGGGGGGGGGGGGAGTAGATTAGGCAGATTTGAAGTTGGTTAGATTCGAAGAGGCCAATTTCTAGTTTGGAAGCCGTTTTCAGTGTTTGAGGAGTTAATTTTAGCTTTTTTTGCAGCTAGAAGAATGCCGCCACCTCTTCTTTTTTTTTTTTTTTTGTCTGGGTATTGGGAATATGTCGTAGAGCTGTAGCGGTAGTTGGTTGATGAGGGCTATGTCTGATAAAAAGAGGCTGCATGGGCTTTCTCCAGGCTGGAGAGAACACCTCGCCAGAATTGCTGCCAGTTTACTTTTGGGGTGCACCCTGCTCGTTCAAGGATGGTGGCCTTAACTTTTGCATAGGTGGCCTTTCCATCTGGATTTGTGACCTGGAAGGCAACTTGACTGCTGCTTGTCAGCAAATTACCCAGGTAGATGGTCTAAGTGGACTCTGGCCATCCTGCTAGCCTGGCAGTTCATTCAAAGTTCACTAAGCAACAGTCAGCATTGTCTCCTGGAACCATCTTAAGTATCATGGGAATCAGACAGGTAGGCCAGGCTGTAATAGCTTGCACAACTTGTGCTGTTTGTGTTGAAGTTTGTTGCTGGTCCAAATGCTATTGTAGCACTTGTTGCTGGGTCCACTGGCCATGTATGACTGTCTGCAGCTGCTACAGCCTCTCTATGAGGGCCTACAGTAAGCGCACCATGCTGGATCAGTAAGCGTTTGGGTATAGTAAACACCTTGCTCTCCAAGGTCTACAGCACTTGCACAACAACAGAAAGCGAGAAAAAAAACTCCCCCTCCCCAAAAGAAAAAATCCTAGCTTGTCTGGTTCTGATTCACTAATTACTTCTCTACCTCGACAGGGCTAAGTCCTTTAGCCCGATGAATTAAACTCTTAGGGCTACTGCTGTTGTAGCTAGGCCCAGAAGCCAAAAATTGGTAGCATGAGTCCCTGGTCTATATATACTGGACTGACTAGCAAATCCCACTGCTACCATCATATGTGATAGTGTGGAGTGTGCAAGAGGACAGGAAAACACTTTGGACTCCAGCCTTTCCCACAAAAGGAAATACTTTTATTATTTGCAAAAAGAAAATAACAGCCTGCTCATCTCAACAGTTCTGTCTCAAAAGTAAAATGATCAGACATATACAGTCTTGAGAACTGTCTGCTGCTTTCTCCTCCTATCCTAGGCTAGTGTTTATTCCCCTTTCCAGGGGAACACCCAGTGGGTTTAGTTCCCATGTTGGCTGGGTTTTAAGGTGGACCAAGCTAGATACCCGGTCCTGGTCTTTTAAGTTGTTCCTGGATTTTAAATTGTATACCCCTCTACAATGTGCATAAATCTTGGACTGGACATTTTACACCTGCTCTCTAGCACGCCTAAGTCATGCAAAAGTATGCAAAGTCCTGCTAATTTTCAAAGTTCACTTACATGCGTAAGTCTGCTTTGAAAATTAGGGCTGAAGTCCGTGTATAGAAAGAACATACTGACTTCAGACCTATTTAGGATGTTATAAAATTGTGCTCTCTATTTTCTATTCATCTCCTTTTGCTTATTTCTGCCTGCTGGAGACAGAGATTGCATTACCTCTGCTGGTCTTAGCAGAGAATAAAAAGAAAAAAAAGAAGCTGATTTAAAAAAAAACAACAAAAAACCCTAAAACATACTGTCATTTTTTAATGGTATATCATTCTTTAACCTGTATGTATTTGAAAATGTATAATGTTATGTTATACTTTTATACCACCTTCTTTGAAACAAGTTCAACCCAAAGCAGTTTACATGAAGCTAATACAACAATCAAAAGACATATAAATAATACAGTAAAAAAATATAATACACAAAAATACATCAATAGTTTATAACCGGGATTCTAAAAAGTACCTTACTCTAACTAGGGAGAAGAGCCATAAGATAGCACCTTCCATTTAATGGAAACATTTTTCAGCTGGTTAAGGACTGCAGCTTAATGCTTGAATAAATATGCTTATTACACACTTCTGTGCCTCTTTTTGGCCAAGATCAAATGAGCTAAGGATGGTCTTTTCTTGGCCTTTTGGTTCAGTTTAAGAAACTGTGTAATATGGGGAGGGTTAACCTCCTGCCATGTGACCCCACTGAGGAAATGAAACTGTGGGAAACTGTGAAGATTAAACTCCCATTCCCCAATGAAATTATTGCTGGGGATGGAGGAAGAAGGGAACAATGAAATCTGTCTCCAGCAGAGGGAGGGGAGTGTTCCTCGGTGAATCTGTCTTTGGAGGAGTCGTACTCCTCCAAAAAAAAAAAAAAAAAAAAAGCCTGTCTCCCCATAGCTACCTGGCACACCCCTCTGGCTTCAAACATTTTAAAAACCTGCAGGTCATCTGTGCTGATCTCATTTACAAGATCTGCACAAGATCTGGCCTGCAAATTTTGAAAAAGTTTATGGTTCCAGCATTGGAAACTAGTTGCAATGATATGCTGATTTGAATGTGTTCTGGCAAGCTGGTGCTTAAGGTTAACAACCCCTGCTCTAGGCAGTAGTAATTGGTGTTAAATTGTTAGAAAGTTCAGATTGACTGGCTGTATGTCTCATCTTCCAATATCCCTTGAAAAAATGGGTAGCATTTTGCAAGTGATAGAAAGGAAATCACATTAGGAATTTGAAATGGAGCATTTTCCCTTTATTGTGCACAGGTGTTTATTGCTATGATTTTTCTGCACAGGTTCTTTTATCTCTGCGAATCTTGTTAATGATGAAGCCCAGCGTGTTGTCCAGGGTGAGCCGCCAGGTTGCTTTTGGTTTGCATGAGCTGCTGAAGACCAATGCTGCCAACATCCACTCCAATGGTGACTGGTACACTCTCTTCTCCCTGCTGGAGTGCATTGGTGCAGGGGTGAAGCCGCCTCCTGCCCTGCAGGTGACAACCAGGGCTGATAATGATGCAGGTAAAATAGACAACTAGAGACAGTGGTTAGGAAATTTGATGCCTTAGTGCAAGATAAGCAGCTGTTTTTTTCAGGCTTTGGAATTAAAGTGAAGGCCAGTGCAAGCAAACAAAGCTAAAAGAGTCCATTAGTAAGATTAAAAAGGAAGCACCTGCTGTAATATCTAGTGTCTGCACCATATTGCCTTTCCCAGTTGTCACCTTTTGCTGCCTAGTATTATATTTAAGAAAGAGACATCTAGGATGAGTGACTGTCCGTTATTAATGAGGGAAGATTGAACCTGCTTTCAAGTCTCTTGACACTTAATCACAATGAGGTTGACATTTAGAGGTTTTGTTCAGCTAGTTTTTATTTTATTTTGATTTATATTCTGCCTTTTGGCACTTCAAAGCAGATTACATTCAGGTAGGTATTTTCGAGTCAGCCAAACAAAACCCAAAATGTGAATATGTTCCCCCATTTCCTGGCTAAATTTAGTCTGGGAAATTCATTGTCTACAAAATTTACCCAGGTACAAAGCAGGAAATCTGGACATATTCTTGGGGCACAATTTCGCTTTGTCTGGGTAGTGCTGAGGATCACCATGCCCAGACAGAGGTAGCCAGATAAATCAGGTCAACAAATACCTGTCCTAAATTTATCTGGATAACTTTATCCAGGAATATTCAGTGGATCACGAATTTTGGTAAGTTCCGCTGAATTTATGGTTGAAGTTATCTGGGTAACGTTTTCATTCACTGGCTTACTCAACATGGAACTTTGTACCTTTCAGTTGTACCACCTGCTGCTGTTCACTGCCCCATCCCACTGAATGACAGTCAATTTCTGTAGCTGAGTTGAAGACCCTTTAACCTTTGAACTTCTTCTTTCATTCACAATGTATTTTAGCTTTGCCATTTCACCCCTTACCCCATCCAAAGTGAATAGTAGTCCATTTCTCCAGTAATGAGATCTTCAGCCATTTAACTCCTATTCACAGCATGTTTCAGATTTAAGTCTTCCCTGTATGTCCATATTTTAATTTAATCAGTATCTTAACTTGCCACAAACTGGTCTGAATTTTTCAATAGACAAACTAGGCCTGTGCATAGGGTGGCAAAAGTTTGGGGGCAGCAGGCTGGCTGAAAGTTTGCTTCCTTCCAGCTGTGCTGACTCTCACTCTGCAGAGAATAGCCCTTCCTAATCCAGTCCCTCCAACCCCAGGCAGCATGCAGGGTACAGGAGGGGAGAAGATGAGACTTAGAAAAGGGGGTTTATTTTGGAGAAGTTAGGAGGGGATTATTGGGGGTGAGGAAAGTTATTGGGATCAGCTGGAGGCATGTTGGATGTACGGTTTGTGTATATGAGAGAAAAGAAGCTGGTGCTGGGGGGAAGGGGCTATGCCAGATTGGTGTGAGGTTAGAGCGGAGACACAAGGGATAGCAGGCCAGGAACATAGTAGGATACCTGCCTCCTCCCCCTCACCCTAACTGCAGTTTAGATTCTCTGTCACTTGATCTTGGAATTTATCCCCCAGATCCTAGAACATCTGCCTCTCCTTTCTCCCCAAAACCTGTAACTTTCCTCCCCACGCTAAACCCTTGAATTAACTCTCCTCTTCCTTGATCATCTGCATCTCCCATCCTAACCAACCCCAGTCCCCTCTACCTCTCATTCCCAGTCCTCGCACCTTCTTGTCATCCCATTTCAGGTCTTCCTCCCTTCCTCTCCCTATCATTGATCCTCTCCTCTCCCCATACCTAAAATTTCCTCCCTGTACTGTTTCTTGAGAACCATTTTCCTCACCCAGTTAAAAGAAAATAAATTATACAGACACAACCATGATTGAAGAATGGCTGTATTTTAGAATGTAACATAAAAGATGAAAATGTTTGCTTTAGAATTTTCAAATTTTTGCCACATAATCTACTGCTGAGCTACTGCTGGAAATGTGGGGCTGAGCCTTAGGCATTCTACACACTGCTATCTGGCAGAGGCGACAACACCAATAGTGCCTAGGGGTGGCAAAATCCTAAATCAGTCACTGGCCACAAACACATCTGTTCCTTCCCACACTGTTTTTCAACTTTCTTCTCCCATAAAGGATAGTAACCAAGCCACCCAGAGAAGTAACTTTGCCAGGTTTGTTTGCTGAGAATATCTTGCAGACGTATTACCTTCAGAAAAGGGATTTTCTTGTAATGAGACAGAAATCTCTTATCACAAAAGAGCCATGAGCATGTGAAAAATTGATCACCTCTTCAATAAACAATGTCCAGGATCAAAATGTGCTATTAACTGACTTATCTTTCTTACTGATCTCTTGGTCAGTCCTGCAAAAGAACCAGATGTTGAGTACAAATATTGAATATTCACATTATTCAGATTTTTATCTGTATTTCCAGAATTTCAGAAGTTATTTTTCTGAACAGGTGAGATTTAATCACAAGTAGCTTCCCTGGCAAAATCTTTCTTACAGAAGCAATAAGTGGATCAGCAGTTGTAAATAGTGAAACCAAGATGTCGGACTGCTGGAACCATTATTCCTTTTTTTGTATAGTTCCATTCTGAGATTCTCTTCTTCCCCAAGGACAAGCAGGATGGTAGTCCTCACACATGGGTGACATCATCAGATGGAGCCCGGCATGGAAACTTTTGTCAAAGTTTCTAGAAACTTTGATAGACACACTGAGCATGCCTACCATGCTACTAGCCACTCATCCACGCAGGGTCCTTCTTCAGTCTCTCTCTTTCCACGGAGCTGAAGCCTTGTGGTCTTGGAGCTCGCACTTCTTTCTTTCAAGTTTTTCATCTTCCAGCATTGCGTCGGGTCCCTCTGCATTTCGCAGCTTCCTCTCTTCTCAGCTCGGTAAGATTTTTGAATACTGCGGTCGATCACAGACTGTGTCGCCTCCCAATGGCTGCCAGCCATTGACCGCACGCCGTATTCTTTTTGTTATGGCATTATCCGGTTTTCGCCAATGCCCCCAGTGCCCCTGGACTAATTCCATCACAAATCCCCACGAGGTCTGTGTTCTTTGCCTGGGAGCATTGCATGATGTCTATGGTTGCGATCTTTGTGCCCAGGTGACCCCCCAAGGGTAGTCGTGCACGGTTAGACAAGATAGAAAAGTTGTTCAGTTCCAAGAAATCAGATCTGTCGTCAGCATCCGGGACTTCTACTTCACCGGGGAAGGAAGTCCCAGCATCAACCCCCTCGGTGTCTCCTCCGCTGCCGTTCTTCGATCCCGAGGTAGCAGGGGACCGAGCACGTTCAGTGTCTTCCTGATGTAGGTCAAGCTCTTTTCCATCACCGTTGGTTCTGGGTAAAGACTGAGGAGAGCACCAGGAGAAGTCGAGGAAGCATCAACACTGCTCATCTTCCTCCAGGTCGGACCACGGGAAGGTTTCGACCGCATTGGTTCCTCCCCCGAAGCAGTTTCATGCAGAGGAAGTGATTCCCATCGGTCCTTCCAAGGACAATTGGAGGCCTCCACCAGTGCCGGTGGAGGGTTCCATGTTACCCCGTTATATGGGGGATTGCTCTGATTCTGCTGCTGCTTCCTCAGGCCGTTCTTTCCTTGGCGACTTTTGAGGAGGAGTTAAAGAGGTACATGTGATTGGTGCTCGGCCGGGCCCTGCAGGCCATCAAGCCTCCAGTTCCACCAGGACCACCACCACCGTAAGAACTGACTCCAACGGTGCTTGTGCCTCTCCTGGAGCCGATGTATTGCTGTTGCAGCTATCTCCAATGCCCCAAGCCCCTTCATAGTCAAGGGGATCATCGCTGCTGCTGCCGCCAGTGGTTCCCATTCCGGTGAGCGATTCAATGGACGAGGAAGGGCCATCGGGATCAACGGCGCCTCACCTGAGCACGATACCCTGACAATCTTCGATCTCCTGGGGCCCTCAGGACCAATACCTTCAGTACCATCATTGCCCCTGGCACTTCCAAAGGCGGTGGATCCATCAGTGTCCATGCAGCCCCAAATCCTCCCAGTGCCTTCGATTCCACCTTCGATTCCACTGGGGCCCGCCCGGCCTCCTGGCTCGACACTTAAGGTGCAGATGGGTGCTCTACACCCTGCATCTACGGATGTTCAAAGCAAAGGGGAGGCCCCCTATGATCCCTGGGAAGGGGAGGTATCTTTATCCTCTACGGAGTTATTGGAGGATTTACCTTCGGAGCCCTCTCCACCTGAGGAGAGGTGGAAATCCCCCTCCCCCCTCCCCCCCCCCCGGGGGATCTTTCCTTTGCTGGGTTCGTTAAGGCCATGGCAAAGTCAGCGCCTTTCCAATTTCTAACGGAGCAGGATTCTCGACACAAGATGTTGGAGGACCTGCAGGTTCTGGATGCTCCTAAGGAGGTGTGGTGGCTGTCCCAATCCATGACATCTTTAAGGAGCTGTAGCCCGACTCTGGGAGCACCCCATCTCCATTCCTCCTGTGAATTGCAAGACAGACATAGTCTATCAGGTCCAGCCTACCACCGGTTTTCAATGTCGGCAGCTCCCTCACCAATCAGTGGTGGTGGAATCAGTCCTAATGAAGGCAAAGATGCTTTGCACTCATACCTCAGCCGCCCCCCCCCCCCCCCCCCCCCGGGCCACTATATGGGTCAGAACTCCAAGGAACCTCTGGAAACGAGCCCAAGAGTTGGGGGAGGAATTTCAGAAGGTTGTGCAGCAAGGCCTGGAATGTGATAAACATGAGGTCCACTCTGCATACGACGTGTTGAAGACGGTTATGAGAATTGCCGCAGCAAGCATTGGGTCTCACTGTATGGCTTGCTTGCACACCTCCGATATTCGCCCCAAGGTCCAGGACCGTCTGGCAGATCTGCCTTGTACGAATGAAAACCTGTTCAGGAACAAAATTAAAGAGGTGGTGGCACAAGTGAAGGACTATCATGAAACCCTTCAACAGTTGTTAGCCAGTACTTCAGACACCCAGCCTCCCAGCAAAAATCCTCCTAGACTGTATCCGAGGCGGCCTTTTTACCGACCACGCAAGTACTACCCGCCAGCCTCTAGATCAAGGCCTCAGATGCCTCCAGCAAAACCAAGGGCGCAACAATCTCGTACAACCCGTCTGACTCCGGTCCTGCTCAAAACCCCATTGTGGGATTTTGACTGGTGGCCAGTCTCCCCTGCCCCATGGTGTCGATCTCCCAGTGGAGGGCCGCCTGCAGTTATTCGCAGACCGATGGATTTCAATTACATTGGATCTCTGGGTCCTGTCCATCGTACAGCAAGGGTACAAATAGCATTTCCAGTGAGTTCCACTCCACTGTCCTCTGCGTCCACAATTGAAAAAAGTAGGGAACCAACAGGTGTTTCGAATAGAGCTCTCCACTTTCTTAATGGCTCAAGCAGTTTAATCAATCTCGCCACACCAGCAAGGGGACAGGTTCTACTCAGGTATTTCCTGATTCCCAAGCAAACTGGTGGCCTTCGCCCCATTCTGGATCTGAGGGCGTTGAACTAGTTTCTGGTCAGAGAGAAGTTCAAAATGGTCTCGTTGGGCATTTTGATTCCCCTCCTCAAGGTGGGAGACTGGCTCTGCTCCCTTGATCTCAAAGACGCATATGCCCATATCCCCATTTCTCTGGGTGATCGGAGGTATCTTTGGTTCCTGGTAGAGGGGGAACACTACCAATACTGCATGCTGCCCTTCGGCCTAGCATCCACGCCACATGTTTTCACCAAATGCCTGGCAGTAGTGGGGGGCCTATCTTCAGAGGCAAGGGGTTCATGTCTTCCCTTACCTCTACAATTGGGTTATCAAGAGCGACTCTAGGCAGGGGGTGCTGCATTCCCTGCAAGTCACAATCCGTGTCTTGGAAAATCTGGGATTTCTTATCAACTATCCAAAATCCCATCTCCAGCCCTCATTACAACTGGACTTCATCGGGGCCCCGGCTGGACACCGTTCAAAAGAAGGCCTTTCTGCTTTGAGACAGGGTGGAGACTCTTGCTGGGGTAGTCTCCAGTTGCTCCCATGTCTCAGCATACCAGTTCATATGACTTCTGGGTCATATGGCGGCGGTGGTGTACATTATGCCATTTGCTCGGCTTCACATGCACAGGGCTCAGTGGACATTACACTCCCAGTGGTGTCAAGCCACCCAGGATCTTCGGGCTTGTGTCCTGATCACCTCTCCCCTTCAGCAATCCCTCGTGTATTGGGCAAACCCATCCAATCTGGAACAGGGGATGCCCTTCTGGAGCCCACAGCCCCAGATTGTCTTCACCACCGACGCATCTCACACGAGTTGGGGAGCCCATGTGGTGGACCTCCACACTCAGTCTTTGGTCCTTGCAGGAGACACAGTCCCAGATAAACTTCCTGGAATTATGGGAGATCTGGTACGTCCTGAAGGCATTCAGGGAGCACCTGCACAACAAGGTGGTCCTAGTTCAGACCGACAGTCAGATGGCGATATGGTATCTGAACAATCAGGGTCGAACATCCTCTGTCAGAAAGTAGTCCAGATCTTGTTGGGGACCCTCGAGAGCAGCATTTTTCTCCGGGCGGTGTATCTCCCCGGGATGGACAACGTCCTAGCAGACTCCTTGAGTTAGGCTTTCTGACCTCACAAGTGGTCCCTCAATCGAGGTAGTGAACTACATCTTTCGCTGGTGGAGGACCCCAGCCATGAACCTGTTTGCTTCCCCAGAAAACAACAAAGTGAATCGATTCTGCTCCCTGGGCCAGGCAAGCAGAGGATTGGTGTCTGATGCCTTTTCACTTCACTGGGGCGCCCCAGTCTACTGTACGCTTATCCTCCCCTTCCACTGATTTCAAAAACACACCAAAAGCTCCAACAGGACTGAGGCACCATGATCCTGGTCGCATCTTTTTGGCCTCACCAGGTCTGGTTCCCATTTCTATGGGAGCTGGCCTCGCACCCTCCGATTCGGTTGGGGACTGCTCCGGACCTGATCTCTCAGGACCAGGGCAGGCTCTGCCACCCCAACCTCCAAGCCCTGTCTCTCATGGCTTGGATGTTGACCAGGTTGATGGTACATGCTCTGGGCCTTTCGGAAGGCATATCTCGAGTCCTCTTGGAGTCCAGAAAGCCCTCCACAAGAAAATCTTACAATCTCAAGTGAAAGCGGTTTTCAGCTTGGTGGGTGGGGCATGGTCTAGATCCCTTCTCTTGTTCCTGACCAGAGCTTTTGGACTAACTATTGCACCTCTCAGAGTCTGGTCTGCAAACCACTTCGGTGAGGGTTCACCTTAATGCCATCGGAGCATACCATCAGGGGAGAGATGGTGCCTCCATTTCCACTCATTCGCTTGTAGGGCGCTTCATGAGGGGCTTGTTGCAACTTAAGCCTCCCACTCGGACTTCAGCAGTCTCCTGGGACCTCACCATAGTCCTGTTCCAGCTCATGAAAGCTCCATTTGAGCCCTTGAGCTCTTGTGACCTGAAGTACCTATCTTGGAAAGTCATCTACTTAGTAGTAGTTACTTCAACGCACAGGGTCAGTGAGCTGCAAGCTCTGGTGTCGTACCACCCTTGTACCAAATTTTGTCATAAGGTGGTCCTACAAATGCATCTGACATTCCTCCCTAAGGTGCTCTCGGAGTTCCATCTCAATCAGTCAATTGTCCTGTCTTCCTTTTTTCCAAGGCCGCACGCTCACCAAGATGAGTGAGCACTGCATACCCTGGATCAGTGGTTCTCAACTTTTTTCTGTCGGGACACACCTGACAGAAGGTTCTCACATGCATGACACACTGACCCATGATCGTCACGGGGCTAGATGTAAAAGTACATTTTGCATCCACGGGAACCCCCCCCTGACCCACAATAAAGGATGTAAAGCAGAATTATGACATTCCCCATACAACTCACCCTACAAAAAAGATGTTCTGGTGTCATCTCAGTAACAGCAACTCAAACCCATACTTCCAGGCTCAATAGCCCTGCTTATGAAAAGACAGCAGTTTACCACCAATGCATGTCCTCTTGAGAAAACACAACAAATAAGACTGATACAAACGCTTACATGCTAGTAAAATATCTCATCTCGGTAACAGACACAGAACCGACCTAACATACTCCCAGGATCTGTAGTAATGCACATAAACTAATCCGCACACAGTTACACCTGTATTATGGAATACACTCAAACAGGAGCAACCATATCTATGAAAAGGCAAAACAAATATTAAATCAGGCCCTAAAAACCAATACACCTCTTATTAGGAAAACAGAACTAGCAAGCAGCTATAGATCCCCACTCAGAAATAATTGTAAAACTATACTAATAAGCAGAATAAATGTTTCAAAACAGCTATGAACAGAATAACATCCAACAATTAAAAATTCATAAAAACTATTAAACATTCTCCAAATACCAATAAAATATTTCAAAAAAGCAGACATCGCATAATATTAAATAATTAAAATGGCAGTCAATCAAGAAAAATAAACTTAAAAAGCCACCTTTACTTACCCTCTCCAGCAGCTCTCCTACTCCCCTTCCATGCAGGCCGTGGCACACACCAGAAGCAGCAGTAGAAGCTAAGCTCTATACTCATGGTCCTCTTCCTTAGTGCCCATGTTTCTCACACACACACCATACCAGTCATGCCCCCATGACCAGTTTCTGTCTCTCACACACCAATCATCTCCTAAACAGTCTTTGACACACACACACTAGTCACCTTCCTGAACAGTTTCTCTCATGCCATACACACACACACACAGGCTTCCCACTCCCGTGTTCTACTTACATATATGGGCTTCTCACTCTCATAATCACTTTCTGTCACACACACACACACACACACACACACACACTCACCAGTCTCTCACTCCCATGCTTGTTCTCTCCACATGCACAGGCTTCTCATTCCCATAATCACTTTTTCTCTCACACACACACACACACCAGTCACCTGACCTCTCTCATGCATACACACACACACACACACACACAGGCTTCCATGTTCTCTTTCAGATATACAGGCTTCTCCCTCCCATGCTGTGTCTCACACACCCCCAGGTTTCTCACACCCATGCTCACTCTCTTCACATGCACAGGCTTCTCATTCCCATAATCACTTTCTCTGTTACACACCAGTCTCTTTCTCTCACACACACTGTCACCTTACCAACCAGTCTATCTCGTTCATGCATGTACACACACACAGGCTTCCCACTACCATGCTCTCTCTCACATAATCAAGCTTCTCACTCCCATGCTTTCTTTCACACACACACACACCACAACACCAGGCTTCTTACGCCTATGCTTTCTCACATACCCAGATTTCTCACTTCCATGCCTTTTCTCTCTCTCACACACACACATCAGTCACCTCCCTGACTAATGTCTCACACTCTCACATACACATCAGTCATCTCCCTGAGCAGTCACTTTCATTATCTCTCACATATACACACACTTCAGCTCTCTGACCAGTTTCTCTCAATCACACACATGCTCTCAATCGCACACAGGCTAGCTGGCTGCTTCTTTCTTTCTCTCACTCACTTCCTCTTCCCCCCCCCCCCCCCGAGCACAAATGGTAGCTTCAGCAGCCGCCTCCTCCAGCCCCCGCAGGCCAAGAAAGAAGAATCCCATCAGCCGCGGGAGGCTCATGCTACTGTCTCTTTTCCCGATTACTGGCTGCTTCGATTGCTCGGGGGCCGATGCTGTTGCCGCCGCTGCTATTTTTCCACGCGGAACGGCTCTTTCTCCTTCCTGCGCACCACGTATCACTTCCTGTTCCGGGGCACGGGGGGGGGGGGGGGGGCGCGGGAAGAAGTAAAGGTCAGCCGCAGGTGCCACTATTTCTTCTACCACCGCTGCCTTTCCCTCTGGGCTTGAACGTACTGATAGCCCGGTGGCAACGGCAGCAGGTAAGGAAGAGCAGCGGGAGAGACTGGGAGCACGCGACACACCTGCCGGTGCTTGGCGACACACTGGTGTGTTGTGACACACGGTTGAGAAGCACTGCCCTGGATTGTAAAAGGGCTGTGGCCTTTTATGTGGAATGGATGGCTCCTCACTGCCTGTCCACTCAAACGTTTGTATCCTTCGACAAAAACAGGTTGGGGGTTGCAGTTTCTAAGCAGAACTTATCCCATTGACTAGCAGGCTGTATTTTCTTCTGCTATGCTCAAGCAGGCTTGCAGCTTTTGAAGGTCACTCATTCCGTTCGAGCCATGTCAGTTTCGGTGGCTCACTTGCGTGCCGTCCCTATTCACGAGATTTGTAGGGCGGCAACCTGGAGTTCCCTCCACATGTTAGCCTCTCGTTATTGTCTAGATAAGGAAGGCCAACGTGACAGTCATTTTGGATAGTCAATCCTCCATAATCTGTTTCAGCCATGAAACCCCAGTTCTTCCTACCGTGGGCCCTGTCCTTGGGTGCAGGCCTGCTCCCCTAGTTATCGCAGCTCTAGTTGTTGTGCACATTGGCACCTGTTCTGTGCTACACATGTTGGGAACAGCCTGGAGCTACATAATCATTCATATGTGAGTACTACCATCCTGCTTGTCCTTGGAGAAAGCAGAGTTGCTTATCTGTAACAGGTGTTCTCCAAGGACAGCAGGATGTTAAGTTTCTTTTGTTTTATTGTTTTATTTTTTGTGAACTCATGTTATAAGACTGAAGAGGGACCCCGCATGGATGTCATAGTTAGTGGCATGTGTCTGTCAAAGTTTTCCGTGCGGGCTCCATCTGATGATGTCACCCATGTGTGAGGACTGACATCCTGTGTCCTTGGAGAACACCTGTTAAAGGTAAGCAACTCTGCTTTCTTCTGTAGCAGATTTGTAAACTTTATTTTTTACCTCTGGTATGATATGGGGCAATTTTCTCAAAGCTGGGTAGTTTCTCTTTGAGAATTCACTAAAGGTATATATGTTCAAAAGTTTCCATGTACTTTGCCTCTATATTTGCAAATGGAGTGATGTGAAAGAAAAAGCAAGTGTACACTGGAATATTTAATTTATTTATTTGTTTGCTTTTATATACCGACATTCGTTGGGGTACATCACATCGGTTCACATTATAACAGGGTAATAGTATGACAGGGGGTCGTACTATTTATACATTGTAACATTAACTTATACATAGTAACATTTATACATTGGAACATAGAAACATTAATTTATACAAAGTGATATAGTTTTCTTCCCTGACCAAGTTATACCCTTGAGAGCTGTGGGACAATATTCAGGCAAAAAATCTAGTTAACTCCATAGGTAGGCAGCTATATTCCTTGTGAAAATTGCCTTGGCCTCAGCAGGTCTTCCGAACCTAGTTCAAGGTGTGCTGCTACTGCTACTACAGCAGCCATTCTGGGCCCAGGTTGGAAAGAATTGCTAGAGCCTAGGCTTGACTGAGAAATGCTACTACTGCAGCCTAGCCCAGGCCAAGGAAATCTGTTTTGGCTGGGCCTGAGCACAAGAGAGCTGCCATTTTACTTTGGCCAGGTCCAGGCTGAGGAGAACTGCAGCCAGGCTGGCCTAGACCAAGAAGAACTGCCCATGCTGGACTGGGCCAAAGAGCTGCCACTGTAGGACCTGGGCTGAGGAAAGCTGCCTCTGCTGAAAGTCGGGCCAGGCAGTGTCCAGGCTGAAGGGAACTTCTGCCATCATTGCTGGGCCAAGCTTTTGAAAAAAACGAAGAAAAGTTAGAAAGAAGTCACTGGAGGTGGGTGAAGCATCTTGAGCAGGGAGAGAGCACCTGTGGTAGGGAAGAAGCCAGGATTGGAAGAGATTGAGGAGGAGAAGAGGGCAAGCAACCAAAGGAAACTAGAGGAAGAAGCTGAAGAGAGGGGAAGTGGGGAGGCAAGATCGAGAAAATTATCCTGAGAAAGGGGAGACCATATACTAAAATAAATAAGAATGGGAAGCATTTTGCAGAGAGACTCTCATGTATCACAGGTGGGATTGGCTGGAGGATACTGTGCCCGAAGGGCCGGGATTACTGCTGCCTCTCCTCACACTACTTGATGTCATCAGATGGTGCCTGGTGAACCCATTTAAACAACGAGGCAGCGGTGTGCAGTGGGAGCATTTTGCGGAGAGACTCAGCCTGTACTGCAGATGGGATAGGCTGGAGGAGGGAGTGCCTGAAGGGCTGGGATTACCGATGCCTCTCCCTGCACCCTGTGATGTCATCAACTGTCGCCTGGTGAACCCAATAAAACAAAGAGGCAGCAGCACATAGAAGCCACGCACCAGAGGGGCACATCCCTTCTTGAAAATTTGGAAGGCATTCCTTTGAAGGCCCATGGGAGGAAAAGGAAAAGCCAAAGGGCCTATGGATTCTCACTTGGTTTGTAGAGTGAGTCAAACTACAATATGTTCAGTTCCAAATATTTTTTTCTTCTGGTCCTTCAGTCAGTCCAGGCCACAATCAGCTTCCTCTATCTCTGGATCTCCTGAAGCCAGTCTACAGGCCTCAGTTAATCAGATCCAGGAGTGAGTTCCTCCTTAGTTGGCAGGATGGAACCAAGACGTTCTCAGGCTGTTCCAGCTGTGAGCAATGTTTATGCTTCTGAGGTAGGTTCCTTATTAACTGTTCCTCCTCAGTTGGAAGTTTTAGGATCAGAGTCAGTTAAACCTGAAAACATGACACTTGCTGATGTTTAGAGAGTTGTCATCAAAATGGAGAAATCACTGTCCCAGTCAAAAGCCCAATTTGGAAAGTTATCTGGTGAAACTTAAGACAACACTTGAAGATCATACAATGCGACTGACTAACTTAGAGTCAACAGTTTTGTCTTTAAATATTCAGATTACTTCTATGCAAACTATTGAGGCCTTTTTTATAAAGTATATTCTAAATATATATAAACAGCTTTAAAATTTAGAAAATATGAGTTAAAAAGAAATGTTCTTACATTTTCCAATCTCTAGGTTATCCACATTTGAATTATTTAAAAAATATAGCAGAGAAATATTATGTATTCCTGTTGATAGAGATTTTGATATCTAAAATATATTATGACCCCATTTTAGAAGGAAGGGTGAGAATCAGTAGGATGTAATGAAGATACTACAAGAGGATAGTTCTAATTTGACCTTTTTAGAAGCTTCCATTGACAATATACCAACCAGAGCTACCCTTCTGATATCTGTCAGCTTAGAACAGGATAAAAATATTTTAAAAACAAGGATTTCTTTTTTTGTAGCAAAAAGTCCAAGTTTTTCCCAATGTTGCTAGAAGCACCCAATTAAGGAGGAAGCAGTTTTACAACTAAAGCAGAGAGTTTTGTAGCTCTAGGAGCAGTATTTTTCCTAAAATTCCCTTGTAAGTGCTTGATTACATATCAGAGGAATAAGTTTATTTTTACTCATCCTGCTCATTTGGAGACATTTTTGTCAGATAAGGAGGACTGACTAGAGGTCTGGGATTAGAATTGAAAATTGAGAGGAACAGCTGATATTAAGTATTGTATTCTCTCCGTATTGTGTATTTCATATTTTTCTTTTTTTTTTTTTCTTTTTTTTTATAATGCTTCCCAAGTTAATAATAGGGACTTAATTTATTGGAATACTGTGATTAATTCTTGAATACTTATAGGTTAATTTGTCTGTAGTATTCTAATATGTTTGCTTGTTAACTTCATTGGTATGTGAGATTAAACTTAAAATATAAATTATAAAAAAAAAATAGGAATAATGCAAAATAAGCAAATAATTAGCAAATTTTAGTGCAAAGAAATAATGAAAAGACAAAGAAAAGCAAAAAAAAAATGTACTAAAAATAAAATTCCTTTGTTCCCAAAGTTTTCTAAGTATTTTTCCACCCCATGTCTGTGTTCAGATACAGAAAGATAGAAATTAATGTAAGAATAATTTTCAAAGCCATTGATACACATAGATTGAAAATTACTGAAATTAGGTGTGGCATTCCCCTGTGCATGCACTTTCAGCTGCATTAAGGAGCGGCATTCCAGGAGTATGTTCTGGGCAGGATTGGAAAATAGGACACCGGTGCCAAAATCTACAGCAAGGTTCACAGTGAAAGGACACGCACACTTTCTCTTTGAAACTGGCAATAAAGTAAAAAGCGCCAGCAGATTTTATTCCAAGGTGCACAGTCTGAAACTTGTCCTCAGTGTAGATATTTTCCTTACACAAGTTGTTTAGTATGTTTTATAAATAGTATTCTATTTAGGAAGAATAATCCAGGTTGTGCAGTTTATGGCTATGTAGTAATTTCTTTGGTTTTAAAATTTCCTAGACCTTAATTTTCCCTGCTGGATGTTAAATTGTGTAGAGATCTCCTAAAGCAAAAATGAAATAAAAGAAAAACAACAAAACTAAAGCTCTGTCGTATGAAAAAAGGCAAACACTTAAATCTGTGGATTTCTCAATCATAAAATAGTCTGCATATAATTATCCAGCATTTCTATTCTCAGTCTGCACAGCCTCCCCTCATCTGACTCTACTATTTCTTGGTGGTGTTTGTTCCAGGTGCACAGTCTGACAGTGAAATCTCCTCCTACCATCCAAGTGAAGTGAGCCTGGATCGTGGCTACACCTCAGATTCAGAGGTGTACACCGATCATAGCAAACAAACCAAGATGCACCGATCAGTGACTGATGTGGATATAGTGAATAGTGAATGGCTAGTGGTAAGTGAGACACAAAGCTGCTTTGCTGCCACATACTTCAGATGTCCTCTGGATTCATTTCTGTGCATTGTCCGAGAAGGTGACAAAAACAAATCCCCATAGTTGTCGAAGCTGTTTAATTCAGCACTAGAGTTCCAACAAACTGCTACTGAGCAGTACTGTTAGATGAGAGAACAGCAGCTATGCTTACAGAGAGGCATACTGCAAAAAAGTACTAAAAGCTTCCCCATCACCCACATAACTCTATCTCCCGAACTGTAGTATCCCCTGCTGTTTCAGTGTCAGTCCCTGCCTTGCAGCAGTTTCTTAATAGTATTCCAGCACTAGTGTGCAAATTTGACTCTGCCAGAACCCTAGTGCTGTCCTACAGCATCCCCTACTGTTCTGCTATAAGCACCTTACTTGACTCTGTTCATAAACCTCCTCTTTACCTAGAATACTATCTGTTCCAGTCTTGAGCTCTAGCACAATTCTGTTAGTGTAAATTTTCTATGACCTACAACGCTTTCTCTTATTCAAGTCTTAAGCACTACATTCCTAGATAAAAACTTCCTAGATAAAAACTTTAAATTGTGTGGTGTGTGATTTCCCCATATGTACAAGTAGACGTTATGACTCCAAAGCACATTGCTTTTGCAAACAAGCGGACCAATACAGAAAGAAGCGCGGGAGAGCCAGCAAGCACCAGCTCTCCCGACGTGTGCACAGGCTAGTGTTCTGGGTGCGAGATTCAGTATCGGCCCGCATGCAAATGAGGGCCCGTGGTAAAAGGAGGCGCTAGGGACACTAGCGCGTCCCTAGTGCCTCCTTTTTGACAGAAGCAGCAGCTGTCAGCGGGTTTGACAGCAGACGCTCAATTTTACCAGCATCTGTTCTCAAACCCACTGACAGCCACGGGTTCGTAAAATGGACACTGGCAAAATTGAGCATCCATCTTCCAATCCGCGGGCAGATTTTTTATTTTTATTTTAAATTTTTTGTTTTTTTATTTTTGGGGCCTCCGATTTAATATCGCTATGATATTAAGTCGGAGGGTGTACAGAAAAGCATTTTTTTCTGCTTTTCTGTACACTTTCCCTGTGCCGGCCGAAATTCACTTCTGCCTTTGGGCAGGCGTTAATTTCTGAAAGTAAAATGTGCGGCTTCGATGCACATTTTACTTTCTATATCGTGCGGGAATAACTAATAGGGCCATCAACATGCATTTGCATGTTGTGGGCGCTATTAGTTTCGGGGGGGGGTTGGCCTTGCGTTTTTGACATGCTATTACCCCTTACTGTATAAGGGGTAAAAATAGCATGTCGAAAACGCACGGCCAACCCCCCCCCCCCCCCCCCGAAACTAATAGCGCCCACAACATGCAAATGCATGTTGATGGCCCTATTAGTTATTTCCGCACGATATAGAAAGTAAAATGTGCATCGAAGCCGCACATTTTACTTTCAGAAATTAACGCCTGCCCAAAGGCAGAAGTGAATTTCAGCCGGCACAGAGAAAGTGTACAGAAAAGCAGAAAAAATTGCTTTTCTGTACACCCTCCGACTTAATATCATAGCGATATTAAATCGGAGGCCCCAAAAATAAAAAAACAATAAAAAATTAAAATTAAAATAAATCTGCCGGCGGCCCGCAGATTGGAAGATGGATGCTCAATTTTGCCGGCGTCCATTTTCCGAACCCGTGGCTGTCAGTGGGTTTGAGAACAGACGCCGGTAAAATTGAGCGTCGGCTGTCAAACCCGCTGACAGCTGCCGCTTCTGTCAAAAAGGAGGCACTAGGGACGCACTAGTGTCCCTAGCGCCTCCTTTTACCATGGGCTCTCATTTACATGCGGGCTGATACTGAATCTCGCGCCCAGAACACTGGCCTTCGACGCGCTATTACCCCTTACTGTATAAGGGGTAAAAATAGCGTGTCGAAAACGCACAGCCAAACGCAGGCTAACAGTGCGCTCTGCCGGAACGCACCTTACTGTATTGGCCCGAAGGTTATTATAACCCTACATTCAGTGTTGTATGACTGTTTAAGTTCCATTGCTCCAGCCTAGATTTAGTTTCTGGATTATCTCTCCCTATGATAGTGTTTAGATGATCCTTTCACCGTTTGTCAAGTTATGTTCTTACCCATGTCTCCGCCTTTCAGGTTGGGAAGGAAGATATTGATATATCCAAGCCCATGGTCATGAATTCCAGGCCAGTGAATCAGTACAGCCTAACTGTAGGGCTGGACCTAGGGCCACATGATACCAAATCCCTCATGAAGTGTGTTGAATCATTGTCCTTCATTGTGAGAGATGCTGCCCATGTAACACCAGAGAATTTTGAGCTTTGTGTGAAAGCAATTCGCATCTTTGTTGAGGCAAGCCTGAATGGAGGTGAGTATCCAGTTCCCCTAACTTTGCTTTTTGGGTGAAATTCCAACAGTGTACACATGGGAAAGGAATGAAGGGTTTGTGCTGTATTTAGAGCACATGTGGCCTCAAATATTATACATGGGCATTTAATTTTTCTTATTTTAGTGCTGTATGGGAAGGCAAAGTGTACAGGTAGTTGTGCTATCTGATTTGGATTATATAGATACTGCAGCTAATTGTGTCCAACAGATAAATGATCAAACAAATTTCACTAAAGCCACCAAATGCTCATGTAAATAAAGTTGTTAAAAAGAAAATACTTATTCTTAGCAAAAAAGGACCATCATAATAAGCACGACTAGTATCAAAACCTTTGTTGCTTTGTTTAATCATCGGTCCACAGTCTCACTTTCTTCAATTTTTGAAATGCAAATAAAAAGTCTTTAACCAATTTTTTGAATCACTTATCTTATCAATAAAGTGCCTTGTGCAGATCCTTCATTTCTTGAAATTGCTGCTGTCCCATTAATATTCACCTGACATGCATGTTTTGAATTTCTGCATCAGAGATATCATTATTTGATCTCTTCACATTTTTTTCTGTAGAAAAAGCAAATTGTCAAAATATATTACATAATCGCTATTCAGCTCAATAAGCAAAGTCACACACATCTACCGTCTGAGGATCAGAGAACAAGGTAAGCTGCCAAGTTCAAATCCCACTTTAGCGGAAATGCCCTTCGGCACCCCAGTTATATACGTCGCCTAACCTGTGTGGAAGGTAACTTCATAAATCACTAAATTTCTTAAGCACTGCCAAGAGGCCAAGAGGCAGTGCTTAAAGCCTTACGAGGCTTCCAATTCCCGCCGGCACCGGCTCCCTCGATGGTGGCACCGCTCCTCTAGCACCTCGATACGCTCATCAGTGCCTTATCGACTCTTCTGCCACCGGACATCCTGGCATTGAGTCATCCATCGAGGCCTCCGCAGGTCCCGATTCCAGTACCGGATTCTTCGGAGGAGGAAGGATTGATTCCTGGCCACGTCCCTCCACGGGAACCGTCGATGCCAGAGCCCATGCCAGGGCCGTCGGGGCTACCGGTACCCAAGCGCACCTCATCTGCCCTGATGCCCTCAATGCCGGCACCGATTAAGAACATGCCATACTGGGTCAGACCAAGGGTCCATCAAGCCCAGCATCCTGTTTCCAACAGTGGCCAATCCAGGCCATAAGGACCTGGCAAGTACCCAAAAACTAAGTCTATTCCATGCTACTGTTGCTAGTAATGATATAGAAAAAAGCCTTAATAGATGATACGACCGAATAAACTTCAAAGAAAACACGTATTCATCAAAAATAACACTATATATTATTTTGTTTTATGGGCCCATCATATAAACCCCAACTGTTGATATCTTTTAGAGCATTAATTGTGCTCCATCGATAGCTCACAGGGGTGCAGTTTTAATCATAGGTCCAATTTTTTGAGGATTTTTTTTAAAGCATTTCAAAAAGATTTTTTTAAAAAGTGCACTACTTCCCTTAGTCATGGAGATGAATTCATGCCCAACACGGTACCATGTTTCGCAAAGCTGCTGCTTCAGGGGCTGGAATCAAGATGTTTCAGAGTCCACAAATATTCTCTTTTCTTTTCAGTCCCGTAATTATTTTGTTGAGTAAATGCAACTGCTGATTTCTTCAAAAGCGCATTATTACCAGTCACAAACTCACCGAGTTTGTGCTAGTAATAGCAGTGGCTATTTTCTAAGTCAACTTAATTAATAACAGGTAATGGACTTCTCCTCCAAGAACTTATCCAATCCTTTTTTAAACACAGCTACACTAACTGCACTAACCACATCCTCTGGCAACAAATTACAAAATTTAATTGTGCATTGAGTGAAAAAGAACTTTCTCCGATTAGTTTTAAATGTGCCACATGCTAACTTCATGGAGTGCCCCCTAGTCTTTCTATTATCCGAAAGAGTAAATAACTGATTCATATTAACCCCTTCTAGACCTCTCATGAGTTTAAGCACCTCTATCATATCCCCCCTCAGCCATCTCTTCTCCAAGCTGAAAAGTCCTAACCTCTTTAGTCTTTCCTCATAGGGAAGCTGTTCCATTCCCTTTATCATTTTGGTCGCCCTTCTCTGTACCTTCTCCATTGCAACTATATCTTTTTTGAGATGCGGCGACCAGAATTGTACACAGTATTCAAGGTGTGGTCTCACCATGGAGCGATACAAAGGCATTATGACATTTTCCATTTTATTCAACATTCCCTTTCTAATAATTCCCAACATTCTGTTTGCTTTTTTTTTTTTACTGCTGCAGCACACTGAACCGATGATTTCAATGTGTTATCCACTATGACGCCTAAATCTCTTTCTTGGGTGGTAGCTCCTAATATGGAACCTAACATTGTGTAACTATAGCATGGGTTATTTTTCCCTATATGCATCACCTTGCACTTATCCACATTAAATTTCATCTGCCATTTGGATGCCCAATTTTCCAGTCTCAGAAGGTCTTCCTGCAATTTATCACAATCTGCTTATGATTTAACTACTCTGAACAATTTTGTATCATCTGCAAGTTTGATTACCTCACTTGTCGTATTTCTTTCCAGATCATTTATAAATATATTGAAAAGTACGGGTCCCAATGCAGATCCCTGAGGAACTCCACTGCCCACTCCCTTCCACTGAGAAAATTGTCCATTTAATCCTACTCTCTGTTTCCTGTCTTTTAGCCAGTTTGTAATCCACGAAAGGACATTGCCACCTATCCCATGACTTTTTACTTTTCCTAGAAGCCATCGATGCCTTCCCACCCTCTCGGCTTTGGCATGTTTCCTCCATCAGGAGCTCCACCGGGACAAGGCGAAAGTCCCTATAATCCATGGGGCGATGCATCCTCAGATGATTCATCACGGACATCTGAGGACCTACTCTGAGCCTTTACCGCCGGAGGAAAGGAGAAGATCTCCTCCAGAAGACCTCTCCTTTGCCAGTTATGTCAAAGAGATGGCTGAGCCTATATCTTTTACACTGGTCACGGAGGAAGATGCTCACCATAAAATGTTGGAGGTCTTACAATTTGTAGATGCTCCAAAAGAAATAATGGCAATACCGGTACATGGAAGTTCTTTTGGACCTCATGCACCACCTGTGGGAACATCCAGGTATGGTACCCCCAGTCAATAAAAAGCCAGATGCTACCTACCTGGTTTAGCAAGCCCCAGGTCAAAAGAGTCAGCTGCCCCACCACTCTGTAGTTGTAGAATCAGCTCAGAAAAAGGCTAAACGATCACGTCCCCATTCCTCTGCCACTCCTGGTAAGGAACAGAAAGCATTGGATGTGTTGGGACGAAGGATTTTCCAAGGGTCCATGTTGATATCATGAATTGCAGCATATCAACTATACATGACCCAATATAATAGAAATCTCTGGAAACAAGTCCAAGAGATTGCGGAGACATTACCACAGCAACAACAAGAAGCCTTGTCCTCCATCCTACAAAAAGGAATGGAAGCAGGTAAACATGAAGTCAGAGCTGCCTACGATTCTTTTGAAACAGCATCCAGAGTCTCAGCAGCAGCCATCAGTGCTAGACGCTGGGCCTGGATTAAGGCCTCAGACCTATGCCCGGAAGTGCAGGACAAACTGGCAGATCTACCCTGTACCGGAGACAACCTGTTCAGGGATAAGATCCAGGACGCAGTGGCCCAGTTAAAGGACCATCATGAGACCCTGCGCCAGTTGTCAACTGTCTCCCCAGATGTTCCCTCTGTATCCCGCAGGGCCATGCATGGAGAACCCAAGAAACAATTCTACAGGCCACACACATATTACCCTCCTGTATCCCGTGCACGACCGGCTCGGGCTCCTCAGAGGGGACATGTGCACGCCAAACTAGAACATCTAGACTACAGCCAGCTCCACAAGCTAGCCCCGCATCTGGATTTTGACTCTTTCCCAGAGAGCAGCAGCCATATTTCAGTGGGGGCCGCCTGTGCCACTTTGCAACAAATTGGCATCCAATCACCACGGTCCAGTGGGTACTGTCCATCGTAACCCATGGTTACTGTCTAAATTTTTCAAAAATATCCCTGGACTTCCCACCCAATCCATCCTGGAGTTGGGACGACCACACAGGAAAACTCGAGTCAGAGCTGTCAACCCTTCTGTCGGTTAGAGCTGTGGAACCGGTTCCACCGAATCAGCAGGGAAAAGGGTTCTACTCCAGATATTTCCTTATTCCAAAAAAGACCGGCCTATTCTGGACCTCCGTGCCTTCAATACATTTCTTTGCAAGGAACGGTTCAGGATGGTATCCCTGGGCACCATGCTTCTTCTACTTCAACAAGGGGATTGGCTCTGCTCTCTGGATCTTCAAGACACATATGCTCATATTGCCAATCTTCCCTCCTCATTGCAAATATCTGCAATTTGTGGTGGGCCGCAGTCACTATCAATATAAGGTACTACCATTTGGTCTAGCCTCGGTGCCTCAAGTCTTTACAAAGTGCCTGGCAGTCGTGACTGCGCAGTTACACAGCAGAGGCATATACGTTTTTCCATACCTGGATGACTGGCTCATAAAAAGCCAGACAAAACAAGGAGCCCTCAACTCTCTCGGTCTCACCATAAGACTTCTAAACTCATTGGGATTTCTAATAAATTACTCCAAATTCCTGACACCATCTCATCTTCTCTCCTTTATAGGAGCTGACCTAGACACGACACTGTCCAGAGCATTCTTACCCAACAACCATGTGATTACGCTGTCGAACTTTGCCAGCTTTATCTGCCATCAAAAAAGAGCCTCAGCTGGCCAGCTACTCAAATTGCTCGGCCACATGGTATCAACTGTCCATGTCACCCCTATGGCACGCCTTGCCATGAGAGTGACCTAATGGACTCTGAAATCCCAGTGGCGACAAGCTACTCAGCCGCTGTCGTCCATGGTACACATAACCAGCCAGCTTAGTATGTCTCTTGCCTGGTGGACAAACAAAGCCAACTTACAAATAGGTCTTCCTTTCCAGCAACCGGCTCCTCAGGTGACCTTAACTATGGATGCCTCCAACCTTGGTAGGGGAACCCACATCCAAGACCTTCAAACTCAAGGGACTTGGACAAAAGCCGAAGCGACTCATCAAATCAACTTTCTGGAGCTTTGAACGATGCGGTACGCCCTTTCTGCATTTCAGGATTACCTCTCCAACAAAGTTGTCCTGGTTCAAACACACAACCAAGTTGCAATGTGGTACCTGAACAAACAGTGGGGCACGGGCTCTTATCTGCTTTGCCAGGAGGCGGCACAGATTTGGGCCTGCTCCCTGTCGCATTCCTTTCTTCTGCAAGCCACTTATCTAGCGGGTGTTGCAACCGTCCCTTCCCGACGGCTGCACTCCTCCTACCTCTCTCCTTTTGCTCCTCCTCTTGCTGTTAATGGATGCCTGGCTGCCGCGGCGTCTGTCTGCTGTCCTCTCCGGCGTCCCCGGACCGGCTTGGGCACTGCCTCCCGCCATACTCTGTCTGTACCTTAGGGCGCATGCACTGTGCGGCCCTCGCTCTTGTTTCCTACTTGGCGCGAACCTCAGGGGCGTCCCCCTGTGATGACGTCATGCTGCCCGGATATTTAAAGCCTACACTGTTTGCTAACCTTTGAGTTAGCAAGGGGAATCTTACGGATGGAATTCGCTCTCCGTACCCAGCTACTCTGCCTCCAATCTTAATTGGACCCTTACGCTAACGGGGTACCCGCTCCTCGGGGGCATCACTTGTTTTTCAGGTCGCTATCAGGAGACCGGTTCTCGCCCCTCGAGGGCCCATGTTCCCTGACTCGCTGCCTGCTCCTATCTTCTCTTCTGCCTGGAAGTTTTCGCTATCTTCAACACCACTGAGTACTACCAACTCCAGCTCAGAGCTTTCCCTGGAACCAGGTACTCGCTCCTCGAGGGCCTGCCTCTGTTCCAGCCCTGGTGCCATCTCCTACATGGAACCGCTGTGTGAGCCTATCAGCTCTCAGGGATCAGGTACTCGCTCCTCGAGGGCCTGCTCTTCCTATCCTGGATTTCTCCATACCTGGGACTTGTTCATATTCCACTGTACTCATTATTCTCAGTTCTTTCCACTACAGCACTGCTACCGGAGGAGTCGCTGTTCCAGCGCCTGAGGGATACTAGCCCAGCCGGGCTACTTCAACTACTCATCACTGCCACCTCTGGTGGCTACACAACATTGCTTAATAAAAGATGTATCTCTGTGTTTGTGTGTCCTCAGCTGAGCCTGACCTGTGGCCCCTCACGGGACTGCCCCCCGTGGGTGTGGTCAGCTGCCACAGTGTCCAAGGGTCCACCAAAACCTCACTAATTATAACAGTGGGCACACAGAATGCACTGGTGGACCGCCTCAGCCGACGTTTCCAGCCCCACGAATGGTCTCTGTATCCCTCGGTTACAAACAGAATCTTTCACCGGTGGGTTCATCTGACCATCGTCCTTTTTGCGTCCAGTCAGAAGAACAAAGTGGAAAGCTTCTGCTCCCTGCACAGGGACCGGCATGCACCAGCCAGGGATGCCTTCGTCCATCCCTGGAACAAAGGCTTGCTTTATGTGTATCCTCCGATTCCACTAAAAAGCAAGACTCTCGGTAAGCTACAACAGGACCGGGGCTTAATGATTCTCATAGCCCCATACTGGCCGCACCAAATTTGGTTTTCCATACTTTGGGACCTTTCTGTCCAGGACCCCATTTGCCTGGGCATGTCTCCCAACCTCATAACACAGAATCACGGCAGGTTATGCCACCCGAACCTCCAGGCCCTCTCTGACGGCCTGGATATTGAAAGGCTGATACTACAACCACTCAACCTTTCAAGTGATGTATCTCAAGTCCTAGTAGCTTCTCTGAAACCTTCCATGCGGAAATCCTACCGTTCTAAATGGAAGAGATTTACCTTATGGTACACACAAAAGGGCTTGGATCCTTTTTCTTGCCCCACATTGAGTCTGTTGGATTATCTCTGGCAGCTCTCGGAATCTGGTCTCCAGACATCATCTATCCGAGTACACCTTATTGCCATCTCTGCTTACCATCAAGGAATAGCAGATGCCCTGATAACAGCTCAACCCCTGGTGAGTCACTTCATGAGAGGCTTAGTACAGCTTAAGCCTCCTCTTCGGCCACCGGTCGAGGCATGGGACCTCAGTGTCGTACTTGCATGGCTCATGCACACTCCTTTTGAGCCCTTGCATTCCTGTGAACTCAGATACCTTACATGGAAAGTTTTTTCCCTAGTAGCCATCACATCTGCTCGCAGAGTGAGTGAGTTACAGGCCCTTGTGACTTACTCACCCTACACAAAGGTTCCTCCATGACCGGGTGGTTCTCCACACTCACCCTAAATTCCTTCCTAAGGTGGTAACTGATTGCCATTTAAATCAGTCCATAGTCTTGCCCACTTTCTTTCCAAGACCTCATCTTCACACCTTGGACTGTAAGCGTGCTCTTGCGTTTTACTTAGACCGCACTACAGCCCACAGGAAGTCCTTGTCTCTTTTGATAAGAACAAACTTGGGAATGTGGTGAGTAAGCAAACACTGTCAAACTGGTTGATAGACTGCATCACATTCTGTTACCAACAAGCAGGCCTTCCACTACAGGGACAAGTGAAAGCACACTCAGTCAGAGCAATGGCGACATCAGTAGCACACTACCGTTCAGTACCGATTGCTGACATCTGCAAGGCTGCGACATGGAGCTCTCTCCACACCTTTGCAGCTTGCTACTACCTGGACAAGGCTGGGCGACAGGATTCCGTCTCTGGCCAGTCTGTCCTAAGAAATTTGTTTCTAGTGTAGGAACCCAACTCCTCCTACTTCGACCCGCTGTTAATTTCAGGCTGCCTTATCCTTGCCAACAGCACCCCAGTTGTGCCTGTTGCACATGTTCAGTGCTGCTTGGCCTCATACGTATGACTAAGCCTGTAGCTTGCTATTCACCCATATGTGAGGACTACCATCCTGCTTGTCTTGGGAGAAAGCAGAGTTGCTTACCTGTAACAGGTGTTCTCCCAGGACAGCAGGATGTTAGTCCTCACGAAACCCACCTGCCACCCCGCGGAGTTGGGTTCGCTTACGTTTTATTATTTTATTTTTCACTCGTACTTTTGCTACAAACGAGACTGAAGGGGGACCCCTGCTGGCTGCAGGGTTAGTGGCATGCTGGGCATGCTCAGTGTGCCAGTCAAAGTTCTAGAAACTTTGACAAAAGTGTTCCGTGATAGGACTCCTATCGATGATGTCACCCATATGTGAGGACTAACATCCTGCTGTCCTGGGAGAACACCTGTTCAGGTAAGCAACTCTGCTTTCTATTTAACTGATGGGAGATTTTGTTCCAGTAAAAGGATAATTCTGAAATCTGGGTGATTATTTTAACCATAGACTAACAGTGGTTTCTTAGATCTGGTCAATGGCATGTGCCTGTGTTTATCATTTAAGGAAAATTCGCTAATTGTGCCCTTTCCTGAATAAATTAGATTTCATGAAAGTTGTGCATAGATTAATCCTAAATATATTGGATTATTGTAATGCACTGTTAAATTAAATTAAATTTAACTTGGAATTTCTTTACCACCTTTTGTAGCTGGTCAGTCACTTCAAATAGAATCACAGTATTGTTGATTAGGCAGAGTCAATGCTAGCATTTTTGCTGCCCTGTGCTAATAGTTGCAGTGCTCCTTCTCCCCCCCCCCCCCCCCCCAATTCTTTTTTTTAACACACAATTTTTGTTTACAAATAACCAACACTCAATAGAAACTATCGGTCTAATGCTCTGTCCCAGACCCCCTTTCCCCACCTAAAAAGGTCCTGCTCCCTTCAGCAATCCAAATTTTCAACACACCATCTGCAGGTCCAAAAATTCCTAAAATGTATAGGAGTGATCTCTAGGAGCTACCTACAGGTATGGAAAAATGGCACTGGTTGGACCCTATTGCCGTTAACATTTTGTTGTACAGAAAAACATGTACTACTGTGATACCACCCAGAAAATCTGCAAAATAAGATGCTTGAAACTCATGGTATTAGACCTATTATAACGCATGTTAGATGTCTGTCTGGCCCTTGGAAAGCCTCGACTAAACTGAATAACAATAATGTAGTAAACTTTACATACCAAAACAGTACTAACTGCAAGCATTCAAACAGGAACAACGCCATCTATGAAAAGGCAACACTGCAAATATTACACCAGGCCCTAAAACACCTCCCATTAGGAAAGAAGAACAAACTAGGCTGCTACATAGAAACTATATGCTCGCAGAAATACCCCACCTCAATCACACATGCAGAACACAGACACACTCTCACCGAATATAGTATAAATAGGAACGTATATCGAAACCAAGCTGGAACCTGCAACAAGCCAGACTCAGTATGCAATGCAGCAAAGAAAAAAAACAGAAACATCACCAGTCCTCATAACTCAAGAAATATAAATCAGTCATAATAAACCATATTAATAAAAGGACTTTTAGCAAAGAGCTGATGAACAGAACAGCATTCAATAATTAAGAACACATATAAATCGTTTTAAAAATTTTGCAAACAGCAATAAAATATTTCAAAATAACTAACACAAACACACAGTAATTAAAACTAATAAGGATGGAAAAATTCTCTGCTCCCCACACCAGAAAACTTTTCATTTCCAGTCACCCTGAACTCGCCCTTGATTAGTGGAGGTGGCACAAACTTTCTTCTCACACACACCCCCCCCCCCCCCCCCCCAGGCTGGCAGAATGCCTTTCAGACATACAGATACTTAGGCTGGTAGGCAGCCATTAACACACACACCCTGGCTGGCAGGCTGCCATTCACACACACCCTCCAGAATGGCAGGCTTCCACATACACACTCACACACCTGAGGCTGGCAGGCTACTATTTGCACATACACACAAGGTTGACAGGCTGCAGTTCACACACTCACCTGAGGTTGACAGGCTGCCATTCACACATTCCCTTGAGGCTGGCAGGCTGCCATTCTCACACACCCACCCGTGCAGACTGGCATGGGACACCAGCACATCACTGCTTACAGTCATCTTCTTACTGGGCTCCCTGCATTGCCCAGAGCTTATACTGCTGCTCCTTTTGCTATTTTTTTCCCCCTTCAGGCCAGCCCCACGCAGCTTAAGTACTTCCAGCATGTCCCTGGCCTGAAGGCAATTCTGTTTCCCCTTGGCTGTGGGGTGGACCAGCACCAGAGGTGCAGAATAGGACATGACAGGAGATGAGGAGCAGAAAAAGCTGCTCAATGGGTTCCATGCCGCCATTAGTTGTAGCAGCTGTGGTTTCGGGAGTGATGAGTGCCCAGTGCCGTGGAGCATGGGTGGGAGAGAGGAAGCAGCATGTTCACTGTCCCCAAGTCTACAGTTCCTGCTCCAATTGGACCTGCACTAGTTCACCAAGACTTGGGAGGATCATAATGCCTCAACTCCACTACTACCTGCCGCTGACAACCCCCCCCCCCCCCCCCCAAACACACACACACACGTGCTACCCAATGCAATTGCACAGTATGCACACTTGATTGTACCGGGCTTGTGATTAGGTTAAATGATAAAAGCATTATATGCAAATTTACATGCAATGTAGGATACAGTTAGGATACTATTTATTTATTTATCTATTTATTTATTTAATTATTTATTTGTTTTGGATTTTTATATATCGAAGTTCTTGTAAGAAATACAAATCAATCCGGTTTACATGGAACAGAAAAATGCCCAAGGCCTAAGTAGAGGCCCTAGGTTTTACATAAAACAATTGAACAGGACAACTCCATAAAAAACAATTAAACAGTAAATCAATCTCTCCGAGATATACAAACATTCCAAGGGGCTATAAATAGAATACATTAAAAACGATTTGAACAAATTAAATCACATTATACAGAAAAATGTAGCAGTTTTACGTAAACAATTGAACGATGTGGTAGGGAGGGAAGCATGTGATAAGAGCGTAATTATGACATGAAATATAGCCGGCATTAGAGAGAATAACTGGACTTAAGTTCGTTCCGAACTGAGGGCTGTTGATGGAGAGTTCGAGCTACTGCTTGACTAGGAATTCAAATTTAGTAGGGATAGTTGGCTTATATCAAGATGGTGATAGAGATGATTTACTATAATTTACATAAGACTAATTGGTTTACCTAATATAAATATTCACAGTATACAATTGGTTCCAAATTCTGTGGCCGATATTATTTTGGGCTGCAGGTTCAGGAAAAGGAAGATAACTATTTTGACAGGAGCACATTGGTTACATTTCAAGTATTTTAACCATTTTAAGGCTTTGTTTCTTGCTTACAAATCCCTAAGAGATAATATAGGGTGATGTACTTAAAGGAACATTTCTTTGTATTACCTGGATGATATATTAAGCTCCTCTCAAAGCGCATGGTTGACTAAAGAAGCTGTATTAGTAAATACTAACCACGTGTGTTTACATAAAACACCATTTATATGGAATTCCTTATATGTTGTTGTTCATATGTGTGATTATCTAGCATTTGGCAAAGATGGCAAAAACCATCCTTTTAAGGAGACCTTTAACTTCCTTGTTGTCCCATAGTTAATTATAGCTGTGGTTCTATGGTTGTTGGGAGTGGGGAGAGGGAATGTTCTGGCTCTGCAGGAGCTGTTGCATACTGTATTATTGGAATCATTTTATTATGGTTGGTTATTTTATTATTAAGATTTTTATCTGTAATTTAGTTTTTCATTGATTTTTATAGTATTGTAATAGTTTAATGATGCTGTAAATCACCTAAAGTGTGTTGTGTATAGTCAAGTATAAATGTAAGAAAATTAATACAATATATTTGTAGCATCATATTAATCCTTCCTACTTTTCAAGGGTACAAATCTCAAGAGAAGAGGATCAAGAGCCACAGATATGACAGCAAATCAAACCGCTTCAAGAAAAAAACAAAGGAAAAGGAGAATGCAGTGAGGCGGTCGAGGGTCTCCAGCCAGCGCCAGTCCCGTGCCCACAGCGATGATGAGGATGACGAGAGCGTTCCTGCCAGCTACCACACTGTGTCTTTACAGGTTAGTCAGGATGTAAGTATAGCAGGCCTTTCCTCCTCCTCCTCTCACACACTGTTCTCACTGGCTCGCTGACTTCATTGGGGAGCTAAGATTACTGGGTCTGTATCTCCTCTGGATCTGGGCTGTAAAATTTCTACATTTCATTGGAAAGAGCTCTTGCCTTTGGTACTGGAGGAGTTGCTCTTGCATGCAGTTTTGCTGGGTCCCCACAGCACTCTGACTTTGATTCTGAATGATGGGTTCCTTTTGCTAGGACTGTCATGGGCTACACTAGGGCTATGATGATAAGCAGTCCTTTTCTTTGCATTTCTGGGTCATTTCTATGATGATACTGTCTTGCTCTAGAAATCATTTCCTCTTTCATAATATGTACACAGATTCTCCATTCTTGCACATAGGAGGAGGTCATGGCTTGTTTGGGGAGGATAATGATTATTATTTTGCATTTATATAATGCTTTTCTCTGTAGACAAGCAGGACGAATCAGCCATGCAAGGATAAGATGTTTTCCACTTGTGTGGCTGATTATCGTGCTGTGCAAAGAGAGCACAAGTTACAGGTAAACAATTTAAATATATTCAAGGCACTCGGCAGCTAGTTTAAGAGCTGTATACCACAGATGGGAAAAGAAGTTTCTTTGATGGCATCTAAACTGTGCCTCTCTTTGTTTTCTTGGCATTTCTCCCCATTTTGCTGTTGTAATGGTATCTGTTTTGATCATCTTCTAAACTGTGTTTGGTTTCCTGGTTTCAGGGCCAGATTTTGGGCAAACGGCACCCTGGGTGAAAAGCGCCCCTGCCCCCCACCTTTCCCCAGACTTCTTTTCAGCTGCAGTGGGACGGGATCCGCTGGGCCCTGCTGCTACGGGATGAGTGATACTGGCAATGCCCAGGGCACCCCCCCAGTTCATAGTGCCCCAAGTGACCACCCAGTTTGCCCACCCCAAAATCTAGCCCTGTTTGGTTCTATTTTTAAGGTAGAACTTGCTCCTTGTGCCATTGCTGCTGTCCCACAGCCTTTCGTGTCATCACTGCTCGCAGAAAATTTGTATTGTTTCAGAGAACAGAGAGGATTTCTTTTGGTTCTTTGAGGACAAGCAGGATGTTCCCTGTACATACCTGGATCAGTCCAGACTGCTGGGTTATGCCTTCTTTCCAGCAGATGGAGACAAAGAAAAACTTAACATGGTGTGCCACCTGCGCTTCTCCAGTATTTCTCTCTCTAGCTCGCATACCCCGGGAGATGTCAGCCTGACTGGGTGAGTACCGGTGGTCCAGGCCCTCCCCTTCGGCCTTAGCCTCAGAGACGCGACATTCCTCTGTGGAGACTTTAAAAAAAAAAAAAAAAAAAGGTTTCAAAGGCTGTGAGCAGATGATTTTTGCCGCGGTTTAATGTGTTTATTTCCCACTCTCTTCCTCCTGGGCGTCCGAGGCAGTTTTTAAACTTTTCTTCTCTTGCCAGCGCTGCCCCCCCCCCCCCCCCCCCTCATGCCGCGTGCGAAGCCATGTGCTGCCTGTGGGGAGCCAGCCTCACAGCTCTCCTGCAATAATCTTTGTTTGAGATGCCTCCCAGGCAGGGAGGGTCCTTTGATGGCAGTGGGAAGGTCGGTGTCTAGATCCCGCGCTTCGGCCATGCAGCCCTATGCCTCTCTAAGTTGCTCTGTTAATCGGCTGGCCCTGTTCCTACTCAGTGCGGGAACGGTGGCCATTTTGGATTCAGTCTCGTCGGCAGCAACACAGGCAGCAGGAGGAGGGGATTCTCCCTCTCCACTTTTTCCAATCTCAGTCCTGAGAGTCCCTTGGACTCTTTGCAGGACCCACAGGAGGATCTAATGCTTTTACCACCTCAGGTCCCTTTTTCAACTGACATTGTGCTTTTAATGCACAAAGCCTATTTGGCTAGTCTCACTCACCAGGGGGAGGCCCCCCCGTAGCATGTGTTCAGGTGACAGGGCCCCCTCCTCCAAAGATTCTTAGGTCGGCAGAAACGCAGGAAGTTAATAGGATTTGTACGCTCCATGGTCAAGGAGCTCCAGATCCGCCAGACCAAGATCCGGTCCCTGACCAGGACCTCGATCCTCACAGTATGCTGCTGCAGTTGATGATGCGAGAGTGGGACACTCCGGAGGCAGGCCTGAGAGTGGGGCGGGCATTGAACAAACTCTATCCGTTGCCTGAGGATTCCCTGGATCTTCTTAAAGTACCGAAGGTGCATGCTTCGGTTTCCGTGACACCAAAAGGATGACTATCCCGGTCACCGGTGCATCGGTTCTTAAGGATCTGCAAGACTGGAAACTCGAGGTCCATCTTAAGAGAATTTTTGAAGTGTCAGCTCTCTGGGTCAGGACGGCTGTGTGTAGCAGCCTTAGACAATGTGCGAGCCTGAGATGGGTTCAGCAACTCCTTGGTGCCAGGGATCTTTGTGCCCCAGAAGCAGAGCAGGCAGAGCGTTTGGAAGCCACAGTGGCGTATGGTGCTGATGCCTTATATGATCTTCTCTGGGTCTCCTCCCGGACCATGGAATCAGCAATTTCGGCCAGGAGACTGCTCTGGCTCTGCAACTGGTTAGCAGACTCTTCTTCAAAGTCCCAGTTGGGGTTGCTCCCCTTTAGGGAAAAGTTTTTTTCAGGGAAGATCTGGAACACCTAATCAAGTCCTTGGGGGAAAACAAGCTGCATAAGCTCTCAGAGGACAGACCCAGGGGGTCCAGGAATTTCCTTCCTTCTCGCGCTCGTTTTAGGGGTCAGCGCCGTCTGCGTCAGAATAGACCTTCATCAGTTGGACAGAGACAGCCTTTGGCAAGATCGCAGTCCTGGGCTCACTCCTTCCGCGGCCGCAGACCCGCCCAAGATGGATTCTCTCAGGGAGCTTTGGACCCCAAGTCCACACAATGAGATAGTGCCGCCCACTCCTCAGTTCCATTGATAGGGGCTTGTCTCTCCCTGTTTTACGAGGAATGGGTCAAAATCACGTCGGATCAGTGGGTTCTAAGCGTCATCGAACACGGTTACACTTTAGAGTATGCTCATCGTCTGCGAAATCACTTCATGGTTTCCCCCTTCAGTTCCCCAGAGAACAGGCAAATAGTACAATAGACTCTCCGCAGGCTAGAGGATCTTGGCGCCATCCTTCCTGTTCCCCCAGAGGAGTGCGGGACAGGCCACTACTCCATCTATTTCGTGGTTCCCAAAAAGGAAGTTTCGTTCCGTCCAATTCTAGACCTGAAGGGTGTCGTCAAAGCCCTCAAGGTTCCGCATTTTCACATGGAGACTCTGCGGTCTGTCATCGCAGCAGTGCACAGCGGAGAATTCCTGGCTTCCCTGGATTTATCAAAGGCATATCTTCATATTGCGATTCGCAGGGATCATCAGAGGTTCCTGTGGTTCATGATCCTCTGGAACCATTACCAATTTCAAGCCCTCCCATTCGGTTTGGCTACCACTCCCCATACCTTCACCAAGGTGATGATCATGGTGGCGGCGACACTTTGTAGGGAGGGGGTCCTGGTCCACCCCTATCTGGACGACTGGCTCGTCCAGGCGAAGTTGGAGGAACACTGCCACCTGGCAATTCAAAAAGTGCTGAATCTTCTACGCTCCCTCGGCTGGGTGGTCAACTATGCCAAGAGCAACCTGGTACCTTCCCAGGTCCTGGAAATTTTGGGGGGGTGCTTCAGTACTCAGGCCGGCAAAGTTTTTCTCAGGGACGAGCGTGCTGTCAAGCTAATGGCTCAAGTTCAACATCTCTTGTCCCTGCAAGTTCCAAAGGTCTGGGATTATCTGCAGGTTCTTGGTTCTATGGAATCAACTCTGGATTTGGTACCTTGGGCTTTTGCTCATATGCAGCCCTTACAAAGAGCTTTGCTTTCCCACTGGAAACCAGTATCAGAGGATCAGAGTTTGCGGACCTAGTCAACCTAGCGGTGGACGGCTCTCTTCGACTCAGACACCTTCTAAACCTTCTGCGCCAGGGTCCAGTAATTTTTGATCAGGCGGATCACTTTTGTCTAGCGGCATGACTTTTGAGAGGAGAAAATTAAGGAAGAACGGGTATCTGGAGGAGGTTATTTCCACCCTCCTCTAGACAAGAAAGGCCTCTACCTCCCTTTGCCCCTCCCCGAGTTCGCCAGAACTAGCCTGCCCTGGTGTCTGGTCCTAGACCACCTACAGCTAGGAATGGATCTCGAGATTCCCCAGTGGGTGATCATAACCATGGACGCTAGCCTCTCTGGTTGGGGGGCAGTGTCTCAATCTCTGTCGGCTCAGGGCCAATGGTCACGAGAGCAAGTGAGTTGGTCCATCAATCGCCTGGAAACAAGAGTGGTACGATTGGCGGTAAGGAGGCTTCTCCCCCTGGTCCGCAATCAAGCGGTGCGACTACTGTCCAACAATGCAACGACAGTGGCCTATATCCATCGTCAGGGGGGAACGAAGAGTCAGCAGGTAGCCTCAGAGGCGGACAAGTTGATGGTCTGGACAGAGCACTATCTGGCTCGGCTGCAGGCCTCCCACATAGCTGGAGTCGACAATGTACATTTAGATTTTCTAAGTTGGCAGCGTCTAGACCCCGGAGAGTGGGAGCTGTCCAAAGAGGCAATGTTGCTACTCTCTCGCCATTGGGGTGTCCCACAATTGGACCTGATGGCGACCCAGAAAAATGTGAAGGCCCCGTGCTTCTTCAGTCACAGACAAGAACATGGATCGGAAGGAGTAGACTCTCTAGTACTCACATGGCCCCGAGACATCCTGCTCTATGTATTTCCTCCTTGGCCTCTGGTGGGCATGGTAATTAGGAGGATAGAGGGTCACCCGGGAACGATTATTCTCATCGTGCCGGAGTGGCCCCGGAGACCATGGTTTGCGGACCTAGTCAACCTAGCAGTGGACGGCCCTCTTTGACTCAGACACCTCATACTGCGCCAGGGTCCAGTATTTTTTGATCAGCGGATCACTTTTGTTTAGCGGCATGGCTTTTGAGAGGAGAAGATTAAGGAAAAAAAGGGTATCCGGAGCAGGTTATTTCCACCCTCCTCTAGGCGCGAAAGGCCTCTACCTGCCTTACCTATGTTAGGGTCTGGAAAGTCTTCGATTCCTGGTGTTGCGAGAGAGGGATCTCTCCTCGGCATGCTTTTGTGGCTCAGATCCTAGGTTTTCTGCAGAACGGGTTAAGCAAGGGGCTATCCTTCAACTCCCTACGGGTCCATGTCGCAGGCTTGGGCTGCCTGAGAGGGCGCATTGAGGGAGCACCTCTTGCTTCTCACCCGATTTGGTTCATTTTCTGAAGGGAGCAAAACACCTTAATCCCCCCAATCCATCCCATTTGTCCATCTTGGAGTCTCAATCTGGTCCTGAAGGTGTTGTGTGAGCCTCCTTCCGAGCCCCTCAAGCAGTTTTTCTCTATCTCCATCTGCTGGAAAGGAAGCATAACCCAGTAGTCTGGACCGATCCGTGGTACAACAGGAACAAAAATTAGCAGGTAAGAACCAATTTTCCTTTAGTCCTCATACATGGGTGAAATCATCAAATGGAGCCCCGATGCGCAAAACTTATGTCAAAGGTTCTAGAACTTTGACTAGGCACACTGAACATGCCCAGCATGCCCTGTACCACACGTCCACGCGGGGTTCCTCTCCAGTCTTTTTTTTTTTTCCGTGGAGCTGTAAGTCTCTCGTGTAAGTGAACTCACTTTTGGTTGTTTGTGGCTTTGTGTGAAACTTTCCTTTTTCTCGCGCTTCTTGCGAGTTTTTCTGTTATGTTGCCGGATCTCTCTCGGTGCCTTTGTTTAGTGTTCCTAGTCAGTGTTTTCGGCAATTCTGGTAAATTTCATTTTTTATGGTCGATTCCCCGTGGTGCCTCAGTGTCCGATGCCCATTGAAGTCCACCCATCGAAGTTTGTACCCCTTTTGTCTCGTTCAACATGGATATCTCCGGTTTTCTGTGATGTACCCAGTGCCCGAGGACCATGTTAATAACTGATCCGCATAAGATATCTGTCCTCTGCCTGGGGGCATCTCATGACATCTGGGGTTACCACTTAAGCGCCCAAGTGAGCCAGAAGGGACGTCTGCTTCAACTCGACAAGATAGAACAGCTCTTCTGGTTGAAGAAGTCCGAGCCATTGGCATCGGCATTGAAGGACCAAGGAGCCGCATCGATGGACACCGAGCTATCGACATCAGCGAGACTGTTGATGCTGGAGACTGACCACCATCAATCTTATCCAGGTCGACAACGTCTGGTTCCTCCTCAGCCTCGACACCAGGGAAGGACCAGTCCGAGCATCGAGGGGAAGGCAAAGAAGCAGAAGCACAAGTTCACAATCGTGCATGGTGCCGGGCATGGGAATGCACCAGCTTATTCCATGATGCCCCAGAAGCAACCCCACGGCGAGGAGTGCCAGTCCTCCATCAGTGCTGGGTGTCCGCAACAGTCTCCATGGTCCTGAAGACAGTCACCGATCCACCTTGCAGATCCAAAGACAATCTGGCCACCCCTCCTTCCTCCTAGTCGGTGTTGGCATTAGCAAAGTTTGAGTAGGAGCCAGAGCGCTGAGTCTAGCTAGTGGTGGAGTGGGTGCTGCAGGACTTCAGTCCTGTGGCACTGACGGTACCATACCCGGTGCCACCCATCCTCATACCGCCACTGGAGAAGCTCAAAGTGCTCATCGTTGCTTTACCGACTCAGCTGCTTCTGTTCCCGGGACAGCATCAATGCTTGGCGGGGCACCAAGGCTTCCCCCTACAGATATGGTGGTTGTTGCCGGTTTCTCCGAGAAGGAACCTCCACTGGAGTTGGCAGAGATGCCAAGGCCTGCAGTCCCCCATCTGAACAAAGGCCAAGCACCCAGGCACCCATCCCCTGTAGCTTACAGTGAGAATGAGGACCCCCTGTGACCCTTGGGGGGATGATGCTTCGGAGTCTTCTGAAGGCAACGAGAGTCTCCCTTCGCTCCTCTGGAGGAGGGGGGTCTGATGGAAGTCTCCGCCTGAGGACTTGACCTTTGCAGGGTTTATGAGGGTGATGATGAAAGCCATCCTATTTCAATTGTTAACGGAGGAGAATGCCAGGCACAAAATGCTTAAGATCCTCCAGTTCGTGGAGCCTCCTAAGGAAATTGTGGCAGTCTCAGTGCTCAAAATCCTTAAGGAGCTGCTGCTGAGGATATGGAAAAACCCCTCACAGTGCCTCCCATTAATAAGAATGCAGATAGGGGTATACCTTATCCAGAAGGCTGCCAGATTCAATAAGCATCAGCTGCCCCACCAGTCAGTGGTGGTCAAATCTGCCCTCAAGAGGGCCAAGTATTTTCGGACCCATTCCACTGTGCCCTCAGCAAAGGACCACAGAGCGATGGATGCTCTTGAGAGGAAGGTGTTTTAAGGTGCCATGCTCATTGCCCACATTGCTGCCCACCAGCTCTACATAAGCCAGTACTCGCAGGACATCTGGAAGCAGGTGCAGGAAGTGACCGAGCAGCTGCCTCATCAGCAACAGAACACCCTCATGTCGCTATGCATAAGGGCCTGGAGCAGAAAACAATGTTTTCGAGACAGCATCGAGAGTCTCTGCAGCAGGAATCAGCACCCACAGAATGGCATGGCTGTGGGCCTTGGATCTCCGACCAGAGGTATAGGAATGACTTGCCCATGTGCCATTTACTGGGGAGAATCTCTTCAGAGAGAGGTTGAGGGACACCTTGGTCCAACTTCAGGACCATTATGAAACTCTCCAGCAACTCTTTGCCAGCACTCTGGACCCGTCCTCCTCTTCTAGGAGACCGGCAAGACAGGAACAGAGGAAGTCTTTTGTTTGCCAAAGGAAGTACCATCCTCTGCCCTCTCATTTCCGTCAACAACATCGGGGCTGCTGCGGCTATCCCAGGCAGCAGAGAGCCCCCATGCCCCAGCCGGTGCCTCAGTTAACTCCAGGGATGGGGTTTTGACTGGATCATAAAGAGCGAGGGCCAGTCACCTGTACTCGGACAGTGGACCCTCCGGTTGGTGTCAGGCTGTGGTTCTATGTGAACTAGGACCCAGTATGACCTTGGACCAGTGGGTTCTTTCCACCATCCGTCAAGGGTACCAGTTGAACCTATTGAGTGTCCCGCCAAATTGATCTCCATGCCCGTTTTGGAGGCAAGTAGCACATCAAGAGGTACTGCTAGTGGAGCGCTTCTCCCTCTTAACGGCCAGGGCAGGTCGAGCCCGTATCACCAGGACAAAGAGGGTGGGGTTTCTATTCCAAGTACTTCCTGATTCCAAAGAGAACAGGAGGACTTCGTCCCATCCTAGACCTGAGGGCCTTGAGCAAGTTTCTAAAAAAAAAAAAGAAAAGTTCAAGATGGTTTCCCTGGGCACCTTGACCCCCTTTTTACAAAAAGGGGACTGGCTATACTCCCGCGATCTAAAGAATGCATACACTCACATCGAAATCTTCCCAGGTCACAGAAAGTATCTTCAGTTTGTGGTGGGGAAACAGCACTTCCAGTACAAAGTGTTGCCGTTTGGGCTAGCATCAGCCTCACAAGTCTTCAAAAAATGCCTGGCCATGGTTGATGGCACATGTCTACAGACTGGGAGTGCATGTTTTCCCTTATCTGGGCGATTGGCTGGTCAAGAGCACATCTCAGGTATAGAAACATAGAAATGATGGCAGAAAACCAAACGGCCCATCCAATCTGCCCAGCAAGCTTTCACACTTATTTTTTTCTCATACTTATCTGATACTCTTGGCCTTTATTAGTAACTTTTTGGCTCTATTTACCTTCCACCCCTGCCATTGATGTAAAGAGCAGTGCTGGAGCTGCATCTAAGTGAAGTATCTAGCTTAATTGGTTAGGGGTAGTAACTGCCGCAGTAAGCAAGCTACTCTCACGCTTGTTTACCCAGCCTATGCAATTCAGTCCTTGTTGGTTGTTCTCTGACTATAAATCCTCTTCTTCATTCCCCCCTGCCGTTGAAGCAGTGAGCTGCGCTGGATATTTATTCCAAGTGAAGTATCAGGCTTAATTGATGCGGGGTAGTAACCGCTGTAACAAGCAAGCTACACCCATGCTTATTTGTTTACCCAGACTATGTAATTCAGTCCTTGTTGGTTGTTGTCAGAATATAAATCATATTTTCTTCATTCCCCCTGCCATTGAAGCAGAGAGCTATGCTGGATATGCACTGAAAGTGAAGTATCAGGCTTATTTGGTTTGAGGTAGTAACCGCCACAACAAGCAAGCTACTCCCCCGCTTTTTTGTGAATGCAGCTACTCCCCTGCTTTTTTGTGAATGCAAATCCTTTATTCCATATTTCCTCTTGCCGTTGAAGCATAGAGCAGTGTTGGAGTTGCATTAACCGTGTGTATGTTTATTGAATAAGGGTATTAATCTCCAGGTAGTAGCTGTCATTCCCGCAAGCCACCCCCATGCCTCTTCTCTTCATTTACATCCTCTAGACTTTATGGATCCACAGTCTTTATCCCAGGCCCCTTTGAAATCCTTCACAGTTTTGGTCTTCACCACTTCCTCCAGAAGGGTGTTCCAGGCATCCACCACCCTCTCCGTGAAGAAATACTTCCTGACATTGATTCTGAGTCTTCCTTCCTGGAGCTTCAAATCGTGACCCTGGTTCTACTGATTTTTTTTCCAACGGAAAAGGTTTGTCGTTGTCTTTGGATCATTAAAACCTTTCAAGTATCTGAAAGTCTGTATCATTTCACCTCTGCTCCTCCTTTCCTCCAGGGTGTACATATTTAGATTCTTCAATCTCTCCTCATAAGTCATTCGAAGAAGACCATCCACCTTTTTGGTCGCCCTTCTCTGGACCGCCTCCATCCTGTCTCTGTCCCTTTGGAGATACGGTCTCCAGAACTGAGCACAGTACTCCAAGTGAGGCCTCTCCAAGGACCTGTACAAGGGGATAATCACTTGCCTTTTCTTACTCGATATTAGTCTCTCTATGCAGCCCAGCATTCTTCTGGCTCTAGCTATCGCCTTGTTACATTGTTTCACCGACTTCAGATCATTAGACACTATCACCCCAAGGTCTCTCTCCTGCTCCGTGCACATCAGCCCTTCAACCCCCATTGAATACAGTTCTTTCGGATGTCCACCCCCCATATGCATGACTTTGCATTTCTTGGCATTGAACCTCAGCTGCCATATCTTCGACTACTCTTCCAGCTTCCTTAAATCCTGTCTCATTCTCTCCACTCCTTCCGACGTGTCCACTCTGTTGCAAATCTTAGTGTCATCCGCAAAAAGACAAACCTTACCTTCTATCCCATCCGCAATCGCTTACAAAGATATTGAACAGGACCGGTCCCAACACCGATCCTTGCTGCACTCTGCTTAACATCGCTCTCTCTTCAGAGTAAGTTCCATTTACCATCACACATTGTCTTCTGTCCGTCAACCAGTTTGCAATCCAGGCCACTACCCCAGCACTCACTCCTAAGCTGCTCATTTTATTCACCAGCCTCCTGTGCGGGACCATATCAAAAGCTTTGCTGAAATCCAAGTAGATGACATCGAGCGCTCTTCCTCGATCCAGTTCCCTAGTCACCCAGTCAAAAACGTCAATCAGATTTGTCTGACAGGAAACAGGTAGGGGCTCTCAGGTCCATGCGCTTTACTATCCGGGTGTTGGAGTCACTAGGGTTTGTTCTCAATTACCCAAAGTCCCATCTCAGCCTGTCATTTCAATTGGACTTCATAAGAGCCCTGCTAGACCCGGCTCAGGCCAAGGCCTTCCTGCCTTGTCAGAGGACCCTCACCTTGACAACCATCGCAGCAGAGATGCAGCAGAGCCAGCATGTGTCAGCCTGCCATATGTTGAGGCTTTAGACCATATGGGCACAACCGTCCATGTCACGCCCTTGGCACGTTTACTTAAACACACGCAGAGCCCAATGCACCCAGAGGTCGCAATGGCACCAGGCCACTCAGAACCTCCAGTAATTGCATCTGAGTCACCCCTTCTCTCCGGGATGCATTGTCCTGGTGGTGGGTACTTTCAGATATGAAATGGGGGATCTCTTTTCAAAGTCCCTTTACCCAAATTGTCCTAACCATGGATCCATCCACCCTGGGATGGGGAGCTCATGCAGATGGGCTTAGCCCACAGGGTCTCTGGACCGCTCAGGAACGCTCTTGTCAAATCAACTTCCTGGAGCTTCGGGCAATCAGGTACGCGCTATGGGCTTTCAGAGATTGGCTGTCCAACAAAGATGTCCTGATCTAAACCGACAGCCAGGTAGCATGTGGTATGTCAACAAGCAAGGAGGCACAGGGTCATACCTCCTGTGTCAGGAAGCAGTCCAGATCTGGTTGTGGGCCCTGTCTCACAGCATAGTGCTCGGGGCCATGAACCTGGCCAGGACAGAGAAACGTGGTGGCGGACAAACTGAGTCAAGCCTTTAGAGCCCATGAGTGGTTCCTGGATCCAGGGGGTAGCAAATCAGATATTCCGCCTCTGGGAGAGTCCGGACATAGATCTGTTTGCGTCCCCTTGCAACAAGAAGGGTGCCTCTGTTCTGCTTCCTGAACAGGTTAGACGACAAACCAGCCTTGGACACTCTTGCCCATCCTTGTGCTTTGATTCTTATAGCCCCTCATTGGCCGAGACAGGTCTGGTGTCCATGCGGAGACCGATCAGTCTGTGGGGACCTCCCCAGATCTCATCTTGCAAGATCGAAGCAGATTGAGGCATCCCAATCTCTAGGGCCTGTCGCTCATAGCCTGGATGTTGAGAGGTTAATCCGGCAACCGCTCGATCTCTGAGGATGTGGATCCTGGTGGCTTCTAGAAAGCCTTCCACTAGAACATCCTATGGGCTGAAGTGGAGGATTTCTGGTGATGTGAGCAGAAGGCCCTAGATCTGTTCTCCTGCCCCACTTAAAAACTGCTTGATTACCGTCTACACCTTTCAGAAGTTGACTTAAAAATTAACTCCGTTAGAGCTCATCTCAGTGCAATTGGTGCATACCACCAAGGTGTAGATGGTATGCCCATCTCTGTACAGCCTACAATTGTACGAATTATGTGGGGCCTGTTTCAGTTGAAGCCTCCCACTGTGTCTTGGGACTCAACGTGGTGTTAGTTCAGCCGACGAAAGCTCCTTTTCAAACCACTGTGCACCTGTGACCTGAAATACCTGACCTGGAAGGTCATATTTTTGCTGGCTGTCTCCTCAGCGCGCCAGGTCAACAAGCTCCAGGCCTTAGTAACTTATCCACTTTACACTGTTTTATCATGATAGGGTGGTCTTGCGTACACATCTTAAGTTCCTGCCTAAGGTGGTGATGGACTTCCATCTTAACCAGTCCATCATCCTGCCAACATTTAACCAGTCCATCATCCTGCCAACATTCTTTGCCAGTCTCCATTCGCACCAAGACAAATGAGCACTGCACAGTTTGAACTGCAAGCGAGCCTTGGCCTTCTACCTGGAATGGTCTGAAGTCCATAGACAGCCCACCTAACTTTTTATTTCTTTTGATAGGAATAGGTTGGGCATTGCCATTGCCAAATAGACACTATCTAATTGGCTAGCAGATTGCATCTCCTTTTATTATGCCCAGGTGGGACTGCATTTTGGGGATCATGTCAAGGCTCATTCTGTCAGAGCCATGGCAGCGTCGATGTCCCACGTGTGAGCAGTTCCCGTAGAGATCTGCAAGACCGCGACGTGGAGTTCTCTGCACACATTCACATTGCACTATTGTCTGGTAGTGTCGGATGAAGCGACAGTAAGTTCGGCCGGTCCATCCTTCAGAACCTGTTTGAAGTGTAAAACCCAACTCTCCTTGCCTAGGACCCATTGTTTGAGTCAGGCTGTCTCCCCCTCTGTTACCAACAGCACCATTGTTGGGTCTATTGGCACCTGGTTTGGGTATCTCTTGGTCCCCTTTTATACTGAGGAGCAGCCTGTAGCTAGGGATTCACCCATGTGTGAGGACTACCATCCTGCTTGTTCTCGGAGACAGCAGAGTTGCTTACCTGTAATAGGTGTTCTCTGAGGACAGCAGGATATTAGTCCTCACAAACCTGCCCACCACCCCGCTGAGTTGGCTTTCTCCTATTTTTTTTTGTTCTAATTATAATTCTATGTTACAAGATTAGAGAGGGGATCCCGCATGAATGCATGGTATAGGGTATGCTGGGCATCCTTAGTGTGCCTAGTCAAAGTTCTAGAAACTTTGACATGAGTTTTCTGCATCGGGGCACCATCTGATAATGGGCACCCATGTGTGAAGTAAGCAACTCTGCTTTCAGAGCAGGTAGCAGCTATCATTCCCACCAGCATCAGCAGCAGCATAGCCTTTCTCATCAGAAAGCCAATTTTCTTCATGTTCAAGATTTCAGCTTTTACTATATAAATTTTGGTCTTAAGTGTTCACTTATTGTGCCTATGTTTAGCTCAAAGTAGAGTGACATCATCACTTGCTATATATCTTGGGAATTTCAGCCTGTGGAAAATGATGGGTCCGCCCTTCCGTTCCCATTTCATTACATTATTAATATTTTGCAAAGGAAACCTGAAAAAAAAATATCAAAATGCTTGCAAAACTGGTAAGGATTTTTATGCTTTGTAGTTTGAGACTACATCTTATTGTTTAACATATCATCCAAAAGATCGTGCCCTCAGCAGGCTGGTGCCCCCTAACACCATGTGAAGACATTAGTTCAGTACAGACTGATGGGGAAGAGCATCCCCTATTTAACTAGCCAGAAGTACGATACTTTCTGCACTATTCAGTAATCCTACACAGAGGTCTCCTGTACAATACCAGCCAGACCCTGCTTGGCTTCCGAAATGTTACAAGATGAGAGCTATAGGGAAGTGAAGAGGATTTTGGGTGCCTTTTATGGTCTTTTAATATATTTGACCCAGTGATACAAGAAATGGTAAAGTACAGAAATGCTTTGTGACTGAGATTGGGTTATTTTGGGGATGAGGTTGATGCTCTGAATAGTGTTGCTGTCTAACCTCTTTGATTGTGGCAATTTTCAGATAAAGGAATTAAGAGCAATATTGACCTATGATCCCTTGACATTTGTGGTTTATGGGGGTAGGGAAATACCTACAGTACCTGAATGTAATCTGCTTTGAAGTGCCAAAAAATGTAATATATAAAAAAAAAATCTGTGATTTGAGGGAGAGTTGGGAGGAAATGTTGACATGATTGTTCACAATCATAGCAGATGGTCTTTTTTTTTATGTATCTGTTTGCAGCTCCTTGACTTGATGCACACCCTCCACACAAGAGCTGCCACCATCTACAGCTCTTGGGCAGAGGAACAACGGCACCTAGAGGCTGCTGGGAAAAAAATAGAAGCTGATTCAAAAACACTGTGGTCCAACTGCTGGTGTCCACTCTTGCAAGGTAAAGTACCAAAATATCACTAGGTCTTATTATGGTTATAATCTTCACAGGAGAACCAGAGGCATGAGGGTAGGATTATTTTATTTAAGGGAAAGATCAGATGAGTACAGCAGCGACACAGCACTGAAGTAAATAAACTGTGAGTGTGGAAGAATGATTAAAAAAAATAAAAGCCTCATCCAACAATGTGCAAAAATGTGAAGAGATAGTGAAAGGTTTAGTTAGTAGTTGGATGTGTCTGGCAGATTGCAAGTACGGTGAAAACACAGGTGCTCACATAGCTGAGTCTCTCTGACAGGCTGCAAGACTAGAATTAGCAGCTGAGTGAGTCAGTTGGTGGCTGGATATTGTGGGATTTTGTGGTAGGAAGTAGGGTGCTAGTATGTACTAAAAAGGGATCGTGTATTCAGCGCCCCAAGAGGATGCAGTACAATAGAAGAAGCTGACATATGCTGTCTTAGATAAGGAATGATATCCTACAGGCACACTATGGCTGGCAGCTGGGACATATTCTTGGCAGTGTGAACAGGAATAACTGGACAAACTAAATGAACCTGTTTTCAGTCATCATCTAGTCTGATACTAATACTGAGCTATGCTCTCTCTCTCTGTTAAGGGGTATTGTTTTCATATAATATCATGTCTTATCCTATATACTGATGTCTGGAAAAGTGTGTACTTTTTTGTAATTCACCTCCATACTACAAATCCAGGAATTGCATGGCTCTGCTGTGATGCCCGGCGACAGGTCAGGATGCAAGCTCTCACCTACCTTCAGAGAGCATTACTGGTTCATGACCTACAGACACTTGATGCTCTTGAGTGGGAGTCCTGCTTCAATAAGGTAAACAAGCTCTAATCACTGTTCTGCTACAGAAAGCACAAGCTTTTCTGCTACCATGAATTTGCCCTTTTCTTTGAGGTTGAATTTAAACCAGTAGTTGAAAACCTAACAGCTTGTCTACGGCGTAACAGGAGAGGCCTTGTATCTTTGTCTTTTCAGTGCTAGGCCTGCAGAATGCAGACAGTGTTAGGGCTTATATGTTAGACAAGCTATGTGTGACTCCCTCATGGAGCAACATTTTGGGGTTCAGACTTGGTGGTAGTCTTCCCTCATATTTCAAGACAGTCCAGAAGAACCTCAAATGTAGTCATGAATGGGAGGGAGAAAATCAAGGATAAAATTTGATGTCATTGTGGATATTACATTGGGAAATCTAAGTCTTTTTCCTTGAGGACCATCACTAAGATGGAGTATAATGAAGAAATGAGAATGGGTAATTAATTCAGAGAAAGAAGGCACTGGAAGACTGGTACCCCTCTCCAATATTGAATTAAGAACATAAGGATTGCCATATTGGCTCAGACCAAGGGTCCATAAAGCCCAGTATCCTGTTTCCAACAATGGCCAAGCCAGGTCACAAGTACCTGGAATGATCCCAAGGGATAGATAGATTCTAAGCTGCTTATCCCAAGAATAAGCAGTGGATTTCTGCAACTCTACCTTAATTGTTAATGGACTTCTCATCCAGGAACTTGTCCAAACATTTTTTTAAATGCAGCTATACTATTAGCTTTCACCATATCCTTTGGCATCAAATTCCAGAGTTTAATCATGCGTCGAGTAAAACAATATTTTATCCCAGGACAAGCAGAATGGTAGTCCTCACTTATTGATGACATTATCGGATGGAGCCCTATCATGGAAAACTTTCTGTCAAAGTTTCTGAAAACTTTTGACTGGCACACTGAGCTCACTGAGCAAGCCCAACATGCTATGATCCCTGCAGCCACAGGGGTCTCCCTTCAGTCTCTTTTTTTCTGCGTTGCTGCCTCGCATTTAAAAGGCTCTGTGAGTTCTCTCACAAACGTTTCCTCACGGAAAAATTAATAATTTCTGTCAAAAAATTCCCTACAAGTGTCTCCCTTCGACGACACGTTTGGTGAGTACCGTTTTGGGCATTTTTCAGTCTGTCCCTGCTACCTCACTTCAGTACCCCCAGGTCACCGACCATTACCCGGCCTTATTTTAATCATGGCCACAGGATTTAAGAAATGTCCAAATTGTCCCCGAACGATGTCAATAACAGACCCGCCTGAGATCTGTGTACTTTGCCTCGGATCCAGCCTCGATGTCCGCTCATGTTCCACCTGCGCTCAGATGACTCCGAAGGGCAGGCATTCCCAGCTGGACAAAATGGAAGATCTTTTCCAAAAGATCACGCCATCGACTTCTTCACAGTCGTCACCGAAGACGCTTTCTTCCTCCACTGAAAAACACTGAGGAAAGAAAAAATCCGAGGACCATCCGTCTCCATCAGGGTCATCGGTGGCATCTTCCTCGATAAGGAGCATCGAGAGAAGTGATGTCATTGTCATTGATCCGGCTCCGTTCCATCCAGAGGACCGGTTACCGCATTGGCATCAATGGCCATCGAGCTGATAGAGAAGCGGGTCCGGGTACAAGAGCCTCCATGCCCCTCTGTACCTGAGACACCGAGACGCTCTCCACCAGGATCGGTGTTGGAGACTGAGCTACCACATTCAAATGTGGATGAGCCACTAGCACCCATCGTACCTTCTCCTGTGGCAGTGGACACGGTCCCAGTCTCCAGGGAAGAAGTGACTACCATGATACAACAAGCAGTCATCGAAGTTTTTCGAAAATTACAGCCTCCACCGACACCAATGCCGATACCAACACCAGAGCTGTCAGTATTTGCACCTCTACTCAGAAGACTCGATGCCTTAATCAGTGCCTTCCCACAACCTGCACCGATGCCGATGATGGATCCTCCAATGGCTCTATCCATGCCGTCGATGGATCCTCCAATGGCTCCGTCCATGCCGTCGATGGATCCTCCAAAGACTCCAGCTATATCCATTCCAGGCTCATCGGATGAAGATGATGGGAATTCAGATTCCTTACCTGGTCCATCGGGTCTACAAAAACTCCAGTGACCAAGACTTCCATCGATGCCTTCGATATCGCTTCCTGGTCCATCGGGCAATGCCAGGTGCCAATTCCAATCGGTGCCGTCGATGCCATTAGATTCCCCATCGATGCCATCTTTACCTCCATCAATGCCAAAACATTCCTGAGAAACCATCAAAACTTGCATCGATGCCAAAGCATCCTCTTCCACAGGACACTCATGTTCCACCAGGATCCCATTTCCAACTCCACTATAGACCATGGGAGGACATAGACACAGACACGGATACAGAAGACCTCATATCTGAACCTTCTCCACCAGAAGAAAGAAGAAAGTCCCCACCAGAGGACCTTTCTTTTGCAAATTTCATTAAGGAAATGTCTGATACCATACCCTTTGAGCTGATCACAGAAGAGGACACCAGAAATAAAACATTGGAAGTCCTCCAGTTTGTGGATGCACCCAAGGAAGTCATGGCTATACCAATCCATGAAGTGCTTTTAAATCTCCAGCACCGCCTATGGGAGCATCCCTGTTCCGTGCCACCTGTTACCAGAAGAAAGGATGCAACGTACCTGGTCCAACACACACCAGGTTTTCAGAAACCACAACTGCCACACCAATCAGTTGTGGTAGAATCAGCACAGAAGAAAGCAAGGAAGCAAAAACCTCACTCTTCTACTCCTCCAGGAAAAGAACAGAAATTTCTGGATGGATTAGGCAAAAATGTCTTCCAGGTTTCCATGCTCGTGTCCCATATTGCAGCATATCAGTTATATATGACGCAGTATCAAAGAAATTTGTGGAAGTACCGTATTTTTCTCTCCATAAGACGCACCTGACCATAAGACGCACCTAGGATTCAGAGGGGGAAAATTTAAAAAAAAAAAAAATTGTGCTAAACCGACTCTGCGTCTGGGCGTCTTATGGAGCAAATTAGGGGAGTGCATAGCTTTTTTTTTTCTCCCCATTTTGTTTTCGGGTCTGGGGAGGGCCATTTCGGTCCACTCCCCAGATCAGAAAACTTTTCTTTCTCTGGGAACCCCTCCCCCCCATCCCAACCCTTTAAATTAACAACCCCCACCCCCCTGACCCCCCAAGACCTGCCGACTTAATTTACTGCAAACCCCCACCCTCCTGACTCCCCCAAGACCTGCCGACTTAATTTCCTACAACCCCCCACCCTCCTGACCCCCCCCCCAAGACCTGCCGAATTAATTTCCTGCAACCCCCCACCCTCCTGACCCCCCCAAGACCTGCCAAACGTCCCTGGTGGTCCAGCGGGGGTCCAGGAGCGGTCCGGGAACGATCTCCTGGGCGTGGGCCGTCGGCTGCCAGTAAACAAAATGGCGCCGACGGCCCTATACCCTCACTATGTCACTGAGACCGACCAATAGCAGCGGTCGGTCTCAGTGACATAGTGAGGGCATAGGGCCGTCGGCTGCCAGTAAACAAAATGGCGCCGACGGCCCTATGCCCTCACTATGTCACTGAGACCGACCAATAGCAGCGGTCGGTCTCAGTGACATAGTGAGGGCATAGGGCCGTCGGCTGCCAGTAAACAAAATGGCGCCGACGGCCCTATGCCCTCACTATGTCATTGAGACCGACCGCTGCTATTGGTCGGTCTCAGTGACATAGTGAGGGCATAGGGCCGTCGGCGCCATTTTGTTTACTGGCAGCCGACGGCCCACGCCCAGGAGATCATTCCCGGACCCCCGCTGGACCACCAGGGATGTTTGGCAGGTCTTGGGGGGGTCAGGAGGGTGGGGGGTTGCAGGAAATTAATTTGTCAGGTCTTGGGGGAGTCGGGGGGGGGGGGGGTTGTTAGATTTTTGTTTGGGTTTTTTTTTATATTTGCTCCATAAGACGCACATACATTTTCCCCCTACCTTTGGGGGAAAAAAAGTGCGTCTTATGGAGCGAAAAATACGGTAAGTACAAGACATAGCTGACAATCTTCCATAGCAACAACAAATGCCACCCAATGCCCTTATTCAAAAAGGCCTTGAGTCAGGCAAGCACGAAGTCCGGGCAGCATATGACTCTTTTGAAACATCTGCGCGTATGTCAGCTGCTAGAATCAGCACACAAAGATGGGCCTGGCTAAAAGCTTCAGATTTATGATCAGAAGTACAGGAAAGACTAGCAGATCTCCCATGCACCGGAGACATTCTCTCTGGAGAAAAAATTCAAGATGCTGTCTCACAATTGAAAGATCATCATGAGACACTCCACCAGCTTTCCAAATTGCCAGCAGACCATCCATCCTCAACGTGAAGGCCCGCAAGAAGGGATACCAGGAAGCCCTTCTACCAACCTCGTAGGTACTACCCACCTTCATCCAGTGTGCGTCCTTCACGACTACCTCAAAGGGGACGTCCATGTCAGGCCAAACAAGCAAAAATTCAACCACCCCCGCAAATAGGACCAGCATCTGGGTTTTGAGAAATTTCCAGAGAGCAGAAGCCTCTCCAACAATCCCAGACCAGACTTGCCTGTAGGAGGTCGGCTCCATTATTTCAATCACAACTGGAGCCTCATCACCACAGATCAGTGGGTGTTAGCCATCCTGACCCGGGGATACCGTCTTAAATTTCAGACGATACCCCCGGATTCCCCACCCACTCCTCTGTGGTCACACAACGTCATAACATCTCAATTATGGTTAGAACTCTCCACCCTGCTGACTACTAGCCTGTTCCCCGGTCTCAACAAGGGAGAGGGTTCTACTTCTGCTATTTCCTAATTCCAAATAAAACAGGCGGTCTCCGCCCCATCCTAGACCTCCGCAATCTCAATAAATTTCTTCAAAAAGAAAAATTTCGGATGGTCTCCCTTGGGACCATTCTTCCCTTGTTACAGCAAGGAGATTGGCTCTGTTCTCTGGACCTTCAAAAAGCGTACACTCTCATTCCCATTTCCTCACAACATCGAAAATATCTACGTTTCGTAGTGGGACAAAATCATTTCCAATACCGAGTCCTACCATTCGGACTGGCCTCAACACCTTGGGTGTTCACAAAATGCCTGGCAGTAGCTGCTGCACATCTAAGAAAAAACAGCATTCATGTTTTTCCTTACCTAGACGATTGGCTCATCAGGAGTCCATCCAGACAAGGAACTCTCGCTGCCTTGAAAAGCAGCATCAGTCTGTTGTATTCCCTGGGATTCCTAATCAACTATCAAAAATCACATATGAACCCGTCTCAGCTCCTCACCTTCGTAGGAGCAGACCTAGACACTACAGTCGCAAAAGCTTTTCTTCCAAGCGACTGTGCGAACAACCTGGCGAATCTTGCAAACTCTCTGAGCACCTGCAACTTCACCTCCGCCCATCAATTTCTTACACTACTGGGCCACATGGCGTCCACAGTCCACGTGACCCCTATGGCAGTTAGCCATGAGAAGAAATAGATGGACTTTAAAATCTCAGTGGCTTCAAGCTGTTCAACCACTGTCGTCCCTAATACGAGTCACCAACCAATTACGGCTCTCACTTCGTTGGTGGACGAACCAACCGGCGTTACGGATTGGTTTACCATTCCAGCAGCTGACTCCTCAAGTAACCTTGACCACGGATGCATCCAACTTGGGATGGGGAGCTCACGTCAACAACCTTCAAACTCAAGGTACGTGGACTCCGCTCGAACAAAAGTGTCAAATCAACTTTTTAGAACTTTGAGCGATACGATATGCCCTTTATGCCTTCAAAAACTGCCTCTCACACAAGACTGTGCTGATCAAACGGACAACATAGTAGCAATGTGGTACATAAACAAACAAGGAGGCACAGGCTCCTATCTGCTGTGCCAAGAAATGGTGCAGATTTGGGCCTGGGCCCTGACACAATCCATACATCTCAGGACCACTTATCTAGCAGGCATACAGAATGTCCTAGCGGACAGTCTCAGTCGACGTTTCCATCCCCACGAATGGTCTCTGGATCCCTGTGTAGCGAGCAAAATCTTTCAACGCTGGGGTCATCCAACCATCGACCTCTTTGCGACCAAACTGAACCACAAAGTAGAAAGGTTCTGCTTCCTCCACAGCCGTTGACAAACGTTCACCAGGGACGCCTTTACTCGCCCCTGGAACAAAGGGCTTCTTTATGCGTATCCTCCGATTCTGCTCATAGCCAAAACTCTCATGAAGCTACAAAAGAACAGAGGTTAATGATCCTCATAGCCCCATGCTGGCCTCGACAAGTATGGTTCCCCATACTTCTCGATCTCTCAGTCAGAGAACCAATTCACCAGGGCACAACGCCCACTCTCATAACTCAGAACCTAAGGCCAGGTTATGACATCCAAACCTACAAACCCTTGCCTTGACAGCTTGGATGTTGAAAGCTTGATCCTACAACTGCTCAGTCTTTCAACTCAAGTCTCTGAGGTTCTCGTAGCTTCATGAAGCCTTCCACACGTAACTCCTACCATTCCAAGTGGACTAGATTTACCATGTGGTGCACTCAAAAAGGTATTGACCCTTTCTCCTGCTCCATTCCATCCCTATTAGACTATCTATGGCACCTCTCAGATTCTGGTCTCCAGACTTCTGTACTTATACACCTGAGTGCCATTGCGGCATACCATAAAGGAATAGGGGATACCGCAATAACAGTGTAACCCCTAGTGGGTCGGTTTATGAGGGGCTTACTTTAACTTAAGCCTCCCATTCGACCATCGGTTACAGAATGGGACTTAAATGTAGTGCTTGCAAGGCTCATGCGATTTCCGTTTGAGCCTTTGCATTCCTGTGATGTAAAATTTCTTATCTTGAAAGTCCTTTTCCTAGTAGCCATTACATCTGCTAGGAGGGTCAGTGAGTTACAAGCCCTTGTCACGTACTCACCCTACACAAGGTTCCTGCATGACCGCGTGGTCCTTCGCACTCACCCCAAATTCCTGCCTAAGGTGGTAACGGATTTTCACCTTAATCAATCCATAGTCTTGCCCACTTTTTTCCCAAGGCCTCACTCTCATCAGGGCAAGAGAGTTTTGCACACCTTGGACTGTAATGTGCACTTGCATTTTACCTAGACTGCACTGCAGTCCATAGGAAATCCACCCAACTCTTCATTTCTTTTGACAAAAACAAGCCAGGAGTTGCAGTGGGCAAACAAACTCTCTCCAAATTCTGCTATGAGAAAGCAGGCCTTCCTCTTCAGGGGCGAATAAAGGCGTACTCAGTAAGGGCTATGTCAACATCCATAGCATACTACCGTTCAGTGCCAATTGCTGACATTTGCAAAGCTGCAACTTGGAGTTCCCTGCATGCATTCGCAGCTCCTTACTGTTTGGAGAAGGAAGGAAGACAAGATTCTGCCTTTGGACAATCTGTCTTAAAAAACCTATTTCCAGTGTGATACCCAACTCCTTCCGCAACCACTTGCTGTGATTCAGGCTGCCTCATCGTGGTCAATGGCATCCCAGTTGTTGTGCCTCTTGCACTTGTTGGGTGCCATTGACATCTTAAAGCATGAGTCAGCCTGTAGCTTGCTAATCACCCATATGTCAGGACTACCATCCTGCTTGTCCTGGGATAAAGCAGAGTTGCTTACCTGTAACAGGTGTTCTCCCAAGACAGCAGGATGTAGTCCTCACAAAACCCACCCGCCACCCCGCGGAGTTGGGCCCACTGACGTTTTATTATTTTATTTTTTCGCTCGCACTTACTGCTACAAACGAGACTGAAGGGAGACCCCTCTGGCTGCAGGGATCATGGCATGCTGGGCATGCTCAGTGGGCCAGTCAAAGGTTTCTAGAAACTTTGACAGAAAGTTTTCCGTGATAGGGCTCCATCCGATGATGTCACCCATATGTGAAGACTACATCCTGCTGTCCTGGGATAACACCTGTTACAGGTAAGCAACTCTGTTTTCTCTTATTAGATTTAAATGTATTACCCAGTAACTTCATTGTGTTTCCCCTGGTCTTTGTACTTTTCTAAAGAGTAAACAACTGATTAACGTTTACTCATCCATTCCACTCATTATTTTATAGACCTCTGTTATATCTCCTCTCAGCCATCTCTTTTCCAAGCTGAAGAATCCTAACCTCTTTAGCCTTTCTTCATAGGGGAATGGTTCCATTGCCTTTATCATCTTGGTCACCCTTCTCTGTACCTTTCTAATTCTGCTATATCTTTCTTGTGATGTGGTGACCAGAACTGAACACAATACTCAAGATGAAGTCACACCATGGAACGATACAGAGGCATTATAATAGTCTCTGTTTTATTCCCCATTCCTTTCCTTATAATACCTAGGATTCTATTTGCTTTATTGGTTGCTGCTGCAAACTGAGCAGAAGATTTCAACATGTTTTCATTGACAACACCTAGATCCTTTTCCTGAGTGGTAACTCCTAATGTGGAACTTTGCATTTTGTAGCTATAATTTGGGTTACTCTTCCCTAAATGCATCACTAGGCACTTGTACATAAGAACATAAGATATGCCATAGTGGGTCAGACCAAGGGTCCATCAAGCCTAGTATCCTGTTTCCAACCGTGGCCAATCCAATTCACAAGTACTTGGCAAGTACCCAAACATTAAATAAATCACAAGCTACTATTGCTTATTAATTAATAGTTTATGGATTTTACCTCTAGGAACTTATCCAAACCTTTTTTAAACCCAGTTACACTAACTGTTGTAACCACATCCTCTGGTAATGAATTCCAGAGCTTAACTATGCGCTGAGTGAAAAAGAATTTTCTTCAATTTATTTTAAATGAGCTACTTTGCTAACTTCATGGAGTGCCCCCTAGTCCTTCTATTGTATGAGAGAGTAAATAACCAATTTACATTAACTTGTTCAAGTCTTTTCATGATTTTGTAGACCTCTATCATATCCCCCCTCAGTTGTCTCTTCTCCAAACTGAACAGCCCTAACGTTCTTAGCCTTTCCTCACAGGACAGCCGTTCCATGCGCCTTATCATTTTGGTCACCCTTCTCTGCACTTTCTCCAGTGCATTATTTCTTTTTTGAGATGCGATGACCAGAATTGCACACAGTATTCAAGGTGCGATTTCACCATGGAGTGATACAGAGGCATTACGACATCCATCATTTTATTTGCCATACTCTTCTTAATAATTCCTAACATTCTGTTTGCTTTTTTGACTACCTCAGCACACTGAACCGATGATTTCATGTATTATCCACTATGACCAATTCTGAAACAAAAAGATTTAGATTGGCCTGAAATTTTTCAAATCCATGCTATCTCAGATTTACCTTTTTTAGCAAAATTAATTGAAAAAGTGGTCAATAAACAATTAACTGAATATCTAGAACTTAATGAGATTTTATATCCATTGCAACACAGTTTTAGAAAATTGCACTGTACCGAAACTCTTTTACTGACATTATCTGACAATATTCTTAGAGGTTTCGACAATGGACAAAGTTATCTACTTGTTCTTTTAGATTTATCTGCCGCTTTTGATACATGTATCTTAATATTATTAAACAAATTTTAACTCAAATGAAACTGATTTTACCCTAGAGAAGTCTGTTTTTATGGTTTTAGACCGAAAAAATGTGAACTCAGAGAAGAAAACTGTGACACTGTGAATGATATAACCAGTTATAAACTAGTAGATACAACTAGAAATCTGGGATTAATTATAGATTATGAATTGAATTTTAAGGCACATATCTCTAAGAAAGTTAAAGAGGGGTTTAGCAAGTTGATTATGCTAAAACGGTTGAAACCATTTCTCTCTAGGGAAAACTTCAGAACAATACTCCAAGCTTTATTATTAACAGGACTTGATTACTGTAACTCCACTATGCTAGGACTTCCAAAAGAAACACTCCGCCCTTTACAGGTTCTTCAAAATGCGGCAGCTCGCATCCTATCAAATACTAGAAAAATCGACCATATTACTCCAGTTTTAAAGGAATTACACTGGTTACCAGTTGAAAGTAGAATAAATTATAAAGCCTTATGTATTATTCATAAAATATTATATAGTGACATGTCTGCTTGGTTAAATTCCACTATAAAACTACATGTCCCTCAACGCAATCTAAGGTCTGCAAATAAAGCCCTTTTGACAGTTCCAACAGTCAGGTCTGCACATTTAAGTGAAGTCAGAGCACGTGCAATCTCTATCGCCGGGCCAACTCTTTGGAACAAACTGCCTCAAGAGCTACGGTTGCAGGAAAATTTGAAGAGGTTTAAGAAAGATCTTAAAGCATGGCTTTTTAAACAAACCTTTGAAAGGGTCACTGAAGTTTAATCCAGGCCTTTTTTGATATGTTTAAATTTTTGCTTTTAGCCTGTTCTTATCTTTTTAATATTAATTTTAGCTCTATTTTTAATAGTTGATTTTAAGTTATATTGTATTCTTCCATTTTCTTTTTTATCATGTTCTTAAAATGTGATTAATGTAAACCGTAGAGATAGAACTTGTTTCTGTGCAACGGTAAATAAGAGCTGTACAAATAAAATAAATAAATAAATGACGCCTAGATTTCTTTCCTGGGTGGTAACGCCTAAGATAGAACCAAACATTATATAACTACAGCAAGGGTTATTTTTCCCAATTTGCATCACTTTGCACTTGTCTACATTAAATTTCATTTGCCGTTTGCATGCCCATTCTCCCAGTTTTGCAATGCCCTCTTGTAATTTCTCACAATCCTCGTGTGATTTGACAGCTTTCAATAATTTTGTGTCACTGACAAATTTGATCACCTCACTTGTTGTTACCATTTGCAGGTCATTTATAAATATATTAAAAAGCATCAGACCCAGAGCAGTTCCCTGGGACACTCCACTATTCACCTTTTTCCATTGGGAAAATTTAACATTTTAGCCCTATTCTCTATTTTCTATCTTTTAACCAGTAGGCAATCCACAATAGGACACTGCCACCTATCCCATAACTTTCTAATTTCCTAAGAAGTCTCTCATGAAGGACTTTATCAAATGCTTTCTGGAAATCCAAATACACTATATCAAATGGTTCACCTTTATCCACATTTGTTTATGCACTCAAAAAAAGTAGCAGATTTGTGAGGCAAGATTTCCCTTGGCTAAATCCATGTTGGTTTTGTTCGATTAAACTATGTATATCTATATGTTCAGCAATTTTGTTCTTTATGATAGCTTCTAACATTGTGCCTGGCACAGACTTCAGACTCACTGGTCTGTAATTTCTTGGATCATCCCTTGATTCATTTTTTTTTGTTTTGTTATTAAAGATTTTTATTGAAGTTCAATAATTACACAGCCATTTAATTCAACATGAGAAAGTCAGTAAAATGTAATTGACATTATTTTAACTTTCCAGACAACTGTAAACCCCGTCCCCTCCTATCCTCACCACCTGATTCTATTATGATAAATTTAAGGCATGACACCAGGCGGTTAAGTGTTTTTCAGTAGATATAGAATAAAGGAGTGGAAAACATAATCTGGGTCTTCCTATTGCTTCATGATAGAGAGTTGCTTGCATTTTCCCAATTCATAAAAGGTTCCCAGATCCTCTGAAAGGTCTGTCTACTATCATTCCTGGAGGCTGTTATGGCTGCCATACTATGATTGTAGCGTATCTTTGCAAAACCACTGATAAGGGGAAAGGTTCTGAATTCCACCTCTGTGCTATCTCACATCGAGCAGCTATACATATTTGTTGGCACAACCGCTGCTGAGACTTATCCAATTTTGGGGAGGGCTAATTGAGCAAAGCCAGGCCCGCATCATACAAATGTTCCACTCCGAGCATTAGTCCATATTGAGGAAATAATTGGGCAACTCCACTTTATATGAAGAAAGATTTCCGTATTCCCGCATTGCCACTAACAGCATGCGCTAGCAGAGGGATACATGGGGAGGATGTGCACTGGTATTATGTGCCATCTCACTAAGAGTTTATAATAATTTTCCTGCTGTTGTGCTGAAACGGAGCATTTACTTGTCAATGTATAAATACTGTCCCCCACATTTCAGGAGAGATTGTGGTTCCTAAATCAGCTTCCCATGCTGATATATAGGGGAAAAATGGTCTTAGGATGACTATTAAAGATGGCATATAGTTTAGACACGAGACCTTTTAGGTGGGCGGCTCCAGAGCAGTAATGTTTAAATAACGTTTTACATGTACACTTTACCCAGTTTTGTCCATAGGAAACCTGTAGCTTTGTCAAAGTTGGCCTCATGTTTGCGCCCCCCCCCCCCCCCCCCGGCTTGGCCCTCCAGTTTGGAAAGACAACCTGATCTAGGCAGGGTCTTGATGTTGCCATACAGCTTCCACTTCTTAACAATCTTCTTGACCATGCTTCATGGGATTTTCAAGGACTTTGCAATTTTTATAACCATCCCCAGATCTGTATCTTTCTACAACTTTGTCCCAGAGTTGTTTTGATTGCTCCTTGATGCTCATAATAGAGTCTTCGCTTTGAAATGCATTGCCTGGCAGAGAGAACCATCATGAACTGCTATTTATCCTGCCATCATACAAATCAGTACAGTTTAACACAGGTGAGGCCAAGTCATTTGGTATGCTCTTCTGAAAGCGATTCCTTTAAGAAGTCCATATTCAAAGTGATCTTGTCTGGTTAACCCTTGAGGTATCCAGACAAACCCCAACAGTTAAATTTCTGGCCCCTCTAACCAGAAAAATGTTATTCAGGTAAGTTATTATCCAGATAAAACTTATCTGGAAAGTTGGATGCATTCTAGGACAGAGTTAAGTTAGCCATCTAAGTCTGGACTTGCCTAAAAGCAGAGCTAAGTTATCTGAATATGGGCACCTAAATATATTTGACCTTATCTGGCTAAGTAGCAAAAAGAGTTGTTTAAAAATCCTTCTGGGCCAGCAGTCCCAATGTCCCCCACCCTGCAAAATCACTAACGAAAGATGTTGGGCATAGTGCCTATTACCTTCCTTAGGAAAATACATTAGAAGAGCCTCCCTGTCCCCTTCTTGCCAGAATTTGCAAAAAAAACCCCATATGGGCTAGGAACCACCTCCTAACCTCTACCCTCTCACCTGCAACCCCAACCTGAAGCCCCACAGCAACAGAGGGTACAGTGTACATTCTTCCAGTAGCATCTGGTGTGGCTTTGACAGCAACATTGGTAGCATATGTTACACTGACAACAATTCTGTCAAAGCAGTGCTGGATACTGCCAGGAACAGCAAGAACTGATCGCGCTCCTGGCAGCTGTGGGACTTTTGGCAGATTCAGGGAGGGTTGGGAGGGGGCCCTGAGCTCCCATGTTTTATGCAAATTTGGGGGCTGAAGGGGAGAGGAAAGGAGGCTCCATGGACTGATATGGTCCACAATGTATTTTTTTTTCCTTCGCGGGGGGCTGGGCAGGGAAGTAATTAGGTGTTATGCCTGACATTTTGAAGGGGAGAGGTGGTGGGGTTCGCACCTGTTGGCTCAGAAGGGTTTATTTATTTTTTATATTTAACCAAAAATTTGTTGAATATATATATTCAAATGTAGCCAGTTAAGTTTAAAAGTTATCCAGGTAATGATATGCTGATAACTTTAGCTGAGTATATTCAGCAGGAGACTGGTCCGGCTGCAAATCCATGACAAATTATCCTACTCTCTTGCCTGTGTCCTAGCCTATGGACCTCTAAGTATTTAGCATTGCTGCAGAAGTACAAGGTGGGTAGGACACTTATCCAACCTTGCTATTTCATGCTTTTATTTCTATTTCATTTTCTAAGGTATTCTGAATGTATTTTTCACTTGGCGGTTGTGGGGTAGGAAGTGTGGATACATGGAATAAATACTGGTTTAAGGCATTTTACTTCCAGAATATAAGGCAACACAAGATGAACATTTTGAAAGGGAGTGTAGGCTTTCTATAGCCACTCTATATGTTATGAAGACTGTAGAAAAATGTATAAGATGTTTTCTTTTTAGATACTTGTGAACTTGAGAATGTATAAAAGTGAAAATGGTGATTAAGATTTTTATCTGGAGGACTTTATCTACTAGTACTCTTTAAGGTGGTTTATATTTTTCATGGGGGTACTATCTCCAAAAGGTTAATTTTATACATATCTTGACAGGAATGAATCTCACTCGAAAGCCAGGGTATGCTGAGTCTGATCTCAGTCTCGCAAATGTACTGCTAATGCCTTCCTTAATACTTGCATTGTGTGAAAGAGAGCTTCTTTCTGGAGTTTATCTGGAGTTATATCCACAGGCAACTTGTTTAGCTGCGCCCAGAAGTTCCTTTGAATCTTTTTCTTCTGTGTATGATCTTTTGTGATCATTTCTTTTATGTAATCTATATAAAAATGGTCTGGTTTTTTGTTTTGTTTTAATAAATGTTATGCTTTATCAGGTACCAAAGGGTTAGGTTAACTGAGTACCCCATTCATTGCATGCAAGTTAATGAACAAAAGTGGCTCTCCAGCCAAATAGGGCTATGAGAATGCAGCATCCAATTAGCCATCCTTTTTTATTAAGGAAAGTTTACCATCTTGCAGCCTTACTATTTTTGTTGCAGAAATATTAGAGTCCTCGTTTTATTTGTTTAACAGATGACTAACAATTTTGTTTGAGCTGTGTATGGTTTGATTAGAAGCATATTTATTTTAAAATGTATTTCTGTCAAATTGGCCAGCATTTTGTGTTTTTAAGAGAGTCTGTGACTTTTAGGTAAGAAATAACTGATTTGTATGCTGTTTTGTAAAGAGATTTGTCTATAGAATTAAAAAGTTTGGGGGGGTTTCCTCTCCTTATATCTGTGCAGATATTTTGACAAGAAAGCTAACATCCCTGCTTTCCTTGGGGTATAGTTTGAATAATGAACAAAATAAATAGATGAGTTAGTTAACAGATCAGAGAGGAAAAAACCTGTTTTAGAAGCATCATGCAGTGGAGTAGTTGGTTACTATTTAACTCTGCTTGTTATCTACTCTATAGTTGCGCTATGTTAACCTATTTCTTCCTCTCATAGTTGTCCTGAATTCATTACCCTGTTTCATGTAACTTTCTGATCCTATATCGTTGGTTTTCCCGTGTTTGTTGATGTAAACCGGTACTATAAGATTTTTATCTTGAGTATCGGTATATTAAAAGATATTAAATAAATAAATAACTTATTTGCTTATTTTTGGTGCCTGACATACTTCTGGTAGGGCCTGTGGTCTGGTAGTTGAACCAAAATGATAGAAAAAGTATTGTTTGTGTGCAATCCTGTTAACCTTTGGCATCCAAGTTCAATAATACAGCCCTTGTCTCTTTCTGTCTCTGACTGAACTATCAGGTGATGTTTCCATTGCTGACCAAACTGTTGGAGAATATAAGCCCAGCTGATGTCGGAGGGATGGAGGAAACCAGAATGAGGGCCTCAACATTGCTCTCAAAAGTAAGGCTGAGCTTAACTATTCTCATAACCTGCAGACTCTGGCCAATGTGAACATAAACCAGGGTTGTGACTTCAAGGAAATTGTGCTGCATGCTAATAAATTCCTTTTCAGTTACACAGAAGCATACGTTTCAGCTGGAGTCTGCTGCGCCCTCATGAAGGCATTTTAATTTGCATTTTCCTAGGACAAGAAGGATGGTAGTCCTCACATGTGGGTGACATCATCAGATCGAGCCTGGAACAGAAACTGTGACTGGCACACTGAGCATGCCCAGCGTGCCACTATCCACGCTTCAATGCGGGGTCCCTCTTCAGTCTCCCTTTTCCCGCAAAGTGTTTGCCTTGCAGTTTGTGGAGCTCTGCTCTTTTTCAAAGTGGGGTTTTTTTTCACTTTCCTGGTTTTCTTTTTTGACTCTCTTCGCCGGGTCCCTCTTCCGGTTGGTATCCCAGTCAGTGGCAGTGGTAGGTTAAATTTTTTTCCCTTGTTTGTGGTCTCTCTCTGGTGTGTCTCTCCTTGGTGGTTGCAGGCCATCGACCACTTGCCAGCTATTTTTCATGATGGCATCTGGTTTCTGCCGATGCCCCTAGTGCCCGTGAACCATGTCCATTACTGATCCGCATGAGTTCTGTATCCTCTGCCTGGGGGCATTGCATGACATCCAGGGGTGTCAGTTTTGTGATTGGATGACCCCCAAAGGCCGTTGTGCCCCTCTGGACAAGATGGAGAAGTTTTTTGGCGCCAAAAATTCTGATCCATTGTCTCCGGCATTGGGAGCGTTGATACCTGGAGGCTGCAGGGAACCATTTGACATGCCGTCCGTGACCACCCCTCCATCGGGACCCCCTTGAGAGAAAGGGGCCTGGAATAGGCCTTGGCCTGTGTTGTTGCACTCAAAGACATCAAGCTCCTCTTCATCCTCATCACCGGGGAAAGACCAAGCTGAGCACTGAGGGAAGTCCGACAAGTATCAACACCAGTCGCCATAGGGTACATGGCACTGAGCTTGGTTCGGCGCTGGCGATCACCATGCTGCCACCGAAGTGACCCCGTGGGGGACAAGGCATCATCCTCCATCAGACATGGGTGTCTCAGGCGTTCCCTTCCCCTCCCTCCCGGGGATCATTTTGGGCACCGAGCCTCCTCAGAGTGCCGATGGAGGCTCTGGTAACACCTTCTCCTCCTCCTCAATCCATCTTGACCTCAGCGGATTTTTAGGAGGAGCTGAATCGCAGGGTGTAGTCGGCAGTGCTACGAGCCCTGCAAGGTATTGAGCCGACACCAGTCCCCATACTGGTGTCGGAACCAGCACCTTCTCTGTTGGCGCCCATGCTAGAGCATCTAGATGTCCTGCTGGGTGTACTACCAACACAACCAGTGCCCGGGGGACCATCGGGTCCCCAAAGGCCACTGATGCCCCCCTCCAGAGTGATTCCCATCATGGTGTCCGAGGAGGAGGAAGAGCCAATGCGGCTGCTGGCACTGTCAGGGTTGTTGATCCTGCGCCTGACATTCCCTAGTTCAGTACCCAGGCCTTCGGGGACCTCTGTGCCATTGATGCCCTCTGTGCCCATACCGAGAGGTGTAGGCAAGGACCTTCTTGCCAGGGCTCTAAGCAGTCCTTGTATCGCCAGAGGAAGTATTACCCTCCTGCCTCACGGTGCGCACGCATCACACCAACTCCCAGGGCCGCTTCTGGCAGGCATCAGCAGAGCCCTGCTATGGGGTTTTGACTGGTGGCGAGGGAGCATAAACCACACCACCGTACCCTTGACATCTTGCCTTCCAGTAGGAGGCAGTCTGCATCTCTTTGCGGATCGCTGGCCCCCGGTTACCTCGGACCAGTGGGTCCTTTCCATCATTCGCCAAGAATATCAGCTGAACTTCAGGGACGTCCCTTCAGACTCTCCCCTTGTCCATCTTGGGGCCTATCCCCTCATCAGTAGATACTCTTAACAGAACACTCCACCTTCGAATGGCCAGAGCAGTCGAACCCATTTCACTGTGCCAGCGGGGTCGAGGAATCTTCTCAGTATTTCCTGATACCAAAGAGAACGGGGGCTCAGCCTTATTCTAGACCTGAAAGCTTTGAACAAATTCCTTCAAAAAGAAAAGTTTAAGAAGGTTTCTTTGGGCACCCTGATCCCACTCCTGCAAAGAGGAGGTTGGCTTTGCTCCCTCGATCTGAAAGATGCCTACACCCACATTGAGACCTTTCCTGGTCACCGAAACTATTTTCGATTTACCGTGAGTAAAGGACACTTCCAGTACAGAGTGTTACCGTTCGGCCTTGCGTCTGCCCCCACGGGTCTTCTCCAAGGGCATGGCAGTAGTGGGAATGCACCTCCGCCTTCAGGGATTTCATGTTTTTCCCTACTTGGATGACTGGCCAGTCAAAAGCGCCACCCAGGAGGGGGCGCTTCGCTTTCTGAAGCTGACCATTCAGGTGCTACAGTCTCTCAGGTTTGTCATCAATTACCCAACGTCCCACCTCAGCACGTCACCACAGCTGGCCTTCATCGGGGCCCATCTAGACACGCCACTGGCCAGAGTGTTCCAAGGCCGCGATCGGGCGCTTGCCCTGTCATCGCTTGTGAGTTTGATCTGCCGCAGCCAAGAGGTCTCTGCATGCCTTTTGCTTCAGCTTCTTGGCCACTTGGCTACTTCGGCCCACATTGCCCCCCCTAGCATGCTTGTGCATGCACAGGATGCAATGGACTTTGCAGTCACAGTGGCAGCAGGCCGCCGAGGACTTCAATGCATGCATCTGCATTATGCAGCCTCTTCAGATCTCCCTGTCTTGGGAAGATTTTTCCAATCTGGAGCAGAGGGTTCCTTTCCAGACTCCTTCGTCTCAGGTTGTACTTGCCACAGACATATCAACTCTGGGTTGGAGTGTGCATGTGTACAACCTCCATAAGCAAGGTCAATGGACAACTCAGGAATCTCTGTTCCAGATCAACTTCCTGGAGCTGTGAGTGATCTACTACGCTCTTTGGGCATTCCAGGATCACTTGGGCAACCATGCGGTCCTCATCCTAATGTGTTACATCAACAAACAGAGAGGCACTGAGTCGTTCCTCCTTTGTCAGGAGGCAGTGCAGATTTGGTCCTGGGCTCTGAAACAAGGCATGCTCCTATAAGCCATGTACCTGGCCGAGACAGAGAATGTGGTACCTGTCTGGGACAGAGAATGTGGTGGTGGATCGCCTGAGTTGGGCGTTCCAGCCATACGAGTGGTCCCTGAATCCAGTAGTGGTGGATCGCTTCTTCCACCTGTGGGAGACCCCGGACGTGGAACTCTTTGTCTCCCCTTGTAACTGCAAAGTGAGCCACTTCTATTTCCTGTTCACATCAGATGGAACACCAGGCTTGGATGCCTTTGCCCACCATTGGGGTAAAGGCCTTCTGTACACGTATCCTCCGCCTCCACTGGTGATGAAGACTATCTTGAAGCTCAATCAGGACAAGGGGACCATGATTCTAGTGGCACCTTTTGGCCGAGGCAGGTCTGGTTCCCACTACTGAAGGACCTGTCAGTCAGAGAACCAATCAGTCTGGGGACCTCCTTGACCTAACTCAGGATCAGGGCATGCTATGCCATCCGAACCTCAGTGCATTAGCCTTGACAGCCTGGTTGTTGAGAGGCTAGTTTTGCAACCCCTGGGCCTCTCTGTCATTATGAGGTAGATTTTAAAAACATACACGCGCGCGTACTTTTGTTCGCGCACCAGGTGCAAACAAAAGTACGCTGGATTTTATAAGATACGCGCGTAGCCGCGTGTATCTTATAAAATCCGAGGTCGGCGCGCACAAGGGGGTGCACATTTGTGCAACTTGCGTGCGCCGAGCCCTGCGCGCGCTGCCCGTTCCCTCCGAGGCCGCTCTGAAATCGGAGCGGCCTCGGAGGGAACTTTCTTTCTACGCCCCCCCGCACCTCCCTTCTCTTCCCCTACCTAATCCACCCCCCCCCCCCCGGCCCTATCTAGACCCCCCCCTACCTTTATCGGAGAAGTTACTACTGCCTCCGGGCAGTAGTAACTTACGCGCGCCGGCGCGGCAGGCCCCGACACAGGCCACTGTGTCAGGGCACTTGGCCACGCCCCCGGACCGCCCACACGCCCCGGACATGCCCCCGACTGCCCCTTTTTGCAAGCCCCGGGACTTACGCACATCCCGGGGCTTGCGCGCGCCGCCGAGCCTATGCAAAATAGGATTGGCGCGCACAGGGGGGGTTTGGGGTAGGTTTTCGGGGGGGTACGCACGTATCTTACGTGCATACCCCTTTGAAAATCTACCCCTATGTCTCAGGTACTGGTAACTTCCAGGAAGCCTTTCACTAGAAAGTCTTACAGTGTGTAGTGCAAGAGGTTTTCCATCTGGTGTGCAGGTCACGGCTTGGACCCATTTGCCTGTTCTACTCCAAAGTTGCTTGACTATTTGTGGCACCTTTTGGAGGCTGGCTTGAAGACCAACTCAGTCAGGGTACACCTGAATGACATCAGTGCTTACCACCAGGGAGTTAGCAGTACGCCCATTTCTGTGCACCCTGTAATTGGACGGTTTATGCGAGGTTTGCTTCAGCTGAAGCATCCTTTGTGGTCTCCCGTTGTATTGTGGGACCTCAATGTTGTATTAGCTCAGCTTATGTGTAATTCTTTCAAGCCTCTGCGCTCCTGGGTTCTGAGGTACTTGACCTGGAAAGTTCTTTTCCTGGTTGCAATCACTTCAGCACGCAGAGTTAGTGAGCTTCAGGTGTTGGTGACGTATCCACCGTACACAAAATTCTTCCACGATAGGTTGGTCCTGCGAAGTCACCCCAAGTTCCTGCCTAAGGTGGTGACTGATTTTCATCTCTATCAGTCAATAAGAACATATATGCTATTTATTCTGTTTTGAAGTTTTTGTACGCTACGGGTTGTATATGTTCCTTGTTTTTAAATTTTTTAAATTTTCAAATGTTCCTTGTATCGCTCCCACGCGACGGTTCCGTTGTACTGTAAACCGGTGTGATCTGTATATCATACAGGAATGTCGGTATATAAGAATTTAAAATAAATAAATAAATAAACATAAGAAATTGCTATGCTGGGACAGACCAAGAGTCCATCAAGCCCAGCATCCTGTTTCCAACAGAGGCCAAACCAGGCCACAAGAACCTGGCAATTACCCAAACACTAAGAAGATCCCATGCTACTGATGCAATTAATAGTGGCTATTCCCTAAGTAAACTTGATTAATAGCCGTTATGGACTTCTCCTCCAAGAACTTATCCAAACCTTTTTTGAACCCAGCTACACTGACTGCACTAACCACATCCTCTGGCAACAAATTCCAGAGCTTTATTGTATGTTGAGTGAAAAAGAATTTTCTCCGATTAGTCTTAAATATGCTACTTGCTAACTTCATGGAATGGCCCCTAGTTCTTCTATTATTTGAAAGTGTAAATAACCGAGTCACATCTACTCGTTCAAGACCTCTCATGATCTTAAAGACCTCTATCATTTCCCCCCTCAGCCGTCTCTTCTCCAAGCTGAACAGCCCTAACCTCTTCAGCCTTTCCTCATAGGGGAGCTGTTCCATCCCCTTTATCATTTTATTTGCCCCTTCTCCATCACTATATCTTTTTTGAGATGCGGCGACCAGAATTGTACACAGTATTCAAGGTGCGGTCTCAACATGGAGCGATATAGAGGCATTATGACATTTTCCGTTCTATTAACCATTCCCTTCCTAATAATTCCTAACATTCTATTTGCTTTTTTGACTCCTGCAGCACACTGAGCCGACAATTTTAAAGTATTATCCACTATGTCGCCTAGATCTTTTTCCTGGGTGGTAGCTCCTAATATGGAACCTAACATCGTGTAACTACAGCAACAGTTATTTTTCCCTATATGCAACACCTTGCACTTGTCCACATTAAATTTCATCTGCCATTTGAATGCCCAATCTTCCAGTCTTGCAAGGTCCTCCTGTAATGTATCACAGTCTGCTTGTGATTTAACTACTCTGAATAATTTTGTATCATCCGCAAATTTGATAACCTCACTCATCGTATTCCTTTCCAGATCATTTATATAAATATTGAAAAGTACCAGTCCAAGTACAGATCCCTGAAGCACTCCACTGTTTACCCTTTTCCACTGAGAAAATTGACTATTTAATCCTACTCTCTGTTTCCTGTCTTTTAACCAGCTTGTAATCCACGAAAGGACATCGCCTCCTATCCCATGAATTTTTAGTTTTCGTAGAAGCCTCTCATGAGGGACTTTGTCAAAAGCCTTCTGAAAATCCAAATATACTACATCTACCGGTTCCCCTTTGTCCACATGTTTATTAACCCCTTCAAAAAAATGAAGCAGATTTGTTAGGCAAGACTTCCCTTGGGTAAATCCATGTTGACTATGTTCCATTAAATCATGTCTTTCTATATGCTTTACAATTTTGTTCTTTAGAATAGTTTCCACTATTTTTCCCGGCACTGAAGTCAGGCTCACTGGTCTATAGTTACCCGGATCGCCCCTGGAGCCTTTTTTAAATATTGGGGTTACATTGGCCACCCTCCAGTCTTCAGGTACAATGGATGATTTTAATGATAGGTTACAAATTTTAACTAATAGATCAGAAATTTCATTTTTGAGTTCCTTCGGTATCCTAGGATGCATACCATCCGGTCCAGGCGATTTGCTACTCTTTTTAGTTTGTCAATCTGGCCTACTACATCTTCCAGGTTCACAGTGATTTTGTTCAGTTTGTCTGACTCATCACCGCTGAAAAACATCTCTGGAACTGGTATCCCCCCAACATCCTCATTAGTAAACATGGAAGCAAAGAATTCATTTAGTCTTTCTGCAATGGCCTTATCTTCCCTAAGAGCCCCTTTAACCCCTCGGTCATCTAATGGTCCAACCGACTCCCTCACAGGTTTCTTGTTTTGGTTATATTTTAAAAAGTTTTTATTATGAGTTTTTGCCTCTATGGCCAACTTCATTTCAAATTCTCTCTTTGCTTGTCTTATCATTGTTTACACTTAACTTGACAATGCTTATGTTTTGTCCTATTTTCTTCAGATGGATCCTTCTTCCAATTTTTGAATGATGCTTTTTTGGCTATAATAGCCTCTTTCATCTCACCTTTTAATCATGACGGTAATCGTTTTGCCTTCCTTCCACCTTTTTTAATGCGTGGAATACATGTGGACTGCGCCTCTAGGATTGTATTTTTAAACAATGTCCTAGCCTGTTGAACACTTTTAATGTTAAGAACATAAGAAAATGCCATACTGGGTCAGACCAGGGGTCCATCAAGCCCAGCATCCTGTTTCCAACAGTGGCCAATCCAGGCCATAAGAACCTGGCAAGTACCCAAAAGCTAAGTCCATTCCATGTTACCATTGCTAATGGCAGTGGCTATTCTCTAAGTGAACCTAATAGCAGGTAATGGACTTCTCCTCCAAGAACTTATCCAATCCTTTTTTAAACACAGATATACTAACTTCACTAACCACATCCTCTGGCAACAAATTCCAGAGTTTAATTGTGCGTTGAGTAAAAAAGAACTTTCTCCGATTCGTTTTAAATGTTCCCCATGCTAACTTCATGGAGTGCCCCCTAGTCTTTCTACTATCTGAAAGAGTAAATAACCGATTCACAACTACCCGTTCTAGACCTCTCATGATTTTAAACATCTCTATCATATCCCCCCTCAGCCGTCTCTTCTCCAAGCTGAAAAGTCCTAACCTCTTTAGTCTTTCCTCATAGGGGAGCTGTTCCATTCCCCTTATCATTTTGGTAGCCCTTCTCTGTACCTTCTCCATCGCAATTATATCTTTTTTGAGATGCGGCGACCAGAATTGTACACAGTATTCAAGGTGCGGTCTCACCTTTGCAGCTGCACCTTTCAGATTTTTTCTAACAATTTCCTCATTTTATCAAAGTTTCCCTTTTGAAAGTTTAGTGTTAGAGCTGAAGATTTTATTGTACCCCTTCCAGTTATTAGTTTAAATTTGATCGTTATGATGACTGTTGTCAATGGCCCCACCACCGTTACCTCTCTCACCAAATCCTGCGTTCCACTAAGAATTAAATCTAAAATAGCTCCCTCTCTTGGTTCCTGAACCAATTGCTCCATGAAGCAATCATTTATTACATCCAGGAACTTTGTCTCTAGCAATGATTCTGCCCACCTTCTTTCCGAGGCCTCATTCACATCAGGGCGTACGGACTCTATCTTGAGCTCATAGTGGCCCACCGGAAATCCATGCAGCTCTTCATATCTTTTGATGAGAGTAGATTGGGAGTTGCAATGACCAAGCAAACTCTGTCAAACTGGCTGGCAGATTGTACTTCCTTCTGCTATGCGCAGACGGGTCTTCAGCTTGGAAGCTGTGTCAAGGCGCCCTCTGTGAGAGCCATGGCGGCTTCGATAGCTCACTTGCGAGCGGTTCCCATTGTCAAACTCTGCAAGGCTGCAACATGGAGTTCTCACCACATGTTCGCTGCTCACTACTCTTTGGACAGGGATGGCCAACATGACAATAGCTTCAGCCAATCCAACCTTTGAAATCTCTTTCAGCTGTAAACCCAGTGCTCCCTGCCTAGGGCCCTTTGTTCGGGTTAAGGCTGTCTCCTTCTGTTGCCAACAGCAATGTGGTTTCTTGTGCCCATTGGCACCCAGTTTGGGGTCTGTTGGTCATTGTTTCCAGGAGCAGCCTTTAGTTGGTATTCACCCACTTGTGAGGACTACCATCCTGCTTGTCCTACAAGAAAGCAAAGTTGCTTACCTGTAACAGGTGTTCTCTTAGGATAGCAGGATGTTAGTCCTGAGGAAACCCACCCACCGCCCCGCCCGGGTTTTTCGTACTTCTCTGTTACGAGACTGAAGAGGGTCCCCACGTGGATGCGCAGATAGTGGCAATCTGGGCATGCTCAGTGTGCCAGTCAAACTTTCTAGAAACTTTGACAAAAGTTTTCTGTGCTGGGTGCTGATGATGTCACCCACATGTGAAGATTAACATCCTGCTGTCCTAGGAGAACACCTGTTAAAGGTAAGCAGCTTTGCTTTATCCATCTTTGTTAGACAAAAGTTATTGGAACACTGGAGAGCAGTATTTAGCAAAAAACATATGTTTCTAGGGCGTCCCTGTTCCTCGGACCTTAGCACTGCGATGCAACAAATCCAGATTTGGATCTCCTCTCTATCAAGGCCATGGAAATCTGCCAGATTGGAAAGATCTTCCCACCAAGACAAGGAGATCTGAAGAGGTGCAGAATGCATCTTGGAGAATTTGCCCCTTCAGCACTTGGGCTGACAAGGTTACCCTGAACCATTTGGGGATGGGAAGGCAGTTTGTAGCAGAAACTGCTAATGGGAGAAAAATGAGGAATACAAGAAAAAAATAAATTGTCTAAAATAAAAGGAGTGAAAAGATATTTCTTGGGATCCATCTGAACTGGCCTTTACTGGGTGGCTCTAGGACTTGGGCTCTATTCCTGGTTCAGCTCTTATGCTCCCCAATCTGATCAAGATTGCAAATTCTGTGGAGCAGGGGCCAGATTTAAGATTTTGGCAGTGCCCCTTTGAAATGCAGCTAGTATATGACCCTAAAGTAAGCAGAAGCAGGATCCACTTTGCCTTGGATATTTGGCACCTTCAAAATCTGGCACCCTAGGCAGTTGCCTATTCCTAAATCCAGGCCTGCTGTGGAGGCAGCGTTCAGCGCCCCTGATGGGAGAGGTACAATGGAAACACCTAGTGGCTAGATTTAGGTCCTGTGATTTCAGGGTTCTGGAAGGAGCCCCTGTGCATGGCCCCAGCTTATGATACTTGCTGCAGTAACTAGACTGATTAAGATCAGATGGAATATAAAACAGTGTAATGGAAACTCATGGTGTCAAATCCCAGCCCTGATTCTGAGTGAGCTGGAAACCCAAAGGAGCAAGAGGAAACTTCCCATAAGCTTTCATTAAGAACTCCCTGGGGAGGGGGTTCCCCATTTTAGCCTTCTCTTCACTCATGTATAGCCTAGCCATCAGGGCCGGTGCAAGGGGATTGGGTGCCCTAGGCATCTTCAGCCTTGCGCCGCCCCCAGCCGCAGCCCGACTCCTCCTCCCCCCCACAAAAGAAAACTTACAAAATATCTGGTGGTCCAGGTGGGGACCCGGGCGCGATCTGCCACTCCCAAGGTCTCGGCTGCCACTAACCAAAATGGCGCCGGTGGCTTTTAGCCCCTACCATGTGACAGGGGCTACCGGTGCCATTGGTTGGCCCCTGTCACATGGTAGGGGCTAAAGGCCACCGGCACCATTTTGCTTAGTGGAAGCAGAGGCCCCGGGAGCGGCAGATCACTCCCGGGCCCTCCGCTGGACCACAAGGGGGGCATCGTGAGGGTGGCTCGGTGAGGCGGGGGCTGGCAGAATTTTGAAAGGGCACTTTTTGCCCTTTCAAATTTTGCCGCCTGCCGTGGCGCCCCTTAAATCGTGGCACCCTAGGCACAGGCCTAGCTCGCCTAGTGGTTTCTCCGGCCCTGCTAGCCATTGAGCAGAGGCCACAGACTGCAACTCCCTCTGGAAACCAGTACACATGCACGCAAAGTCTGACTAGTCTGTTGCCAGGGTCTGTGGGAATGCTGCCACCTTAGCATCCTCAGCTTTGGTTGGCCCGAGGATTAGAAGCCAGGCTTGGGAATTGAATGCAGGTCTCCCTCATGGCTGCACACAGTGCTGCCACTGAGCCATCAGACCTCTTTCAATAGAGAATATATAAGTGAAACAAGACTTATGTAAGAAAGGCAGAGATATCAACAGTAACTAAATAAGAAGTCTACCAAAATAGTTTGATGCAATGTTTGAAGCAGATTTCATACACAGCTTTTTTATGGGTCATTTTAGAGCTTGTGATTTCTTAATGCTTGCATCACAAGTTTTCTGAGTTTTTGTATAACATATTTTGGAAAACACTTTCACTGTTTGAAAGCCAAGACCTCTAATTCTACTTCAGGCAAAATTGAACATTTTTTTTTTAACAGCTAGCTGCATGCTCCATGGATAGATTAATGATCTCATCCAGTTCCAAAAAAAGCCTAACTGAAAACTAGTAGAAAATGTTTCATTTCTTCGTAGATAAATGCATTCTGCAAGTCAAGTGAAATAATTTGTAATATTTTATGAAAATGAATTTATGGGGAATTAGTGAAGGCAGTTCATAAATATTACTTTTGCTCTTTGTATTTATTTACTTAATTTATATATTGCATAATCAGTACACACTATAAAAGCGGTTTACAATAAAACAGTCACAAACAGAAAAAATAACAAGCTAGTGCCTTGCTGCTACCTAACCACAGTACTACAGATTTCCAGTGAAACTTACTGAATGATCCAGCCCCCAAATACCTTCCCTGGTAATAACGTACTAGTATAGACACAACCCCGCACTACACCTTACGAGTTCAGAGTTTCTATCTTCCAGAAAATAGATGCACTTTAATTTTTGGAACTTTACATAATTAATTTCTATTGTCACATGAGTAGGCAAATCATTCCACAATTTTCATGCAGCTGACACACATGCCTGCCTCACATAATGAAGCAGCAAAACTAATCTTGCTGCACTGTTCTGTAACAACTGAAGACTTCAAAGAAACAAACCAGTACATTACCATACTGCAGGGCACTCAAGACCAAAGGAGACATCACCATTTTTACAGCATTTGGATCTAAATATGCTTTCAGGTACCACACCAATTTTAACTTCAAATACTCTCCTTGCCACTGTGCCTACAAAATTTCCATGGAAAAACTTGTATCTAACAAAGCACCCAAATTCTTTACCGCAGGACTAGTCAAGTAAGTCAGTGGAGTGTCAAAACTCTTCCAACCTCCAAGATCTCTATCTTAGCCTTATTCATTACCATCTTATTATTTAACAACCAAGATGAAATCACAGACAAACAATAGTTCAGAGACATGGTTCACGGATTCTCATGATTGGGATATGGCCATACCGGGCTTTAACTTGTTAAGGAAAGACAGAAAAGGGGGAGGAGTTGCTTTTTATATAAAAAACAATATTAAAGCAACTGAACTACAAGGAATGTGGGGTAGAGAAGAAGCATTATAGGCCGTCCTAAAAAAAAAAGATGATGGTACATACATTTTTACTGGAGTGGTTTACAAGTCTCCAACTCAAACGGAAGAACTAGACAGATTTCGTTGACATCCACAAGGTGGAAAAGAAGGGAGAAGTGTTGATTGTTGGTGATTTTAATCTGCCCGACGTAGACTGGAGAATCCCTTCTGTGGAATATAACAAGTAGAGAGATGATGGATGCTCTGCAAGGGACTCTGTTCAAACAAATGGTAATGGAACCCACGAGGGAGGGAGTTATACTTAGTGCTCAGTAACAGGGATAATGTCTTTAATGTCTGGGTGGGTGCCCACCTCGGCACCAATGATCATCAAACAGTATGGTTTGACATTGCACATAGGATACGGAGAAGTCACATGAAGACCCGAATTTTAAATTTAAAAAATATGGACTTTGTTGAAATGGGAAAGTACCTGGAGGTAGAACTAGAAGACTGGGAGAAAATGAGAGAGGTGGAGCATCAGTGGGCCAAACTAAAGGAGCAATTACAAAGGCAACAAATTTATATGTTAGAAAAGTAAACAAAAGCAAGAGAAAAAAGAAACCTATCTGTTTCTCAAAGGAGGTGGCTGAAAAAATAAAAGCAAAAAGAACAGCATTCAAGAAATATAAAGGATCCCAAAAAGAGGAACACAAGGAAGAATATCTGGTGAAACTGAGGGAGACGAAGAAAGTAATCAAGAAAGCAAATAGTCAGGTGGAAGAAAATTGCCAAAGAGGTAAAGTGAGGTGATAAAACATTTTTCAGATACATCAGAGAAAGGTCCGAAATTGTATAGTGAAATTGAAAGGTGAAAAGGATCAATATGTGGAGAGAGACGAAGAAATGGTGGAAATATTAAACAAATGTTTCAGTGTTCACTAAAGAAGACCCTGGAGAATGACTGTTGCTAGTTAACAAGATAGTGGATGGGGATGGAGTAGACAAAACTCTGTTTACAGAAGAGAATGTATGGGAAGAGCTAGGAAAACTGAAAGTGAATGAAGCCATGGGGCCTGATGAGGTTCATCTCAGGATACTGAGGGAGCTCAGATATGTGCTGGCTGGTCCACTGTATAACCTGTTCAATAGATCCCTGGGAACGAGAGTAGTGCAGAGGGATTGGAGAAGAGCAATGGTGGTCCAGCTTCTCAAGAGTGGAAGCAGAGAAGAGACTGGAAACTACAGGCCAGTTAGCCTCACCTTAGTGGCAGGAAAAGTAATGGAGAGACTGCTGAAGAAAAGAATAGTGAACTATCTACAGTCAGGAGGATTGCTGGACCCGAGGCAGCATGAATTCACCAGGGGAAGATCCTGTCAGACAAATTTGATTGATTTTTTTGATTGGGTGACTAACGAATTGGATCAAGGAAGAGAGTGCAATGTGATCTACTTGGATTTCAGCAAAGCTTTGGAAACAGTCCCACATAGGAGGCTTGTGAATAAAATGAGAAGCTTGGGAGTGAGTGCGTGCCAAGGTGGTGGCATGGATTACAAACGGGTTGACAGAAGACAGCATGTGATGGTAAATGGAACCTACTTTGAAGAGAGAATGGTGTTAAGCAGAGTGCCACAAGGATTGGTGTTGGGACCGGTCCTGTTCAATATCATTGTGATTGACATTGCGGAAGGGATAAAAGGTAAAGTTTGTTTTTTTGCTGATGATACTAAGATCTGCAACAGAGTGGACATGCCGGAAGGAGAGGAGAGAATGAGATGTAATTTAAGGAAGCTTGAACAGTGGTCAAAGATATTGCAGCTGGGATTCAATGCCAAGAAGTGCAGAATCATGTATCTAGGGTATGGTAATCCACTAGAGCTGTATGTGATTTGGGGGGGGGGGGGGTGAAGGGCTGTTGTGCACAGATCAAGAGAGGGACCTTGGGGTGAAAGTGTCTAGCGATCTAAAGACGGCGAAATAATGTGACAAGGCGATAGCTAAAGCCAGAAGAATGCTCGGCTGCAAAGAGAGAGGAATAATTTGTAAGAAAAAGGAGTTGATAATTCCTTTGTACAGGTCCTTAGTAAAGCCTCACCTGGAGTATTGTGTTCAGTTCTGGCGACCATATCTCAAAAGGGATAGAGACAGGATGGAGGTGTGGTCCAAAGAAGGGCGACAAAAATGACTCCATCAAATGACTTATGAGGAGAGGTTATAGGACCTAAATATGTATACCCTGGAGGAAAGAAGGTGCAGGGGTGATTTGATACAGACATTCAAATACCTGAAAGGTTTTAATGATGCACAATCGACAACCTTCTCGGTTGGAAAGAAATCAGTAGAACTAGGGGTCACGAAATGAAACTCCAGAGAAAGACGATTCAGAACCAACGTCAGGAAATATTTCTTCATGGAGAGTGTAGTGGATGCCTGGAATGCCCTTCTGGAGGAGGTGGTGAAGACAAAACTGGTGAAAGGCAATATTGACTGGGTAAATGTAACATCAGGACTTGCTAGAGACATAAAGTTCCTGGATGTAATAAATGATTGCTTCATGGAGCAATTGGTTCAGGAACCAACAAGAGAGGGAGCTATTTTAGATTTAATTCTTAGTGGAACGCAAGATTTGGTGAGAGAAGTAACGGTGGTGGGGCCACTAGGCAACAGTGATCATAACATGATCAAATTTAAACTAATAACTGGAAGGGGGACAATAAGTAAATCTGCAGCTCTAACACTAAATTTTAAAAAGGGAAACTTTGATAAAATGAGAAAAATTGAAAAAAACTGAAAGGTGCAGCTGCAAAGGTTAAAAGTGTTCAACAGGCATGGACATTGTTTAAAAATACAATCCTAGAGGCTCAGTCCATATGTATTCCGCGCATTAAGAAAGGTGGCAGGAAGGCAAAACAATTACCGTCATGGTTAAAAGGTGAGGTGAAAGAGGCTATTTTAGCCAAAAAAAATCCTTCAAAAATTGGAAGAAGGATCCATCTGAAGAAAATAGGATAAAACATAAGCATTGTCAAGCTAAGTGTAAAACATTGATAAGACAGGCGAAGAGAGAATTTGAAATGAAATTGGCCATAGAGGCAAAAACTCATAATAAAAACTTTTTAAAATATATCCAAAGCAAGAAACCTGTGAGGGAGTCGGTTGGACCATTAGATGACAGAGGGGTTAAAGGGGCTCTTAGGGAAGATAAGGCCATTGCAGAAAGACTAAATGAATTCTTTGCCTCTGTGTTTACTAATGAGGATGTTGGGGAGATACCAGTTCCGGAGATGGTTTTCAGGGGTGATGAGTCAGAAGAACTGAACGAAATCACTGTGAACCTGGAAGATATAGTAGGCCAGATTGACAAACTAAAGAGTAGCAAGTCACCTGGTCCTGATGGTATGCATCCTAGGGTACTGAAGGAATTAAAAAATGAAATTTCTGATCTATTAGTTAAAATTTGTAACCTATCATTAAAATCATCCATTGTACCTGAAGACTGGAGGGTGGCCAATGTAACCCCAATATTTAAAAAAGGCTCCAGGGGCGATCCGGGTAACTATAGACCAGTGAGCCTGACTTCAGTGCCGGGAAAAATAGTGGAAACTATTCTAAAGAACAAAATTGTAAAGCATATAGAAAAACATGATTTAATGGAACATAGTCAACGGATTTACCCAAGGGAAGTCTTATTATTATTTATTATTATTTATTTATTTATTTAATTTTATATACCGGCAACCATTTGCACATCGTGCCGGTTTACAGATAACTTATAACAAGGATATATATAGGCAAAGCCTTTACAAGGAACATAGTGTAACCTAAAACATAGTAACAGATCAATAACTAGATAAATAGGGGAGGGAGGGGAGGGGGTGATCGAGACAAAGGAGGGGGCAGGGGGGGTGAAGACGGAAACGTGAGGAGAAAATATGTACAAGGAAACAATGAACAAGTCTTGCCTAACAAATCTGCTTCATTTTTTTGAAGGGGTTAATAAACATGTGGACAAAGGGGAACCGGTAGATGTAGTATATTTGGATTTTCAGAAGGCGTTTGACAAAGTCCCTCATGAGAGGCTTCTACGAAAACTAAAAAGTCATGGGATAGGAGGCGATGTCCTTTCGTGGATTACAAGCTGGTTAAAAGACAGGAAACAGAGTAGGATTAAATGGTCAATTTTCTAAGTGGAAAAGGGTAAACAGTGGAGTACCTCAGGGATCTGTACTTGGACCGGTGCTTTTCAATATATATATAAATGATCTGGAAAGGAATACGACGAGTGAGGTTATCAAATTTGCAGATGATACAAAATTATTCAGAGTAGTTAAATCACAAGCAGACTGTGATACATTACAGGAGGACCTTGCAAGACTTGAAGATTGGGCATTCAAATGGCAGATGAAATTTAATGTGGACAAGTCAAGGTGTTACATATAGGGAAAAATAACCATTGCTGTAGTTACACATTGTTAGGTTCCATATTAGGAGCTACTACCCAGGAAAAAGATCTAGGCATCATAGTGGATAATACTTTAAAATCGTCAGCTCAGTGTGCTGCAGCAGTCAAAAATGCAAATACAATGTTAGGAATTATTAGGAAGGGAATGGTCATAATGCCTTTGTATCGCTCCATGGTGAAACCGCACCTTGAATACTATATACAATTCTGGTTGCCACATCTCAAAAAAAGATATAGTTGCGATGGAGAAGGTACAGAGAAGGGGAACCAAAATGATAAAGGGGATGGAACAGCTCCCCTATGAGGACAGGCTGACGAGGTTAGGGCTGTTCAGCTTGGAGAAGAGATGGCTGAGGTGGGATATGATAGAGGCCTTAAGATCATGAAAGGTCTTGAATGAGTAGATGTGAATCGGTTATTTACACTTTCAGATAATAGAAGGACTAGGGAGCATTCCATGAAGTTAGCAAGTAGCACATTTAAGACTAATCAGAGAAAATTCTTTTTCACTCAACACACAATTAAGCTCTGGAATTTGTTGCCAGAGGATGTGGTTAGTGCAGTTAGTGTAGCTGGGTTCAAAAAAGGTTTGGATAAGTTCTTGGAGGAGAAGTCCATTAACTGCTGTTAATCAAGTTTATTTAGGGAATAGCCACTGCTATTAATTGCATCAGTAGCATTGGATCTTCTTAGTGTGTGGGTGATTGCCAGGTTCTTGTGGCCTGGTTTGGCCTCTGTTGGAAATAGGATGCTGGGCTTGATGGACCCTTGGTCTGACCCAGCATGGCAAGTTTTTATGTTCTTATCAGAATACAAGAGAGCATGGGACAAGCACAGAGGATCAGGGAGAGAAAGAGATTATAAAGCAGGATGGTAGCCCTCACACATGGATGACATCATCAGATGGAGCCTGGCATGTAAAGATTATGTCAAAGTTTCTAGAAACTTTGATTGGCACACTGAGTATGCCCAGCATGCCACTATCTACGTGTCCACGCGGGGACCCTTTTCAGTCTGTTCTTTTCCATAGAGCTGTTGTCTCGCGGTTGTGAAGCTTGTGATTTTTCTTTTGGAAAACTACATTCCATGGTTGTTTTTAGACTTTTCCTGTGTCAGCTCCCACTTCAACTTCTTCCTGGCTTTAGTTAAGTTCTTCATTCGATGCGGTCAATTTGCAGTTGCGGAGTCCTCCAGGATCCACCAATCGTTGACCGCTCGCCAACCATTTTTTGGTCATGGCATCGTTGAGTTTTCGTCGGTGCCCTCGGACTTTGTCCCTCACGGATCCGCACGATGTGTGTATCTTATGCCTGGGGGCATCACACGACATTCGGTGGTATCATTTCTGCAACTAGATGGAACCCCCCCAAGGGCCGGCATTCTCGCATGGACAAGATGGAAAAGCTGTTTGCATCAAAGAAGTCTGAGCCCTCGACACTGGCATTGGGGGTATAGACTCCAAACTCTATATCCCTCTCTCCACCAGAGGCCCTCTACCGGGGCCTCTGGTGGAGAGAGGGATCAGAGACCGGCCTTCATTGGTCTCCTCACTTGAAGACTTCTGGATCGTCTCCTTCCTCCTCTGCTCAGGGAAAAGACCGGGATAAGCACCATGGGAAACCCCGGAAACATCGCCACCGGTCTCCGTCCTTACATGGTACCAGGCTCAGGTTGGCACTGGCTTCTGCTATGATGTCTACAAAGCAACCCCGCGGCAAGGAGGCACCCCCCTCCATCAATGCCAGGGGTCTGAGGTATTCCCCACCGATTCCAGTGCCAGGCACCGATCTTCCTTGAGGCTGCGAGGGAGATCTGGCTACGCCGCTTCCTCAGCCCATCCTGTCGGCAGCAGCCTTTTAGGAGGAGCTGGGACATAGCTGTTTGAGCTCTGCAGGGCATCGAACCATCAGAGCCTACGCCTTCCATGTTGGTGCCGCTGCTGGAGCACTTCGATGGTCTTCTCAGCATTCTCCCTACGCAGCTGTTGCCGGTGCCATCGATGCCCCGACGGCACAGTTGCCGCCTCCTCTTGGTTTCATCCCCATCGTGGGTTCTGAGGAGGAGGAAGGCCCTTCGATGCTGAAGACACCGCCGAAGCCTTCGGTTCCGGGTCCTTCAGGGCCCTCTGTGCCATCAGTGCCCTTGGTGCCCAGGCCGCAGGACTTGGGAAAGGCCCTATCACAGACGTCTCCGGGCAGTGATGCCCCTTATGGCCCTTGGGGGGGATGATTCCTCAAGAGTCTTTCTCTGACGACTCCAGTGGCTTTCCCTTGGACCTGTCTGAGGAATGCCGCCAGCCCCCACCTGAGGACTTGACCTTTGCTGGTTTTGTGCGGGCCATGGCAGAAGCCATTCCCTTTCAGCTTCTGACAGAAGAAGATGCCAGACATAAGAGGCTGGAGGCCCTCCAATTTGTGGACGCCCCAAAGAAGGTGGTGGCTGTTCCCGTCCATAAGATATTAAAGGAGTTGCTCCTTGGAATTTGGAACACCCCATTTCCTTGTCTCTGGTGAATAAGAAGGCCGATGGGGTGTACTTGGTCCAGCACGCAACAGGTTTCGAGAAGCATCAGTTCCCACACCAGTTGGTTGTGGTAGAGTCCGCCCTGAAAAGGGACAAGTGTTCTCACACCCATGCCGCCACTCCTCCAGGGTGGGAACACAGGGCGTTGGGACGGAAGGTTTTTCAGGGCACCATGCTGATTGCCCGTATCGCCTCCCTCCAGCTATATATGACGCATTATTCTCGTAACCTCTGGAAACAGATCCAAGACATGGCCGAGCGCCTGCCCCAACAGCAACAGGATGCTTTCTTGATGGTCGTCCGGCAGGGTCTCAAATGTGGCAAGCATGAAGTGTGTTCCACCTATGATGTCTTTGAGACAGCGGCAAGGGTGGAGGCCATGGGTATTGGTGCCCACAGGATGACCTGACTCTGGGCCTCGGATCTCCGCCTGGAGATGCAGGAAAGGCTCGTGGACCTACCATGTACCAGCGAGAATCTCTTTGATGTCAAGGTGAGGGATGCTGTTGCTCAGTTAAAGTATCATCATGAGACCCTCCAGCATCTCTTGGCCGGTACAATGGACCCACCATCCTCTGCCAAGAGGTCCTCCCAACAGGGTCCAAGGAGATCCTTCTATCACCAGAGGAAATATTATCCTACTGCTTCTCGCACCTGATCGCAGTGGGTGAGCTCTAGACCCCCCAGCCAAGCCCCCACCATAGGGTTTTGACTGCTTGCGAGGGAGTGTAAGCCAGCCGCTCGTACCCTTGATGCAAGACCCTCCAGTCGGAGGTGGGCTACGGTTCTTTGCAGATCATTGGCCCAGCATCACCTCGGGACCAGTGGGTTCTGTCCATCATTCACTGGGGGTACAGGCTGAACTTTCCAGATGTCCTCCGGACTCTTCCCCCCCCCCCCCCCCAATGCCCTTCCTGGGGTTCAATGATGCTTCAGGACATGCTTTTGGAGAAACTCTCCGCCCTCGTAACAGCCAGGGCTATCGAGCCTATTCCACTGAAGCAGCAGGGATGGGGTTCTACTCCCGATATTTCCTGATTCCAAAGAGAACTGGAGGATTCCATCCTATTCTAAACCTGAAAGCCTTGAACAAAATTCTAAGAAGAGAACAGTTCAAGATTGTATCTCTGGGCACCCTGATTCCCCTCCTGCAAAAAGGGGCCTGGCTATGCTCCCTTGATCTAAAAGACACACTCACATCGAGATCTTCCACAGTCTCAAGCAGTATCTATGGTTTGTGGTGAGTGGGCGACTCTTCCAGTACAGGGTGTTGCCATTCGGACTGGCCTCGACCCACACGTCTTTTTACCAAGTATCCAGCATGGTGGGTGCGCACCTCTGCAGGTTGGGCGTGCAGGTGTTTCCCTACCTGGACGATTGGCTGGTCAAGAGCACTACCCAGACGGGAACAGTAAGATCCCTGCACTTGACCATTCAGGTGTTGGACTCCCTGGGGGTTATCATCAGCTTCCCAAAGTCTCATCTCGACTTGTTGCCTCAGTTGGGCTTCATTGGTGCCCTTTTGAACACGGCTCGGGCCAGATCTTTCCTTCCTGGCAATCAGACACTCATGCTGGTGTCCATGGCAGGAGTGGTCCAACGGAGCCAGCATATTTCAGCTCATCACATGTTGTGTCTCCTGGGACACATGGCTGCGACCGTCCATATTACTCCCTTTGCTCGCTTACATATGCACAGAGCTCAATGGGCCTTGCGGTCTGAGTGGCAGCAGGCCACCCAGGACCTCCATGTGCGCATCCGCATTACTCTGTCTCTCCGGGACTCCTTGTCTTGGTGGGGGAGTCTTTCCAATTTGGAGCAGGGGGTACCCTTTCAAAATCCCCCTGCCCAAATTGTACTCATGGATGCGTCCAATCTGGGGTGGAGTGCCCATGTAGAAGGGCTCCGCACCCAAGGCCTGTGGTCCACCCAGAAAAAACAGTGTCAAATCAACTTCCTGGAATTCCGCACGATCAGATATACCCTTTGGGCATTCAGAGATCAGCTAGCCAACAGGGCGGTCCTGATCCAGACTGACAACCAGGTGGCAGTGTGGTACATTAATAAGCAGGGAGATATGAGGTTGTTCCTCCTGTGCCAGGAGGCGGTGCAGATTTGATCGTGGGCTGTGTCCCAGAGTATGGTGCTCCATGTATGTGGCTGGGACGGAGAATGTGGTGGCGGACAGGTTGAGTTGTGCCTTCCAGCTCCATGAGTGGTCCCTAAACCAGACAGTGGCGGATCGGATCTTCTGACTCTGGGGAACCCCGGACGTGGATCTGTTCGCATCCTCCTGCACAAGGCGGATGACAAACCAGCCTCAGACGCCTTTGCCCACCATTTGGGGAAGGGCCTTCTGTACACATATCCTCCGATTCCTCTGGTGACGAAAACTCTCCTGAAACTTCAACAGGATGGGGGGGACTATGATTCTCATAGCCCCTCACTGGCCGAGGCAGATCTGGTTCCCGCTCCTCTGGGATCTCTCCCTCCAGGAACCAATCTGTCTGGAGACTTCCCCAGACCTCATCATGCAGGATTGGGGCAGGCTGCGCCACCCCAGCCTCCAGGCCTTGTCCCTGACAGCTTGGATGTTGAGAGGTTAATTCTGCAGCCCCTTGACCTATGTGAGGAGGTGTCTCAAGTCCTGGTGACTTCCAGGAAACCTTCCACTAGGAAGTCTTATGACCTGAAATGGAGGTGGTTTTCCATGTGGTTTGAGAGACAGTTTGGATCCGTTCTCCTGCTCCACACGGAAACTGCTTGATTACCTCCTGCATCTCTGAGATGCTGGTTTAAAAACCAACTCCATGAGGGTACACCTGAATGCTGTTGGTACCTTCCACCAGGGTGTGGATGGTTTGCCCATCTCTGTGCAGCCCCTGGTGGGACGTTTCATGCGGGTCTGCTTCAGTTGAAGCCCCCCTCTGCAGCCTCCTGCTGGGTCTTGGGACCTCAATGTGGTGTTGGCTCAGGTCATGAGGGCTCCTTTTGAGCCGCTTCGCTCCTGTGACCTCAAGGACCTGACCTAGAAGGTCATGTTTTTGGTAATGATCATTTCAGCACACAGAGTCTGCGAGCTTCAAGCCTTGGTGACTTATCCACTCTATACATTCATGATAGGGTGGATCTGTGCACGCACCCTATGTTCCTGCCTAAGATGGTGACAGATTTCCATCGGAAGCAGTCAAACATCCTGCCCGCCCTTTTACCCAAGCCTCATTCGCACCAGGGCGAGCAGGCTCTGGATGGGTTTGGGTTGCAAGAGAGCCTTAGCCTTCTTCATGGAGCAGACAGCAGGTCATAGGCAGTCCATGCAATTCTTCATCTCTTTTGACAGGAATAGATTGGGAGTTGTTGTTACTAAACAGACTCTGTTGGCGGATTGCATTTTCTTCTGCTACACTCAGGCAGGACTGAGCTTGGAGGCCATGTCGAGGCTCATTCTGTCAGAGCCATGGCAACTTCGGTGGCCCACTTGTGAGTGGTCCCCATGGATGAGATCTGCAAGACTGCAACGAGGAGTTCTCTCCACACTTTTGCCTCTCACTACTGTTTGGACAGGGATGGCCGACATGATAGCAGTTCTGGCCAGTCCATCCTTTGGAATCTCTTTCAGCTGTAGAACCCAAATCTTCCCACCTAGGGCCCGTTGTTCGGGTTCAGGCTGTCTTCCTCTGTTACCAACAGCACCAATGGTGTTGTGCCCGTTGGCACCTGGTTAGGTGTCTGTTGGTCTTATTGTTGTTCTGGAGTGGCCTGTAGCTAAGGGATTCACCCATGTGTGAGGACTACCATCCTGCTTTGTCCTAGGAGAAAGCAGAGTTGCTTACCTGTAACAGGTATTCTCATAGGACAGCAGGATGTTAGCCCTCACAAAACCCAACCGTCACCCCATGGAGTTGGGTTTCTCCTATATTTGTTGTTTTATTTCTTTGTAATTCTATGTTACAAGACTGAAGAGAGACCCCGCATTGACGCTTGGATAGTGGCATGCTGGCCAATGCTCAGTGGTCCAGTCAAAGTTTCTAGTGCAGTGGCAGCATGACGGGTGGTGTAGCGTGAGGTGCAGGTGGCTGGAACACAGGGGGATGTTCAATATGGGGATGTACAATCCATGTGAGGACTAACAGCCTGCTGTCCTAGGAGAACACCTGTTTCAGGTAAGCAACTCTGCTTTAAACACAATCATGTGCCGATATATCTGAAGAAGTTATTGACGACCTATATTTCAAGGTGAGCACTGAGGTTTTCACAGGAGACTTTATTAACTGTTCAGTCAGTGAAGACTGTTAGACTGGTTAGAATAAGGGCAAGTGTTTTATATATATTGCTCGAAAAGTATGGAATTTAATTCTGAGGGAAGCTAGGGTAGAAAAGAACTATAGGCACTTTAGATATTTTGTAAAAATGTATATATTTTTTTAATGGTTCCTCAGATTCTTAATTTGTTTCCATGCAGCTTTGCTGGCTGTCTGGGCATTTCAGCTGTGTTTTGTTTTGCTTGTTGTATGCTATCTTTTTAAACTAATTTTCATAGTTTAAATATTATGTTTTTCATATATTCTTAGTTTTGTGTCTTTAGATTGTACCAAGTCTTGGAACTTAAGGTTTTAATAATTTACAAAGGAGTTTGTAAAGAAATTTCCTTGGTTAAGCAGTTACCCAGGTAAATTTCCCGTGCTAAAAATGTCATTCCTTTCAGGAGGCAAAAGCAAGCAGGCTATTTCACAGGACCCCCTACTTTTTATCTGAGATTTAAAAAAAAAAAAAAAAAAGGGGGCCAGGGGACAAGGCCTGTACTTTAGGGCCCATATTGCTGTGTACCTGATTCTGCTGCTAAAGCAGGTGCAAGGTAGGAGTTGCCTGTGGTCAGCGTTGGCCTTAGCTCATGGGCTGCACGTCCAACAGATGAAACAGATAAGACATGTTTATTTATAGTAACGTAAGCAAGCTGAATGCTGGCTGTATCGTATACTGTTATATTTACTTGTGGGCCAGTGAGACAAGTTAGATTCAGATAACAGTTTTTACATGTCTAGTCAAAATAAAACAGCACATTCAACTGTGGTGGTAAAGAAACAGGTCTTGCCATGATGCGATCATTAAATATTTTTGTATATGTTACTTGTAATCTGCTGAGATTTGTGGATAAACAGAATATAAATTGTATAAATAAAGAAGTTGCATTTGTGTCTTATTTGCTGACTGAATTGTATTTGTATTTTTCTAAGTTTATGTACAGCATCTTGAGTCTCTGGTGAAAATGTGCTTTAAAATCAATTTAAATAAATATTGTACATGATATCACTTAAAGCTGTTAATACTGATGGAGAAAAAAATTCTCCCATTCTTTGATTTCCTCTGTAACCTTTTATCACAGAAATTAAATGTATCCCATTAAGGTATAACTTGTTTGCATAAAATGTCAAAGCTTTAGCTAGCAGACCTTCATGTAGTAGATCCTTCCCCTCTGTCATTGCTGCATCTGGACCTATATCATTCCAAGCATCTCTGTATGCTATTCAGGATGACCATTGCTAGCTGAATAGATGGCTGGCAGCTAACAGAACTGTTGTGGTTCCTCTTGTGAACATTTCTACCTTGCTCTCTTTTCTCTTGTTCTAGGTATTCCTACAGCACCTGTCTCCTCTGCTGTCTCTGACCACATTTGCTGCTTTGTGGCTCACAATCCTCGACTTCATGGACAAGTATATGCATGCTGGTTCCAGTGACTTACTGGTATGGACTGGGGGGGGGAGCCACCAAGAGGAGGTGATATGGTACAGGAGAGTCTAATGGTTGGAATAGTTGGTAGCCAAAATGAAGCAGCCTTATATGTTGTAACAGCCCTAAAGGGAGTGGGATTGTATCTAACCTGAGATTGCCTTCAGGCATCAGATACTCCTGGTTTGCTTGAAGATATTAAATAAAATAAACTAGATTTTAATAGGTTGTTCTAGCAGTGTAATATGCAAAAGGAATATATATATAGTTTAAATATGGTTGAATTTGAAAGTATAATGTGTTCTTTGAACCAAATTAACCATGCAAAATGATGCTACAACATATTAAAATAAAAGCAAACTAATTCAGAGTGATAGCGGTGTAAAATGTAAACTTCACTGGTGCATAAGATAAGTACTCCAGAATTTTATGATCTAAAATAGGCATTATTCAATGACCTATGCATGCTACTGTAAAGGAGGTAATTTTATAGCATGTAAACCTGGTGCAATGATTCGGACTACTCCATTATCACCATTGGGCATCATTAGCCAGATGCTATCATGAAAGTTACTACATTCATTGGTAAGAAGTGGGGATTCCAAATTTATTAGCAAAGTAGGGATGTCTTCCTTCCTCCATGCACCCTCGTGATACTGTATTATGATGTAAAGTCATTGTGTGCACCATGGGCAAGACTGGTACTGGAGTGCTTCTTCCTTTCCCAAACTTCATGAAATGACTATTTCTAGTTCTATGGAAAATAAGCATTATGGAATTTTCATGCAATCCTCTGTAAACTGGTAATGGATAAATCCATTGTCATGTATCAAAGGGTTAAGTTATGAAATCACCAAAAATATAACCGTTAGAAAATGTGTTGGTTTAGTACATGGGTGCCTTGCTGTGGGCTCATTCCTCTTTGAAAGAATAAGAAAGGAAGCCATAAGTACTGCTTTTCAAAGCCTTGTTTGTTTTATAAAACATTGCTCTCCTTTGTAAGCTAGGATTGCAGATCTGTTTGAAGGAGAATGTCACACAGAGCTAGATCTGCACCGGTGCTGTAAATGGAAGGAAGTCATTCCATAATGCAGTGAAGCAGATCCTGCTCCGTGTATCGTACTCCTCTGGGTGAACTGAAAACTCACCCATCGCCTGCAGATTTTTATTAGGAAGATATTCACCCTTGGAGGAGTGGCCCTAGTGGTTTCAGCAGTGGACTAGAACCAGGGATGCCAAGGTTCAAATCCTGCCTCTTCAGCAGACTCCTCACAACTTTGGGCAATTTCCTTCACCCTCCATGACCTCAGGAAACCACCTGGGGCAGGGAATTTACTTACTGTACCTGAATATAACTCACCTTGGATTTGGAATGGCTTGTAATCAAATCTAAAATCCAAATCTTCACAGTGTTTCTGGGGCTCCTTTCCTTTTCTTCTACAAGTAAAGGGAACCTCCCTATAAGTATAATAATTGTATATTAATTCAGTATTTTTCTGTCTGTCTTTTTTACTAATGCAGCAGATACTGAGAAAGTCCTGTCCATAACAGAATATTTTTTCAGTGGATAACAGGAGTCGGAATAATTACAAATTCAGTCCTGTGGTTGGCTTTATTAAAGATGACTTTTAGCAAAATGTGCAGTTTTGTTGAATTCTGTGATCCCTGCCCCTCCAACCTTTTCCTGCCTTGTCCTTTCCATCCCTTGCATGGTATTCAGCTAGAGGCGATCCCCGAGTCCCTGAAGAACATGCTGCTGGTGATGGATACAGCTGGAATTTTCCACAGTGCAGATTCTCACACTGGGTACTCAGACCTCTGGGAGATCACTTGGGAGAGAATAGACTGCTTCCTGCCCCATCTGAGAGAAGAGCTTTTTAAGCAGACTGTTATCCAAGGTAATGTCCCCTCCCCTTCTGTTTCCTTTACAGATATATTTTTCTCCTCTATATAACCATGTTTATCAGCTGGGTTCACTGCTGGTATCACAGTAGCATGTGTTGAAGCTCTGATAACCAAAGCATGAAAATCAATGGGGTAACTGAGTATTGATATATATTTTGAGGAATTGACAATGGGAGGCCTAGCTTGCTTCCCGGGGCTATTTATTTATTTTAAAATCTTATATACTGCAAAATCCAAAAATATATTTTTCAATGCGGTTTACAACATCACATACATAAATATATTAAAAAAAAAACAAAAAACAACAGCACATCGTACAGTTGAAATGGAGTATAGTTTTGGAGTTAATTGGTGGTGCATTCATTTTTGCTAAAGCATCTCATTCAGTACCGAGAGCTGCACACAGTACACCTTAAACGTGACCTGCAGCACCCTCTGTTGTTACACTAAGTGAATCTTCTCATAGCTTTGCAAGTTCATCTCAGGCCTGAATTACTGTCCCTCCCCTATTTCAGTGCAGAGCTGCACACAAGGGCTGTCAATGTACTTCAGTCCTGGTTGTCAAGAACTGATGCTATTGCTGTCTAGGTCCTAAAAACAGCTTGGTCAATGCATGTCAGTTATCGCAGTACTGGTCCCTTGTATATCTCTGCTAATCCACAACAGTCCTGTCCTACAGATTACCTCCTATTCCATTACCAATTGGCTAAAATGTAGGTAAATGTTTTTTCAGTATAGACAACTACCATCAAAGCACTTATTTGAACTCAGATTTCCATAGCCACAAGATTTAATCTGCTAAATTACTGAACCTGTAGCTTCTTTCCTAACACTTGTGATGTCAGTAAACTCTGTCCTGTAGTTCCACTATCTCTGACATTTGTCTCTTGCGACAGTGTTACTATCCCATGTGACTTAATATCTTTTTGCACAGGAATAGCAGTTGTCTTCAGGGCTGGAAGGCCAGTGAGGAAAGTGAGGAAAGGCCAGTGAGGAAACTCATGTGTGACTACTTTTCTTTTTTTTTTTTTTTTGAGGAGAAAACATGGAGTGAGAATAGTAAAAGCAGACAGCTTAATGCCTCTCTCTCTCTCTCTCTCTCTCTCTCCAGAACCAGCCCTTAGTATGCCTACAGAATCTCATTCTCAGAAGCCAGCAGCACCTTCACTCCTGACTGCTCCAGCAGAACCAAAGACAGCCACCCAGCCCTTGTCATTAGACAGACCTATGGAGTCTGGCATCAATGGTGAGACTTCACAGTGTTGGCAGGGATGGGGGGTCTCTGTCAGATTCTCACTATCTCCTTACACACACTGAGCCATGCATTCTCAAGTTTCTGGAATCTCTAGTTTTCACAATCATAGCAGACTGAGTCAAGCAGTGATTGTAACAGAAGAATTGTCTGTCATTCTTAACTGTCACTGTGATGTTTTCCATTGGATAGGGCTGCCTTTCTGCTGTCTATAGTCATGTTTGAGAGCAGCTGTGGGGCTGAGTCCAAAGTCTCCGTAGTGCTTCTTGCAGCCTATGCTGAGAATGTGGCTCCTGCAGCTCTTGCCCACGTATTCTGCAGCCAGAGATTAATGTTTTATTTTGGTTTGTCTGTATTTTTAGTCCATGTTTTTCTACAAGTTTATATTTTCTGTTGTACAACCCTTGTTCTATAAAAGGAAATGTGATTGTTTCCGGAGAAGTTTCTCTAGCATTTGCTTTGAGGACTGCACTGCTCTAACATAAATCATAGCTACAATACGTGCTTATAATCTAATTAACATGAAAAAGAGACCAGCCCTAGGAACTTTAGGGACTATTGCTTACTGTGGGGAAACTGGATGTTTCATTGAATTCGGAACCTTTCACCTCTAAATCACTTTTTCAAACCTGACTGTGTCTTATCAAGCCCAGTACCTTCCATAAGCACTAAATCCCCTAGTTAAAGGAAAATTTGTGCACATATACACACTTTTTTTTTTCTGATGTTTCTCTCTATTCTTGGGCACTTCCCCCTTCTCTCCTACTCCCACTACCTACAGATGGCCAAGCATGCAGCCACCACCCATTTAAAAGGACCACTTCCTCCTCATAAAAGCCAGTTTCCATCACTTCACCAGCTGCTTCTGACTGTGAGCAAGGCCTCTCAGTGCGTCCAAATATGTGTGTGTGAGTGCATGTCCAGTGCTACTGGACATGCCAGTATAACATTTATATGGCATTGTGTCAAAGCAGGATTTTTTTTTTATTATAATTACAGTGCTGTATGGTGAAAGGGTGGCGCATCTTTGCCTGATGTGCTAGTGCAAAATCTGCCCTAGACACTATTCACCAGACGGTCAGATCCCTGGCAATTTCAAAGCAATATTTTTATTTAAAAAAAAGAGAGACTATTACAGCATGTCTAAGGATATCCTTAATCTTTCATTTGAAAGGAAAAAGATGATCCTCCAACATGCTGACTGCTGGATTTTACACACAAGGGGGCCAATGCAATAAATGCGCATAGAAAGCGGGCGCTGAACATTCAGCGCCCGCTTTCTTAAAGCGCCCCCAAGGGGTGCGCCATGCAATATTTAAATTAGGGGGTCGCGTTAGCAAGGAGGCGCTAGGTTCACTTGCGCCCCATAGTGCCTCCTTGCTGACAAGAACCCAATCGGTTTTCCTAACTCGGCCATCTGCTGGTTATGAAAACCAACGCCGGGGGTTCAGGAAACAGAAGCTTGTCAGTTGAGCAATGATATTAAGTAGGAAGTACAGAAAAGCTTGTTTTAAACGTGCTCAGTTATTATTTATTTTATTTATTTATTTAGATTTATATTCCGCTTTTCGCACTTTTTTTCAGCGCTTCAAAGTGAATTACATTCAGGTATTGTAGGTATTTCCCTATCCCCAGAGGGCTTACAATCTAAGGGGGTCATTTATCAAAATGAGCTAAGGCGTTTTCGCATGCGTTAAGGGCTTATCGCATGCAAAAGGCCCCATTAACCCATGCAATAGGCCCTTACCGCATGCAAAAACATCTTTAAACGCATGCGATAGCACCATATCGTATGGTGCGATGCAAATTTGAAAAAAGAGGAGGAGTTAGGGGCGGGGAGTGGGCTGGGTATGCCAGTGTGCGAAATGCTATCGCACAGACTTAACGCCGATTTTAACTACACCTTTTTGAATAGCGTTAAGCCGTGCGATAGCTTGCGTTACTGGGCAGTAAGGTTTTATCGCATTTTGCGATGTCTCCTGAAAGGCCTGTTTGAGTAGATTTAAAGCTCGGGGGGGGGGGGGGAGGAGAGAGAGAGAGACTAGCCATAGTATCCCCTCCCTAGATAGGTATTTGTATCCCTATTAACTCGAGGTGAGGGTTAGGTTTTGGTGTAGGGGGTTAGGGGCCACTTTGACTTTCAATGTGAGACGTACGAACAGAACTGTGGTCTCTTGTGAAGATCTGAGGACCGACGGAGAGAGGAAACTCACTCCAAGATGAGATTTGGGCAATGTTCTCTCCACCTAGCTTGATGTTATCCAGGTAGAGAGTCCATCAAGCTAGGCTGAGGGAACATTGCACCAATCTCATCTTTGGGTGAGGTTCCTCTCTCCGTCGGTCCTCAGATCTTCACAAGAGATCACTGTTCTGTTCGTACGTCTCACATTGAATGTCAAAGTGGCCCCTAACCCCCTATACCAATACCTAACCCTCACCTCGAGTTACTAGGTGGGCCTACCATAGGGATACAAATACCTATCTAGGGAGAGGTTACTATGGCTAGTCTCTCTCTCGTTCGCTCACTCTCCCCCAGTGGTTGAATGCAGGAAATACATCAGATCTGGCACTTATTGCAAAGTCTGAAAAGGTTATCACAATTTGCGCTAACTTAGCTCTTCATATAGGTAAATAGCACAAATTGCGATAAACTGTATATTATCATAAACCACACCCCTTTTGCTATCGCATGCGATATTTATCGCATTTTGATAAATCCAGGCCTAAGTTTGTACCTCCAGGCAGGCATTAATAGCCTCATTCACATGCATTTGCATGTGATGAGCGCTATTAGATTCACTCCACGTTGGACGCATGCTAAATAGGCGCTAATCCCCTTATTGCATTAGGGTTTTGATTAGCGCCTATTCAACCCGTGTCCGACTGGGGGTTATACAGTGCGCTCGGCCCCAAGCTGTGTGTAAAATCTGGGGCTCATAGAGTCGGTGATATAGTCAGAATTTGAGGCTTCAGGATTGGGATTCTTTTTTCAAAGTTCTAACCTTGGCTATTGTTGGCCAAAAATAAATTAGTTTTCTAATTATTTTCCAAGAATCCCATTTGTCACCCCATGGCTTTTTTTTTTTTTTTTTTTTTTTTTAAATAGGAGAGGGCTGTGATAACCTGATGCTGAAATTTTTTCTCACTTAGATATACCAGGCACCCACATGCTCTTGAAACTCAGTTGACACAAGACAAAAGTTGGGAACTGGCGCACACAGAGGTGGTAACTGAGAGAGCAGAAAATCAGATTAATTTTACTGCATCAGATGCCTAATCCTGTTATAGCAGTGACAGCATGCTGAGACCTTGGCCAGCTTCCTTGTTTTTCAGGTGTTCAGATATACTTGAAATTCTGTTCTAGAATATGGTCCACAAAATGGTCACTTCAACACCCGGAAAAAATAGAAGAAATCAAGAGAGTTTAAAGAGCAACAAAGCTCATAAGAGACATAGATTGAATTTCCTTTCAGGAGTCACTGGATAGACTTGGATGTTTACTTTGGGGAAACAAGACCCTAAAATAAATATAACACCACATAAATAAGAGGCCTAATGTTTCTTGACCTGCCACAATGTTAGAATATTTCCTTCAAACATGTACTACTGCAACCTCTCAAAGCAGTAATATTTCTTGAAATCTGCGTCTATGATAACAAAACTTCATTTTACATAGAATATGGTTTTAATTTTGGATAAGCTGCAGAATTTTAAATAGATTTTTGATAATAAATATTTTTGATCATGCAGAGAATATATATTGTACATTAGTAATTTTGTATTTATGTTTGTATGATGAGACATAATAGATGTGAATGTTAATCACTGCTTGACTATGTTAATAAAGTTCTTTAAATACAAAAATGAATTAATAAATAGATATATGTCTGTGGATGGAAATGGTCAAACCTGAGAGCTAAAACTGATTAAGGATCAAATTGAAAGTGAAAGGTAAAATATTTTCTACAAGGACAAGCAGAATGGTAGTCTTCACACATGGGTGACATTGGATGGAGCCCGGTATGGAAAACTTACGTCAAAGTTTCTAGAACTTTGACTGAGCCTCATTTGAGTATGCTTATGCATGCAATATACCACGCGTCCATGTGGGGTCCCCTCAGTCTCTGCTTTTCCATGGAGCCTCGCATCTTGCAGTCGAGTGAGCCTTTGTTTTTTGCGCGAGGTCAATGTGCTTTTTTCAAGTGTTGTTTTGCGCTTCTTCTTTCGAGTACTCCTCGCACAGTCAGCATGGGGTCCCCCCCAGTTCTCCCATTAGCATGCTAGATAGGTTTCTCAGCATTTTAGGGTAAGTTTATTTTCGTTGTCGATTCCCCAGTGCGGCAGTGCACTCGGTGCCTGATGGCCATCAACAGCCGCCACCATCGATGTCAATCTCGCATCTCTTTTGTTTTGTGATATGTTCACTTCTGGTTGTAATCAATGCTCCAGGTCTACAAGGACTGTGTCTATCACGGATCCCCATGATAGATGTGTCCTCTGCCTTGGGGAATCGCACAACATCTGGGGTTGCAGTAAGTATACCAAGATGAAGGGATGTAAGATCCAGTTTGACAAGATGGAACACCTCTGTGGATGGAGAAGATCGATCAGCATTGGCAATGAGGGAACCTCTGAGCTGCACCAGTGGACACTGAGCCATTGACACTGGCAGAGTCACCAGTTCCGTCAAGGTCATCAGCTGACAGAGATGCCGGAGACCGGCCATCGTTCAGCTCCTCCAGGTCGAAGATGTTGGGTTCGTTGTCTTCTGCCTTGGCACCAGGGAAGGACCGATCCGAGCATCAAGGGAAGCCGAAAAAGCATCTGTTGATGCATGGTGCCAGGCACAGGGATGCACCAGCTTCTGCCCCTGAAGCGAGTAGAGCCAGCCTCAATCGATACCAGTCATATGCCATGGTCTCCAATCTCCACCAGTCCCAATGCTCGCTATCAATCCTCTTCTCTGTTCTGAAGAGGATCTGGTTACAACTCTTGGGTCCCAGCCTATTCAAGCATCAGCAATTTTCAAGGAGGAATTGGAAAGGCACATGCAGCTGGCCATGGAGAGCGTGATGTGCAGCATCAGCATTGAAACACAAACAGCACCAACACTGGCAGCATTGCTCCTCGGTCCTCTGCTTGAATCCCTGCACATGCTTAGCGCCTCTTCACTTGTCGATGACAGCGTAGACGAGGGCATCTATGTCCCCTGGGGGGGATGACTCCTATGTCCCCTGGGGGGGATGACTCCTCCATGGCTTCGGTTGGTTTCCCTTCAGAACCATCTCTTCCAGACTATTGAAGAAAGTTTCCACCAGAGGACCACTCCGCAGGTTTTGTTCAGGTGATGACAGAGGCCATCCCATTTCAGTTGATGATTGAAGAGGGTATCAGGCACAAAATGCTACATATTGTCCAGTATATGGAGCCTCCCAAGGAGATCATGGCAGTCCTGGTGCACAAGATCCTTGTGGAGTTACTGCTGAAGATGTGGGCACATCCCCTCACATTGCCTTCCATTAACAGGAAGGCGAACATGATTTATCTCATACAAAAGGCTCTCGGATTCGACAAGCATCAGCTATTCTACCAATTGGTGGTTGTCTATCTGCTCTCAAGAAGGCCAAGCACTCTCAGACCCATTTTTCGGCGACCCAGGGAAGGATCAGAAAGTGATGGATGCTCTTGGGAGGAAGGTGTTCCAGGGCAATATGCTTATTGCCTACATAGTGGCCTACCAGTTCTACATGAGCCAGTACATGCTCAACATACTGCAGTAGATGCAGGAGGTTGCTGAGGAACTGTCTCAGAAGCAGCAAGACACCTTCCAGTCGCTGGTGCATAAGGATCTGGAGTGTGGAAAACATGGGGTACATTTGACCTACAATGTTTTCAAAACTACATCAAGAGTCTCTGCAGTGGGAATAAAGTGAAGGACGCAGTGGCCCAGATCCAGGACCACCATGTGACTCCTAAAGCTCTCAACTGGCACTCGACCCATCCTTCTCAGCCACGAGGCCTTTGAGGTTTGGGTCCAAGAACATCTCCTTTCACTTGAAGTAGTACGACCTGCCGCCAACTTGCTCCAGTCAACACACCAGGCCTCTCATAGCTGTCCCAAGCAACAGAGGGCCGCAAAGCCCCAACTGGCACTTCAATCAACTCCAGGGACAGGGTTTGACTGGATTGCAGGGAACATAGCCAAGTCGCCCATACCCGAAGCGATGGACCTTCCAGTTGAAGGAATGCTGCGGTTCTTTGCCAACTGGTGGCCCAGTATAACCTCAGATCAGTGGGTTCTATCTATTGTTTGCAAGGGGTACAAATTAAACCTATTGGGTACCCCACCAAATTGCCCCTTGAGCCCTTTCTGGGGCCAGGTAGTACATTACGAGGAATGGATAGCAGAGCTTACCTACCTCTTAACCAGGGCAGTTGAACCCATTTCACCAGGACAAAGAGGGCAGGGATTTTACTCCCAGTACTTCTTGATACCAAAGAAAACAGGGGAGTCCGCCCTATCCTAGATCCAAGGGCCTTGAACAAATTCATCAAAAGAACAAGATGCTTTCCCTGGGCACTCTGATCTACTTCTTGCCAAAAGGGAACTGGCTATGCTTCCTGGATCTAAAAGACACCTACACTCACATCGAGTCACTGGAAGTAACTCAGGTGAGTGGTGGGATAACCACACTTCCAGTATTGCTTTCTGCTCTTTGGGCTCACGTCAGCCCCATTTGTCTTCACGAAATGCATAGCCGTGGTAGCAGCGCACCTTTGCAGACTGGGATTTCATGTTTTCCCGTATCTGTACGATTGGCTAGTCAAGAGCACATCTCGGGTGGGAGCCGCAGAGTCCATGTGCTTGACCCTCAGAGTACTGGAGACACTAGGATTCATTGTCAACTACCCCATCTCTGCCCATCACCACAATTGGACTTCAATGGAACCGTGCTAGACATGGCTCATAATAACATAAGATATGCTATCCTGAGTCAGACCAAGTCCATCAAGCCCAGTATCCTGTCTCCAACAGAGGGCAATCCAAGTCACAAATACCTGGCAAGTGCCCAAACATTAACCAGATCCCATGGTACTAATGCCAGCAACAAGCAGTGGCTATTCCCTATTGATTAATGGCAGTTTATGGACTTCTCCAGGAACTTATTAAAACCTTTTTTATACCCAGCTACACTAGCTGCCTTAATCACATCCTCTGCCATTGAATTCCAGGGCTCAATTGAAAAATAATTTTCTCCAGTTTGCTTTAAATGTGCTACTTGCTAATTTCAGGGAATGCCCCCTAGTCCTTGTATTATCCAAAAGACTAAATAACCATTTCTCGTTTACTCATTCCAATCCTTTCATGATTTTGTAGACCTCTATCATATCCCCCCTCAGCTGTCTCTTCTCCAAGCTGAATAGTCCTAACCTCTTTATCCTTTCCTCATAGGAGAGCCATTTCTTGCCCTTTATCATTTTGGTCATTGATAGGAGTATACTACCGTCCACCTGGACAAAATGGTCAGACAGATGATGAAATGCTAGGAGAAATCAAGGAAGCTGACCAATTTGGCAGTGCAATAATAATGGGAGATTTCAGTTACCCCATTTTTGACTGGGTAAATGTAACATCAGGACATACTAGAGACATAAAGTTCCTACGTGTCATAAATGACTGCTTCATGGAGCAATTGGTTCAGGAACCAACAAGAGATTTAATTCTTAGTGGAACGCAGGATTTGGTGAGAGAGGTAACTGTGGTGGGGCCACTTGGCAATAGTGATCATAACATGATCAAATTTAAACTAATAACTGGAAGGGGGACAATAAGTAAATCTCCAGCTCTAACATTAAATTTTCAAAAGGGAAACTTTGACAAAATGAGGAATTTAGAAAAAAACTGAAAGGTGCAGCTGCAAAGGTTAAAAGTGTTCAACAGACATGGACATTGTTTAAAAATACAATCCTAGAGGTGCAGTCCACATGTATTCCATGCATTAAGAAAGGTGGAAGGAAGGCAAAACGATTACTGGCATGGTTAAAAGGTGAGGTGAAAGAGGCTATTTTAGCCAAAAAAACATCCTTCAAAACTTGGAAGAAGGATTCATCTGAAGAAAATAGGATAAAGCATAAGCATTGTCAAGTTAAGTGTAAATCATTGATAAGACAAGCGAAGAAAGAATTTGAAATGAAGTTGGCCATAGAGGCAAAAACTCATAATAAAAACTTTTTAAAATATATCCGAAGTAAGAAACCTGAGAGGAAGTCTGTTGGACCGTTAGATGACCGAGGGGTTAAAGGGGCTCTTAGGGAAGATAAGGCCATTGCAGAAAGACTAAATGAATTCTTTGCCTCCGTGTTTACTAATGAGGATGTTGGGGAGATACCAGTTCCGGAAATGGTTTTCAAGGGGGATAAGTCAGATGAACTAAACCAAATCACTGTGAACCTGGTAGATGTAGTAGGCCAGATTGACAAACTAAAGAGTAGCAAATCACCTGGACCGGATGGTATGCATCCCAGGGTACTGAAGGAACTCAAAAATGAAATTTCTGATCTTTTAATTAAAATTTGTAACCTACCATTAAAATCATCCATTGTACCTGAAGTCTGGAGGGTGGCCAATGTAACCCAATATTTAAAAAGGGCTCCAGGGGCGATCCGGGTAACTATAGACCAGTGAGCCTGACTTCACTGCCAGGAAAAATAGTGGAAACTATTCTAAAGATCAAAATCGTAGAGCATATAAAAAGACATGGTTTAATGGAACACATCAACATGGATTTACTCAAGGGAAGTCTTGCCTAACAAATCTGCTTCATTTATTTTGAAGGGATTAATAAGCATGTGGATAAAGGTGACCCATTAGATGTAGTGTGTTTGGATTTTCAGAAGGCATTTGACAAAGTCTCTCAAGAGAGGCTTCTAAGAAAACTAAAAAGTCATGGGATAGATGGCCATGTCTTCATAGATTACAAACTGGTTAAAAGAAATGAAACAGAGTAGGATTAAATAGTCAATTTTCTCAGTGGAAAAAGGTAAACAGTGGAGTGCCTCAGTGATCTGTACTTAGACTGGTGCTTTTCAATATATTTATAAATGATCTGGAAAGGAATATGACTAGAGAGGTTATCAAATTTACGGATGATACAAAATTATTCAGAGTAGTTAAATCACAAGTGGATTGTGATACATTACAGGAGGACCTTGCAAGACTGGAAGATTGGGCATCCAAATGGCAGATTAAATTTAATGTGGACAAATGCAAGGTGTTGCACATAGGGAAAAATAACCCTTGCTGTAGTTACACGGTTAGGATCCATATTAGGAGCTTCCACCCAGGAAAAAGATCTAGCCATCATAGTGGATAATACTTTGAAATCGTCAGCTCAGTGTGCTGCAGCAATCAATAAAGCAAACAGAATGTTAGGAATTATTAGGAAGGGAATGGTTAATAAAACGGAAAATGTCTTAATGCCTCTGCACCACTCCATAGTGAGACTGCATCTTGAATACTGTGTACAATTCTGGTCACCGCATCTCAAAAAAGATATCGTTGCGATGGAGGAGGTACAGAGAAGGACAACCAAAGTGATAAAGGGGATGGAACAATCTGAAAATCCAAATACACCATATCTACTGGTTCTTTACCCACATACATATGAAATTTTTGAGATGTAACTTTAATTTCTAATACCATTTTGTTAATATTTAGTTCTCTGTAAACTTATGTGATATGCAAACGAATGTCGGTATAAAAAAGCAATAAATAAAATAAATAAATAGATCCTTTCAAAAAATGTAGTGTTTTTGAGGCAAGACTTCCCTTGGATAAATCCATGTTGGCTGTGTAACATTAAATCGTCTTTTCCTAGCGTGTAGCAGATGGACTCAAAACAAGTGGGTATAGTATGCTCGTGCTAGCAGTTGGAGACGGATCTGACGTCAGCACGGGTACATATACCCCCACAGGAAGTGAAGCAATTCAGTAATTTCCGTCTCCAAAGCAGTTTGGAGCTCCTTCACGCTCGCTGAGCGTTCTTCCAAATTCTAACGCCTAAATTCCTAGACGATATTTGCTAACGACGAGCCCCGCACTCCTGCGGTGATACCAGTCGGTCACTCCCCCAGTTGAGTTTCCCGAGGTGATTTCCGTGGTTCCTCGGAGGTAGGTGCCTCGGTCCGGGGGCCGACTCGTGGCAGGGACCTGCCCCCGAGCGAGAAGGGCTCGGGCGCGGCCTAGAGGCAGCCTCGGTCTCGGCGTGGACTTGGCCCCCGAGCGAGACGAGTTCGGGCGCAGCCTAGAGGCAGCGGGTGCACCTCCTTGAGTGCGGCGGTGAAGGTACTCGCCCTCTCCCCCCGCAGCCGGAGACCGCCCGGGTTGCAGCCGGGAAGCACCGAAGACGAGGTAAGGCGTATATATTTACTTGTTGGTCTCCGAGGAGAAGCAGAGTGTGCCTTTGGGGCGGCCAGTTAAGTACGCCGCCATTTCGACTGCCTGCTCGCCATCATCTTCTACCTGAAGTGTCCCGCCTATTGCTACGCGCACGGCGATATGCGCACGTTGCTACGCGCACGGAGATAGGCGCCCGTTCATAGGCGCACATTGCTAGGCGCCCATTCATAGGCGCACATTGCTAGGCACCCGTTCATAGGCGCACATTGCTAGGCGCACATTCATAGGCGCACATTGCTAGGCGCAAGTTCGTAGGCGCCTGTTTATAGGCGCACGTTGCTTTTCGCGCCCAGCGCAGACTCTTATTGAGTTCACCGGTGGCATGGAGCATAAGAGTGACCAGGCTTCGGCAGTGCCGGCACCTCCGGAATCAGGCATCAATCTCTGCTCTGCATGCAACCTCAGGGCCACACAGAATGAGAATGCAGACTCCCTATGTGCCCAATGTGAAGAGGCCCTGGGAGTCCCAGGCCAGGGCCGGTCACAGCCCAGCGTTCTTGCCGGTTCCGCAGGGAACACTCCGGAGCCAGCAAGCAGCAGGGAGCAGCCAGTGAACCAGGGGGGCCTGGTTCCCATACGGCCAGATATGGCTTCGATCTCCTGGGTGGAATTATTCAAAGGGATTCATACCTTTGTCATGATGCAGTCCGCTCCCCGACCAGGTCCGTACGTCCAGAATGACCTGGCCCCTGGACCCTCGCGGCCTAGGCGCAGCCACTCGCCACCTGATAGCCTCAATTATGGGGATTCAGACTACCAGGCAGAAGAAGATGAGCCCCCCGAGGAGGGAGAGCTTCCCTCGGGGGTAGAACCTTATCGGACCATGCGGCGCTTCTTTCCCAGAGCGGATCTTCCAGACCTGATCTCGCAATGCCTGTCAGAACTGGCCCTTCCGGGCCATGATACCCCAGGGGAACCTAGAGTGAACCCCCTGTTAGAGGGCCTGCGCCAAACTTCTCACCACTTTCCCCTCCTACAAGTGGCACAGCAGTTAATCGATCTGGAATGTTGGGGAGGTACCCGTAATGGAGAAGGTTTTCATGGGTAATGATTCAGATGGACTGAATCAAATCACGAAGAACCTAGAAGATGTGGTAGGCCTGATTGACAAACTGAAGAGTAGTAAATCACCTGGACCGGATGGTATACACCCCAGAGTTCTGAAGGAACAAAAAATGAAATTTCAGACCTATTAGTAAAAATTTGTAACTTACCATTAAAATCATCCATTGTACGTGAAGACTGGAGGATAGCAAATGAAACCCCAATATTTAAAAAGGGCTCCAGGGGCGATCCGGGAAACTACAGACCGGTTAGCCTGACTTCAGTGCCAGGAAAAATAGTGGAAAGTGTTCTAAACATCAAAATCACAGAACATATAGAAAGACATGGTTTAATGGAACAAAGTCAGCATGGCTTTACCCAGGGCAAGTCTTGCCTCACAAATCTGCTTCACTTTTTTAAGGAGTTAATAAACATGTGGATAAAGGTGAACCGGTAGATGTAGGATACTTGGATTTTCAGAAGGCGTTTGACAAAGTTCCTCATGAAAGGCTTCTAGGAAAAGTAAAATGTCATGGGATAGGTGGCGATGACCTTTCGTGGATTGCAAACTGGCTAAAAGACAGGAAACAGAGAGTAGGATTAAATGGGCAATTTTCTCAGTGGAAGGGAGTGGACAGTGGAGTGCCTCAGGGATCTGTATTGGGACCCTTACTGTTCAATATATTTATAAATGATCTGGAAAGAAATAACAACGAGTGAGATAATCAAATTTGCAGATGACACAAAATTGTTCAGAGTAGTTAAATCACAAGCAGTTTGAGATAAATTGCAGGAAGAACTTGTGAGACTGGAAAATTGGGCATCCAAATGGCAGATGAAATTTAATGTGGATAAGTGCAAGGTGATGCATATAGGGAAAAATAACCCATGCTATATTTACACAATGTTGGGTTCCATATTAGGTGCTACAACCCAAGAAAGAGATCTAGGTGTCATAGTGGATAACACATTGAAATCGTCAGTACAGTGTGCTGCGGCAGTCAAAAAAGCAAACAGAATGTTGGGAATTATTAGAAAAGGAATGGTGAATAAAACGGAAAATGTCATAATGCCTCTGTATCGCTCCATGGTGAGACCGCACCTTGAATACTGTGTACAATTCTGGTCGCCGCATCTCAAAAAAGATATAATTGCGATGGAGAAGGTACAGAGAAGGGCTCCCAAAATGATAAGAGGAATGGAACAACTCCCCTATGAGGAAAGACTAAAGAGTTTAGGACTTTTCAGCTTGGAGAAGAGACGACTGAGGGGGGATATGATAGAGGTGTTTAAAATCATGAGAGGTCTGGAACAGGTAGATGTGAATCGGTTATTTACTCTTTCGGATAGTAGAAAGACTAGGGGGCACTCCATGAAGTTAGCATGGGGCACATTTAAAACTAATCGGAGAAAGTTCTTTTTTACTCAATGCACAATTAAACTCTGGAATTTGTTGCCAGAGAATGTGGTTAGTGCAGTTAGTATAGCTGTGTTTAAAAAAGGATTGGATAAGTTCTTGGAGGAGAAGTGCAGTTAGTATAGCTGTGTTTAAAAAAGGATTGGATAAGTTCTTGGAGGAGAAGTCCATTACCTGCTATTAAGTTCACTTAGAGAATAGCCACTGCCATTAGCAATGGTTACATGGAATAGACTTAGTTTTTGGGTACTTGCCAGGTTCTTATGGCCTGGATTGGCCACTGTTGGAAACAGGATGCTGGGCTTGATGGACCCTTGGTCTGACCCAGTATGGCATTTTCTTATGTTCTTATGTTCTTAATGGGCTGCACCGGAGGCTCCATTCAAGGGGGGTCGGGCCTTGGCTGGCATGTACCCCTTAGCCCCGGCAACTAAGGACATGTTGGCGTGCCCTCAGGTAGACGCCATAGTCAGCGCAATTGCGAAGCGCACCACCATCCCGGTGGAAGGAGGGACAGCCCTCAAGGATACACATGACCGGCGTATGGACGCCATCCTGAAGTAGGCCTTTGAAGTGGCAGCCATGTCCCTACGAATTGTGACTTGCTGCACGGTGGTGACGCGTTCCTGCTTATCTCAGGCTCGGAACAACGCCCTGGGAGAGGGGATGGAATCAGCTCTCTCATTCCTTACTGACGCAGCCTCCGACCTCGTCCGTACGGCGGCCAAGGGAGTGTCATCCTCAGTGGCAGCCAGGAGGCAGCTCTGGCTACGTAACTGGTCGGCCGACTCCTCTTCCAAGACACGTCTCACGAGAATGCCCTTCGAGGGATTTCTCCTGTTCGGCAGCGACCTGGAGAAGCTGGCCAATAAATGGGGCACCTCTCCTTTACCTCGTCTACCAGAAGACAGACCACGCAGGAGGCAGCGCCCGTCTTCTAGACCACCCAGAGGTAGAAGCTCTCAGCGCTTCAACCCTTACGGGTCTCGCTACCAGGCACCTCGGTCGCAAGCCAGGAACCAGTCCTTTCGGCCCAAGCACAATAAGAGGGGAGCCGGCTCAGGTTCCGGCCCCGGCCGTACCCCACAATGACAATCAGCCGGCCCATCTGGGGGTAGCAGCCATAGGGGGCAGGCTGACCCTCTTTTACCGCAGGTGGGCCGAGATTACCTCAGACCAGTGGGTCCTCACCATCATCCAAGAGGGGTACTACCTGGACTTTCGTCGGCTCCCGCCAGACAAGTTTGTGGAATCTCCTTGTTCACCCCTCAAGAGGGCGGCGCTAGATGTTACCTTACAGAGGCTTCTCTCCCTCAAGGCCATAATTCCAGTGCCTGCAGGGGAGATAAATTCTGGGCATTATTCCATTTATTTCATAGTGCCCAAGAAGGAGGGCACTTTCCGGCCCATCCTGGACCTCAAGTCAGTCAACCACTATCTATGGGTACCCAGCTTTTGCATGGAAACCCTGCGATCTGTCAAAAATTCAGTACAGCCAGGGGAGTTTCTCACATCCCTAGATCTGTCAGAAGCCTACCTGCATATCCCAATCCATCGGGATCATCAGCGCTACCTACGTTTCAAAGTCTTGGACCAACACTTTCAGTTTCGGGCGTTACCCTTCGGGTTAGCCACAGCGCCGCGGATCTTTTCCAAGGTCATAGTAGTAGTGGCGGCGGCCCTCAGGAGGGAGGGAATTCTCGTCCATCCCTACCTGGACGATTGGTTGATCAGGGCAAAATCGCCAGAAGAGAGCCATCGGGCGACCAGCCGAGTGATTGCTCTTCTAGAGAGCCTAGGCTGGGTAGTAAACTTAAACAAGAGTTCCCTACAGCCGTCTCAGTCGAAGGAATACCTAGGAGTCCTATTCGACACTCAGGCAGACAGAGTCAGCTTGACTCCCAAAAGAAGAGAAAAGCTCAAGAATCGTCTGCAGGCCCTGCTGCGCGCCGTCCGGCCCACAGCTTGGGATTACCTACAAGTCCTCGGCCTGATGGCATCCACTCTGGAGGTGATACCATGGGCACGGGCGCATATGAGGCCGTTACAACGTGCCCTCCTATCCCGGTGGAGCCCGTGATCACAAACTTACACCGTACACCTACCTCTACCAGCCAGGGTACGGAATCAGCTGCGATGGTGGCTGCAGCACAGCCACAGGAGCCGGGGGTCCAGGATGTCCTCTCCGACCTGGACCCTGCTCACAACAGACGCCAGCCTCAGCGGCTGGGAAGCACATTGCGAAGGACTCACCGCCCAAGGGCGGTGGAGCAGAGAAGAGTCAGATGGAACATCAACCGACTAGAGGCACGGGCAGTCAGGCTAGCGTGCCTGCGATTTGCCCACAGACTGCGACACAGAGCAGTCAGAGTGATGTCAGACAACGCCACCACGGTGGCATACATCAACCGACAGGGCGGAACCAGAAGCCAACAGGTATCACTAGAAATAGCTCCCCTGATGACTTGGGCAGAAGCAAATCTCCGGGACATCTCCGCCGTCCACATCGGCGGGAAGGACAACACCGCGGCGGACTTCCTCAGCAGAGAAAGTCTACATCCCGGGGATTGGCAATTGTCACCCACGGCGTTCCAGATGATTGTGAATCAGTGGGGGACCCCGGGCATGGATCTACTAGCGGACAGGTCCAACGCTCAAGTATCCAGATATTTCAGCCGCAGGCGGGATCCTCTGTCTTAAGGGATCGATGCACTGGTACAACCATGGCCCCAGGGGATTCTGCTGTACACCTTTCCGCCATGGCCCCTGCTGGGCGCCATCATACACAGGATTCAGCGGCACAGAGGCCTGGTTCTTCTAGTGGCCCCGGACTGGCCAAGGAGACCCTGGTATGCAGACATGAGAAGATTGCTGGCATGGACTCCACTACCTCTGCCGCCGAACAGGGACCTGCTACGACAAGGTCCCATACTCCACGAGGATCCAGCTCAATTCTCTCTTACGGTCTGGCCATTGAGAGGGCTAGACTGAAGACACGTGGATATTCAGGACCGGTAATAGATACACTCCTCAGAGCACGTAAGTTCTCCACATCGCTAACTTATATAAGGATCTGGAGAGTATTTGAAGCTTGGTGCGAAGCTCATAGCACCAATCCACGTGCCACTAAGATTCCTATCATTTTGGACTTCCTGCAAGATAGTCTTCAGAAGGGTCTGTCTCTCAATTCCATCAAGGTCCAAGTGGCAGCACTTTCCTGCTACGGTCCACGGAGTTACGGCAATAGCATCGCCACACACCCAGATGTGTCACGATTCCTGAAAGGAGTCAAACACATTCGTCCGCCACTGAAGTGGCCCATACCTCTGTGGAACCTCAACCTGGTTTTGGACTTTCTAGCGGGACACGCCTTCCATCCACTTCGAGGCCTGTCCCTCCGTTTGTTAACCTTGAAGATGGTGTTCCTGCTGGCTGTTTGCTCCGCTCGCCATGTCTCCGAGCTACAAGCACTGTCTTGCCGTGATCCGTTTCTCCGAATCACGCCAGAAGCCATCCATCTTCGCACAGTTCCTGCCTTCTTACCCAAAGTAGTCTCGCACTTCCACCTCAACCAAACCATCTCGTTACCTACCACAGAAGGTTTGAAGAAGTCAGAAGACGGTCGAATTCTACGCCATCTCGACATAGGCAGGCTGCTGTCCAGATACCTGGAAGTATCCGAAGCAATACGAAAGACGGACCATCTGTTCGTTCTACACAGCGGGAAGAAGCAAGGGGAAGCGGCCTCAAGGACAACTATCTCCCACTGGGTCAAAGAAGTTATCAAGGCAGCCTACGTAGACGCGGGTAAACCACCACCTCTACAGGTCAATGCTCACTCTACCAGAGCACAAGCGGCCTCTTGGGCAGAAACACGGATGCTGTTGCCTGCTGAGATCTGTAAGGCGGCGACGTGGTCCTCCATCCATACCTTCTCCAGATTCTACCGCCTGGATGTCCAGGCCAGGGAGGACACGGCATTTGCAAGGGCAATCCTGCACGGACCTCGGGCAGCCTCCCACCCAGTCCAGGAGTAGCTTTTGTACATCCCACTTGTTTTGAGTCCATCTGCTACACGCTAGGAAATGTAGAGATTACTTACCTGATAATCTCGTTTTCCTTAGTGTATGCAGATGGACTCAGCATCCTGCCCGGCTGCCAATATTCATGGGATTTCACAGGCTCAAGGTAAGCCATGTTTTACTGCATAGGGCATCCACCCTGCCGGGTGTCGACGCCTTCCGGTTGAGAATCCTGGCGGTCTCCAGCTACTATCAACCGGTCAGCGTAATCCTGTTTAATTAATCAATCGGTCAGTACTCATATATCTATAACAGCTTTGCAAGGAAGATTGCTGAATTGCTTCACTTCCTGTGGGGGTATATGTACCCGTGCTGACATCAGATCCGTCTCCAACTGCTAGCACGAGCACACTATACCCACTTGTTTTGAGTCCATCTGCATACACTAAGGAAAACGAGATTATCAGGTAAGTAATCTCTACAATCTATATGTTCTGTGATTTTATTCTTTATAATAGTTTCCACAATTTTTCCTGGCACTGAAGTCAGGCTTACTGGTCTATAGTTTCCCAGATCACCTCTGGAGCGCTTTATATATCAGGGTTATATTGGCCACCTTTCAGTCTTCAGGTACAACCGATTATTTTAATGATAGGTTACAAATTATTTGTAATAGGTCTGAAATTTCATTTGTGAGTTCTTTCAGAACCCTGGGATGCATACCATCCAGTCCAGCTGATTTGCTACTCTTCAGTTTGTCAATGTGGCCTACTACATCTTCCAGGTCACCGTGATTTTGGTCAGTTCATCTGAATCATCACCCTGGAAAACCGTTTCTGGAACAGGTATCTCCCCAACATCCTCCTCACTAAACACTGAAGCAAAGAATTCATTTAAGGTGTTCCAAAGTGCTCCCACTCAAATTGTACTAACTACAGATGCGTCCACACTGGGGGAGCTCATGTAGATAGATTTGGCACCCAAGTTGTATGGTCTGCCCAGGAACATGTCTGTCAAATCAATTTCCTGCAGCTTAAGGGCAATCAGGAACGTGCTGTGGGATTTCACAGATGGGCTGTCGAACAGACCAACAACCAAGTGACAGTGTGGTATATTAACAAGCAGGGAGGTATGGGATTGTACCTCCTGTCTCAGGAAGCTGTCCAGATCTGTTCTTGGGCCCTCTCCTATGGGATCGTGCTCAGGGCCATGTACCTGGCCTGAACGGAGAATGTAATAGCAGATACTGAGTCATGCCTTCAGACCCCACAAATGGTCTCTGGACCAAGGGGTCACGAATTGTATCTTCCGACTCTGGGGAAACATGAATGTGGATCTTTTCGCAGAGCCTTGGAACAGAAAGGCTTCTCAGTTCTGTTCCCTGTACAGGACACTCAGCAAACCAGCCTCCGATACCTTCACTCACTTTTAAGATGAGCATTTCCTGTATATGATATCCTCCAGCTTCACTGGTAGCAAACACTCTCTTGAAGCTTTATGAGAATAAAGGGACTATGATCCTAATAGCCCCACATTGGCCAAGATATCTGGTTTTCACTTCTCTGAGAGATGTCCATCCAGAAAATGATCAGGCTGGGGACTTCCGCAAATCTCATCAACCTGGATTGAGTCTGGTTGCATCATCTCAACCTGCAGACCCTATTGCTCACAGCCTGGATGTTGAGAGCTGAGTATTGCAACCGCTCAATCTCTCAGAGGATGTGTCTTAGGCCCTGGTGGCTTCCAGAAATCCTTTCAGTAGAAAGTGCTATGGACTGATGTGGAAGAGGTTTTCTGTGTAATTTGAGCAGAAGACCTAGATCCTTTCTCCTGCTCCCGACAAAAAAACTGCTTGACTATCTTCTACACCTGTCGGAAATTGGTTTGAAGACCAATTCTATTAGAGTTAATCTGGGAGTGACTGGTGCATATCACTTTGGTGTATATTGTATGCCCATCTCTGTACAGACTATAGTTGTACATTTAATGTAGAGTCTGCTTCAGTTGAAGCCTCCTGCTGTGTCTTGGGACCTCAACGTTGTATTAGCTCAGCTGATGAAAGCTCCCTTTGAGCCACTGCACTCCTGTGATCTGAAGTATCTGACCTGGAAGGTCATATTTTTGGTGGCGGTCACTTCAGCACACACAGGGTCAGCAAGCTCCAGGCCTTAGTGACTTGTCCACCTTACACTCAGTTTTTTTTGGCAGGGTGGTCTTACTTATGCATCCTAAGTTCCTGCCTAGGGTAGTGTTGGACTTTCATCTTAACCAGTTCATCATCCTGCCAACATTCTTTCCCAGGCCTCATTCGCACCAAGGTGAACAATCTCTACAAGTTTGGACTGCGACAGAGTCTTAGCCTTCTATCTAGAGCGGACTGAAACCCATAGACAGTTCACCCAACTTTTTGTTTCTTTTGATAGGAATAAGTTGGGGATTGCTGTTGCCAAGCAGACACTTTCAGAGTGGCTAGCAGACTGTATTTTCTTCTGTTATGCCCAGGCGGGACTGCATCTTGGGGGCCATATAAAGGCGCACTCTGTTCAAGCCATGGTAGTGTCAGTAGCCCACTTGCGAGATGTTCCCATGGAGAAGAGCTGCGGAGTGGAGTTCTCTCCACACATTCATATCACATTGTTTGGATAGGGATGGATGACTTGACAGCAAGTTTGGCCAGTCTGTCCTTCAGATCCTATTTGAGGTGTAGAACCCATTTCTGTTCCCCGCCTAGAGCACATTGTTTTTGTTCAGGCTGCCTCTCCCCTGTTACCAACAAAACAGGTTATTGTTATGTCCGTTGGCACTTATTTGTGTTTTGTTGGTCCCCTTTTATGTTTGGGGACAACCTGTAGCTAGGGATTCACCCATGTGTGAGGGCTGCCTTCCTGCTTGTCTTCTGAGAAAGCAGAGTTGCTTACATGTAACAGGTGTTTGAGGACAGCAGAATGTCAGTCCTTACAAAACCCTTCTGCCACCCCGCAGAGTTGAATTTCAAACGTGAACTTTTTTCATTATTTTATTATGCTTCTGAATTCTATGATATAAGTCTGAGGGGACCCTGCATGGATGCATGGTATATTGCATCCTCAATGAGGCTCAGTTAAAGTTTTAGATACTTTGACATAAGTTTTCTGTGCCGGGCTCCAGTGATGTCACCCATGTGTGAGAACTGACCTCCTGATTCCCTTGGAGAACATCTTTTACAGGTAACCAACTCTGCTTTACACTCTGAGTGATAGAGCTCTGGAATATTTTAACACCTGGTCTAACAGAGCTGTCTTCTTCACTGATGCTTAAAAATAAATTTGATATACTTAGCTGTCCTTGTTCTAGCTATATAATGACATATATTTAGGTTGAAATGTCCATGAAGTCCAACCTTAAGTAGCAGTGAATAAGTACGAGGCAATCTGAAGAACAAAAGCCTAAGACACTCAATAGAATCCTCGACATCATGGAAAACCATCTTTGTGCAAATCCTTGTCCCTTGAAATGCTATCTGTCTAGCACCAGGGGGGGGGGGGGGGGGCAGTGAAGTGGAGGAGTTGGGGGATGAGGCTAGATAAAAATGTAAAGTTTCACAGAGGGATTTATGTGAAGGACCACTTAGGGAACATGTTTGAACTGTTTCAAATCTAAGGACTTTTTAACACTAAGGCTGTAGAATAGTCAGATTTGAGGCAATATTTTGATAGAGACTTTCAAGAACAAAATGAGTATACATAGAAACATAAATAGATATAAGAATATATGAATAGTCGGCTAAAGAATGGATGAAACCCTCCAAAAAAAAGCCTAAACACAATGGACAGCTAACTTTTCTGCTGCACATTTTGTTACTGAGAAAGTTGTTTCCATTTTCTGAACCCTCTTTTCTTATCTACAGAATCTGAGAAGCCTCCAAGCCAAGGAATACCTGCTGTAGTGACATCTGGCTCCCCTACTGTTTGCACATCTGTTAGAATGAGCCCAGTGACAGATATACCTCCTCCAATAACCCAATCTCCACTGATCTTACAGCCTCTTGCTTCACCACTGCAAGTTGGGGTCCCACCCATGTCTCTGCCAATCATTCTCAACCCAGCCCTCATAGAAGCCACCTCACCTGTTCCACTTCTGTCCACTCCTCGACCTTCTGACCCATCAACAACCTCTGAGGTTAAATAAGAGGAGAAACAGAAGAACTGTATTGGAGTACTGTATCACTAGTGAACTGCAAAGGTAGAAGGTGCTGGCCAAAACTTACCTGTCCTTTTTAATTAGAGCTCACTAAGGTCTCAGAAACAGCTGAGGAACGCGTGACCCTGAGCATCTCTCAAGCTAACTGCAATCTTCCACTCAACACTCTCTCAAGCAAATTACTAACCTGAAATCAACTGACACCCACTACCACAGAGAAAGAGCTCATTACATGAAAACTGTACTGGCACCAAGCTTTTTACCTGACTTACTTTCAGGAAACTGGTAGCGGTAACCTTTATTCAAGTGTAACTCCACAGGAAGTTACCTGTACAGAAACAAAGATGCTGCAAAGTGAACAGAAAAAAGATGAACTGGACATCATTTTGTTGCTTAAGTTGGTTGTATTTTCTAAGTTATAATCTCTGGGGAAGTTTACAATAAACATCAGTACTCTTTGCTTTCTTTTCTTTGAAGACACACAAGAAAATAGACATTTTTGGCACTCATGTTCACAGAGGAATCGGTAGGCTAGTGCTGTCAGTGGTATAATCTAGCTTCCTTATCTTACAAAAAAAATATCAATATAAAAAAAATCTAGGCTTACATTCTTTCTAAATGTTATTAGAGCTAAAGTTGCATCACAATCAGTTTTTCAATCCCTCAGATGTTCATAAATGTTAATTCAGCTCTATTTAGGTTTGAAAGAAGCTTCTTGGCCAGTATTTTCTTTATTCTGACTACAGTTTTGTCTTGACATTCCTTTAGGTTTAATATCTGGCCATACTCCTCCTGCATACCCTTTCCTAGCTGCAGATCACACCCATCTGAACACGCCTCATGCATTCATCTGCACATGGCCATCTCCATGCCAAATGTCACATATGTTTAATCTCATCCCCTTAGTGTCCTTGCTTCCAGCCTATAATATTTTCTGACTTGCTGCAAAATTCCCTGACTCCTAGAGCTACAGTAGGGTTGTGAAGCCAAGTGGTTAAACCGTGGATTTTTTTTGTTTAAACAAGGAGAATTAGCCTGCTTGTTCCACTAACCCCTCTCATACTAAAAAATGCACTACAGGATCTTTTTGATTGCATTGCTGCATGAGGTATATTGATGCTCAGACCCCCCTTGTCTAGAGAGAAAAGAGAAATTGTTGAAAGAGTTTAGACACTTTGTGGTGATCCTAAGAGAGTCCAAATCATGAAGTAGTAAAACTTCCTGGGCTTCTTGTGCTCTTGTGTGCTCATCCTGCAGTATGTGGTGAATAGTGTTCTGTTGTAAGCACTTATGATGTCCCAGCCTCAGAGCAGCACTGCATGTTCAGCTACTTCTGTCTTAAGCAGAATGAGTTCATCAGTGTGTCTTCAGATTCTAGAAAAAAGTGTAAAGGAGAAAACCGTGTTCAAACAGCCATTGTGGTCGTAGAAGGGAGAGAAGGTGGTGCCCTTAGCCGAAACTGTACAGTACCTCAGAGTTTTGGGAGCTGTGTAAAGCACTTCACTGGAGCCCTGGAACTGATAGCAGACATACTTTACATATAAAAATGCACAGGATATTTCCCAGTTCTCTGCTTTGGAAGAGATTATTTTAAATGCTGAAATGCTGCTTGTTTAAAACATAGAAAATGAGTAGCTTCCCAAAGACTAAACTAGTTCAGGGGTCAAGTTCCAAAAATGTAAGTATCTGAGTTTTTAGCTGATAATTCTCCTAAATTTAGGCCTGCAATTCATTTAGATGCCTAGGGCTAAAAATCAATGCTAAGCGCCTATCTTGTTTTCCTGGCCCTAACTCCATCTCTGTAACTGCCCACTTTGTAGGCTCCTGATGTTAGGTCCCTAGTGAAAACAGGCTTCTAAATTTAGATGTTCAGCCTAGTCAGTTTTCCAAGGGACTGATGTAGGTGTCTAACTCTCAAAATTAGGCACCTAAATCCTTTAAAAATTGATTTCTTTGCCTGTACTTTATGATTAAAGTGATGCAGGAGTACAATAGTAAAATTATCTTAAAGTGATACAGAAAGCACTTGTGTCAGCAGTGTACTGTTTATAAGACCATTATTGTCCCATACGGTTGTGACAAAAATATAAGCTGGTAACTTTCTTGGGGTTTGTTTTGACCTTCAGGGAATACAGAGCCTGAGGCAAATGAGCTGGAGTAGTTCTCATGAGATTGAAGAGCAAGGGTGGACCATCTGCCACTGTACATGCTGAACCTCTGAAATCTTCACCATCGCAGGGGCCGCTACAACTTCAGGCCCAGCAGCACTCAGAAATGAGAAGTGAGGTACAAAAGAGAGCAGGAGTTACCACAGTGGTTAGGGTCCCTCAAAGCACAGGGCCTGGGGTAGTCGCCCCCATTTCTCCCCCTAAGGAGCACCCTGATCTCTGTAGCATTGCCAGTCTCAGATAGCCTAGGAATAGAGCCCAGGTCTCCTTTGTGGCAGCATGCAGCCTATCGTAGAGCTTTACTTTGGCTGTCCTGTCTCACTCTGTCCCCTTCTTTTACCCCTTTGTTTACCATAATTGAGCTTGAGATCCAGAGTCCTTTTCACAAAGCCTCCCAGCATTCCTATAAAAGAAACCTCAACAATTAGCTGACCCAGCGGTTTAGCAGCAGTGCTGCGTGCTTCCATGCAGAGGGATCCAAGTTTGATCTCTAGACTGGCTCTGTCCAAGGATGCTGCAGTGGTAGCATTTTTACAGTGCATGGGGAGAGGGAGTTCCCAGTCAGTACTTGAGGCCCATGATTGTAGAGTTCTGGTAGAAGCCCTAGTGCATGGCCCCTTGCTGAGGACTGTTGCTGCAATAGCTTGGGTGAGTGAGTTTGGAGGTGATATTAAAAAGGCAAAAAATCCCCATGGAATTCCAACTGAAGGCACATAGAGCTGCAGACTAACAGAGGCAATTCTGGAGCAGGAAGACACTGAGCATTTTACTTTTGCCACTTCTGTTCTTCAGTAAAATTGTGAAAAATCTGTAGTTTTCACCCTTGCAACACATTTGTAAAACTAAAATTTTGCTTTTCACAGATCCAAGAAGCCTGTTTATATCAACTCATTGATTTTGCACAGTTTTTCTCCCCTACAACTTGCCCTTGACTGCACTAGAATTTAACACTTTTTTGTATAAAAGATTTGGATTTGAACACTGTGGCAAAAAAGTATCAATATCTCTAAGTTATTCTCCTAACAAAAGATTTAGATGCCCATATTTAAAAGTACAGATAATGTAGATATTCAGCAGGGTGCTGCCATTTAAGTGCTCTTTTGAATTTAGCCAGATAAAATCATAGTTATCTGCATAATGCTGAATATCGGTGGTGTTTTAGCTAACTTAACTCGAGCAAGAAATGTCCTAGAACACCTCCAACTTAGCTACGGGTCTGATTCACTAAGCTTTCTTTCCCATATGTATAGAATGGGAGAAAAGTCGTAGTAAATCAAACTCTTAAATTTTATCCAGATAATGACTTACAGGCCTATAAAGTAAAGCGCGGCCGCGGTTACCCTGTTTCTAACTCGCTTTGTACCCACAATTTGGCCACTTAAGTCTAACCCGCGATTCACTATCCGTTTTTACCAATCCTTACTGCTTCTTTAAATCGTACCGTATCCCTTTCTGCCTGTGGCATGTATATGATATGTAAACGATCGGATTAGCTATTCCCTTCCATACAGTAACGTGCGGCCCGATTATAGCCTTTTTAACTAACTGTTTTGCCGCGTCTTTAACCCGCTAATTTACCTCTTACCCTGACCCTGGCGTTAGAAGGATGTGACAGCAATAGGCAGGCTCCGGTCAAATAAGTGGGTGGGTTGGAGCAAGCAAATAACATGTGGCCTGGTTCTCCTACGCTCGGGCCTGGTTCTCCTATGCTCGGGCATCGGGGATTGCCAGTCCTCTCTCCATCCCTCCCGAAGCAAGGCGCAGGGCGAAAATCGACTCGACATGTTATTAAAGCAAATAGAAATTGTAACAAAAGTAAACTTACTGCATGCTTCCAGCAGCCCCAGTCCTCTCTCCCCTCCTCCCGAGGCGCGCACCGCGGCTCCCCTGCCTCCCGGGGGCAGCCGGCGGCAAAAGCGGCTTCCAGCAGCCCTGCCGGCGAAGGTGCATGAACGCACGTCCAATTTGGGCGCTCAAGGCAGCGAAGGCGCATGAGCACCCGGACGGCGTGTGCTCATGCGCCTTCGCTGCTTGAGCACCCAAATTGGACGTGCGTTCATGCACCTTCGCCGGCAGGGCTGCTGGAAGCCGCTTTCACCGCCGGCTGCCCCCGGGAGGCAGGGGAGTCGCGGTGCGCGCCTCGGGAGGAGGGGAGAGAGGACTGGGGCTGCTGGAAGCATGCAGTAAGTTTACTTTTGTTACAATTTCTATTTGCTTTAATAACATGTCTAGTCGATTTTCGCCCTGCGCCTTGCTTCGGGAGGGGGGGAGAGAGGACTGGCAATCCCCGATGCCCAAGCGTAGGAGAACCATTCACTTCCTGGTACCTGTCATTTCAAATGACATTTGAAATGACAGGCACCAGCGCACCCAGGATACTGTATAGGCGCTGTATAGCGCTCTATACAGTAAAATGGATTGCGCTTCATGGACGCGCTTTGGACCCGGCTTGCATTTGCGTCTAATTTAAATACTGTATCGCGCGGTATGTGATCCGAACTGCGCGTGGTAAACGAGCTGGCGCCTGGCACTGCCGCACCTTTTCTTACGCGCCCTTACTGTATCGGCCTGTTAGAGAGGTCAATACAGCAGGAACTGTTAAAAAAAAACCAAAAAACATGGTTTGTCTGGCTATGCCCAAACTTAGCCAGCAAAATCATCTCTATATGGAGCTCTTACTTTTCTTACATCCTTTTTCCTCAAGCAACTTTCTTGAATTTCCCAATATTTATTTATTTATTTAATCATTTTTATATACCGAACATTCGCGTTAACTTCATGTCGGTTTACAGTAAAAACATGATAAAAAAACAAATCCTTAATCATTTTCATATAAAATAATGTTAATTAATATTCAAATAAAATAAATAATAAATATCTAAAATAAAATAAACTTAGATAAACAAAATAACACTAAACTAAAATCGATAAAATGAAATAAAACAAAGCAAAAAAAGTGCATTTGGAGTTCAATGATAAAATGAATTTTGAAACATTATCATTAAGATACATATTACAAAATAATAAACTACAATATAAATATTAAGATAAAACATTATAATAAACAAACTCCTTAAAATGCATTTAGCCACGGGAGAGTAATTGATAACAACTGGTTAGCCTGGCTGGCTAAATGCCTGTTCAAACATCCATGTTTTCAATTGCTTCTTGAATGACTGTATGTTTTATTCTAGCCTGATGTTAAGTGGGAGCGAGTTCCAAAGTTTTGGCCCTGCCAGATATAGGGCCTTCTCCCTGACTGTGTTTAAATGAGCTGACTTAGGTGACGGGATGGAGAGTAGTGCTTTGCCTAGAGGTCTTAAATTACATTGTGGAATGTGTATATGAAGGGAGGCGTTTAACCATTCTATGTTATCACCGTATATTGTATTGTGGATTAGTGTCAAACATTTATATTGGATTCGAAAATAGACCGGCAACCAGTGAAGGTCCATCAGAACGGGGGTGTTGCATGGGACGGATAGTTGAAGGAAGGCCCAAAAGGAGAGTATTGCAATAGTCAATTTTGAAAAATAAGAGAGCTTGAAGGACTGTTTGAAAGTCAGCACTATGGAGCAACGGTTTCAGTTTTTTTTAGTGTCTGCAGCTTAAAAAACCCATCTTTAACTGCGGTTTTTATGAAAGTCTTTAAGTTCGCTGTCCAGCGTGCAGCCTAGGTCCCTAACTTCATGACTAATAATATGTGAAGGACAACTCATATTAATGTCCATCAGAATTTTATCTGTGACTTTGTTTCAGATAAGAAGGATTTCAGTTTGGGAATTATTAACAGAGAGTGACATTTGGGTAAGTAATTGTTTTATGGAAGCAAAGTAGACATCCCATAGTTTCAACGTTTTCTGGAAGGAATCTTTGATGGGTAAAAGAATTTGGACATCGTCCGCATAGATAAAGTGAACTAGTCCTAAGCCAGCCAAGAGTTTACACAGAGGGGCCATGTAAATGTTAAATAGTGTAGGCAATAGAGGATCCCTGTGGTACCCCAGAGGGGAGGTTGACTGTCTCAGATTCAACTGGGACCTATTTTGACCCTAAACGTTCTATTAGAGAGAGGAAGAAAACCAAGCAAGGGTCGAATCTGTTAAGCCAATTTCTTGAAGTCTTAAAAGCATCGAATCGTGATTAATAGTATCAAAGGCTACTGATATGTCCAGTAAAATTAATAAATAAGAGTTCCCATAGTCGAGGCCTCTTAACATAATATCTGACAGGGAAATAAGTAGGGTTTCTCTGTTGAGAAACTTCCAAAACCCGAACTGTGATGGGTAAAGCAAATGATTATTGTCCAAGTGGTCCAGTAATTGTCTATTTACTATTTTTTCTAACAGTTTTGCCAGAAGGGGAAGGGTAGAAATAGGACAGAAATTGGCAAGGTTATCACCATCTAGCTGGGGTTTCTTAAGTATGGGTTTGACTACCACACATTTTAATGCATCTGGAAAAATGCCTTCTTCTAAAGAAATGTTAATGTCTGCTAAAGGTCGAGCTACTATATCAGGTACAGACTGAATAGATTTTATTGGGATGGAATCTAATGGATGAGCCGCAGGATTCATTTTTTTAAGGATGTTAGCAATTTCTAATGATGATACTGTATCAAACGTAGACCATCTGATGGATGGATTGGAAGGAAGTGATATGATTTGCTTAGGCGAGGAAGCTAAGGTGTTTAGAATGAATTGAATTTTATCAACAAAAAAGGTGGCAAATTCATTAGTTTTTTTCTTTAAGTTGTCCGTGGAAGGCGACAATTATTTTACCTTTGTGAGCTCCGATACATAAGCAAACAAAATTCTGGGGTTGTATTGAAAATTCTGGGGTTGTAATGAAAATTGTGACTTTTTCCCAAGTAAAAGTCTCGTTTGGCTAAGTTAATTGTGGATCTATACTTATGAAGGGCTGCTCTATAATGTGTGAGTGATGTGTTATTACGATGTTTACGCCAGCGTCTTTCCAGATGGTGCAGACCGTGTTTAAGGGATTTTAACTGTGTGGAAAACCAAGGGGCTTTATGTTTTGCAAAAGGATAAATCCACTCCCTTAGAGTAGGACAGAGGGTTTTAGCTAAATCTGACATGGTCTGAATGCAGGAATTCACAGCGGTCGTGGTAGTAGAGACATCCAGATTGCCAAGAGCCTAAGGCAGTCTAGCTATAAGATCATCCGTCTTACAAGATTTTTTAAATTCAATTTCAATTTTTGAAGGAGAGGATTTTGTAGGCGGAATTTTAAATACTAAGGTAGAAGTAATAAGATGATGATCTGACCAGGGCACTGGCAGGCTGTTAGGAGGGTCTTTAATATCAAAGGCATCATTAATGAATACCAAGTCCAGAGAATGGCCGGCTTTATGAGTTGGAGAATTCACAATTTGGGTGAAGCCGAATGCCTCTAAGGCAGATGAGAACATATCACAACTCTCTGACAAGGGAGCTATGCCCATGTGTAGGTTAAAGTCGCCAAAAATAATGGTAGGAATATTGGGATTAATGATGGTTGAGAATAATTTGATTAAAGGTGAGCAATTGTGTTCTAAAACGCCTGGAGGTGTGTAAACTAAGCAGATTTGAAGTGAATTAGATTTTAAAAAGGCTGTCTCGTATTGCGGTGTAATGCTAAGATTCTGTTGGACAAGGTGGAGTTTTTTATGGGCTAATAACATTATACCTCCTCCTCTTTTTGATGGCCTGGGAATCGAGAAGACATCATATTGTCAATGGGGAAGTTGGTTAATTAGAACTGAATCAGTATATTTCAGCCAACTCTCAGTGATGCCACAAATATCCGGCTTATATTCATTAAGGTGATCAAAGAGTACTGGAAGCTTCTTAGTAAGAGACTGTGCATTGAATAGAGATTAAGATAAGACCATAAGAGCCATCAACTTAGCATTGGGGGTAATACGAACTGGGACAAGAGTCCTTTCTTGATAGGGAATAGTTCTTATGTTCCTGCGTGAGTTCTTCCGATGGAAGGTAACTCTGCTGTGAATTGACAGTTCCTCCATATTACAGAAAGTACTTACAGCTAGCAGTCCGAGTCCAATCTTAGTCTGAAGAAATAAGTATCGGGAAGGCACCCAAGGGGAGCGCAGGCACGTGGCACCGACCGCTTTGGTGCCTCTTTTGACCTCGTGCTGGGAGATGACGTCGGCGAGGGGTGGGTCAACTCTGAGCAAGTTCGATGAAGCAGACAGGCGGTGGGTAAACAGCAGCAGTTATTCCAAGGTCTCGGGATGGAAATCAAGAGGCAGTGCTCGATCCCTTGGGCTATAAGAGCATCCGACTGCTTCAGTGCCTCTTTTGACCTCGCGCCGGGAGATGACGTCGGCAGCGGGCGGGTCAACTCGGAGCGGTCTTGGGGAGAGTTCAGTGAAGCAGACAGGCGGTGGGTAAACAGCAGCAGTTATTCCAAGGCCTCGGGATGGAAATCAAGAGGCAGTGTTCGATCCCTTGGGCTATGAGAGCCTCCTCCTGTAAATGTTGATTTTAGAACTTGAATGGTGATCTTTGCAGTGGTGATGGGGTATTTTAGTGCCGATGAGCATAATGCAATCATCTGGACAGGCCTCGCACAGCTCTCTCCTTTTACCCCAGCTCGTGGTCCCCTTTCCTTTATCCATTGTTACTCCAGTACTGTATGAGCTTTCCAGACCAATCAGGTCCCTTCTTCTAAAGATGTGACCTGGATGCTCTTATAAGCTCATGTAGAATGATAATTCCTCTTGTCCCACCTCTTGCTCCTGCAGTAACCAGGCCAGCCGTGTGGTTTGCACTCGTCAGGAACTGGTGGAGGTACCGGAGAGCATCTCCGTCAACACGAGATACCTGAATCTGAGATGTAGGCTCTTGATCTGCCACCACTGTCCAAGTTTCTCTTCTGTATTTCAGACACCGCTGCCATCTCCAGAATAAGCTGAGGAGGCGCTTTCCGTCCCAGATGCACCTGCAGGACGTCGGGCCCAGTAGCTTTCCCCTGCTGGTCCGGTTTTCACACTTCCACTTCTCAGGCAGTTTGGGTGACTGCAGCCGCACAGGTGGTGAATCATTCCGGGGCCAGCCCCTGCGTGCTTTGCAGCTCCACAGCTCTGTTACCCCTGGCCTGTTTCGTGGTTTCCTTCTGCTCCTGCAGACTCGGACGTTCGCTGCCCCCAGCCTGCTCCTGGTCTGCGGCTGTCTCATTACCTTTTACAAACTTTGCCTTTATTTCAACTCCCGTTTCCAAGCTGCTCTTTTACAAGTAATGGCTTCTTTAATTCAGATTCTACCTCTACCTCACTATCCTCCTGAAAGCTGCCATTTCATCATGCACACTTGATTTTTAATGATGGTATGTAGTATTTCACATCACAGACCAGTTAGGTACCAGTATGTATGTGTGTATTAGCATTCAAGTACTTAGTTATTTACCCTAATTCTTCCAAATCATGGCTCACACTCTGGATAAAGCTCCCTTTAAATCTATCCGTTCCCATCCTGCAATCCAAGGAGATACCCTGATAACACATGCTTTTCCAAGGTTCAGGACTGAGGTTAATTTTGCAAGAATACTTGATTATTTTATTCTTATTGCAATTCTGAGATTGTAATTATGTGACTGGCAACAGCATCACTCTCCATCATCCTGTGAGCAGAGGTGCAACACTGGGGGGGAAAAAAACCCCTTGTAAAGTTAGAGAATAGAGGAGAGAAACCAAATTCTAAGAGGATAAATTTAAAACAAGCACGTGCATGCCCAGATATACGGATATGTAGTCGCGCGAACATATATTTTATATCATGTAATATAAAATATGCGTACATCTACCCAACAACATATTCTCATATCTAAAAGATACACATGCTGTAATGTTAAATCAGCCAGATAAGTAGTGTTTTAATACATATCCGCTTATCTTACTAACAGGGTCTTTCATCAAAATGCATTATGGAATTAACGCCATAATGCATGCGATAATTACGCTAGCACATGGCACAAATGCAAATTTTTGGAAGGGATGGGTTCAGGGAGGAGTTTGGGCAGGATTTATGAAAATGAGGGGCAATATTGCACCATGCAATAGCATTACTCATGCTATTGCACGGTTTTAACGCTGGAAATAACTACATCTTTTTTCCTGGCTTAATGCCAGGCTTATTGCTGTGCAATATGCCCGAAATGGCCATAATTTATTTTTTTTTCTTTTGATTTATATTCCACTTTTTGCACTTTTTTCAGCACTTCAAAGTGGATTACATTCAGGTACTGTAGGTATTTCCCTATCCCCAGAGGGCTTACAATCTAAGTTTGTACCTGAAGCAATGGAGGGTAACGTGACTTGCCCAAGGTCACAAGGAGCAACAGTGGGATTCGAACCCTGGTCTCCTGGTTTATAGCCCACTGCTCTAACCCTAGGCTACCCCTCCACTCTCTATGCAATTAGTGATAAATGTTTAGAATTCCATTTTGCTATTTCTGGGCTTGAGAGGGAAGAGACGTGGAGTGGAATAGAGAGAGAGCCTCTGGGGAGGCCCTCACAGTGTGCAACTATTTATATCTCTATAGGAGGGCCATCTAATAGGTTGAGGTGAGGTGTTGGTGGTGGTTTAGGGTTTAGGGGCCAGTTTCTCATGTAGAGTGACATGTACGAACAGCACGGTATAACTCTGTGAAGATTTGATGTCATTTGGAGTGAGGAAAGTCTCACAAAGATGAAATTTGTACTATGTTATCTCACCCTAGCTTGATGGTACCCTGTTAGAGAGTCCATCAAGCCTAGGGTGAGATAACATCAAAGCTGCCACTTACCCAAAGAAGTCAAAATTTATCTGTATAATCGGCATAAATCTGTTTTATTTGTGTATTTGTTCTCCTAATTGTAATCATTTAGACAAGAAGATTTAACTTGGATATTTTTCTTAGCAATTGTTGGCTTTTACATGGGTGATAAGAAAATTAACCGTTTTAGCAATTAGGCTACCAATTTGTCCAGTGTGTCTGTAGCTCATGTAGACCCTCCTGGCTCTTTAGCCCAAAGTCCACTCCATCACTCAGACCCCTCCCCCAGTCATTTTTGCACTTTTAAGATTTTATGATCACTTACACCAGGTATTGAACAGAGATAAATAAATGTGAGTAAAAGGCAGGCGCATATCGGTTTGGCAGCTTTTAAAATAGCAACTTACATGCATGCATGTTGGCCCCTCCCCTGGATTCCCCCTGGTCCTCCCCTTTTTTACATGCCAATATCCGAATGGTCCCTGTTTTCCGCGCATATTTAGCAGGTTTTAAAATAGCGTGTAGTGGAGCATGTGCTATTTTACACGTGCATGTGCTATTCTTTACACATGCATCATTTGAAAATTTACCTTTAAATGAGAACTTTTTAAAAAAATATAAAACAGAACATGTGCTTACTGTTCAGTAATGAGAATAATTTTAATCTATATACTTGTATCAAAACAGGAGTCTAATACAGAAACGTAGCATAGGACAATAGAAAAGAACCAACTAGTCTGTTCCATTTAATTTCTGGTGCAGTGGTGTAGACTCCAGCTGATATTTTTGGCTTTACCCTCACAACCAGGGATCCTCTGTGCTGTCAGTGTTAGCATGCTTTGTGGTTTAATATTTCAGAAACAGATGTGCAGCCATCTCTGGGATAGATATGACAGTATATTTCTGATGTCCGAGCTGCCTGAAAGCTTCCATGAAGGAAGAGGGGAAATGGAATGTCCAAATTAAAGTTGAGTTGAGACATAGTAAATCAGACACTTTATTTCTAAGCTTTTTCACTATAGACACAATAGGGGGAAGAGCCTTAGTAAATCAGGCCCAAAGTGACTTATGTTCAGTCACAGAAAGAATCTGGCAGATGGGAGTATTAAACTCACTAATGGAATGTCTTCCAGCTCAAATCTAACCTTTCTCTCTCTCTCCACAGACAAGCTAGTTTTGCTTCATGACTGCCAGTTTCTCAGAAAATGTTTTCAAAGAAGGTGCTTCCAAGGCTAGTCAGATGGAAAGTTAGATTCACCAAGGGGGTAATTTTCAAAAGGATTTATGTAACTACTATTGTAGCAATTTTCAAAAGTTATTTACTCACAAAATGTGCATTTAAGCAAGTAAATCCTATGGACACTTCAAGGGCATATATTGTAGCAATTTTCAAAATCCCATTTACTCAATTAAAACTAGGTTTTACTCAAGTAAATGCTTTTTAAAATCAGGCCCTAAAACTTTTTAAATTGATAATGTTTTATATTTATATATTTTAATTGGCGTTTGCATTTTAATCTGTGTGACAATCCACTTTACAAATATCAAGTCTTACGTTAAAATGTGCTGGGAGTGGTGTCTTGCTATGTAAGAGTGTCACCATACACACTTGGAGAGACAATTGTCAGTTGAATGTTGCAAACAGCAGTTCTATCAAAACCATGTCAGCAAAGATATTTCTGTACACTATATCACGCCAAGCACATTCATAACTTAGCCCTTATGAATATTACATAAGAAGGTCATTAATAATTTTTTTCCTTTAAGTTTAGAAAATTTTTACCAAAACCTGCAGTAGAACAGTCCAACTGCTGTTCCACTGAACACAGCCCTATGGTACAAGAATTAAAGGCAGGGAGCATCGATCAATGAAACAATTTTGATTGGCTGTAAGACTCATTCTCCCAGGACAAGCAGGATGGTAGTCCTCACATATGGGTGATGTTATCAGGCGGAGCCCTATTACAGAACACTTTTGTCAAAGTTTCTAGAAACTTTGACTGGCATACTGAGCATGCCCAGCATGCCATGATCCCTGTGTCCACAGGGATCTCCCTTCAGTCTCTTTTTTTTCCGCGCTGCAATTTGCCTTGCATTTAGGAGCTCTGTGAGATTTTCCTCACGAAACACTTGAAGTTTTACTTCACAAATAATTTCCCTACATGGGTCTCCCTTTGCGTACATTTCATCGACGCTCGATGAGTACTATGCCCTGTTTTCCGGTCGGTTCCTGTCACCTCACTATCAGTTCCCCCAGGTTACCAACCGAATTGCGGCCCTCTTTTCTCCCTATGTCTATCACCCTCTGTTCGCCCCACGATGCCCGCGAGTGTCCTTGCTGCGATCTTCCATCGGGACTAGAGGGATTGGACATCCACGGTTCCCGTTGCCGCTAGGGCCGCCATCGATGCCCCTACTGAGCCACCACAGATTCATGTGGAAGTACCAGTAACGCCTAGCCTGTCTCCCCCTGTAGCTGCGCTACCTTTACCAGCTTCCAGGGCGGAGCTGGATGTCCTCGTCCATCAGGCTGTCCTCGTCCATCAGGCTGTCCTCGTCCATCAGGCTGTCCTCGATGCCTTCCAGAATCTACTAACATCAGAGCCATCGATATTCGCATCGTTGTGGCACTGCCACGTTCTGCCACCTACCAACGACAGCCTAAGTCATCGATGCCAACTCGTCCTTCTGAGCCTCCACGGACCCCTATACCTATCCCAGGATCCTCGAAGGGTGATGGGCACTCTAATCCCGCTTCTGCACCGATCCCATTGAGACCTAAGTAAAGGATGTGTCTGAAACCATCCCTTTCGACCTGGTCACTAAAAAGGACCAGAAGTTTTTGGGAGGTTCTAGGTCGTAACATCTTCCAAGAACTATATTGGTGTCACATATTGCTATTTACCAGCTATGTTTGACACAACACCAAGGGAACCTCTCTGTCATCCACATGAAATTCGAGCAAAATGTGATTGCTTCAGAATTCCTCCCGTTGCCAGCAACAGGACTCCATACTAGATGGTAACCTGGCTTACGGCCCGAAGTCCAAGATAAACTAGCTGATCTGCCTTGCACCACAGATAATCTCTTCGTGCACAAGGTCCAGCAGACAGTGGCTCAGTTGCAAGACCACCGCGAGACCCTGTGACAGCTCACTACGTTTCTAGCACAGCAGAGAGGGATGCTAGAAGGACCTTTTACCACTCACGCTTCCATGTGAGACCAACTGATATACAGATCACACCAGCTCCACCAGTCGGGCAGGCTCCTGGATTTTTCAACCTTGCCAGACAACAGAACGGCCATCCCACTGAGGACCAGGGCCGGGATACCATTACCCAGACGCAACAAGGCAGAGGGTTTTAATCCCGCTATTTCCTACTTTCAAAGAAAACAGGCGACCTCCGCCCATCCTGGACCTCAGAAATCTCAACAAATTTCTTCTGAAAGAAAAGTTCAGAATGATGTCTCTCGGCACCATGCTTCCCTTACTACAACAAGGGGGTTGCCTCCATTCTCTGGACTTTCTATACGCTTCATAGTGAGTCGACAATATTTTCAATACCAAGTTCTGCCATTCAAACTAGCTTCGACAACTTGTGTATTTCACAAAATGCCTAGCAGTGACTGCCGTTCATCTATAAAGAACAACAGCATTCACACGTTTCCTTACCTGGACGACTGCCTAATTAGGAGTCAATCCAAACAAGGAGCTCTAAATTCTCTAAGACTCACTATAAATCAACTAAATTTGGCTTGAATTTCTGATCAATTACCATAAATCCCATATGTAGCAGATCTGGGAACTACAGTCGCAGCGGCCTTCCTGCCCAACAACCGCGCAGACATCCTATCAAATTGCCAACATCTCTGCGCACATGCAACATAGCCTCAGCCCATCAATTCTTTCACTGCTGGGTCACATGTTTTCCACGATCCACATCACTCCTATGGCCAGACTAGCCATGAGAAAAATTCAGTGGATTTTAAAATTTCAGTGGCTCTAAACCGTTCAACCGCTTTTGTCCCTCATCCATATCACTGATCCAGTACCAAATCCTCAGATGATCTTGGCCACGGTCGCATCCAACTTGGGTTGGAGAGCTCGTATCAACACCCTCCAAACCCAAAATGCGTCGACTCCGCTCCATGAAAAGTCTCAGATCAACTTCCTGGAGCTTTGAGCCATGCGTTATGCCCTTTATGCCTTATAACACTGCCTCTCACACAAAACTTTGTGTATACAGATAGACAACATAGTGGCAATGTGGTACTCGAACAAACAGGGACGCATAGGCTCTTATCTGCTCTGCCAGGAAGCCGTGCAGTTCTGGGCCTGGGCCCTTGCACACTCCATGCATCTCTGGACCACTTATCTAACAGGCATACCAAACATACTAACAGACCATCTCAATCGATGTCTCCATCCCCACAAGTGGTCTCTGAATCCATGTGTAGCAAGCAAATTCTTCTAGCACTAAGGTCAACCAACCATCAACCTCTTGCATCCGAATTGAACCACAGAGTGGACAGATTCTGCTCCCTACACAGGCATCGAAATGTGTTAGCCATGGGCGCCTTTGCTCGCCCCTGCAACAAAGGTCTCCTATATGCATCTCTTCCAATACCGCTCATAGCCAAAACTTTCATGAAGCTACAGCAGGACGGGTTTTCAATGATTCTCATAACCCCGTACTGGCCTCGACTAGTATGCTTCCCCATACTTCTCAACCTATCAGTCCAGGAACCAAATTGCCTGCCCACAGGTCAATCTCATAACACAGACTCCCTGATATTCTCAGGTACTTGTAGCTTCACAACAACCTTCCACGCGTAAATCTTACCATTCAAAAGGGGCAAGATTTACCAAATGGTTTGCACAAAAAGGTACTGGCCCCTTTTTCCTGCCCCACACCATCTCTATTAGGCTATATTGGATACATTTCGGATTCTGGTCCCCAGACATCCTCCGCACGGGTACACCTCAGTTCCATCTCAGCGTACCACCAGGGAGTAGGGGATGCCCTATTAACGGCTCAACCCCTTATGAGTCTGCTTATCATGGGTTTTCTACAACTTAAGCCTCCTCTAAGATCACCGGTTACAGAATGGGGCCTAAATGTACTTACAAGGCTCATGCGTTCCCCCGTTCGAGCCTTTGCATTCCTATAACATTAAAATTCTAACATGGAAAATTCTTTTCCTCATAGCTATCACCTCTGCTAAAAGGGTCAGTGAGTTACAAGCCCTTGTTGCATACTCACCCGACACTAGGTTTCCTCCATGACTGAGTGGTCCTCCGTACTCACCCTAAATTTCTTCTTAAGGTGGACACAGCCTCTCACCTTACTCAGCCTATAGTCTGCCCACTCTTTCCCAAGGCCTCTCTCTCACCAGGGCAAGAGGGTTTGCACACCTTGGACTGTAAGCATACACTTGCATTCTATCTAGACCGCATTGCACTCCATAAGAAATCCACCCAACTCTTTTTGCTTCTTTGTCAAAGACAAGCTGCGAGTTCCAGTGGGCAAACAAACTCTCTCCAACTGGCTAGCAGACTGTATTGAATTCTGCTATGAGGAAGCAGGCCTTCCTCTCCAGGGGTGAGTGCAGGCACATTTTGTAAGGGCCATGGGAACATCGTACCACACTATCGTTCAGTACCAATTTCCGACATTTGCTAGGCTGCGACATGGAGCTCTCTTCACACATTCACAGCCCTCTACTGCTTAGATAAGGAAGTCCATCAAGATTCTGCCTTTGGCTAATATGTCTTGCAGAACTTTGTTCCAGTATAATCCCCATCTCCTTCCACAACCACCTGCTGGGATTTCAGGCTGCCTCATCATTGCCAATAGCACCCCAATTATTGTGCCTGCTGCACGAGTTGTCTGCTATTAGCCTGTTGTTGTATGAGTCAGCCTGTAATTTGCTAATCACCCATATGTGATTAGCAAGTTACTGTCCTGGGAGAAAGCAGAGTTGCTTATCTGTAACAGGTGTTCTCCCAGGACAGCAGGATGTAGTCCTCACGAAACCCACCTGCCACCCCGAGGAGTTGGGTCCACTTACGTTTATTATTTTATTTTTTCCCTCGCGCTTTTTGCTACAAACGAGATTGAAGGGAGACCTCGGTGGACACAGGGATCATGGCATGTTGGGCATACTCAGTGTTCCGTAATAGGGCTCCGCCTGATGACATCACCCATATGTGAGGACTACATCCTGCTGTCCTGGGAGAACACCTGTTACAGGTAAGCAACTCTGCTGTCTTCAGCTTTATTATTGTTATTGTTGTTTGTATAGCACATACCAGATGTAGGCAGAAACAGTCCCTGATTCTTGGAGCTTATAGTCTAGTCAAGACAGATGAAAAACAGATAGAGATAAAAATAACAGGAGATAGTGATGAAGGGCTACAAAGGCATGATGGGAAGACAGGAGTTTGTGGAATACAGCTTAGGGTCCTTTGTTTTCAGTTTAAACCAATTTTCACCCATATATTCCCAGATATTTCCAAAAGTGATATGTTTAAACCGATTTTCACCCACAGATATATTAAAGAGCAGCTACAGAGTTGTAGATGCAGCATCTCAAGGCCTCAAGCAACTGCTGGAAGCCAGTGTGGGCTAAAGTGCCTGCAGCATTTCAAGTCCCATCCCCCACCAAGGAAAGTGCTTGCTCTCCAGTGTCGCTGATGTGGCACTGGAGAGCAAGCGGCTGCCTCTCCCTCCCACAAGCAGCCAAAGTGCCTTCTGCTTTGTGCCGCCAATGCAGCATTTCAAGTGGGCCATGCCTACCCGAAGCACTTCCCGGCAAGCTCACTGGCCCCAAGCAGAAGTGCAGTGCTGCAGAGCACAGGAGTCTCAGTAAGCCTGCTGCCAAAGAAGAGGAGAAGTCTGGATTCAGCACTAGTAAGGAAGAATGCTGTTGCAATGGGTGGGGAGAAGAGGGAGATTCTCAGGGGTGCAGGAAGAGAAAGGGTCATGCTAGGGGATGGGAGCAGAGACAGGAATGTTGCCATTTGGGTGAATGGGTAAATATGCTTAGGCACTGGCTTCTGTTCACCAAAGTAAACTCCTCTGTTTACCCAGAAAAATAGTAAGTCACATTTTTCCACTGATTTTCTCCTGTTTTGTTCTTGTCATAATAAACCCTGATAAATTTGCTGGAAAAAAATTTTAAAACGCAAAAAATGAAAATGAAGGTCCATTAATACAGCAAAAGACCATGAAAAATTCCATAAGCATCACAAGCAGAGAAATAATAAACACTTCTGTTTATTATAATCACACTTCTGTGATTTTAAAATACACACACTTTGGTTTTGTTTTTTTTTTTTTGCTTAGAAGCTTTCTCCTGTTCTTATGGGCTGCTTCTAACTCAATTGAAACTAGTCCAGGCTGATGATATTATACCAGGAGCTTTCTTTCACAATTGCCTAAGATTTTCTATATTTTTAACCCTCTCCCATCTAACCCAGCATTCTCAGTGACATCTCTCTGACTGAGAGGCCTGGACCTTGCCTCTCTCCTCAAGTTTATCACACTCTTAAGGGACCCATATCATGCTACTCATCCTAAAAAGATTTTTTATTATTGCCGAACTTTATGATTTCTATTGAAGAGAAAACCCTCTTCGTTATCTTAAATAAAAAATGTTTAAGAGCGAACAGCGGTAGTTTCATATACAATGGTAATGTATAAGTACCATCCACGTTACCCACATAAATTAGTTATAAACAAACCACTGTCCACCCTTCTGGTTGATATTACCTTGTGAATCTCATAAAAAATGTTAAATGTGTCACATTATTACTATGAAAAATATGCTAATCTCAATGTGTCTCAACATGAGACACTCCCTTAAGAGTGTGATATTTTTGATCTACCCACCTTTATGGTTCTTGGGTTGTTTGGTTTCTCTCTTCAAGTTGGCACATCTATGCAAGCCAGCTAGTAGATTCACTGTTGCATGATGGCTGGGACTCCTCCAAGCCCAGGAGCTGTTAATGCTGCTGCTTCTGTAGCATCCCCAGGTAATTTGAGGAGCCAGTATTGGGTAATCCACACAGTACTACTGCTGAGCCATTGGACTGGCCTTGCACCTTTCTCTTAAGTTCTCAGAACAGATAGGACAAGAATCCCTACAGTGATTCCATCTCCATGGATGCTTCTCCCTTTTCTTTCCTCCCATAATTTAGGTGGTCTAAGCCTCCAGATTTTCTTGGTTGATAAATTTCTTAACATTTCAGGGTAATTACAAGCATGGGTGAGAGGGCTGGAAATTTTATCATTTACAGTACTGTTAGGAAAATCTGTAAAGAGTAGTTTAAGAATACAGATAATGTACATAAATACAAAAGAATAAAATGTACTTTTTACAGTGTAATAAAATGTCATGTAAATTAAAACATGTTTGCTTTAGTGCTGATTTGATTTTGTCTTCAATTTTTAATAACCTGGTAAAGACCAACAAGAAAAGGGCACATTTCTGGCATATATTCTTCTGCATCGAGACATCTGTGATGGGAAATTCCTTTTTCATTTTCTTTCACAGGCAATAATTGGACCATCAACTGTGCTGGGAATAGTTGTGTGTAAAATCTACAGAATAAGTTGTATTTTCTCAAAATTTCTCGTTTCCCTAAACCTTGATTCTAAAGCAGTGCAGTGCTGGAGCACCGCATGTGCCCACTTACCAAATTCTTCAGTATGAGAGTCGTATATAGCAAAATGTTGCGGGCAAACCACATTATGAGGGGCCAGTAAGTCTGGCAAAAAGTGAGAGAAATGCTCAGTAAAAGGTCAAATATTGATTAGTGTAGGTTTGGAGTTGCTCTGCTGAGGTTGTCCATGGTCATTTTTAGGTCAGTTTTCTGAGCTATTTTCAGTTCTTTGAATCTAGTTTTGGAAGAATTCAGTAACTGGGTGTATATAATTGCAGCATTTTTTTTAATCTTAAAAGTTTTGTTTAAGTAATTAAATGACATGAAGCATGTAACTATTTGCTGATATATTAGAAAAATATTTCATTAATCAGTTATTACATTTCAAATAAAGATATATTGCTTCATAAAACAAAAACAGTATCCAAGTAGGATCACCACCCCCTTCCCATGGGACAAGAAAACATGAAAACAGAGCTTATGCATAAATTCTAAGCGCTTCAGTCCATAAATGAAGAATTCAAGAAGTCATTCTGTTGCAAATAATGTGATGGTTTTCCTTCCACCAAGTTATAATGTCAATGATAGTGACATGTACAATTCTCTCAACACAGCCTTCTTGAAGCTGTCCCTTCAACAAATCCTCTGTACTCCCATCATTAAGTCAGATGCAAGTGTTTATAGATTAATGCCTAATATAAGTTGAACAAAAATTCAAATTAAATAATACTCTTATAATAATTGTCAATAACTTCCTGTATCTAATAATCCCTTCATACTGTTACTATCGGCATAATGTTAAATCCTTTATTCTCCCATTCTACCATAAGATAACAGACAATATACAAAGACACAAGCAACCTAGATGCTCATTCATCCATTCAGACACTACATAGAATACTATGACATAAGTTATTTCACTGAAGTGAGGGCACAAATTCATTCTTTCCATTTTCCTCATCAAACTTTGCTGCCTTCATCTATGACACACAAACACATGATGACAGATAACATTATCAAACATTTGAGCTGAAAAAAAAGTATTTGGATCAAAAATTAAACAAAAAGAAATAAAACAGATCTGTTCATAAAAGCAAAAAGGAATAACTGCAGAAAATAAATCTTCAGGTTCTGTATCTGGCAAAGCAGGCATCATCTTGTTAACCTTGTTAAAATAAAATCTCAATACAAAGAAAGGTTAACAGCTTACAACAAGATATTACTTTCCTCTTCTCAGTGATTCTATGAAACCTTTTTGCTAAAACAAATACTACGCCTATCAATCAACTATAATGCAAACTTTCATGGGTAAATTAGGTGTTAGAACATGCAAACAGAATACACATCTGCTTTGGTAGCAACCCTCCTAAACAAGTGAAAGATTAAGCTAATTTTATAGAAAGGGGGGGGGGGGGAAGCATATAGAGCCATGCACGAAGAGAAACAGAAAACTTCAAACATTTCATTTCTAAACAAGTTAGAATTCACCCACTTACAAGATAAGCTGCTCTTTCTCTCTCTCTGTAGATCAGAGCAATAGGCAATGCTAACCCAGTTTGAATCCAAAAAAGTTACCCAATGTTTAAAGAAACCAAATGTTCTAAGTTTCTGCACAAACTCAATAAGATACTATCTACTTAAGAGAACCCCCAAGACTTATATCACATCAAACATAAATCTGTGTAAACATTTTTTATTATTTATGAGTCCACACAATAAAAACTCTAACTAGACAGAAAGTACTATCTAGCTCAACATTCATCACATTCACACCATTCAATCATCACAATAAAAACATCACATTGTTTAATATTCACAAATTATTGTTTGTATATACGTCAGAAAAGTACATGGACACACAGTACAATGAATCCCATTAAATTGTAAACTATGTCTTGTGCAACTATTAACACAAATGCTCTAATAAATCATATTCTCCAAGACTAATTATGGACCACTGGATCTATAATATAAATCATCACTTAAAGGCTAACCCTTTCAATGAAAACTTCCAATGTCCAGCGTCCAGATAAAGATTCAGCACAGTCCACTGGACTCCTCCAACAAGCGATCCTTGTTTCACCCGAACACCACGGGCTTCTTCAGGGATGAACTCTCGCCAAATCTCCACTCACCAACAAGTCCTCTTTAGACCAAAAAACTATAATTAAAAATCTACTCAAAACCCCTTATACACACTATATCCCATTCAACCCAACCACTTACCTTATATTCCAAGTAAATGCACTTCTGAAATGGCTCAATTCAATTCATCGGTCTCCAACTTAATTTCTTTTCTTCACTTTAAATATCATTCAAACATATTGAAGATTGTTTCAAAAGATAATATTTTAAACCATTATATCCGGTCGCACAAACCGCAACCAAGAAAATAATACAAAATTAAAATAATCGAAGAAACACAACGCCATTATCTAAGCAAGCTCAATATGAGCCATTAAAAAGGGTATATATTCCCCACTGTCATTTTGAATGAACTATGGTACAAGCAGAACTATATAAACTTAAGCAATTTGCTAATTCAAAATCATTTACTGTAAAAATCAACTCATTTTCCCACATCCTTAATTCTCCATCAGTCTATCACTTTTAAACAGAAAAAGCAATCATTTAAATGAGTTTTCTCCTCTGTTTGTATTTGTATATGAAAGACAGTTTCAGTTTCCTCTGTCAAGCATTCACCCCCTCCTCTGCTGTTAAAGCCTCAATTCCCTGTGTCCTTTCAGGTTCTAAAACCTCAGCACTGGTAATTGCTTCTACAGCAATAGAATCATTAAAAGCCTCACTAGAGAAATTTAATATTTCCTTGTGACCCAGTTGTTTACTGCAAGTTTAAATTGAGACTGAGCTGTGATTCCTGGATCTGGAGCCGTTCCCTGCTCTGAGAATTTATTTATTTAGAAAGTCTTTTATACCAATATTAGTGGGGACATCATATCGGTTTACAGCGAACTCATAAGAAAGTAATTACAATGAACAGGGAAAGGGGAAAAGGGATATAAAACTGAAAGCAAGTGAGGAGCACAAGAGCAAAATCGCAACGGGCAACAAGAGCAGTTATAAGATTGTCATAACAAGAAAGGCTATGTACAAATTAATACCGCTATCGACAATATTTGATGCAGAGAGATTATAACACAGAGCAATATTCCAGCAGGAGCAAAAGTACAGGGGCTGTTAAGTGATGTGGGGGAAGGCTTGTTTAAATTGGGCAGACAGCAGTTCTGCACTGCAATGATAGTCAAAATTGTAGTAGCAAACAAAAGCATAAGATTTGATTCAAAAGAGTTCCTGATATTTGCCAACCATTGCTGGAAAAGACAGGTAACAATTTCAGAAATCAAATCAGAATTTTGTCCTAATGCTATAAGGTCCCTTAAGTCTGCAGTCTCTGTTTGACTCAGTAATTGTGCTGGAACATTAAATGTCATGATTGGTACAGCCAGACATGCTATCAGAAACCTGGTCAGCAGAGCTGTGCTAAATTTACACATGATGCACACACATTCTTTGTGTCACTTTGTAAATATATCTAATAAACTACAAAAAAACAATCCCATCCCCAATAAAGTGTTGCAAATGATGTAATATATAAGATCCTGTTCGTGGTACCAATTGTGAAAAGGTGGGCTGAGTGGATTATATATTTTATCATAGAACACATTGTACATAACCTTGTAAAAGCAAAATTTAGTTTACCAAATATAATGAATAATTGGTGGAAAATTGTATAAGCAGCAAAGACAATATCAAAAGTAAATATCAGCAATAAGCACATAGCATTACATAGCGTAATCAAGACAGTTATTGCAATAACACAGAAATAAAAAAAATGTATACTGGAATTACTTTCCTCATAGGCCTTCCAATCTACGAGATAGCAACTTCATGAAAAATGGAAGGCTTACGATGTCTGGATCCCCACAAATCAGCTGTTCACTCTCTGTCCGTGGCTCTTTCAAAAAATCACCATTGCACGCAGCCTTTTATATCTCATTCTCTTTAGCTTTAATCAGTGTCTACAAGTTAAAAGTTTCAATTTGCACCCATGGCTCTGACATTAGCCATCAACAGGGCCGAGGGTTCTATTTGAGGTATTTCCTCATTCTGAAAAGGAATGGCGACTTGCACCCCATCCTCGACCTCAGGACATTGAACAAGTTTCTCATAAGAGAAAAGTTCAAGATGGTCTCTCTGGGTATGTTGATCCCACTCCTCAGAGGAGGAGACTGGCTGTGCTCCCTCGATCTCAAGGAAGCTTATGCACACATTGCAATTATCCCCAGCCACCGCAAGTACCTCCGCTTCGTGGTGGGCAAAGCACATTATCAGTACAAAGTGCTGCCCTTTGAGCTGGCATCGCTGCCCCCCCCCCCCCCCCCACACACACACACACATTTTTACCAAATGCTTAGCAGTGGTGGCCACCTACCTCCGGCGTCAATCTGTGCACGTGTTCCCCTACCTGGACGACTGGTTGGTCAGGAGCGACTCCCATTCAGGAGCCTTACATGCTCTGGCCTTGACAGTGCAGACACTGCAGACGGTGGGGTTCATCATAAACTTCCCCAAGTCTTATCTCTGTCCATCTCCCCAGTTAGATTTCGTAGGTGCCAGGCTGGACATAGTTCAAGCGAAAGCTTTCTTGACCTGAGATTGGGTGATCGACCTTGCCTCGCTGCCCACCTTTGTTCAGAACAGTCGGAGGGTGCCAGCTCGCCATCAGGCCACAAGGCGGCCTCCGCATGAGGAATGCCCCAGTGGACCCTATGGTCCTAGTGGCAGCAGGCTTCCCAGGATCTCGAAGCACCCATGTTAGTCATGGACCTTCTCAGAGTATCTCTTTCCTGGTGGGAAGATTTATCTAATCTGGAAGGGGGCTTCCCTTCCAGTCCTCTCTGCCTCAGGTGATTCTCACCACAGATGCCTCCCCTCAAGGCTGGGGCACCCATGTGAATGATATCCACACACAAGGCCTCTGGACTGCCTCCAAAGCCCGCTGCCAGATCAACTTCCTGGAGCTTCAGGCGATCCAATACACCCTGTGGGCGTTCAGGGACTGGTTGTTGTCCAAGGAAGTCTTGGTTCGGACAGATAACCAAGTTGCAATGTGGTATATCAACAAGCAGGGGGGCATGGGCTCGTTCCTCCTCTGCCATGAGGCAGTGCAGGTGTGGACCTGAGCCCTTTCTCAGGGCATGTCGCTCCGAGCAACTTACCTGCCAGGCAATCTGAACGTGCTGGTGGACCCCTGAGCCATCCTTCCAACCACACAAATGGTCCCTCAACCCGGAGGTAGCGGCCGAACTCTTTCGCCGATAGGGTATGCCGAATGTGGATCTCTTCGCCTCCCCTCTCAACCACAAAATGAGCAAGTTCTGGTGCCATGGGAGGGCCTTCCGGTCTGTGATGCCTTCCCCCTCCACTGGGGAAAGGGCCTGCTGTATGGGTACCCCCCTCTGCCACTCCTCTTGAGAACTCTGATGAAGCTTCAGCAGGACAGGGGGATCATGATACTCATGGCGCCTTCGTGGCCCCGACAGGTTTGGTACCCACTCCTGTAGGACCTGTCTGTACGGGTGCCCATCCGACTGGGGACGGCGCTCAATCTCATCTCACAGAATCAGAGCAGCCAGCGCCATCCTAACCTCCAGGCACTGGCCCTCATAGCTTGGTTGTTGAGTGCGTAGCCCTCCAGCCCTTGTGGCTCTCGAACGGTGTCTCCCAGGTACTGGTAGCTTCCACCCTTTGGTTAATCAGGCAACTGTATGTTTTTATTTACATTTTGTGGTCTATCTGTGTTCTGCAGAGGGGGAGTGGTGACAGAAAGGACAGGAGAAGAGTGGTGCGTGGGTTGGTGGAGTGTAGCCATGGAAGGGAAATAGCATGGGAAGACAGTGTCATGTGTGAGGAGGAGAGGGAGGGCAGAGAGGAAAAAGCAAGGGCTAATCGGGGGGGATGGGAGCTGATGGGTGGGCAGAAAAAGGTTGCAAGAAAAGAAAGTTGGTAGAGTTGTCATAATGGGGTGGGCGTGGTTACAGGCCTGCTCTTCCTTTCAGCCCAGATGTTTCTCCCTCAGACACCTTGATTCTGCCATCCCTTACCCCACCACAGATGCTAGTCTCCTCTCTTGCCTTAAGTATTTACACACCATTCCTGTCCGTTATTATTCTTGCTGGTTCCATGGCTGGTGCTGGAAGATCTATCTTTAGGCTTCTGATTTATATTTCTCACTTTTGTTTTTCTTTTTTTTGCAGGTGGGTGCATCATCAGCACTCATCACTGCAATTTGCAGAAATGGTGGTTTCATTCCTGTATTTCTTTCCAGCCCAGATGCTGTTGCCGGGCATGCCACTTATCACTGCTGTTTTGCTAAATCACTGGAATATAGATACTTTTCTCCAGATGTGAGTGCTTCGTCCGCTTTGCCAGACTGTTTGCATGGGTCTTCAAATGTTTTTCCAATTTATGGAACTGTTCATTGAATTTATGGACTTTTAGCAAACAACATATGCAACTAGCAACTGCACCCGTTCTATGCCCGGGTGGTGAGCATCTTTATTGGTACATATTCTCTTGTATGGAAGCATTAGCTGAAAAGGAAAAACGAAATTGTTTTCACCTAGGGAAGGGATGTGGAGGTACATTAGATAAAGCCACGGCTGGCTATGAAGTTAATTTATTTGGCGAGAACTTCTTTGTACACGACATTTTTGGTATAAACTCTATGGTCTTTCTTTAAGTTGCCTTGTTAATCAGTTCCTAAGACCTTTACCTTGACTTGCTGAAAGGACTTTGTTTTTGAAAATGCCACATTCCTGTACACAGTTGCGCCACATTCCTCTCCTCAGCGGCATTGGCGTGCGGCACCTACACACAGAGCAGGGCTGGAGGCGTGGCCGGTTGGAGGAGGCTCCTCTGTCTCACACATTAGCAAGCGCAATGTACGTGCCTCCAAGGCGGCCAGCGAGCTGCCTGCGCCATCTATAGGCGGGCTGGGTCTCTGAAAACCCTATACCGATGACTGACCAAGCGAGCACTGACAGACACACTACCAAGCTCGATATATTATAGATTTTGCATTTTATGCTGTTACTTTGAAGTCAAGTGAACACTATTGCTTAAAATTGTATTTGTGCGTTTTTTTTTTCTGGTTGGAAATGAGTTATGGGCCTTTCCTTTTTTGGCATGGCATTTACAGGACAATCTGGAAACATCTGACAGGATGATGGTAGACCCGTGATAAGTCACAGCCTAGATACCTCAGCTCCGAGGGTTCCAGGCATATGTTTCAAGGGTATCATAGCCTCTGCATCCTTGAGTCAGAGATTTCCACACCAGTGTGGAAATACCTAATAGGATGACAGACCTGTGATAAAATGGAGTCATACCAATGATAAACGAATCCAGTCTATTATTAAAAATGTCACTTAATTAAAATTGCATTTAAAAAATACATATTAAAAACATTAAAAATAAAGGTAGATGGCCACAGTGCATATTTCTCCTGGCATTCATCTTCCTTGGTTTGCACTGATCTGAGAAGAGACAAATTTTGGAGTTAGGACACTATCTCTTCCAAACAACCTTCCTCACTCCCAATTCACCCCCCCCAGCATGTGTTGAAATGTAGCTCCAAAATACTCCTTTGTGACCCTGCACCAGAGCCCATTTCCCCTTGCTGGACTTTTTCCATCTATGGCAGGTGCAAACATGGCTCCACATCTTGATTAATGCCATGCCAGAAGGTGATATTGTGAAGCATACAGTACACCATGATGATAGCTGCAATTTTCTCTGATGAATGCTGTAATGCTCCTCAAGAGTGGTCAAGGCAGTTAAATCAGCTTTTCAAAATGCCAAACATACATTCTTTGACCTCTGGTTATCATGTGTGCCTCGTTATACCAGCTTTCTGCTGCTATACATGGCACAGACAGGTGTGTGAGCAGCCATGCTTTGAAGCTATAACTAGCATCTCTACGCATATCCAAAACACTGCTAAAACATATCATTTCTTTATAATATTGCCAAAATCCAGCCTTTCCTTTCTGAACATACTATCAGAACCCTTATTCACTCTCTCATCTCCTCCCGCTTAGACTATTGCAACCTGCTCCTCACATGTCTCCTGGCAAGCCATCTCTCTCCACTGCAATCTGTCTTAAATTCAGCTGCACGACTTATCTTTCGCCAAAGTCGCTATGCTCACATAACCCCTCTTCTGAAGTCACTGCATTGGCTCTCTATCCGCTCCCACATACATTTCAAGCTCCTCTTTCTCACCTACAAATGCCTTCACTCTGCAGCACCTCACTATTTCTCCTCTCATCTCTCTCTATACCCCTCCTCGTGCACGCTGCTCGTCGGATAAGTCACTCCTATCAGTGCCTTCTCCTCTACTGCCAATTCCAGACTGTGCTTTCCATCTGGCTGCGCAGTGTGCTTGGAATAGTCTTCCTGAACTGGTGCGTCATGCTCCCTCTCTTGCCATGTTAAAATCCCATCTAAAGACCCACCTTTTTGAAACCGCTTTAAAATCTTATGCCTGATTGTCTGCCTTTAGTCTTATCTAACTTTCTTTTCTTTTTAACCATTGTCTTGCTTTATGAAATACCCCAAGTCTCTTGACCTGTATGTTTGTCTTATTAGAATCTAAGCTCTATTGAACAGGGACTATCTTTTTGTATGTTTGCACAGTGCTGTGTATGTTGTATAGGACTATTAAATTAAGTAGTAGTAGTAGCAAGTCCTGCAATACATTGAAAATACAACAATCCATTAACTTGCATGCCATGCCTTCTCTTTGACACCCAGTAACAAAATGTTAACTTTTTAGCTAACGCTTTTGGTATTACATGTATAGTGGGGTAGTATGCACTTTCAGCGCTATGCCCCAGAAAATGTGTACTATTCTTCTTTTGGTACACACCCCAAAGAGCTTACATTTTATCTGTTTAGGTTACGCTTTCAGTACCCACCCCAGAGTTTTCATTTTGACTTTTCAGCTAATGCTTTGGTGTGACTTCCATTTCTAACTTACACAGCAGCTAGCCTTCACCCATATTTCCCTTCTGTAAAATTTCATGCCATCGCCAAGTGTACAAGGATGAAGTCGTCATGACAGCATACGGAAAAATGGAGACAACACTGAGGATCTTCATGAATGCATTGTTCACTACTTGTTCTATTCAGGGAGTAGAAATGCTTCCTGTTATAGTATGCCATTTCTATCCTGTGTGTGTGTGGTGGAAGGGTTAAAAGCGGCATGACTGTACCCATTACATTCAGCATACCAGCTATATCGAAAAAAGCATCTCCTATCACTCTGGAAGCTGCTGTGGGTACTTGATTTACTCCCTAACCCATTTCATCATTGCTCTCAGTATCTAGCTCAAATGCCTTGAAAACTTTGACTAATTCATACCAGACACTACAGCCACTGTATTCTGGAAAAAGCGAGTGTCAAGAAAATGCAAGGTACCTCCTTTCTTCTTCAGCAATTGTCTACTTTCTCTCTCTTCTTTATCCTCCTGCTTCCGCCACTCTGATCCTTTAGTTCATAAGCAAAATGTACCAAACCATCAGAAAAATATGTGTACGTAATACACATTTCCCCGGAGAAGCATCCATACACAGCAACACAGGGGCACACAATAGACTAAAATGGCCACCAGAAATGTGACTTAACTTTTGCTTCTGCCCTGACCCAGGTTTTAAATTTCCTGCATTAAAAAACACATGCTAAGATGTCTCCTTGCTAACATTGCCCTGTAATGGCTAATGCCTTTGTTTACTTAGGATTTGCATACCCCCATGCTAATCATACAATGGGAAGTTTGGTGCTAAAATCTTTATTGCATACCTGGATTAGCTTAGTGTCAAAAAGCACTCTACAACTGGAGTAAAAACTCACAGTAGGCTCAGCATGGCTTATCACATCAGCCTCCCTGTGAGCAAAGGCAAGGGCTGCCTAGCACAATTCACCTGACTTGTGCCTGCACAGTCTAAGACTATGAGGGGCAGTGGGGGGATGAATGAAGTTCCCTGCTGAGAAAAAGCTACAAAGGGGACATATCCCCTCCCCATTCTCCCTATCCTGTTAAATATATCATCATCAACATCCACCACTTTTTTGCAGTGAATAATGTCTTACTACATATGGCTTATGTGGCCCTAAGCCAGGAGCAATGAGTCTCTTGTACCAGAAATGACATCACCAAGCAAGAGGTCTCTCTGTACCTGTCATGTTAATGATTTAATGAATGGAATCTAGCATCTGTTTTGCAAGACAGGGTTCTGTGCCATTTTTGTGTAGATTAATATGGTTTTCTCATAAACAGATCAAATGCAGCAGCTCAGTTGTTTGGAATGTGTAGTTCCTGGAACCGACATACCAAATATTCTGCTGCACCAAAGCCTGTCTATATATACCCAAATCCTACTGGTTGGCTTCTGTATTTAGTTTTAATCCCTAGGAAATGCTTTTTAAAGTAGCCACGCTCAACGTGTTATAGCAGTGTTTTAGGTGACGTTTGAGAAGCGTGAGAGAGAATTTTATGCTGGGCTTTGGGATTTTAATATGTTTAATTTAAAACAAAATGTGACCCAAGTTCCAATTGGGCTTAGGTCTTTGAGTTTATTTTTATGTTAAATATGTACTTTACCAGAAGCTGCTATGGCTGGGTGGGTCTGCAGTTCGAGACTGCAATGAGTCACGCTGACCTTTAAGATCCCAATGTAATAAGGTGTACTTGGCTGTGAGCACCTATTAGCACGCGCTTGTGCATATGTTTTTGTGCACACAGCTTTACTCCCAATGCAACAAAGCGTTGAGTGCACAAAAAATGTGCAAAGAAACCAGAACAGAACTGGTGGTAGTTTTCAAACAGCCTGTGTGGAGTGAATCTGCATAGGGGGTTCTGCACATAAATCTGCTTTAAAAATGCATGGGTGGGAACAGGTGCATCACATGCCCAACAAAGCTAAACCTGCTCTCAAGTAGGCAGAACTCTGTGCATATAGATTGAAAGAGTGTGCATCAATCCTTTCCCCACTCCAGTTCCACACCCCAAATGCCTATGCATACAAAAATATGCATGAAATTGTGTTTTGCATGTCCTTTTCTTTGCTTATACCCCAAAATGATTTTCAAACAGGGATTTCCTGGACATACCCAGATCTGTCCAGACCAGTGGGTTATGCACTCCCACCAGCAGATGGAGGCAGAGAACAAAACTTTCAGGCACGGCTATATAACCCTAGTGCTATCTGCAGTTCCTCAGTATTTCTCTGTCTCCAGCAGATGGTGGCCATGCATCCTGCAGCTCTGGATTGAGTGTTAGCAGGGCTCCCCAAGGTGTGAGGTTCCGATCGCGGGCCATCCCTTGGGTCAAGCAGGGTGAACGGGGGGTTGGATACCCCCTGCTGTAGAGCCCTCGGATTCCGGGGAGTTGGATAGCCAGGGGACTGGTTCCCTCCACGTCCCGAAGCCCTCTTCCAGCAGCTCCTAAAGGAAAGTACCCCTGTGGGGATTTTTTTGTTACTAACAGAGTAAAGAGAAAAAAAAAAGAAAAGATTCTTGACTTCAGTTTTTTCTCTGCAGGGGCTTTTTTCTGAGGCTTGCCATTTCAGGCAGTGCTTGGCTGGAGGAGGAGGAGCATCCCAGTGCCTGGAACCTCCTCGGGTCAGGGAAGCAGCTCCTGGACGTTTTTGGCCTCAGGCAGGTGTCTTGAGGGTCTGGGCGGTCAAATCGGAGGTTTGCAGTAATTTTTCCTGCTTCCTTCCTCCTCCATGGAACATTGAGCCCAGGCTATTTTTGGCGCAGGCGCCATTTTGAATGCTCAGCCCGACCGATTTTCTGCCTTCTAGGACCCCAGGTGAGCTGGGGGGAAGGACTGCCATGTCTGAAAGTGCCCTAGTGAAGGTCAGTAGGGCCTGTGGCCTGGTTTTAGAGTTGGATGCTCACTCTCTCTGTGCCTCATGTGCTGCGGGGGGGGGGAGGGGAGAGGTCATCTGCCAAGGGCCAGAAGCCCATTAAGTCTAAGTGCGAAAGGTAAAACCCCGGGGTCAATGGATACTCAGGGGAAAGAAGCTAAGGAACTCCCTCCCCCCTCCCCCCCCCCCCCCCCCCCACTTTCCCTGGCAGTGATAGAACCGGGCCAGGGAGACCCAAAGGATTCAATTTTGGATTCCAGTAGCGATGATGTGGGACCCGGAGGTTTCTCCCCGGAGTTTGTCCTTCTAAGGCATGAAGCCTTCCTGGCCAGGAAGCCTGTGAAGAGGAGCTGTCAGGACAGTGCTGGTGGCTCTGCCAAGTCTGAAGAGAGAGGTTCTACCTTCTCTGGGCCCTTGGGCTCAAGGGAGCCGTGGAGATGCAGGGACCCCCTGGTGGGGGGGGGGGGGGTGGTGTCCTAGCCAAGCCCCAGGGTGACACTGACCCCGATCCAGACCCAGTTGCCGGCATGGACGATCCGTGGTTGCTGGATGCCCCTGTGGGGGGGAGGGGTGATGACCCTCGGGTGGTCCGGCTGTTTAAACAGGAGGAATTGCATCCCCTTATTCCCCAGGTTCTGGAGGAACTGGAGCTCCAACTGTCACAGGAGGATTCGGACAGCGAAGGGGTCAACCCAGTCCTGGATGGGCTGCGAGGACCACCCTCGGTTTTCCCAATTCCGAAGAAAATTCAGAAGCTTATCAGCAGGGAGTGGGATGCCCCAGAGGCCGGCCTCAAGATGGGATGGGCCATGGCCAAGCTGTATCCGTTATCGGAAGAGCATTTGGAGTCCTTATAGACCTCCAAGGTAGATGCGGCGGTCGTCGCTGTTACTAGGAAGACTACCATTCCTGTGGCAGGTTCGGTGGCTCTGAAGGATGCCCAGGATCGAAAATTGGAAGTCCACCTGAAACGCCTTTTTGAAGTCTCAGCCTTGAGCCTCAGAGTGGCAGTGTGTGCCAGTATGATAGAGCGCGTCTGCCTGTGTTGGATTCAGCAACCACAGGACCCAGCCGTCTTGGGGATCATGTCCCAGGCGCAGATGGCGCGCCTTGAGGGTGGGGTGGTTTACACAGCAGATGCCCTGTATGACTTGGTTTGGACATCGGCGCGTTCCATGGTCTCTTCAGTGGCGGCCCAACGCTTGTGGTGGCTCTGGAATTGGATGGCTGACTCTTCTTCTAAAGCACGTTTGTGCAATCTTCCCTTCAGGGGGAAGCTCCTGTTTGGCGAGGACTTGAACCAGCTGATAAAGTCACTGGGAAAAGCCAAAGGGAATAGGCTCCCGGAGGATAGAAAACCCTTTTGGAAGGCCTTTGCCCTAAGTACACATGTCAGAGATTCCAGAAGATTTGTCGGGAAGGGGGAGTTCCTCCGCTTCCTATGGATCCAGGCCTTCCTCGGGACGTCAACAGTCCTTTCAGGGACCCAACCGGGCAGCAAGAGGAGGTTCCAGCCAGGGAGCTGTAGCTGGCAAAGCCTCCCAATGAAATCAGGAGCACCCACACCTCGGAGGCGGTGGTAGGGGGACAGCTGTTCCTAATTCTACTAGAAGTGGGCAAGAATTACGACTGACCAGTGGGTACTGCAGGTGATCCGTGTCAGTTACACCTTAGAATTTTCTCACCCACCCAGAGACGCCTTCCTGGTGTCGTGCTGTTCTTCCCTAAACAAGCGAACCGCAGTGGAGGCCACGCTATGCCATCTGATAAGCCTGCAGGCCATCGTTCCAGTTCCAGAGGTGGATCAAGGGGCCGGACGGTCTCCATGTACTTTGTGGTGCCAAAAAAAGTGGGGACATTTCGTCCCATTCTGGACCTCCAGCAAGTGAACCAGTCTGAAAGCCCTGCGTTTTTGAATGGAAACCCTGCGCATGGTGATTGCGGCGGTGCGCAAGGGAGAGTGCCTCGCCTCCATATCCCGATCTGGAGCGATCATCAGCGTTTCCTGCGGTTCTCAATCCTGGGACAGCATTTCCAGTTTCGTGTGCTCCCATTCGGGCTGGCATCTACACCCCGCACCTTGACCAAGGTGATGGTGGTTATTGCGGCAGCCCTCCGGCAGGAAGGAGTGTGGGTGCACTCGTACCTTGACAACTTTCTCCTCTGGGCGAAGTCGGAGGAAGACTCTCAGCGGACTATTCGTCATGTGACCCACATGCTGCAGTCGTTAGGATGGGTGATCAACCTTGCGAAGAGTCACCTGATTCCCTCCCAGGTCCTGGAATACCTAGGGCCTCGCTTCGACACTCGCCGGAGCCGGGTGTTTCTGATGGAGGAGCGGATGTGCAAATTGCAACAGCAGGTGAATTGCTTGAGGATGACGCAGACTCCTATGGCCTGGGACTATCTACAGATACTGGGATCCATGGCCTCGACGCTAGATCTCGTCCCATGGGCGTTTGCTCACTTGAGGCATTACAGCAAGCGCTCCTGTCCTGGTGGAGCCCAGTGTCAGAGCAATATCAGGTGCAGCTGCCCCTGACCTCGCAGTCCAGATCCAGCCTGGCATAGTGGCTAGTGGATTCCAATCTGCAGAGAGGAATGCCCCTCGAAACCCTAGACTGGGTAGTAGTGTCCACGGACGCCAGCCTCTAAGGCTGGGGTGCGGTGTGCCTGGGCAGAGAGGCACAGGGCGGCGTGTGGTTGGAGTCAGAACAAGCTTGTTCCATCAACTGCCTAGAAACCAGGGCAGTGCGCAGGGCATTGGAAGCATTTCTGGATCTGGTGCAGGGTCGGATGGTTCAAGTGTTTTCGCCACCGCAGTGGAGTACCTCAGCCGCCAGGATGGTACAAAGAGCCCTGCCTTAGCCCGAAAAGCTCATCTCCTCTTCACCTGGGCCAAACGCCATCTGAAGGGCATTGCTGCCTCACACATGGCAGGCATGGACAACCTCCAGGTGGACTTCCTCAGCAGGCAACAGCTGGATCCAGGAGAGTGGGAGCTGTCCAGAGAGGCGTGGAACCTCATTTGTGCCAGATGGGGGACTCCCCAGTTGGACCTCATGGCAACCCGTCTCAACATGAAGACGCGTTTTTTTTTCAGTCGATGAAAGAAGATGGGGTCGGTAGGTCACGATGTCCTGGTGTCCAAATGGCTGACAGGGATTCTGTTGTATGCCTTTCTTCCTTGGCCTCTCATTGGTCAAATCCTCAGACAAGTGGAACAGCACTGAGATCAGGTAGTGCTGGTGGCTCCGGAGTGGCCATGTCGCCCTTGGTTTACAGATCTGGTACGACTAGCCACGGACGGGCCCTTATGGCTGGCGCATTTACCAGACCTGTTGTGTCAGAGTCCCAAATTCTCGGATTGGGAGGATCGCTTCTCTCTCGCGGCTTGGCTTTTGAGAGGCGGCGTCTGTGACTGAAGGGGTATTCAGAGCTGGTGATTACCACGCTGCTACAGACCAGGCACCCTTCCACTTCCATGGCGTACGTGCGAGTGTGGACAGTGTTAGAGTCCTGGTGGCGCAACAGGGGATCGGACCGGGGTCAGCGACCGTCCCTCATAGCCTGGCTTTTCTACAGCAGCGTCTCTCCAAGGGCCTAGCATACAATTCCCTACACGTTCAGTTTTATGCTCTAGGATGTTTTTAGGGGACGAATAGATGGCTGACCCCTGCCTGCCACCCCGATGTGGTTCGCTTCCTCATAGGGGTCAAGCATTGCAGCCACCTGTTCGGAAACTGTGCCCAGAGTGGAACTTGAACCTCATCCTACGGGCTTGGTGTGTATCGCTCTTTGAGCATTGGGTCAGACTTCTCTCAAGGATCTGACCCTGAAGACGGTCTTCTTAGTGGCTATTTGTTCAGCGAGGCGCATTTCTGAATTGCAGGCGCTGTCCTGCCGGGATCAGTTTTTGCGGTTTTCAGCGGACAGAGTGTCCTTATGCATGGTGCCGTCCTTTCTGCCTAAGGTGGTGTCACCATTTCTTGTTAATTAGTTGGTAGAGCTCCCTGGCTTCCCAGACTGGTTCCGCGATTCAACAACAGATAGAGACCTTCATTTGTTGGATGTGTGTCAGACTCTATTGCACTATTTGAAGATTACCAATCTCTTCCGGAAATCGGATCATTTATTTGTTCTGTTTGGTGGTCCTAGGTGAGGGAACAAGGCGTCCAAGACCACTCTGTCTAGGTGTCTGAAGGAGACCATTGCTTCAGCATACATTTGCAACGGTCGCTCCGTCCCAGTCAGCTTGACAGCACATTCGACGCGGGCACAAGTGGACTCATGGGCGGAGTGCCAGCTGGTTTCACCACAGGAGATATATAGAGCCATGGTTTGGCCCTCTCTGCATACCTTTTCCAAGCATTGCCGCTTGGATGTTAAAGCGCTGGAGGACTCCAATTTTGGGGAATGAGTGCTTCGAGCGGGTCTTTTGGGATATCCCCTCCCCCCCCCCCCCCCCCCCCAGAGTAGTGTGGCTTTGGTACATCCCACTGGCCTGGACTGATCTGGGTATGTCCAGGAAAGGAAAATTGGTTCTTACCTTCTAATTTTTGTTCCTGTAATACCACAGATCAGTCCAGAGGCCCGCCCAGATGTGACTGTCGAAAGATTGGCTGACCCTTAGGTGAGCTACCGTGTTGAAGAATTCTGAAGGAAGTACTCTTTATTCCGATACTAACAGAGATGGGGTAGGATTTCTGACCTTAGGGGAATCCAAGCCTCCTGTTTTTTTATGTTCGCCTTGTTCGGGGTGAATAGATGTTTAAAGTTGTTTAAAGTTAGTCTCGGTGTTTTTTTTGCTTGGGGGATCGACCAATATTGAGGAACTGCAGATGGCACTAGGGTTATATAGCTGTGCCTCGTAGTTTTGTTCTCTGCCTCCATCTGCTGGTAGGAGTGCATAACCCACTGGTCTGGACTGATCTGTGGTATTACAGGAACAAAAATTAGCAGGTAAGAACCAATTTTCCTTTATGCACAGAAACCAAACTAGTGCTTTTCCATGCAAATCCCATGTTAATCAATTATCCAATGCAGAGAGGTGCTTAAGCTTAACTATCACTTTCTTAAGGCTGGCAGTTGGGTCAGAGATGGAGTAAAGTTTCTGGCGCTACTGTTAGTGTATGGGACTGAACCCAGAGTTTGTGGTACCAAGGCCCTGTATTCAGCAATTGTGCGCACAAAACACAATTTGTGTACATAGTTGTGTGCAGAACATGCTTTGATCGCATAAAAATTGTGCCCACAGCATGAGTTATAAAAGCATAAAAATATGAAAAAAAGAAATGCCAATGCTAGGTTAGACGAAGGTCCATCAAACCCCTCTCTGCCAGTGACCAGTCTGGGTCACAGGTACCAAAGTAGATCTAATTCCTGCTACTTCCTCCCAGGGATAGCAATAGCCGCCTTTATTTATTATTTATATATTAGATTTCTATACCATCATTCTGTATTCAGTCATGATGGTTTACAATTTTACGATAAACAAAGCAATAGCAAGCATATGGTCATATACAATTATAAATAAAATAATAAAATTAGTTTACCTGGTTCATAATGTCCTAGGGACTTTTCCTCCAGGAATTTGTCCAAACCTCTTTTAAAACCCCAAACATAAGGACATAGAACATGAAATAGAAGCACAACTTTTATGCTTCCAGCTCATGCTATGCTTCTAACTTTTAGGAGCACAACCTTTATGCTCTTAACTCATGTGTGTTGTTCACACAACTTTTATGAACTCAGCATTTGTGCTTCTAAATTATATATTTTGTGTGCACTATATGAACACATCTTCACACAATACACATATGCACATGAAACATGTAATTGCAGATAGCACAATTTGTGCACATAACATGTATGCATGCTAAACATTACTTTATGTGCACATTTGTTAGCATGCTTTTAATTTTTTTAAATTCCTGATGCACCAGCATACCATTAGCTTACTGCATCAGGAGTAAACTTTTTTTTTTTAGTATGTGAGTAAAGAAAACGTGTGCTGAAATGCAGTGCCATTTCATTTTTACTCACATCAACTGTGTTTTAACAAATGACCTCTTTAGTGGGTATGTAATACTGATGTTCTCAAATGAGGAACATTTGAAGCTCAAAGGAGCAGAACCTGTTAGAGGCCTCCTACTTTTCCTAGTCCAGAAATGTCCTTTTTTTGTCTTGCCATTAATAATGGAATGCCAAAATGTAACCCCCTAGGCCCTGATGCCTAATTTCTCCTCAAGGAGCCCTAAATGAAAGTATGGGGACAGACATCTGTAAGAACCAGCCTTCTCCCTTCTGGGATAATCCTCCACTTGATGGACTCCATGCTCAGGAGTGAGTAATTGTTGGGTTATCATAGGAGACAGCTTAGATATCTATCATTATCAGTACTGGCTGCTAAAAGGTAAAGCTAATTTGTATTGCTCTAGCTGTTGTGTTATCTCTGCTGTAGGAGCCTGTGACTCATAGTTTTATGTGCTTTACTTCTGATGCCCCAGAAGATGTAAAAAAAAAAAAAATGGTTTGCAAATTGGAGCCATCAAACCTTCTGTATGGACTTGAGTTATTGAATCCCAGCATGTGGGTTTGCGATCCAGAGTTTAACTTGAAAGGGTTGAATACCATGACAAGAGTTCCTCTTAGGGGGCAGTCAGGAGTCACAGATGGGAATTAAGTTTTCTTTTTACTGTTTCCATGTCCAGCATAGGACCCTCATTCCTTCGGAGCCCAGTTCATTTCATCAGCTACTCCACCACCTTTATGAACACACCCTTAGTGCTAGGACACTATTGTGTTATCTGCCCCTGCTGGAGGTCACACAAGTTTATTCTGTGATAAGAAAATTCCCCCTGAGAAGTAAGAACCATTCCAACTCCTCTAGCTGGGTTACAAACTTCTGCAGTTTCTGCATTGTCAGCAGTTACTGCTTAATTAATCATCGTTCATAATTTACTCAATTACAATCCTGTGTTTTCCTTATCCACGTCATCCAATGATGATAATGCACTTAAAGAGCACAATCTAGTTATGAATTCTAAATGACAGCATATGCTAAACCAGATTCAGGGAAGAGGCAAGTGGAGGGAGCAAGAGCCTTCTTTACACATGGTCTTTCCTTACAATTCTCCAGTATTCATCATATGCAGCCTCCAGTATTTAAGCATTTTTCTCAACATTTTTGGCTCAAACCATAAGGCATGCTTTAAAAGAGTGTCCTAAAATTTCCCTGCATCTTAAGGTCCAAAGGAACGGGCTCCACCTTAACCAGAGTGGAATCAGGCTGCTGGCACTAACCTTTAAAAAGGAAATAAAGCAGCTTTTAAACTAGAACAAGGGGGAAAGCCGACAGTCTCTCAGCAGCGCATGGTTCAGAGGGAGGTATCTTCAAAGGATACTAATGAAGGATTAGAGTTAAGGCATCCCAACAGAGAGGTTCCAATAATAAAAAGTAGTCCTTGTGCCTATGAGTAAAGAATCACCTGAACTAAGAGATTCAAAATTATCCCTGACAACTGAAAAGTAGAATTAATACAAACAAAAAGCACACTTTTTGAAATGTTTGTATGCTAATGCCAGAAGTCTAAGAAGTAAGATGGGAGAATTAGAATGTATAGCAGTGAATGATGTTATAGACTTAATTGGCATCTCAGAGACATGGTGGAAAGAGGATAAACAATGGGACAGTGCTATACCGGGGTACAAATTTATATCACAATGACAGGAGCATCTTGGTTGTGGGGTGGTGCTTTGTCTGGGATGGCATGAGACTAAATGTAAAATTGAATCTTTGAGTAGAAATCCCTTGTGTGTTGAAGAAGAGTATAGTGATAGGAGTATACTACCGTCCACCTGGCCAAAACGGTGAGACGGACAGTGAAATGCTAAGACAAATTATGGAAGCTAATAATGTGCGATTTCAATTACCCCAATATTGACTGGGTAAGTGAAACATCAGGGCATGCTAGAGAGATAAAGTTCCTAGATGGAATAAAAGACAGTTTTATGAAGCAATTGGTTCAGAAAGCAATGTGAGAGGGGGCAATTTTTAGATCTAATTCTCAGTGGAGCACAGGATTTGGTGAGAGAGGTAACGGTGGTGGAGCCGCTTGGCAATAGTGATCTAATATGATCAAACTTGAATTAATGGCTGGAAGGGGGGCAGTAAGTAAATCCACGGCTCTAGTGCTAAACTTTCAAAAGGGAAACTTTGATAAAATGAGAAAAATAATTAGAAAAAAACTAAAAGATGCAGCTACAAAGGTGCACCAGTCATGGATATTGTTTAAAAAATACCATTCTAGAAGTACAGACTAGATGTATTCCACGCAACAAGAAAGGTGGAAGGAAGGCAAAACTATTCCCAGCATGGTTAAAAGGTGAAGGTGAGGGGGGGGGGGGGGGGGGGGGGGGAGTGGCCAAGATGGCGTCTGTGAGAGACATTGGTGTGTGAAGCTCCGATAGCGTTGTTTTTTGTCTCTTTGTTTGCGAACTTTGGTGAGGTTTTTGAGATGCCTCACACCAAACGTAAAGGCCGGGTGAGGGAGGGAGCCCCGACCCCTACTGGACCCGTGCTGATTCAGACAACACTGACGAGCTTTCGACCCCTGACGGAGGTAATCTCCCCGGAGAGGCCCGCTGAGCAAACTGGTGGTGAGCAAGCACCTCTGCTCTTGGGCGAAATCACTCTGAGTCCCGGGGCTCCTACAACCCCCAATCCACCGGGCGACGGTGAAAACGCTGTGGGGCTAGACTCGGCACAAGGACGGATGGCGTCGCTTGAACTGAGCCCAATCGGGGAAGCCGCAACGGGAGTAGCTGCGCCATTAGAAAGACCGGGAGCTTTGTTTACCTCCTCCCCTCAAGTGGAGGGCGATTTCGGCATTGACCGAGCTGTTACCAGCGGGATGGGAGCTGGTTTAGCAGCAAAGACTACTCAGCCTCTAAGAACTTCGGACTCTCAAGGTATTTCTCTGCCTGAAAGTATAAATGTTATGCCTTTTTTACTTGATGAAAAGCCCAAGGTGGTGACTATGGATCTGATTTGGCAGGCAGTTATGTCGACACAAAAGGCCTTGATGACTCTGTCTTTGAATATAAAAGAAATGCAGACAACTCTTTATAATTGGACTCCAGAAATAAATAAACATACAGTTAGTTTGGTGAAGTTAGATGAGGAAGTGAATCAGATAAGACAAGTACAATCCTCTATAATTCAAGGAGAATCTCTGTTGGAGAAAAAGACGGAAAATATAGAAAACTCACTTAGGTATAATAACCTAAGGATACTGAACTTCCCAAAGTGTAAACTGACATCGCCAAAAGAACAACTGAAGAATTATTTTCAAGAAATCCTGTTATTATCTTCAGACAAATTACCAAAAATATTAAAAGCATACTTCTTGCCGAAGAAGAAAGATGAAGAACAAGTAAATGAAAATTTACAACAAGAAGACCTGGCATTAAATGTTACTGATTTAATTCAGACTTCTTATAGTTCCCAAATAGAAATGCGGGGAACTTTATTGGTGAAGTTCTGTTTATCTGAAGAAAGAGATGCTATATTAAAATTATATCTGAATAAAAGATCGTGTTTATATCTAGGGGAAAAATTATGGATATACCCTGACATCTCTAAGGAGACACAGACAAGACATAAAAAGTTTTTAGTTCTTGCAAACCAGGCCAGAACTTTTGGGATCCAAATTAGTATCAGATTCCCTTGTAAATGTGTAATGAAAACACAAGGATTAAGATATGTTTATTTTGACCCTGATCAGTTGGAGAGGTATTTAGAGAGTCGTAGAAGTAATGAGACAGAGCAATAACATCATCTTCGTATTGTAGGAATTCCAAAAAACTCCGTAATCTCTCAATATATGGTTTAATAATATCTGATTTCTCTTGCGAACAGAAACTCCCCTCTTGGCTATTGTTTGGTATTATGGAGATTTGTTTTATGGTTGGAAAGATCTATGATCTTTTTTGGAATATAAATAATGTTTCATGTATATACTCCTGAATTATGATGTTATCTTGAATTTGATTTGTCAAATTTGAAATTTGCAAAATAAAAAATTAAATAAATAAATTAAAAAAAAAAAAGGTGAAGGTGAAAGAGGCTATTTTAGCCAAAAGATCATTCAAAAATTGGAAGAAGGATCCATCAGAAGAAAATAGGATAAAGAATAAAGCATTGGCAAGTTAAATGTAAGACATTGATAAGACAGGCTAAGAGAGAATTTGAAAAGAAGTTGGCCATAGTGGCAAAAACTCACACAAACTTTTTTCAATATATCCAAAGCAGAAAGCCTGCAAGGGAGTCAGTTAGATCAAAAGGATAGAGGGGCACTTAGAGAAGATAAGACCATCATGGAAAGATTAGATTTCTTTGCTTCAGTGTTTACTGAAGAGGATGTTGGAGAGAGATCCTTTCTGGTGAAGGTTTTCATGAGTGATGATTCAGATCAATTGAACCAAATCACAGTGAACCTAGAAGATGTGGAAGGCCTAATTGACAAACTGAAGAGTAGTAAATCATCTGGACCAGATGGTGTACACCCCTGAAAGAAATAAAAAAATTAAATTTCAGACCTATTTCAATTAATTTGTAACCTATCATTAAAATCATCTACTGTACTGGAAGATTGGATGATGGCCAATGTAACACCTATATTTAAAAAGGGATCCAGGGGTGATCTAGGAAATTATAGTCCAGTGAGCCTGATTTAAGTGCCGGGAAAAATCATGAAAACTCTTATAAAGAATAAAATCACAAAACATTTAGCTAGACATGGTTTGATGGGACACAGGCAACATGGATTTACCCAAGGGAAGTCCTGCCTAATAAATCTACTACATTTTTTTGAAGGGGTGAATAAACATGTGGACAAAGGTGAACCGGTAGATGTTGCATTTGGATTTTCAGAAGGCATTCGACAAAGTCCCTCATGAAAGGCTTCTAAGAAAACTAATAGTCATGGAATAGGAGGCGATGTCCTTTTGTGGATTGCAAGTTGGTTAAAAGACAGGAAACGGAGAGTAAGATTTAATGGTCAGCTTTCACAGTGGAAAAAGGTAAACAGTCGAGTGCCTCAGGAATTTGTTCTTGGACTACTGCTTTTTAATATATTTATAAATGATCTGGAAAGGGGTATAATAAATGAGGTGATCAAATTTGCAGATGACACAAAATTATGCAGAGCAGTTAAATCACAAGCAGATTGTGATAAATTGCAGAAGGACCTTGTGAGATTGGAAGGTTGGGCTTCCAAATGGCAGATTAAATTTAATGTGGACAAGTGCAAAGTGATGCATATAGGGAAAAATAACCCTTGCTGTAGTTTCACAATGTTAGGTTCCATATTAGGAGTTACCTCCCAGGAAAGAGATTTAGGCATCATAGTGGATAATACATTGAAACCGTTGGCTCAGTGTGCTGTGGTGATCAAAAAAGCAAACAGAATATTAGGCATTATTAAGAAGGGAATGGCAAATTAAAAGGAGGATGTCATAATGCCTCTGTATCACTCCATGGTGAGAGCGCACCTTGAATACTGTGTGCAGTTCTGGTCACCGCATCTCAAAAAGGATATAGCTGCATTGGAGAAAGTGCAGAGAAGGGCGACCAAAATGATAAGGGGCATGGAACGGCTGTCCTATGAGGAAAGGCTAAAGAAGTTAGGGCTGTTCAGTTTGGAGAAGAGTCAATTAAGGGGGAATATGATAAAAGTCCTCAAAATCATGAAAGGACTCGATCGAGTTAATGAAAATCGGTTATTTACTCTCTCAGATAATAGAAGGACAGGGGGCACTCCATGAAGTTAGCAAGTAACTCATTTAAAACAAATTGAAGAAAATTCTTTTTCACTCAGTGCATAGATAAGCTCTGGAATTCATTGCCAGAGGATGTAGTTACAGAAGTTAGTGTAACTGGGTTTAAAAAAGGTTTGGATAAGTTCCTAGAGAAAAAAAATCCATAAATTGCTATTATGATAAGTACTAAGCAATAGTAGCTTGTGATTTATCTAATGTTTGTGTACTTGCCAGGTTCTTATGGCCTGGATTGGCCACTGTTGGAAACAGGATGCTGGGCTTGATGGACCCTTGGTCTGACTCAGTATGGCATGTTCTTATGTTCTTATGTTGATGGTGTGCAAGCCTGGGCTGACTAGCAGGAAATGCTGGGATCCATGTGATAGACCCAGTGGGAGTTCTCACGTGGAACAGGGGCATCCACATCTTTTATAGCACACACTGCTAAAAGCTCCACCTCTCTAGAAATCTGTGGGCAGGTCAATGAAAAGAAATGGAGATTCCTAAAGATTACCCACAGCAATTTAGGATTTTTACCACTCTCTTGTCTACTTGCACTGCTTCTGCTTAGTTTCTGTGCTACCTTTTGTCAGACCATTGTGATGATTATCTAAACATGAAGTTTAAAGACCGTATGTGGAAAAGAGACTTATGCGATGCCCATCCTGGAATGTTTGTTGACCAATAAAAGGACTCACACCCTGCAAAGAATCCATTAATCTCCAGGTCCAGTAGGAAGCACTAGAACTCTGTTGTTGCTCCTGACAATTGGAAGCGGGATGGGGTTTGGTCTGATGCTGCTGGTATGGTGTGACTGTCAAGGATAGGACAGAAACATGCATTCTCCTCTGAGCAGCTTATGGTTGATATTATCTGCTATGGAGCTCAGATATGGACCCAGAGGAGGGGGGAGTCTAAAGATACAGAATGAAACAAACTCTTAACTTGGCACCAGATTTTTTAGCTGATCCACCATGCCTGAATTTTATTTAACTGCCAGCTTTGCAAAAGTAAATTGAAACAGGGAAACCATTTTTTAAGATACAGGAATGCTGAATTAGATATTGGAGTAGGAAATGTGGATGCTGTTGAAGTGACACACGAATTATGCTGCAGTAGTCTCTTTTTGAAGGGCTGCGATGATGAAATTGTATACTTTTTTTTTTTTTTTTAAGATGATCACCATGCATGAGTATTTCCCCCTGTTCTCCCATAATATTTTTACCATTTTGGAGAAATTCTTATTAGTTATTTAGAAAAGGTGGCTCATGTGCAACAAATGTACCAATACATTGTGAAGCCTTTCACATTTATTTATTTCCACATAAGAACATAAGAAATTGCCATGCTGGGTCAGACCAAGGGTCCATCAAGCCCAGCATCCTGTTTCCAACAGAGGCCAAAACCAGGCCACAAGAACCTGGCAATTACCCAAACACTAAGAAACATAAGAAAATGCCATACTGGGTCAGACCACAATTTCTATTCTGCTGATCCACCGATCTCAGCGGATTACACTCAACATACACAGTAACAAAACCTTACTTGAAAACTTCTTGTTACTCACTTTCTGATATTTTGTATCACAGGTCATACACAGGCCACAGAATGTGCATAGAGTTTAAAATTTTGGTACAGATTTAATGGTAAAATGCCGGTTTCCTTTTTATGGGAGCCTTGAATGGTGCTGAAGAGTGGGTAATCATCTGCTAGAAGTGCACAGGATGTGCATAGGACAAGAGGTCAATCTGAAAGTAGCACAGGAATATTCCAGAGCCCTGGGTCAGCTGTGAGTCAGGAGGTGTATGCTGCCTTCTTGACAGACAAGAGTTAATGCATCCCTCTGCAGTTCAGTTATGGAGCAGAGGTGATAAAAGACCCTGACTCTCCTGAGTTAGGGGCTGTTCCAGACTGCAAGAAAAGAGAATTGATTGGAGCTGTGATCCTCACCCAGGATCTCAGAAGGGAGCAGCAGGAATGCAGGGATTTCCCTCAAATTCCCAGAGGATAGAGAGCAGAGGAAAAGGGGTAGAGAGTGCAATGCAGCTTGGAAGATAAGAGTAAAAGATAAAAGCTGTACTTAGCTAAAGCAGGAACTCATCTGTGCCAGGAAGCCAAACTGTGCCAGAGGGAACTTGTTTTGGGGTTCGGAGGATCCTGAGGCTGCACCAGAAGGATTTTTCCTTGAGCTGAGCAGGACATTTTGTGAGTATTGTGCTAACTAAGGAGACTAAAGAGAGTACCAGGCTAGCTTGTGCATGGTGCAAAGACTAAGGAGAAGAGAAACAAAGTTAACAGGACTACAGTATTGCTGTAAGAAGAAACTGATATTTAAGGAGAGGAACTTTAAGAAGAATTAAGATTTCTGGAACTGTAATTCTGTTTAATTTCTGCTCATACCTGTCCTGTCACTGTCATTATGTTTGGTCATGAAGACTCTGCAGGAAAGTATCTATTATTTGGAGCACAACTTGAGTCTTGTGTGGCGTGTTCTCAGCCTGGTACTCGCCCTGCAGGTTATCCTGCCCCCCCCCCCCCCCCCCCCCGTTTACAGCCCTGGAGATTTGTTTCCCCATCTCGAGACAGTAACCAGCAGGCTCCTCAAGCCTGGGACGATGACCCCTGGCGTACAGGGGGTTACATAGAGAAGAGCCACATCTGCTTTACATTCTTGTCCTTGTTTGTTACCCTATGTCTCCAAAAATAAGCAGGCATTGCCTTAAATATAAAGTAGTAATGAAAGTACATCCCATCTCAGCAGTGCTTCATAAATCCAAAGTATTATTAATAGACTGAAGCTTGCTCCAGATACCTACAATAAGATGAACTGGGGGGCAGAAAGTAGATATCCTGCAGGGATTTCATTTCCAGTGACAGGCAGGGCATTGCACATATTGGGGTTGTTAAGGCAGAGAGGGGAGAACTGTTTGGATTTAAGCTCTGAGCTGGAAAGGATCTGCCATGGCTCAGTGTCCAGACTGGAGAGATGCCCCTGACTCTGAGATGCTGAGACAACCTGGCTCCTAGCCCTGACCTGCAATAATCTCCAGCCCTGACTTCCACATGGACTCCACTTCATCCTGACTCTTGTAAGTTAAATACTGCAAAATGACTGACTGAAAGACGTCCCTGCACATGGCTTTGCTGTCCTCCTGAAGGATAAGATGATAGCTGAGAGAATGAGCTGAACAAATTATAGGACAGGCTGCCAAGGAGAGAGAGAGGAAAAAGCTTGCGATAACTAGTCTAGTCCATGCAAAGAACTAATTAAAACCCTAGCACTGGTGAATCACTTCTGAGCTATTACGCTGGCCGTCAGGGACATGAGAAAGACCCTTCTAGAAATATATTCCAAGCCCATTCTGGTTTTTCACAGCTCTAGAATTCTGTCAGGTATTTGGGACAAGAATTACTTTGGATGATGGATAAAAACTCTTTTTTTTTTATTTTTTATAAACAAGATTTGTTTGAAAGAGGGTTCATTAGTGTGTGATGAACTTGCCCCTCACCATTTGTCCAGCCTCTGTGTACACAGACTGTTACACTCACTTCAGAGAGAGAGAGAACAGACTGTCAGCACAGTGCTAAACACACTGTGAACTGAATGCACATTTGTGTTGTGCTGTTCAGCAAAAAAATATATTTTGCAATTACACAGGTGTGGGTGATGGATCCAGAGCTGGCTGCTTTCCTTGGGTCCTCCTTGTTATAGTTTAGCACTCTTTGACCCACCCTGTGGCAGATGGACCCTGATGTCAGTCCTGCTTTCTTAGGAACTCCCCTTTCCTCCAGTGAAACCTAACAGGCTCTCAGGTACTCAGAAGACTGCCTTTTCCCCCACCCCCCACACACAGACTCAAAGCGGTTTGCATGCTAATTATCAAATTCATGAGAGGAAAGAGGAAAAAAGGGAATTGTTGTCATATTTATCTTCAACACCACAGTCAGGGCTGCAACCTTTCTCTGGGGCTTATGTAATAAGGTGCACTGAAGCTGCCGCGGGTTTGTACGCGCCTGTACACGCGTTTTCCCGTGCAAAGCCCTGTACAGGGATGTAATAAAGGTTTTGGGCACAGGATAAAGTGTATATGAATGCGCTGGCAGACCCGTGGATGTTCCTATGTGAATCCATGCTAACGGCATGCAAAGGAGGCGATTAGCTAATCGTAGGCAATTCAGGAAACTATGCTAATGCAGGTTTTTTACTGCCATGGTCAGGGCACGAATTAAGTGTCAGTGCTGTCTCGGGGGGCCTATGTCGGCATCCGAGCATCCTGAAAACCACCTAGCTGAGCGCCTATCTTGGCTCCGAGTGGCCAGTTTAGCTAGGTGCTTTTCTGGGAGTCAGAACGGCCAGCTTAGGTAGGCGCTTCCCTGGATGGACAGTTACACGGCTAGAAGAGCGGCAAGATTGTTAATTCACATCCCAACTGAGCACCTATCTCACTGCTATGCCAGTGTGAATTAGCACACAAAAATATTTGCCATGTTTTCTGCAGCACAGTTAAATGAAATATTAAAATTACTTTCCAGAGTCATACTTTCACTTAATAGGGAGACCCGTTCACTCACTCGCTTTTATGTGCGGATTATCGGTGCGGGTTTTGAACGCAGATGTGGACACTTATTACATAGGACCTTACCGCGCTTAGGTATATGCATTTTTCCGTACGTGCGTGGATTTCTGCATGCAAATCATTTGCATAATTTGTTTTTTACATCCTACGGAAGCGGCAGCTTCAGCCGCGTGCGGTGATCAAAACCCGCTCTCATAACTAGCGCCTGTTCTGCCATGGATCTTATCACATCATCCCCTCTGAGACTTAAGGCCTCAGTTTTCTATGACAAAGGACAGAAACTTCTGAAATGAATTTGTGGCACATTTGAATTTACTTTACATTTCTTAAAAGACTATAAATATTTTTCTCTGAAGAATGAAGGCTACTTTTCTAACCTTTCTTGTGTACGCTGATATTTTTGTTTCTTTCTTTTTCACTGTGTTTCAGTTCTCCATGTTTAAGTGTTCCTTACAAAAACGAGAATGCCTTTATATGAGCAGGTTGTGCCGTCCATCCGTCGTCACCTCTATCTGCAGACAGGTTAATATTCAAAAGGTTTGTCCTGAAAACTTTTCAAGTAGCCTGGACAAAACCTGAGAGCTGGATATTTCTCCCCACTGTCCAGCTAAATTGTGTCCAGGTAATGCATTCTCCACACAAAATTTAGCTGGATAAAAAGCCTCAGTGCTGGAGGCGATCCGGGAACATGGTTACACTTTAGCTGGTAAGCACTGACGTGGAGCGCTGCCTAGCTAAATCTGGTTGGAAACGTGCCTGTCCTAAAGTTACTCGGGTACCTTTCCCACTTACAGTCTTGCTGAATATTCACCTCATAGAAGTCAGTGAACGGATTTACAGGAAATTGGATATTTGAGAGAGCAGCGACAGATCTGTCAACTTTCCCCATAGGAAGGGAGGAAAGGGTAGAAGGCTTAAGGCACAGCCCCGTGGTTTCCTGTGACAGCTTGGGGGGTAGATTTTGCGGCACACGGACAAATTTCCATCTTTTATATTATATTGTAAAAAATAGTTTTCCAACTTTGCTTGTGTCTGTACAATTTGTTTTGTTGTTATGGAGTGATGAGGCTTCCAGTCGGGGAGGGGAGAGGGTGGACTGGGGATTGAAAAGAGGAGGAGGAGGAGAGAAGACTGAGGATAGAGAGGTGGAAGATGGAAAAAGTGGGGAGGATGAGGAATCTGGGATAGGGGAACAGCGCCAGCCAGAAGTGATGATTTCTCTTACCTGCTGCCAGAGCTTCCAGCATTGCTGGGGTTATCCAGATCCAGGAGAAGGGGGGTGGTTGGGGGCAGTGCCTAAGAGGTTGTGGATGGGCAGGAGGGAGCCTCTTTAAGAAATAAAATTTAAAAATGGGGATGGACCCAGAAAAATGTATTTGTTTAGCTCTATGCAGGGGTTTGAAGGTTTGGGTGCTCAGACTGGCAGGGCTAGCTGTGACAGGGCATTATTGGACTACAGGCCCGCAGTACACTTTTTTATTTTTATTTTTTTTAGCTGGCTATATTCTTTTGAATATAGCAGAATAAGCTTTAAGTTATCCAGCCACACACAGCCTGATAACTTTTAAACCTAACCAATTATATTCACATATAGGCAGTTAGGTTTTCAAGTTATCCAGCTACGTGTGGCTGGATAATGTTGGGCGCGTATGTTCAGTGGGACAAGTTATCCATCTAACTTTAGCCGGATAACTTGTCCACTCGCCAGCTTACTGAATAAGCTCCCCTTAGATTGTGAGTCGTCTGGGGATAAGAAATACCTATAGAAACTGAATGTAATCCACTTTGAAGTTCATGAAAAGTAGAATATAAATAAAAATAATTGTTTATTATTAGTATATAGAGGTCTATATTATATTATATTATATATTATTAGTATATAGAGGTCTATATTATATTATTAGTATATAGAGGTCTATATAAAATAATTATTTATTAGTATATAGAGGTCTATATTATATATATTATATATTATTAGTATATAGAGGTCTATATTCAAAAGATTTGTCCAAGAAACTCTGAGTTACTTGGACAAATTTTGTCTCAAAACTTTTCTCCCACTCTGTTTTCATTCTGCCCCAGTAATTCATTACCCACACAAAATTAAGCCCAGATAAAAAGGCAGTGAAGAGGCATTTGGGAGTTAGGATTAACTTTAGTGGGTTAGTTCTATCTAGATAAAGTTATCCAGATGAATCTGGCAGCTGTAAAAACAAAAAGGACCACATGGGGCAGACACATAGGACCTGGCAGAAGACCGATGAGCCTCACATCGGTACTGGCAAAAATGCTTCAAATTATTGTAAAGAACAAAATTACGGAACATATAGATAGACATAGTATAATGGTACAAAGTCAACATGGATTTAGCCAAGGGAAGTCTCACCTCACCAATCTGCTACATTTTTCTTTTGAAGGCATGAATAAACATGGATTAAGGTGATATAGTGTATCTGGATTTTCAGAAAGCATTTGACAAAATCTCTCATGAGAGACTCTTGAGGAAATTAAAAAGTCAAGGGATAGGAGGCAATATTCTGTTGTTGATTGAGACTTGGTTAAAAGATAGAAAACAGAGTAAGGCTAGATGGTAAATTTTCCCAATGGAGAAAGGTGAATAGTGGAGTGCCCCAGGGATCTATTCTGGGACCACTGCTTCATTTAACAGATTCATAAATGACCTAGAGATGGGAACGAGTGAGGTGATCAAATTTGCTGATACAAAATTATTCAAAGTTGTTAAATCACAAGAGGATTGTGAGAAATTGCAAGAAGACCTTGCAAGACTGGAAGACAGTATCCAATTAGCAAATTATATTTAATGTGGACAAGTACAAAGTGATGCATGTAGGGAAGAGCACCTCAAGTTATAGCTACGCAATGCAAGGTTCCACATTGGAGTGTCCACCCAGAAAAAGGATCTAGGCTTCGTCATGGATAATATGTTAGAACTCTCTGCTCAGTGTGCAGTGGCAACCAAGAAAGCAAATGGAATGCTAGGCATTATTAGGAAAAGAATGGAAAGCAAAACAGAAAATATCACACCACCTCTTTTTTGCTCCATGGTGCAACCATACCTTGAGTATTGTGTGCAGAATTAGAAAAGGTACAAAGAAAAATGACCAAAATGATAAAGGGAATGGAATGAGTCCCCTATGAGGAAAGGCTAAAGATGTTTGGACTCTTCAGCTTGGAGAAGAAATGGCTGAAGGGAGATACGACAGAAGTCGGTAAAATAATGAGTGAATTGGAACTGGTAAATGCAAATCTGTTGTTTATTCTTTCAAAAAATACAAAGACTAAGGGACATACAATGAAGTTACTAGGTGATACACTTACAACAAATAGGAGAAAATATTTTTTTTACTCAATACATAATTAAACTCTGGAATTCGTTGCCTGAGGCTGTAGTGAAAGCTGTTAGTATAAATGGGTTTAAAAAAAGGTTAAGACAAATTACTGGAAGCAGGGGTAGTGGAATGCTTTTTTGGTTGGGGGGGCAACCAAGCTCTGCCCCTAACTCCACCCCAAGCTCTGCCCACATTCATACTGCCTAATTTTTTCATTTCATTTGCTGTTATTCTATCTTGCATATATTCTTTGCATTAATCACAGAGTAGAATTATTCATTCCCAGACCAATTAAATGCCTGATGCTAGAAAATCAGACATAATTGTAAAGGAGAAAATGACAAAATCAGCATTATTTATATTATTTATTCACTCAATATACTGTAATTCCAATTATCATTGTGCTGGCTCAATAAGAAACATCCGAGTTTCTCTCATCCAGGCAGCTAACTTTCCTTCCCTATCAGCCCTCGGACAAAGATCCTTTAAGTTTGAAATTATTTATTGTACAAGTAGTTTTTTTTAATTATTGTTTATTTATACTGTTGCGATCCCCCCTGTTGCTGCGCTACAGGTGGTCTCTTACCTTCCTCCCGGAGGCCGCTTCGAAGCCAGGGCCTCTCCTGTGCACCATCCGGGACTTGCTCCAGGGCCTGAGAGGCCTAGCTGTTCCTGTGGCCTGCCTGTGGCTTGCATGCCTCTGTGTTTGGACTTCCTGTTTGGCGACGCCCTTCTCCTAGGGGCCGGCCCGCAGCTCTCTACACCACTTATAGGGCCAGCGGTGGGCGGTCCTGGCAAGCTCCTCCTAGGGAGTTGCCTTCTACCTCCAGTATATAAGGACTTCCTTGTCTTTTGCAACGGGCCTGCAGATTGAGCATTACAGTTGCCTGTAACCTTGCCGATCCAGGTCCTCCATGTATTGATGGCTCCTTGTCCTGACCTTGCCTTGATGTCTGTTCCTGACCTTGCCTTGATGTCTGTTCCTGACCTTGCCTTGATGTCTGTTCCTGACCTTGCCTTGATGTCTGTTCCTGAAGCTGCCTGATCCTGTTCCTGTTCCAGTTCCGGTTGTTCTGCCCTGTGTCTTCGTCTGGTTCCTGAGCCTTCTGTCCTGTTGGGCCCTGGAGTGGCCAACAGGAGGGATTCGTCCCCCGGGCTCTTGAGCTTCTGTTCCTGCCAGCCGAAGGGGCTTCGGATGTCAGTATCCCAGCATCGGAGTTCCTGCTCGCCTGGACCTTTCCTGCCCTCTTCTACAATGTCTCGCTTCAGTCCTTGCCCTGATGTCTTCAACGTCTTGCTTCAGCCTGTCTTAGATGTCTGCTTCAGCCCCCGTCTGACGTCTTCTTTGTAAGGACTCTGTCTGCCCTCACCTCTGTCCGGCCTGCTGCCCATTGCCGTTCCCAGCGGCAGGTCCGAAAGGGCCGGGAACAGTCGGAGGACCGTTCATCAGTCAACTTCCCAGTGTTGGCTACCGTGGGCATGCAGGTCCGGCTGAGGGTCGGACTCCCTGCTTCTGTACCCGCCTGGCTCACCATGCCTGCCCAGCTCACCTACCACGGTGTGGCTTGGGGCTTCTCCTTGAGTCCTGCCGTGGCCCAAGGGCTCACCACCAGCTCGAGACGACCGCGCCCGCTCGTAACATATACATGTTTTCTTAATACATAGACAATTTCCATTATCAATGAACCAATCAGAACAGAATTATAAACAACATTTTTTCACTATACATATCAATTTCATAAACAAAATACCTAATCTGTCTGATCTATAAAAAGAAAAGTCTGGTGCCTCACTTCTTATTAAGCACAATATTATTTGCAGTATTTCAAGGTAATTCACGAACTAATATTTAATTCTCCAGTTTTGGGGAGGGTGCCCATTTCTAAGGGAACTCTTGCATTAATAAAGGATCTTAATTGAACCGGATCAAAGAAAATGTATCTGTTATTGTTTAATCTAACCACACATTTACTTGGATATCTTACTATGAAATCTGCACCAAGGTCTCTGACTTCCTGATACATTGCAAGAAATTTCTTTCTATGTAGCTGGGTTTCCCTGGCAATGTCTGGGTAAACCCAGACTTTGCCTCCCAGAAAAGTTTTTGATCTATTTCAGAAGAAATGTTTTAAAATAGAATCTCTATCTGAGGTAAATAAGAATGAAACTAATAATGTCCCTCTGAATTCTACTTGTGTCTCCATAGATTGTTCTAAAAATTCTGTAATATTCTCTTCCACATTTTGTATCTGGTTACTGTTTCCTAGTGATTTCTTGAAATCTTTTTTCCCTTCATTCAAAAAATATATTTTAGCTATTGGTGGAATCGCTTCACTTGGGAATAGTAAAATCTCTGTAACATATTTCTTGAAGATTTCTAGGGGTAAAATTAATTTCACACATGGGAAATTCACCAACCTTAAATTCTTATACCTAATTTTGTTCTCAAGGATTTCTATCTTTCTTGCATTTGATGTTTCCCCTTGAATCATATTTTTTTGTATCTCTTGAATCTGAGTTACCTGTTTTTCTATATCACTCATTTTATTTACATTTTCTTTAACTACTGGTTCTAATTGACATATATGATTCTTGGTTTCTGACATTATATCCGCTAATGTAGTAATGGAAGATTCTAAAGATGTTAATGCCTTCCATACTAATTCTAAAGTAATTTCCTTTTTTGTAACCTTTTGCAATCCCAAAGATTGGAACCCCATCCTGCCTGATTGAATATGTCCATCCATATTCAGGTCTCCACTATCCAGAGTTGTCAATGCCTTTTGAACTGGATCTGGATTTCCTCCACCAGCTGCAGCAGAAATCTGCTTCTGCGGGTGGGTTTTACTTCCAGAATCTTCAGAAAGCATATTAGAAGGCCCTTCTCCATCTTTCCCCACACCGGAGGAGGATGTCTCAGCCATCAACTTTGGAGGACCGACTATCTCAGGTATTAGATGTTGGTAACCACTTGGATTAGAGGGGGTCACTGGAGCTCCGGGGCTTAATGATGTATGAGCGTCCAACATAGATGGCGTGTGCTCTGCGCCAGTCAATGTAGTGGACTGCCTACTCAGAGTCGAAGTGTTCGATGGAGAGAAGAAACCAGTTAAGGTGGATTGCAAAGTAGCTGTTACTAGAGTAGCCGGAGTCTCTACTCGCACTCTTCCTTTGCGCTTTGTATGTGGCATTTAATCAAAAGGAAAAAAAAGTAGTACACTTAATGGTTTCTTCTTAACTCTATTACTCACAGTTTGGCACCAGTAAAGGAGAATAGGGAAAGTTCTTATTCGGCATTCATTTATATCGAATCCAACCAGACGAAGCCAAACAGACAAAGCCGTGCGCCTTTGTCAGCGCGCCGGCGTCGACTATGCGCCACAGGAAGGCAATTTAAATACCTTCCCGGTACAGGAAATGACGTCACCTTCAGCAAGGCAATTGAGAAAACAGTTTGAAATTCAAGGAAATTTACCGTCGGGGCCGGCTGCTGCTAAACCCCCGGTCTGGTAAGTCCTCCCAGTTCTCCTCAAAGGGTACGCCGCAGGAAGGCAATTTAAATACCTTCCCGGTACAGGAAATGATGTCACCTTCAGCAAGGCAATTGAGAAAACAGTAGGAAATTTACCATCTGGGCCGGCTGCTGCTA